>NC_091249.1:3772500-4397500 GCF_042477335.2 Ovis canadensis | reverse complement strand
CGGGACCCACGTGCTTCCTCCCCAGTGGAGACGGGTATGTCGGGGAACTTCTTGAGTTGCAGCAAGGGTGTGAAGGACCCTTTAGAAGTTCCAGTGGTTAGACGTGATTAGCCTCGAGAAGCCTCAGCGGAAATGGGCCTCATCTCGCCTGGAGGGCAAAACCTCCTGGATTTGCGGCAGGTGCTCTCGACTTACGACGGGGATCTCAGGGACCCGCTCTCGTGGCCTCAGGAAAGGCCAGTCCTCATGCGAGTTCCTCGGGGGCCTCTCGGGATTCCTCTCCCGTCGATGCCGGGGCCTAAGACCTTGTGTGGAGTCGGGGCCGGAACCTGAGGATTCCTCTCCAGTGCTGACATGGATCTTGGGGTACTTCTGGAGTCTCCCCAGGGGAGTCAGTCCTCGTCTCGAATGCGGGCATGCACTTGCGCTTTCCTCCAGAGCGGTAGCAGCAGTGTCACGCAGTCCGCCGCGTGGATCAAAGGATCTATGGTTTTCCCTCGAGTCTTTCCCACGAGGCTTTCCCACGAGGCTTTCCCACTGGGCTGTCCCACGTGCACACGTGGTGGGAGTCGATCCTCGGCTTGAACGTCAAGGCAGTGCAGGGAAAACAGGTTCCTCTGGAATGGACTGACACATCTGGGGGACTCTTGGAATGGTGGCATGACCCTGGAGTTCCTCTCTCCTTTCCTGTGGAGAGCGCCTCCTCTTGAGATGCGACGGGAACGCCGGGAATTCTTTCCCTACGAAACAGGGAAAGGATCCCTCATCTCGAGCTAGGAGGCGGAAACGGGGCTCCCCTGGATGTGTGCGGGACCCCACGTGCTTCCTCTCGAGTGGAGACGGGTATGTCGGGGAACTTCTTGAGTTGCAGCAATGGTGTGAAGGACCCTTTGGAAGTTCCAGTGGTTAGATGTGATTGGCCTCGAGAAGCCTCAGCGGAAATGGGCCTCATCTCGCCTGGAGGGCAAAACCTCCTGGATTTTCTCGAGTTGCGGCAGGTGCTCTCGACTTACAACGGGGACCTCAGGGAACCGCTCTGGTGGCCTCAGGAAAGGCCAGTCCCCATGCGAGTTCCTCGGGGGCGTCTCGGGATTCCTCTCCCGTCGATGCCGGGGCCTAAGACCTTGTGTGGAGTCGGGGCCGGAACCTGAGGATTCCTCTCCAGTGCTGACATGGATCTTGGGGTACTTCTGGAGTCTCCCCAGGGGAGTCAATCCTCGTCTCGAATGCGGGCATGCACTTGCGCTTTCCTCCAGAGCGGTAGCAGCAGTGTCATGCAGTCCGCCGCCTGGATCAAAGGATGTATGGTTTTCCCTGGAGTCTTTCCCACGAGGCTTTCCCACGAGGCTTTCCCACAGGGCTGTCCCACGTGCACACGTGGTGGGAGTCGATCCTCGGCTTGAACTTCAAGGCAGTGCAGGGAAAAAAGGTTCCTCTGGAATGGACTGACATCTGGGGGACTCTTGGAATGGTGGCACGACCCTGGAGTTCCTCTCGCCTTTCCTGTGGAGAGCGCCTCCTATTGAGATGCGACGGGATCGCCGGGAATTCTTTCCCTACGAAACAGGGAAAGGATCCCTCATCTCGAGCTAGGAGGCAGAAACGGGGCTCCCCTGGATGTGTGCGGGACCCACGTGCTTCCTCCCCAGTGGAGACGGGTATGTCGGGGAACTTCTTGAGTTGCAGCAAGGGTGTGAAGGACCCTTTAGAAGTTCCAGTGGTTAGACGTGATTAGCCTCGAGAAGCCTCAGCGGAAATGGGCCTCATCTCTCCTGAAGGGTAATACCTCCTGGATTTTCTCGAGTTGCGGCAGGTGCTCTCGACTTACGACGGGGACCTCAGGGACCCGCTCTCGTGGCCTCAGGAAAGGCCAGTCCTCATGCGAGTTCCTCGGGGGCCTCTCGGGATTCCTCTCCCGTCGATGCCGGGGCCTAAGACCTTGTGTGGAGTCGGGGCCGGAACCTGAGGATTCCTCTCCAGTGCTGACATGGATCTTGGGGTACTTCTGGAGTCTCCCCAGGGGAGTCAGTCCTCGTCTCGAATGCGGGCATGCACTTGCGCTTTCCTCCAGAGCGGTAGCAGCAGTGTCACGCAGTCCGCCGCGTGGATCAAAGGATCTATGGTTTTCCCTCGAGTCTTTCCCACGAGGCTTTCCCACGAGGCTTTCCCACTGGGCTGTCCCACGTGCACACGTGGTGGGAGTCGATCCTCGGCTTGAACGTCAAGGCAGTGCAGGGAAAACAGGTTCCTCTGGAATGGACTGACACATCTGGGGGACTCTTGGAATGGTGGCATGACCCTGGAGTTCCTCTCTCCTTTCCTGTGGAGAGCGCCTCCTCTTGAGATGCGACGGGAACGCCGGGAATTCTTTCCCTACGAAACAGGGAAAGGATCCCTCATCTCGAGCTAGGAGGCGGAAACGGGGCTCCCCTGGATGTGTGCGGGACCCCACGTGCTTCCTCTCGAGTGGAGACGGGTATGTCGGGGAACTTTTTGAGTTGCAGCAAGGGTGTGAAGGACCCTTTGGAAGTTCCAGTGGTTAGATGTGATTGGCCTCGAGAAGCCTCAGCGGAAATGGGCCTCATCTCGCCTGGAGGGCAAAACCTCCTGGATTTTCTCGAGTTGCGGCAGGTGCTCTCGACTTACAACGGGGACCTCAGGGAACCGCTCTGGTGGCCTCAGGAAAGGCCAGTGCCCATGCGAGTTCCTCGGGGGCGTCTCGGGATTCCTCTCCCGTCGATGCCGGGGCCTAAGACCTTGTGTGGAGTCGGGGCCGGAACCTGAGGATTCCTCTACAGTGCTGACATGGATCTTGGGGTACTTCTGGAGTCTCCCCAGGGGAGTCAATCCTCGTCTCCAATGCGGGCATGCACTTGCGCTTTCCTCCAGAGCGGTAGCAGCAGTGTCATGCAGTCCGCCGCCTGGATCAAAGGATGTATGGTTTTCCCTCGAGTCTTTCCCACGTGGCTTTCCCACGAGGCTTTCGCACAGGGCTGTCCCACGTGCACACGTGGTGGGAGTCGATCCTCGGCTTGAACGTCAAGGCAGTGCAGGGAAAACAGGTTCCTCTGGAATGGACTGACACATCTGGGGGACTCTTGGAATGGTGGCACGACCCTGGAGTTCCTCTCGCCTTTCCTGTGGAGAGCGCCTCCTCTTGAGATGCGACGGGAACGCCGGGAATTCTTTCCCTACGAAACAGGGAAAGGATCCCTCATCTCGAGCTAGGAGGCGGAAACGGGGCTACCCTGGATGTGTGCGGGACACCACGTGCTTCCTCTCGAGTGGAGACGGGTATGTCGGGGAACTTCTTGAGTTGCAGCAAGGGTGTGAAGGACCCTTTGGAAGTTCCAGTCGTTAGATGTGATGAGCCTCGAGAAGCCTCAGCGGAAATGGGCCTCATCTCGCCTGGAGGACAAAACCTCCTGGATTTTCTCGAGTTGCGGCAGGTGCTCTCGACTTACGACGGGGACCTCAGGGACCCGCTCTGTTGGCCTCAGGAAAGGCCAGTCCCCATGCGAGTTCCTCGGGGGCCTCTCGGGATTCCTCTCCCGTCGATGCTGGGGCCTAAGACCTTGTGTGGAGTCGGGGCCGGAACCTGAGGATTCCTCTCCAGTGCTGACATGGATCTTGGGGTACTTCTGGAGTCTCCCCAGGGGAGTCAGTCCTCGTCTCGAATGCGGGCATGCACTTGCGCTTTCCTCCAGAGCGGTAGCAGCAGTGTCACGCAGTCCCCCGCGTGGAGCAAAGGACCTATGGTTTTCCCTCGAGTCTTTCCCACCAGGCTTTCCCACGAGGCTTTCCCACAGGGATGTCCCAAGTGCACACGTGGTGGGAGTCGATCCTCGGCTTGATCGTCAAGGCAGTGCAGGGAAAACAGGTTCCTCTGGAATGGACTGACACATCTGGGGGACTCTTGGAATGGTGGCACGACCCTGGAGTTCCTCTCGCCTTTCCTGTGGAGAGCGCCTCCTCTTGAGATGCGACGGGAACGCCGGGAATTCTTTCCCTACGAAACAGGGAAAGGATCCCTCATCTCGAGCTAGGAGGCGGAAACGGGGCTCCCCTGGATGTGTGCGGGACCCCACGTGCTTCCTCTCGAGTGGAGACGGGTATGTCGGGGAACTTCTTAAGTTGCAGCAATGGCGTGAAGGACCCTTTGGAAGTTCCAGTGGTTAGATGTGATTGGCCTCGAGAAGCCTCAGCGGAAATGGGCCTCATCTCGCCTGGAGGGCAAAACCTCCTGGATTTTCTCGAGTTGCGGCAGGTGCTCTCTACTTACGACGGGGACCTCAGGGAACCGCTCTGGTGGCCGCAGGAAAGGCCAGTCCCCATGCGAGTTCCTCGGGGGCTTCTCGGGATTCCTCTCCGTCGATGCCGGGGCCTAAGACCTTGTGTGGAGTCGGGGCCGGAACCTGAGGATTCCTCTCCAGTGCTGACATGGATCTTGGGGTACTTCTGGAGTCTCCCCAGGGGAGTCAATCCTCGTCTCGAATGCGGGCATGCACTTGCGCTTTCCTCCAGAGCGGTAGCAGCAGTGTCATGCAGTCCGCCGCCTGGATCAAAGGATGTATGGTTTTCCCTGGAGTCTTTCCCACGAGGCTTTCCCACGAGGCTTTCCCACAGGGCTGTCCCACGTGCACACGTGGTGGGAGTCGATCCTCGGCTTGAACTTCAAGGCAGTGCAGGGAAAAAAGGTTCCTCTGGAATGGACTGACATCTGGGGGACTCTTGGAATGGTGGCACGACCCTGGAGTTCCTCTCGCCTTTCCTGTGGAGAGCGCCTCCTATTGAGATGCGACGGGATCGCCGGGAATTCTTTCCCTACGAAACAGGGAAAGGATCCCTCATCTCGAGCTAGGAGGCAGAAACGGGGCTCCCCTGGATGTGTGCGGGACCCACGTGCTTCCTCCCCAGTGGAGACGGGTATGTCGGGGAACTTCTTGAGTTGCAGCAAGGGTGTGAAGGACCCTTTAGAAGTTCCAGTGGTTAGACGTGATTAGCCTCGAGAAGCCTCAGCGGAAATGGGCCTCATCTCTCCTGAAGGGTTATACCTCCTGGATTTTCTCGAGTTGCGGCAGGTGCTCTCGACTTACGACGGGGACCTCAGGGACCCGCTCTCGTGGCCTCAGGAAAGGCCAGTCCTCATGCGAGTTCCTCGGGGGCCTCTCGGGATTCCTCTCCCGTCGATGCCGGGGCCTAAGACCTTGTGTGGAGTCGGGGCCGGAACCTGAGGATTCCTCTCCAGTGCTGACATGGATCTTGGGGTACTTCTGGAGTCTCCCCAGGGGAGTCAGTCCTCGTCTCGAATGCGGGCATGCACTTGCGCTTTCCTCCAGAGCGGTAGCAGCAGTGTCACGCAGTCCGCCGCGTGGATCAAAGGATCTATGGTTTTCCCTCGAGTCTTTCCCACGAGGCTTTCCCACGAGGCTTTCCCACTGGGCTGTCCCACGTGCACACGTGGTGGGAGTCGATCCTCGGCTTGAACGTCAAGGCAGTGCAGGGAAAACAGGTTCCTCTGGAATGGACTGACACATCTGGGGGACTCTTGGAATGGTGGCATGACCCTGGAGTTCCTCTCTCCTTTCCTGTGGAGAGCGCCTCCTCTTGAGATGCGACGGGAACGCCGGGAATTCTTTCCCTACGAAACAGGGAAAGGATCCCTCATCTCGAGCTAGGAGGCGGAAACGGGGCTCCCCTGGATGTGTGCGGGACCCCACGTGCTTCCTCTCGAGTGGAGACGGGTATGTCGGGGAACTTTTTGAGTTGCAGCAAGGGTGTGAAGGACCCTTTGGAAGTTCCAGTGGTTAGATGTGATTGGCCTCGAGAAGCCTCAGCGGAAATGGGCCTCATCTCGCCTGGAGGGCAAAACCTCCTGGATTTTCTCGAGTTGCGGCAGGTGCTCTCGACTTACAACGGGGACCTCAGGGAACCGCTCTGGTGGCCTCAGGAAAGGCCAGTGCCCATGCGAGTTCCTCGGGGGCGTCTCGGGATTCCTCTCCCGTCGATGCCGGGGCCTAAGACCTTGTGTGGAGTCGGGGCCGGAACCTGAGGATTCCTCTACAGTGCTGACATGGATCTTGGGGTACTTCTGGAGTCTCCCCAGGGGAGTCAATCCTCGTCTCCAATGCGGGCATGCACTTGCGCTTTCCTCCAGAGCGGTAGCAGCAGTGTCATGCAGTCCGCCGCCTGGATCAAAGGATGTATGGTTTTCCCTCGAGTCTTTCCCACGTGGCTTTCCCACGAGGCTTTCGCACAGGGCTGTCCCACGTGCACACGTGGTGGGAGTCGATCCTCGGCTTGAACGTCAAGGCAGTGCAGGGAAAACAGGTTCCTCTGGAATGGACTGACACATCTGGGGGACTCTTGGAATGGTGGCACGACCCTGGAGTTCCTCTCGCCTTTCCTGTGGAGAGCGCCTCCTCTTGAGATGCGACGGGAACGCCGGGAATTCTTTCCCTACGAAACAGGGAAAGGATCCCTCATCTCGAGCTAGGAGGCGGAAACGGGGCTACCCTGGATGTGTGCGGGACACCACGTGCTTCCTCTCGAGTGGAGACGGGTATGTCGGGGAACTTCTTGAGTTGCAGCAAGGGTGTGAAGGACCCTTTGGAAGTTCCAGTCGTTAGACGTGATTAGCCTCGAGAAGCCTCAGCGGAAATGGGCCTCATCTCGCCTGGAGGACAAAACCTCCTGGATTTTCTCGAGTTGCGGCAGGTGCTCTCGACTTACGACGGGGACCTCAGGGACCCGCTCTGGTGGCCTCAGGAAAGGCCAGTCCCCATGCGAGTTCCTCGGGGGCCTCTCGGGATTCCTCTCCCGTCGATGCTGGGGCCTAAGACCTTGTGTGGAGTCGGGGCCGGAACCTGAGGATTCCTCTCCAGTGCTGACATGGATCTTGGGGTACTTCTGGAGTCTCCCCAGGGGAGTCAGTCCTCGTCTCGAATGCGGGCATGCACTTGCGCTTTCCTCCAGAGCGGTAGCAGCAGTGTCACGCAGTCCCCCGCGTGGAGCAAAGGACCTATGGTTTTCCCTCGAGTCTTTCCCACCAGGCTTTCCCACGAGGCTTTCCCACAGGGATGTCCCAAGTGCACACGTGGTGGGAGTCGATCCTCGGCTTGATCGTCAAGGCAGTGCAGGGAAAACAGGTTCCTCTGGAATGGACTGACACATCTGGGGGACTCTTGGAATGGTGGCACGACCCTGGAGTTCCTCTCGCCTTTCCTGTGGAGAGCGCCTCCTCTTGAGATGCGACGGGAACGCCGGGAATTCTTTCCCTACGAAACAGGGAAAGGATCCCTCATCTCGAGCTAGGAGGCGGAAACGGGGCTCCCCTGGATGTGTGCGGGACCCCACGTGCTTCCTCTCGAGTGGAGACGGGTATGTCGGGGAACTTCTTAAGTTGCAGCAATGGCGTGAAGGACCCTTTGGAAGTTCCAGTGGTTAGATGTGATTGGCCTCGAGAAGCCTCAGCGGAAATGGGCCTCATCTCGCCTGGAGGGCAAAACCTCCTGGATTTTCTCGAGTTGCGGCAGGTGCTCTCTACTTACGACGGGGACCTCAGGGAACCGCTCTGGTGGCCGCAGGAAAGGCCAGTCCCCATGCGAGTTCCTCGGGGGCTTCTCGGGATTCCTCTCCGTCGATGCCGGGGCCTAAGACCTTGTGTGGAGTCGGGGCCGGAACCTGAGGATTCCTCTCCAGTGCTGACATGGATCTTGGGGTACTTCTGGAGTCTCCCCAGGGGAGTCAGTCCTCGTCTCGAATGCGGGCATGCACTTGCGCTTTCCTCCAGAGCGGTAGCAGCAGTGTCACGCAGTCCGCCGCGTGGATCAAAGGATCTATGGTTTTCCCTCGAGTCTTTCCCACGAGGCTTTCCCACAGGGCTGTCCCACGTGCACACGTGGTGGGAGTCGATCCTCGGATTGAACTTTAAGGCAGTGCAGGGAAAAAAGGTTCCTCTGGAATGGACTGACACATCTGGGGGACTCTTGGAATGGTGGCACGACCCTGGAGTTCCTCTCGCCTTTCCTGTGGAGAGCGCCTCCTATTGAGATGCGACGGGATCGCCGGGAATTCTTTCCCTACGAAACAGGGAAAGGATCCCTCATCTCGAGCTAGGAGGCAGAAACGGGGCTCCCCTGGATGTGTGCGGGACCCACGTGCTTCCTCCCCAGTGGAGACGGGTATGTCGGGGAACTTCTTGAGTTGCAGCAAGGGTGTGAAGGACCCTTTGGAAGTTCCAGTGGTTAGACGTGATTAGCCTCGAGAAGCCTCAGCGGAAATGGGCCTCATTAGGCCTGAAGGGTAATACCTCCTGGATTTTCTCGAGTTGCGGCAGGTGCTCTCGACTTACGACGGGGACCTCAGGGACCCGCTCTGGTGGCCTCAGGAAAGGCCAGTCCCCACGCGAGTTCCTCGGGGGCCTCTCGGGATTCCTCTCCCGTCAATGCCGGGGCCTAAGACCTTGTGTGGAGTCGGGGCCGGAACCTGAGGATTCCTCTCCAGTGCTGACATGGATCTTGGGGTACTTCTGGAGTCTTCCCAGGGGAGTCAGTCCTCGTCTCGAATGCGGGCATGCACTTGCGCTTTCCTCCAGAGCGGTAGCAGCAGTGTCACGCAGTCCGCCGCGTGGATCAAAGGATCTATGGTTTTCCCTCGAGTCTTTCCCACGAGGCTTTCCCACGAGGCTTTCCCACAGGGCTGTCCCACGTGCACACGTGGTGGGAGTCGATCCTCGGCTTGAACGTCAAGGCAGTTCAGGGAAAACAGGTTCCTCTGGAATGGACTGACACATCTGGGGGACTCTTGGAATGGTGGCACGACCCTGGAGTTCCTCTCGCCTTTCCTGTGGAGAGCGCCTCCTCTTGAGATGCGACGGGAACGCCGGGAATTCTTTCCCTACGAAACAGGGAAAGGATCCCTCATCTCGAGCTAGGAGGCGGAAACGGGGCTCCCCTGGATGTGTGCGGGACCCCACGTGCTTCCTCTCGAGTGGAGACGGGTATGTCGGGGAACTTCTTGAGTTGCAGCAAGGGTGTGAAGGACCCTTTGGAAGTTCCAGTGGTTAGATGTGATTGGCCTCGAGAAGCCTCAGCGGAAATGGGCCTCATCTCGCCTGGAGAGCAAAACCTCCTGGATTTTCTCGAGTTGCGGCAGGTGCTCTCGACTTACGACGGGGACCTCAGGGACCCGCTCTGGTGGCCTCAGGAATAGCCAGTCCCCATGCGAGTTCATCGGGGGCGTCTCGGGATTCCTCTCCCGTCGATGCCGGGGCCTTAGACCTTATGTGGAGTCGGGGACGGAACCTGAGGATTCCTCTCCAGTGCTGACATGGATCTTGGGGTACTTCTGGAGTCTCCCCAGGGGAGTCAGTCCTCGTCTCGAATGCGGGCATGCATTGCGCTTTCCTCCAGAGCGGTAGCAGCAGTGTCACGCAGTCCGCCGCGTGGATCAAAGGATCTATGGTTTTCCCTCGAGTCTTTCCCACGAGGCTTTCCCACGAGGCTTTCGCACAGGGCTGTCCCACGTGCACACGTGGTGGGAGTCGATCCTCGGCTTGAACGTCAAGGCAGTGCAGGGAAAACAGGTTCCTCTGGAATGGACTGACACATCTGGGGGACTCTTGGAATGGTGGCACGACCCTGGAGTTCCTCTCGCCTTTCCTGTGGAGAGCGCCTCCTCTTGAGATGCGACGGGAACGCCGGGAAATCTTTCCCTACGAAACAGGGAAAGGATCCCTCATCTCGAGCTAGGAGGCGGAAACGGGGCTCCCCTGGATGTGTGCGGGACACCACGTGCTTCCTCTCGAGTGGAGACGGGTATGTCGGGGAACTTCTTGAGTTGCAGCAAGGGTGTGAAGGACCCTTTGGAAGTTCCAGTGGTTAGATGTGATTGGCCTCGAGAAGCCTCAGCGGAAATGGGCCTCATCTCGCCTGGAGGGCAAAACCTCCTGGATTTTCTCGAGTTGCGGCAGGTGCTCTCGACTTACGACGGGGACCTCAGGAACCCGCTCTGTTGGCCTCAGGAAAAGCCAGTCCCCATGCGAGTTCATCGGGGGGGTCTCGGGATTCCTCTCCCGTCGATGCCGGTGCCGAAGCCCTTGTGTGGAGTCGGGGCCGGAACCTGAGGATTCCTCTCCAGTGCTGACATGGATCTTGGGGTACTTCTGGGGTCTCCCCAGGGGAGTCAGTCCTCGTCTCGAATGCCGGCATGCATTGCGCTTTCCTCCAGAGCGGTAGCAGCAGTGTCACGCAGTCCGCCGCGTGGATCAAAGGATCTATGGTTTTCCCTCGAGTCTTTCCCACGAGGCTTTCCCACGAGGCTTTCCCACAGGGCTGTCCCACGTGCACACGTGGTGGGAGTCGATCCTCGGCTTGAACGTCAAGGCAGTGCAGGGAAATCAGGTTCCTCTGGAATGTACTGACACATCTGGGGGACTCTTGGAATGGTGGCACGACCCTGGAGTTCCTCTCGCCTTTCCTGTGGAGAGCACCTCCTCTTGAGATGCGACGGGAACGCCGGGAATTCTTTCCCTACGAAACAGGGAAAGGATCCCTCATCTCGAGCTAGGAGGCGGAAACGGGGCTACCCTGGATGTGTGCGGGACACCACGTGCTTCCTCTCGAGTGGAGACGGGTATGTCGGGGAACTTCTTGAGTTGCAGCAAGGGTGTGAAGGACCCTTTGGAAGTTCCAGTCGTTAGACGTGATTAGCCTCGAGAAGCCTCAGCGGAAATGGGCCTCATCTCGCCTGGAGGGCAAAACCTCCTGGATTTTCTCGAGTTGCGGCAGGTGCTCTCGACTTACGACGGGGACCTCAGGGACCCGCTCTGGTGGCCTCAGGAAAGGCCAGTCCCCATGCGAGTTCCTCGGGGGCCTCTCGGGATTCCTCTCCCGTCGATGCCGGGGCCTAAGACCTTGTGTAGAGTCGGGGCCGGAACCTGAGGATTCCTCTCCAGTGCTGACATGGATCTTGGGGTACTTCTGGAGTCTCCCCAGGGGAGTCAGTCCTCGTCTCGAATGCGGGCATGCACTTGCGCTTTCCTCCAGAGCGGTAGCAGCAGTGTCACGCAGTCCCCCGCGTGGAGCAAAGGATCTATGGTTTTCCCTCGAGTCTTTCCCACGAGGCTTTCCCACGAGGCTTTCCCACAGGGCTGTCCCACGTGCACACGTGGTGGGAGCCGATCCTCGGCTTGAACGTCAAGGCAGTGCAGGGAAAACAGGTTCCTCTGGAATGGACTGACACATCTGGGGGACTCTTGGAATGGTGGCACGACCCTGGAGTTCCTCTCGCCTTTCCTG
This sequence comes from Ovis canadensis, assembly GCF_042477335.2. Lineage (NCBI taxonomy): Eukaryota > Metazoa > Chordata > Mammalia > Artiodactyla > Bovidae > Ovis > Ovis canadensis. Next base: position 4,386,200 of record NC_091249.1, on the reverse strand, counting down.
TGGAGAGCGCCTCCTCTTGAGATGCGACGGGAACGCCGGGAATTCTTTCCCTACGAAACAGGGAAAGGATCCCTCATCTCGAGCTAGGAGGCGGAAACAGGGCTCCCCTGGATGTGTGCGGGACCCCACGTGCTTCCTCTCGAGTGGAGACGGGTATGTCGGGGAACTTCTTAAGTTGCAGCAATGGCGTGAAGGACCCTTTGGAAGTTCCAGTGGTTAGATGTGATTGGCCTCGAGAAGCCTCAGCGGAAATGGGCCTCATCTCGCCTGGAGGGCAAAACCTCCTGGATTTTCTCGAGTTGCGGCAGGTGCTCTCGACTTACGACGGGGACCTCAGGGAACCGCTCTGGTGGCCGCAGGAAAGGCCAGTCCCCATGCGAGTTCCTCGGGGGCTTCTCGGGATTCCTCTCCGTCGATGCCGGGGCCTAAGACCTTGTGTGGAGTCGGGGCCGGAACCTGAGGATTCCTCTCCAGTGCTGACATGGATCTTGGGGTACTTCTGGAGTCTCCCCAGGGGAGTCAGTCCTCGTCTCGAATGCGGGCATGCACTTGCGCTTTCCTCCAGAGCGGTAGCAGCAGTGTCACGCAGTCCGCCGCGTGGATCAAAGGATCTATGGTTTTCCCTCGAGTCTTTCCCACGAGGCTTTCCCACAGGGCTGTCCCACGTGCACACGTGGTGGGAGTCGATCCTCGGATTGAACTTCAAGGCAGTGCAGGGAAAAAAGTTTCCTCTGGAATGGACTGACACATCTGGGGGACTCTTGGAATGGTGGCACGACCCTGGAGTTCCTCTCGCCTTTCCTGTGGAGAGCGCCTCCTATTGAGATGCGACGGGATCGCCGGGAATTCTTTCCCTACGAAACAGGGAAAGGATCCCTCATCTCGAGCTAGGAGGCAGAAACGGGGCTCCCCTGGATGTGTGCGGGACCCACGTGCTTCCTCCCCAGTGGAGACGGGGATGTCGGGGAACTTCTGGAGTTGCAGCAAGGGTGTGAAGGACCCTATGGAAGTTCCAGTGGTTAGACGTGATTAGCCTCGAGAAGCCTCTGCGGAAATGGGCCTCATCTCGCCTGAAGGGTAATACCTCCTGGATTTTCTCGAGTTGCAGCAGGTGCTCTCGACTTACGACGGGGACCTCAGGGACCCGCTCTCGTGGCCTCAGGAAAGGCCAGTCCTCATGCGAGTTCCTCGGGGGCCTCTCGGGATTCCTCTCCCGTCGATGCCGGGGCCTAAGACCTTGTGTGGAGTCGGGGCCGGAACCTGAGGATTCCTCTCCAGTGCTGACATGGATCTTGGGGTACTTCTGGAGTCTCCCCAGGGGAGTCAGTCCTCGTCTCGAATGCGGGCATGCACTTGCGCTTTCCTCCAGAGCGGTAGCAGCAGTGTCACGCAGTCCGCCGCGTGGATCAAAGGATCTATGGTTTTCCCTCGAGTCTTTCCCACGAGGCTTTCCCACGAGGCTTTCGCACAGGGCTGTCCCACGTGCACACGTGGTGGGAGTCGATCCTCGGCTTGAACGTCAAGGCAGTGCAGGGAAAACAGGTTCCTCTGGAATGGACTGACACATCTGGGGGACTCTTGGAATGGTGGCACGACCCTGGAGTTCCTCTCGCCTTTCCTGTGGAGAGCGCCTCCTCTTGAGATGCGACGGGAACGCCGGGAATTCTTTCCCTACGAAACAGGGAAAGGATCCCTCATCTCGAGCTAGGAGGCGGAAACGGGGCTCCCCTGGATGTGTGCGGGACACCACGTGCTTCCTCTCGAGTGGAGACGGGTATGTCGGGGAACTTCTTGAGTTGCAGCAAGGGTGTGAAGGACCCTTTGGAAGTTCCAGTGGTTAGATGTGATTGGCCTCGAGAAGCCTCAGCGGAAATGGGCCTCATCTCGCCTGGAGGGCAAAACCTCCTGGATTTTCTCGAGTTGCGGCAGGTGCTCTCGACTTACGACGGGAACCTCAGGGACCCGCTCTGTTGGCCTCAGGAAAAGCCAGTCCCCATGCGAGTTCATCGGGGGGGTCTCGGGATTCCTCTCCCGTCGATGCCGGTGCCGAAGCCCTTGTGTGGAGTCGGGGCCGGAACCTGAGGATTCCTCTCCAGTGCTCACATGGATCTTGGGGTACTTCTGGGGTCTCCCCAGGGGAGTCAGTCCTCGTCTCGAATGCCGGCATGCATTGCGCTTTCCTCCAGAGCGGTAGCAGCAGTGTCACGCAGTCCGCCGCGTGGATCAAAGGATCTATGGTTTTCCCTCGAGTCTTTCCCACGAGGCTTTCCCACGAGGCTTTCCCACAGGGCTGTCCCACGTGCACACGTGGTGAGAGTCGATCCTCGGCTTGAACGTCAAGGCAGTGCAGGGAAAACAGGTTCCTCTGGAATGGACTGACATATCTGGGGGACTCTTGGAATGGTGGCACGAACCTGGAGTTCCTCTCGCCTTTCCTGTGGAGAGCGCCTCCTCTTGAGATGCGACGGGAACGCCGGGAATTCTTTCCCTACGAAACAGGGAAAGGATCCCTCATCTCGAGCTAGGCGGCGGAAACGGGGCTCCCCTGGATGTGTGCGGGACACCACGTGCTTCCTCTCGAGTGCAGACGGGTATGTCGGGGAACTTCTTGAGTTGCAGCAAGGGTGTGAAGGACCCTTTGGAAGTTCCAGTGGTTAGATGTGATTGGCCTCGAGAAGCCTCAGCGGAAATAGGCCTCATCTCGCCTGGAGGGCAAAACCTCCTGGATTTTCTCGAGTTGCGGCAGGTGCTCTCGTCTTACGACGGGGACCTCAGGGACCCGCTCTGGTGGCCTCAGGAAAGGCCAGTCCCCATGCGAGTTCCTCGGGGGCCTCTCGGGATTCCTCTCCCGTCGATGCCGGGGCCTAAGACCTTGTGTGGAGTCGGGGCCGGAACCTGAGGATTCCTCTCCAGTGCTGACATGGATCTTGGGGTACTTCTGGAGTCTCCCCAGGGGAGTCAGTCCTCGTCTCGAATGCGGGCATGCACTTGCGCTTTCCTCCAGAGCGGTAGCAGCAGTGTCACGCAGTCCGCCGCGTGGATCAAAGGATCTATGGTTTTCCCTCGAGTCTTTCCCACGAGGCTTTCCCACGAGGCTTTCCCACAGGGCTGTCCCACGTGCACACGTGGTGGGAGTCGATCCTCGGCTTGAACGTCAAGGCAGTGCAGGGAAAACAGGTTCCTCTGGAATGGACTGACACATCTGGGGGACTCTTGGAATGGTGGCACGACCCTGGAGTTCCTCTCGCCTTTCCTGTGGAGAGCGCCTCCTCTTGAGATGCGACGGGAACGCCGGGAATTCTTTCTCTACGAAACAGGGAAAGGATCCCTCATCTCGAGCTAGGAGGCGGAAACGGGGCTCCCCTGGATGTGTGTGGGACCCCACGTGCTTCCTCTCGAGTGGAGACGGGTATGTCGGGGAACTTCTTGAGTTACAGCAAGGGTGTGAAGGACCCTTTGGAAGTTCCAGTGGTTAGATGTGATTGGCCTCGAGAAGCCTCAGCGGAAATGGGCCTCATCTCGCCTGGAGGGCAAAACCTCCTGGATTTTCTCGAGTTGCGGCAGGTGCTCTCGACTTACGACGGGGACCTCAGGGACCCGCTCTGGTGGCCTCAGGAAAGGCCAGTCCCCATGCGAGTTCCTCGGGGGCCTCTCGAGATTCCTCTCCCGTCGATGCCGGGGCCTAAGACCTTGTGTGGAGTCGGGGCCGGAACCTGAGGATTCCTCTCCAGTGCTGACATGGATCTTGGGGTACTTCTGGAGTCTCCCCAGGGGAGTCAGTCCTCGTCTCGAATGCGGGCATGCACTTGCGCTTTCCTCCAGAGCGGTAGCAGCAGTGTCACGCAGTCCCCCGCGTGGAGCAAAGGATCTATGGTTTTCCCTCGAGTCTTTCCCACGAGGCTTTCCCACGAGGCTTTCCCACAGGGCTGTCCCACGTGCACACGTGGTGGGAGTCGATCCTCGGCTTGAACGTCAAGGCAGTGCAGGGAAAACAGTTTCCTCTGGAATGGACTGACACATCTGGGGGACTCTTGGAATGGTGGCACGACCCTGGAGTTCCTCTCGCCTTTCCTGTGGAGAGCGCCTCCTCTTGAGATGCGACGGGAACGCCGGGAATTCTTTCCCTACGAAACAGGGAAAGGATCCCTCATCTCGAGCTAGGAGGCGGAAACGGGGCTCCCCTGGATGTGTGTGGGACCCCACGTGCTTCCTTTCGAGTGGAGACGGGTATGTCGGGGAACTTCTTGAGTTGCAGCAAGGGTGTGAAGGACCCTTTGGAAGTTCCAGTGGTTAGATGTGATTGGCCTCGAGAAGCCTCAGTGGAAATGGGCCTCATCTCGCCTGGAGGGCAAAACCTCCTGGATTTTCTCGAGTTGCGGCAGGTGCTCTCGACTTACGACGGGGACCTCAGGGACCCGCTCTGGTGGCCTCAGGAAAGGCCAGTCCCCATGCGAGTTCCTCGGGGGCCTCTCGGGATTCCTCTCCTGTCGATGCCGGGGCCTTAGACCTTGTGTGGAGTCGGGGCCGGAACCTGAGGATTCCTCTCCAGTGCTGACATGGATCTTTGGGTACTTCTGGGGTCTCCCCAGGGGAGTCAGTCCTCGTCTCGAATGCGGGCATGCATTGCGCTTTCCTCCAGAGCGGTAGCAGCAGTGTCACGCAGTCCGCCGCGTGGATCAAAGGATCTATGGTTTTCCCTCGAGTCTTTCCCACGAGGCTTTCCCACGAGGCTTTCCCACAGGGCTGTCCCACGTGCACACGTGGTGGGAGTCGATCCTCGGCTTGAACGTGAAGGCAGTGCAGGGAAAACAGGTTCCTCTGGAATGGACTGACACATCTGGGGGACTCTTGGAATGGTGGCACGACCCTGGAGATCCTCTCGCCTTTCCTGTGGAGAGCGCCTCCTCTTGAGATGCGACGGGAACGCCGGGAATTCTTTCCCTACGAAACAGGGAAAGGATCCCTCATCTCGAGCTAGGAGGCGGAAACGGGGCTCCCCTGGATGTGTGCGGGACCCCACGTGCTTCCTCTCGAGTGGAGACGGGTATGTCGGGGAACTTCTTAAGTTGCAGCAATGGCGTGAAGAACCCTTTGGAAGTTCCAGTGGTTAGATGTGATTGGCCTCGAGAAGCCTCAGCGGAAATGGGCCTCATCTCGCCTGGAGGGCAAAACCTCCTGGATTTTCTCGAGTTGCGGCAGGTGCTCTCGACTTACGACGGGGACCTCAGGGAACCGCTCTGGTGGCCGCAGGAAAGGCCAGTCCCCATGCGAGTTCCTCGGGGGCTTCTCGGGATTCCTCTCCCGTCGATGCCGGGGCCTAAGACCTTGTGTGGAGTCGGGGCCGGAACCTGAGGATTCCTCTCCAGTGCTGACATGGATCTTGGGGTACTTCTGGAGTCTCCCCAGGGGAGTCAGTCCTCGTCTCGAATGCGGGCATGCACTTGCGCTTTCCTCCAGAGCGGTAGCAGCAGTGTCACGCAGTCCGCCGCGTGGATCAAAGGATCTATGGTTTTCCCTCGAGTCTTTCCACGAGGCTTTCCCACAGGGCTGTGCCACGTGCACACGTGGTGGGAGTCGATCCTCGGATTGAACTTCAAGGCGGTGCAGCTAAAAAAGGTTCCTCTGGAATGGACTGACACATCTGGGGGACTCTTGGAATGGTGGCACGACCCTGGAGTTCCTCTCGCCTTTCCTGTGGAGAGCGCCTCCTATTGAGATGCGACGGGATCGCCGGGAATTCTTTCCCTACGAAACAGGGAAAGGATCCCTCATCTCGAGCTAGGAGGCAGAAACGGGGCTCCCCTGGATGTGTGCGCGACCCACGTGCTTCCTCCCCAGTGGAGACGGGTATGTCGGGGAACTTCTTGAGTTGCAGCAAGGGTGTGAAGGACCCTTTAGAAGTTCCAGTGGTTAGACGTGATTAGCCTCGAGAAGCCTCAGCGGAAATGGGCCTCATCTCGCCTGAAGGGTAATACCTCCTGGATTTTCTCGAGTTGCGGCAGGTGCTCTCGACTTACGACGGGGACCTCAGGGACCCGCTCTCGTGGCCTCAGGAAAGGCCAGTCCTCATGCGAGTTCCTCGGGGGCCTCTCGGGATTCCTCTCCCGTCGATGCCGGGGCCTAAGACCTTGTGTGGAGTCGGGGCCGGAACCTGAGGATTCCTCTCCAGTGCTGACATGGATCTTGGGGTACTTCTGGAGTCTCCCCAGGGGAGTCAGTCCTCGTCTCGAATGCGGGCATGCACTTGCGCTTTCCTCCAGAGCGGTAGCAGCAGTGTCACGCAGTCCGCCGCGTGGATCAAAGGATGTATGGTTTTCCCTGGAGTCTTTCCCACGAGGCTTTCCCACGAGGCTTTCCCACAGGGCTGTCCCACGTGCACACGTGGTGGGAGTCGATCCTCGGCTTGAACGTCAAGGCAGTGCAGGGAAAACAAGTTCCTCTGGAATGGACTGACACATCTGGGGGACTCTTGGAATGGTGGCATGACCCTGGAGTTCCTCTCGCCTTTCCTGTGGAGAGCGCCTCCTCTTGAGATGCGACGGGAACGCCGGGAATTCTTTCCCTACGAAACAGGGAAAGGATCCCTCATCTCGAGCTAGGAGGCGGAAACGGGGCTCCCCTGGATGTGTGCGGGACACCACGTGCTTCCTCTCGAGTGGAGATGGGTATGTCGGGGAACTTCTTGAGTTGCAGCAAGGGTGTGAAGGACCCTTTGGAAGTTCCAGTGGTTAGATGTGATTGGCCTCGAGAAGCCTCAGCGAAAATGGGCCTCATCTCGCCTGGAGGGCAAAACCTCCTGGATTTTCTCGAGTTGCGGCAGGTGCTCTCGACTTACGACGGGGACCTCAGGGACCCGCTCTGGTGGCCTCAGGAAAAGCCAGTCCCCATGCGAGTTCATCGGGGTCGTCTTGGGATTCCTCTCCCGTCGATGCCGGGGCCTAAGACCTTGTGTGTAGTCGGGGCCGGAACCTGAGGATTCCTCTCCAGTGCTGACATGGATCTTGGGGTACTTCTGGAGTCTTCCCAGGGGAGTCAGTCCTCGTCTCGAATGCGGGCATGCACTTGCGCTTTCCTCCAGAGCGGTAGCAGCAGTGTCACGCAGTCCGCCGCGTGGATCAAAGGATCTATGGTTTTCCCTCGAGTCTTTCCACGAGGCTTTCCCACAGGGCTGTGCCACGTGCACACGTGGTGGGAGTCGATCCTCGGATTGAACTTCAAGGCAGTGCAGGGAAAAAAGGTTCCTCTGGAATGGACTGACATCTGGGGGACTCTTGGAATGGTGGCACGACCCTGGAGTTCCTCTCGCCTTTCCTGTGGAGAGCGCCTCCTATTGAGATGCGACGGGATCGCCGGGAATTCTTTCCCTACGAAACAGGGAAAGGATCCCTCATCTCGAGCTAGGAGGCAGAAACGGGGCTCCCCTGGATGTGTGCGGGACCCACGTGCTTCCTCCCCAGTGGAGACGGGTATGTCGGGGAACTTCTTGAGTTGCAGCAAGGGTGTGAAGGACCCTTTAGAAGTTCCAGTGGTTAGACGTGATTAGCCTCGAGAAGCCTCAGCGGAAATGGGCCTCATCTCGCCTGGAGGGCAAAACCTCCTGGATTTGCGGCAGGTGCTCTCGACTTACGACGGGGATCTCAGGGACCCGCTCTCGTGGCCTCAGGAAAGGCCAGTCCTCATGCGAGTTCCTCGGGGGCCTCTCGGGATTCCTCTCCCGTCGATGCCGGGGCCTAAGACCTTGTGTGGAGTCGGGGCCGGAACCTGAGGATTCCTCTACAGTGCTGACATGGATCTTGGGGTACTTCTGGAGTCTCCCCAGGGGAGTCAGTCCTCGTCTCGAATGCGGGCATGCACTTGCGCTTTCCTCCAGAGCGGTAGCAGCAGTGTCACGCAGTCCGCCGCGTGGATCAAAGGATCTATGGTTTTCCCTCGAGTCTTTCCCACGAGGCTTTCCCACGAGGCTTTCCCACTGGGCTGTCCCACGTGCACACGTGGTGGGAGTCGATCCTCGGCTTGAACGTCAAGGCAGTGCAGGGAAAACAGGTTCCTCTGGAATGGACTGACACATCTGGGGGACTCTTGGAATGGTGGCATGACCCTGGAGTTCCTCTCTCCTTTCCTGTGGAGAGCGCCTCCTCTTGAGATGCGACGGGAACGCCGGGAATTCTTTCCCTACGAAACAGGGAAAGGATCCCTCATCTCGAGCTAGGAGGCGGAAACGGGGCTCCCCTGGATGTGTGCGGGACCCCACGTGCTTCCTCTCGAGTGGAGACGGGTATGTCGGGGAACTTCTTGAGTTGCAGCAATGGTGTGAAGGACCCTTTGGAAGTTCCAGTGGTTAGATGTGATTGGCCTCGAGAAGCCTCAGCGGAAATGGGCCTCATCTCGCCTGGAGGGCAAAACCTCCTGGATTTTCTCGAGTTGCGGCAGGTGCTCTCGACTTACAACGGGGACCTCAGGGAACCGCTCTGGTGGCCTCAGGAAAGGCCAGTCCCCATGCGAGTTCCTCGGGGGCGTCTCGGGATTCCTCTCCCGTCGATGCCGGGGCCTAAGACCTTGTGTGGAGTCGGGGCCGGAACCTGAGGATTCCTCTCCAGTGCTGACATGGATCTTGGGGTACTTCTGGAGTCTCCCCAGGGGAGTCAATCCTCGTCTCGAATGCGGGCATGCACTTGCGCTTTCCTCCAGAGCGGTAGCAGCAGTGTCATGCAGTCCGCCGCCTGGATCAAAGGATGTATGGTTTTCCCTGGAGTCTTTCCCACGAGGCTTTCCCACGAGGCTTTCCCACAGGGCTGTCCCACGTGCACACGTGGTGGGAGTCGATCCTCGGCTTGAACTTCAAGGCAGTGCAGGGAAAAAAGGTTCCTCTGGAATGGACTGACATCTGGGGGACTCTTGGAATGGTGGCACGACCCTGGAGTTCCTCTCGCCTTTCCTGTGGAGAGCGCCTCCTATTGAGATGCGACGGGATCGCCGGGAATTCTTTCCCTACGAAACAGGGAAAGGATCCCTCATCTCGAGCTAGGAGGCAGAAACGGGGCTCCCCTGGATGTGTGCGGGACCCACGTGCTTCCTCCCCAGTGGAGACGGGTATGTCGGGGAACTTCTTGAGTTGCAGCAAGGGTGTGAAGGACCCTTTAGAAGTTCCAGTGGTTAGACGTGATTAGCCTCGAGAAGCCTCAGCGGAAATGGGCCTCATCTCTCCTGAAGGGTAATACCTCCTGGATTTTCTCGAGTTGCGGCAGGTGCTCTCGACTTACGACGGGGACCTCAGGGACCCGCTCTCGTGGCCTCAGGAAAGGCCAGTCCTCATGCGAGTTCCTCGGGGGCCTCTCGGGATTCCTCTCCCGTCGATGCCGGGGCCTAAGACCTTGTGTGGAGTCGGGGCCGGAACCTGAGGATTCCTCTCCAGTGCTGACATGGATCTTGGGGTACTTCTGGAGTCTCCCCAGGGGAGTCAGTCCTCGTCTCGAATGCGGGCATGCACTTGCGCTTTCCTCCAGAGCGGTAGCAGCAGTGTCACGCAGTCCGCCGCGTGGATCAAAGGATCTATGGTTTTCCCTCGAGTCTTTCCCACGAGGCTTTCCCACGAGGCTTTCCCACTGGGCTGTCCCACGTGCACACGTGGTGGGAGTCGATCCTCGGCTTGAACGTCAAGGCAGTGCAGGGAAAACAGGTTCCTCTGGAATGGACTGACACATCTGGGGGACTCTTGGAATGGTGGCATGACCCTGGAGTTCCTCTCTCCTTTCCTGTGGAGAGCGCCTCCTCTTGAGATGCGACGGGAACGCCGGGAATTCTTTCCCTACGAAACAGGGAAAGGATCCCTCATCTCGAGCTAGGAGGCGGAAACGGGGCTCCCCTGGATGTGTGCGGGACCCCACGTGCTTCCTCTCGAGTGGAGACGGGTATGTCGGGGAACTTCTTGATTTGCAGCAAGGGTGTGAAGGACCCTTTGGAAGTTCCAGTGGTTAGATGTGATTGGCCTCGAGAAGCCTCAGCGGAAATGGGCCTCATCTCGCCTGGAGGGCAAAACCTCCTGGATTTTCTCGAGTTGCGGCAGGTGCTCTCGACTTACAACGGGGACCTCAGGGAACCGCTCTGGTGGCCTCAGGAAAGGCCAGTGCCCATGCGAGTTCCTCGGGGGCGTCTCGGGATTCCTCTCCCGTCGATGCCGGGGCCTAAGACCTTGTGTGGAGTCGGGGCCGGAACCTGAGGATTCCTCTACAGTGCTGACATGGATCTTGGGGTACTTCTGGAGTCTCCCCAGGGGAGTCAATCCTCGTCTCCAATGCGGGCATGCACTTGCGCTTTCCTCCAGAGCGGTAGCAGCAGTGTCATGAAGTCCGCCGCCTGGATCAAAGGATGTATGGTTTTCCCTCGAGTCTTTCCCACGTGGCTTTCCCACGAGGCTTTCGCACAGGGCTGTCCCACGTGCACACGTGGTGGGAGTCGATCCTCGGCTTGAACGTCAAGGCAGTGCAGGGAAAACAGGTTCCTCTGGAATGGACTGACACATCTGGGGGACTCTTGGAATGGTGGCACGACCCTGGAGTTCCTCTCGCCTTTCCTGTGGAGAGCGCCTCCTCTTGAGATGCGACGGGAACGCCGGGAATTCTTTCCCTACGAAACAGGGAAAGGATCCCTCATCTCGAGCTAGGAGGCGGAAACGGGGCTACCCTGGATGTGTGCGGGACACCACGTGCTTCCTCTCGAGTGGAGACGGGTATGTCGGGGAACTTCTTGAGTTGCAGCAAGGGTGTGAAGGACCCTTTGGAAGTTCCAGTCGTTAGACGTGATTAGCCTCGAGAAGCCTCAGCGGAAATGGGCCTCATCTCGCCTGGAGGGCAAAACCTCCTGGATTTTCTCGAGTTGCGGCAGGTGCTCTCGACTTACGACGGGGACCTCAGGGACCCGCTCTGGTGGCCTCAGGAAAGGCCAGTCCCCATGCGAGTTCCTCGGGGGCCTCTCGGGATTCCTCTCCCGTCGATGTTGGGGCCTAAGACCTTGTGTGGAGTCGGGGCCGGAACCTGAGGATTCCTCTCCAGTGCTGACATGGATCTTGGGGTACTTCTGGAGTCTCCCCAGGGGAGTCAGTCCTCGTCTCGAATGCGGGCATGCACTTGCGCTTTCCTCCAGAGCGGTAGCAGCAGTGTCACGCAGTCCCCCGCGTGGAGCAAAGGACCTATGGTTTTCCCTCGAGTCTTTCCCACCAGGCTTTCCCACGAGGCTTTCCCACAGGGCTGTCCCACGTGCACACGTGGTGGGAGTCGATCCTCGGCTTGATCGTCAAGGCAGTGCAGGGAAAACAGGTTCCTCTGGAATGGACTGACACATCTGGGGGACTCTTGGAATGGTGGCACGACCCTGGAGTTCCTCTCGCCTTTCCTGTGGAGAGCGCCTCCTCTTGAGATGCGACGGGAACGCCGGGAATTCTTTCACTACGAAACAGGGAAAGGATCCCTCATCTCGAGCTAGGAGGCGGAAACGGGGCTCCCCTGGATGTGTGCGGGACCCCACGTGCTTCCTCTCGAGTGGAGACGGGTATGTCGGGGAACTTCTTAAGTTGCAGCAATGGCGTGAAGGACCCTTTGGAAGTTCCAGTGGTTAGATGTGATTGGCCTCGAGAAGCCTCAGCGGAAATGGGCCTCATCTCGCCTGGAGGGCAAAACCTCCTGGATTTTCTCGAGTTGCGGCAGGTGCTCTCTACTTACGACGGGGACCTCAGGGAACCGCTCTGGTGGCCGCAGGAAAGGCCAGTCCCCATGCGAGTTCCTCGGGGGCTTCTCGGGATTCCTCTCCGTCGATGCCGGGGCCTAAGACCTTGTGTGGAGTCGGGGCCGGAACCTGAGGATTCCTCTCCAGTGCTGACATGGATCTTGGGGTACTTCTGGAGTCTCCCCAGGGGAGTCAGTCCTCGTCTCGAATGCGGGCATGCACTTGCGCTTTCCTCCAGAGCGGTAGCAGCAGTGTCACGCAGTCCGCCGCGTGGATCAAAGGATCTATGGTTTTCCCTCGAGTCTTTCCCACGAGGCTTTCCCACAGGGCTGTCCCACGTGCACACGTGGTGGGAGTCGATCCTCGGATTGAACTTTAAGGCAGTGCAGGGAAAAAAGGTTCCTCTGGAATGGACTGACACATCTGGGGGACTCTTGGAATGGTGGCACGACCCTGGAGTTCCTCTCGCCTTTCCTGTGGAGAGCGCCTCCTATTGAGATGCGACGGGATCGCCGGGAATTCTTTCCCTACGAAACAGGGAAAGGATCCCTCATCTCGAGCTAGGAGGCAGAAACGGGGCTCCCCTGGATGTGTGCGGGACCCACGTGCTTCCTCCCCAGTGGAGACGGGTATGTCGGGGAACTTCTTGAGTTGCAGCAAGGGTGTGAAGGACCCTTTGGAAGTTCCAGTGGTTAGACGTGATTAGCCTCGAGAAGCCTCAGCGGAAATGGGCCTCATTAGGCCTGAAGGGTAATACCTCCTGGATTTTCTCGAGTTGCGGCAGGTGCTCTCGACTTACGACGGGGACCTCAGGGACCCGCTCTGGTGGCCTCAGGAAAGGCCAGTCCCCACGCGAGTTCCTCGGGGGCCTCTCGGGATTCCTCTCCCGTCAATGCCGGGGCCTAAGACCTTGTGTGGAGTCGGGGCCGGAACCTGAGGATTCCTCTCCAGTGCTGACATGGATCTTGGGGTACTTCTGGAGTCTTCCCAGGGGAGTCAGTCCTCGTCTCGAATGCGGGCATGCACTTGCGCTTTCCTCCAGAGCGGTAGCAGCAGTGTCACGCAGTCCGCCGCGTGGATCAAAGGATCTATGGTTTTCCCTCGAGTCTTTCCCACGAGGCTTTCCCACGAGGCTTTCCCACAGGGCTGTCCCACGTGCACACGTGGTGGGAGTCGATCCTCGGCTTGAACGTCAAGGCAGTTCAGGGAAAACAGGTTCCTCTGGAATGGACTGACACATCTGGGGGACTCTTGGAATGGTGGCACGACCCTGGAGTTCCTCTCGCCTTTCCTGTGGAGAGCGCCTCCTCTTGAGATGCGACGGGAACGCCGGGAATTCTTTCCCTACGAAACAGGGAAAGGATCCCTCATCTCGAGCTAGGAGGCGGAAACGGGGCTCCCCTGGATGTGTGCGGGACCCCACGTGCTTCCTCTCGAGTGGAGACGGGTATGTCGGGGAACTTCTTGAGTGCAGCAAGGGTGTGAAGGACCCTTTGGAAGTTCCAGTGGTTAGATGTGATTGGCCTCGAGAAGCCTCAGCGGAAATGGGCCTCATCTCGCCTGGAGAGCAAAACCTCCTGGATTTTCTCGAGTTGCGGCAGGTGCTCTCGACTTACGACGGGGACCTCAGGGACCCGCTCTGGTGGCCTCAGGAATAGCCAGTCCCCATGCGAGTTCATCGGGGGCGTCTCGGGATTCCTCTCCCGTCGATGCCGGGGCCTTAGACCTTATGTGGAGTCGGGGACGGAACCTGAGGATTCCTCTCCAGTGCTGACATGGATCTTGGGGTACTTCTGGAGTCTCCCCAGGGGAGTCAGTCCTCGTCTCGAATGCGGGCATGCATTGCGCTTTCCTCCAGAGCGGTAGCAGCAGTGTCACGCAGTCCGCCGCGTGGATCAAAGGATCTATGGTTTTCCCTCGAGTCTTTCCCACGAGGCTTTCCCACGAGGCTTTCGCACAGGGCTGTCCCACGTGCACACGTGGTGGGAGTCGATCCTCGGCTTGAACGTCAAGGCAGTGCAGGGAAAACAGGTTCCTCTGGAATGGACTGACACATCTGGGGGACTCTTGGAATGGTGGCACGACCCTGGAGTTCCTCTCGCCTTTCCTGTGGAGAGCGCCTCCTCTTGAGATGCGACGGGAACGCCGGGAATTCTTTCCCTACGAAACAGGGAAAGGATCCCTCATCTCGAGCTAGGAGGCGGAAACGGGGCTCCCCTGGATGTGTGCGGGACACCACGTGCTTCCTCTCGAGTGGAGACGGGTATGTCGGGGAACTTCTTGAGTTGCAGCAAGGGTGTGAAGGACCCTTTGGAAGTTCCAGTGGTTAGATGTGATTGGCCTCGAGAAGCCTCAGCGGAAATGGGCCTCATCTCGCCTGGAGGGCAAAACCTCCTGGATTTTCTCGAGTTGCGGCAGGTGCTCTCGACTTACGACGGGAACCTCAGGGACCCGCTCTGTTGGCCTCAGGAAAAGCCAGTCCCCATGCGAGTTCATCGGGGGGGTCTCGGGATTCCTCTCCCGTCGATGCCGGTGCCGAAGCCCTTGTGTGGAGTCGGGGCCGGAACCTGAGGATTCCTCTCCAGTGCTGACATGGATCTTGGGGTACTTCTGGGGTCTCCCCAGGGGAGTCAGTCCTCGTCTCGAATGCCGGCATGCATTGCGCTTTCCTCCAGAGCGGTAGCAGCAGTGTCACGCAGTCCGCCGCGTGGATCAAAGGATCTATGGTTTTCCCTCGAGTCTTTCCCACGAGGCTTTCCCACGAGGCTTTCCCACAGGGCTGTCCCACGTGCACACGTGGTGGGAGTCGATCCTCGGCTTGAACGTCAAGGCAGTGCAGGGAAATCAGGTTCCTCTGGAATGTACTGACACATCTGGGGGACTCTTGGAATGGTGGCACGACCCTGGAGTTCCTCTCGCCTTTCCTGTGGAGAGCACCTCCTCTTGAGATGCGACGGGAACGCCGGGAATTCTTTCCCTACGAAACAGGGAAAGGATCCCTCATCTCGAGCTAGGAGGCGGAAACGGGGCTACCCTGGATGTGTGCGGGACACCACGTGCTTCCTCTCGAGTGGAGACGGGTATGTCGGGGAACTTCTTGAGTTGCAGCAAGGGTGTGAAGGACCCTTTGGAAGTTCCAGTCGTTAGACGTGATTAGCCTCGAGAAGCCTCAGCGGAAATGGGCCTCATCTCGCCTGGAGGGCAAAACCTCCTGGATTTTCTCGAGTTGCGGCAGGTGCTCTCGACTTACGACGGGGACCTCAGGGACCCGCTCTGGTGGCCTCAGGAAAGGCCAGTCCCCATGCGAGTTCCTCGGGGGCCTCTCGGGATTCCTCTCCCGTCGATGCCGGGGCCTAAGACCTTGTGTAGAGTCGGGGCCGGAACCTGAGGATTCCTCTCCAGTGCTGACATGGATCTTGGGGTACTTCTGGAGTCTCCCCAGGGGAGTCAGTCCTCGTCTCGAATGCGGGCATGCACTTGCGCTTTCCTCCAGAGCGGTAGCAGCAGTGTCACGCAGTCCCCCGCGTGGAGCAAAGGATCTATGGTTTTCCCTCGAGTCTTTCCCACGAGGCTTTCCCACGAGGCTTTCCCACAGGGCTGTCCCACGTGCACACGTGGTGGGAGCCGATCCTCGGCTTGATCGTCAAGGCAGTGCAGGGAAAACAGGTTCCTCTGGAATGGACTGACACATCTGGGGGACTCTTGGAATGGTGGCACGACCCTGGAGTTCCTCTCGCCTTTCCTGTGGAGAGCGCCTCCTCTTGAGATGCGACGGGAACGCCGGGAATTCTTTCCCTACGAAACAGGGAAAGGATCCCTCATCTCGAGCTAGGAGGCGGAAACAGGGCTCCCCTGGATGTGTGCGGGACCCCACGTGCTTCCTCTCGAGTGGAGACGGGTATGTCGGGGAACTTCTTAAGTTGCAGCAATGGCGTGAAGGACCCTTTGGAAGTTCCAGTGGTTAGATGTGATTGGCCTCGAGAAGCCTCAGCGGAAATGGGCCTCATCTCGCCTGGAGGGCAAAACCTCCTGGATTTTCTCGAGTTGCGGCAGGTGCTCTCTACTTACGACGGGGACCTCAGGGAACCGCTCTGGTGGCCGCAGGAAAGGCCAGTCCCCATGCGAGTTCCTCGGGGGCTTCTCGGGATTCCTCTCCGTCGATGCCGGGGCCTAAGACCTTGTGTGGAGTCGGGGCCGGAACCTGAGGATTCCTCTCCAGTGCTGACATGGATCTTGGGGTACTTCTGGAGTCTCCCCAGGGGAGTCAGTCCTCGTCTCGAATGCGGGCATGCACTTGCGCTTTCCTCCAGAGCGGTAGCAGCAGTGTCACGCAGTCCGCCGCGTGGATCAAAGGATCTATGGTTTTCCCTCGAGTCTTTCCCACGAGGCTTTCCCACAGGGCTGTCCCACGTGCACACGTGGTGGGAGTCGATCCTCGGATTGAACTTCAAGGCAGTGCAGGGAAAAAAGTTTCCTCTGGAATGGACTGACACATCTGGGGGACTCTTGGAATGGTGGCACGACCCTGGAGTTCCTCTCGCCTTTCCTGTGGAGAGCGCCTCCTATTGAGATGCGACGGGATCGCCGGGAATTCTTTCCCTACGAAACAGGGAAAGGATCCCTCATCTCGAGCTAGGAGGCAGAAACGGGGCTCCCCTGGATGTGTGCGGGACCCACGTGCTTCCTCCCCAGTGGAGACGGGGATGTCGGGGAACTTCTTGAGTTGCAGCAAGGGTGTGAAGGACCCTTTGGAAGTTCCAGTGGTTAGACGTGATTAGCCTCGAGAAGCCTCAGCGGAAATGGGCCTCATCTCGCCTGAAGGGTAATACCTCCTGGATTTTCTCGAGTTGCGGCAGGTGCTCTCGACTTACGACGGGGACCTCAGGGACCCGCTCTCGTGGCCTCAGGAAAGGCCAGTCCTCATGCGAGTTCCTCGGGGGCCTCTCGGGATTCCTCTCCCGTCGATGCCGGGGCCTAAGACCTTGTGTGGAGTCGGGGCCGGAACCTGAGGATTCCTCTCCAGTGCTGACATGGATCTTGGGGTACTTCTGGAGTCTCCCCAGGGGAGTCAGTCCTCGTCTCGAATGCGGGCATGCACTTGCGCTTTCCTCCAGAGCGGTAGCAGCAGTGTCACGCAGTCCGCCGCGTGGATCAAAGGATCTATGGTTTTCCCTCGAGTCTTTCCCACGAGGCTTTCCCACGAGGCTTTCGCACAGGGCTGTCCCACGTGCACACGTGGTGGGAGTCGATCCTCGGCTTGAACGTCAAGGCAGTGCAGGGAAAACAGGTTCCTCTGGAATGGACTGACACATCTGGGGGACTCTTGGAATGGTGGCACGACCCTGGAGTTCCTCTCGCCTTTCCTGTGGAGAGCGCCTCCTCTTGAGATGCGACGGGAACGCCGGGAATTCTTTCCCTACGAAACAGGGAAAGGATCCCTCATCTCGAGCTAGGAGGCGGAAACGGGGCTCCCCTGGATGTGTGCGGGACCCCACGTGCTTCCTCTCGAGTGGAGACGGGTATGTCGGGGAACTTCTTGAGTTGCAGCAAGGGTGTGAAGGACCCTTTGGAAGTTCCAGTGGTTAGATGTGATTGGCCTCGAGAAGCCTCAGCGGAAATGGGCCTCATCTCGCCTGGAGGGCAAAACCTCCTGGATTTTCTCGAGTTGCGGCAGGTGCTCTCGACTTACAACGGGGACCTCAGGGAACCGCTCTGGTGGCCTCAGGAAAGGCCAGTCCCCATGCGAGTTCCTCGGGGGCGTCTCGGGATTCCTCTCCCGTCGATGCCGGGGCCTAAGACCTTGTGTGGAGTCGGGGCCGGAACCTGAGGATTCCTCTACAGTGCTGACATGGATCTTGGGGTACTTCTGGAGTCTCCCCAGGGGAGTCAATCCTCGTCTCCAATGCGGGCATGCACTTGCGCTTTCCTCCAGAGCGGTAGCAGCAGTGTCATGCAGTCCGCCGCCTGGATCAAAGGATGTATGGTTTTCCCTCGAGTCTTTCCCACGAGGCTTTCCCACGAGGCTTTCGCACAGGGCTGTCCCACGTGCACACGTGGTGGGAGTCGATCCTCGGCTTGAACGTCAAGGCAGTGCAGGGAAAACAGGTTCCTCTGGAATGGACTGACACATCTGGGGGACTCTTGGAATGGTGGCACGACCCTGGAGTTCCTCTCGCCTTTCCTGTGGAGAGCGCCTCCTCTTGAGATGCGACGGGAACGCCGGGAATTCTTTCCCTACGAAACAGGGAAAGGATCCCTCATCTCGAGCTAGGAGGCGGAAACGGGGCTCCCCTGGATGTGTGCGGGACCCCACGTGCTTCCTCTCGAGTGGAGACGGGTATGTCGGGGAACTTCTTAAGTTGCAGCAATGGCGTGAAGGACCCTTTGGAAGTTCCAGTGGTTAGATGTGATTGGCCTCGAGAAGCCTCAGCGGAAATGGGCCTCATCTCGCCTGGAGGGCAAAACCTCCTGGATTTTCTCGAGTTGCGGCAGGTGCTCTCTACTTACGACGGGGACCTCAGGGAACCGCTCTGGTGGCCGCAGGAAAGGCCAGTCCCCATGCGAGTTCCTCGGGGGCTTCTCGGGATTCCTCTCCGTCGATGCCGGGGCCTAAGACCTTGTGTGGAGTCGGGGCCGGAACCTGAGGATTCCTCTCCAGTGCTGACATGGATCTTGGGGTACTTCTGGAGTCTCCCCAGGGGAGTCAGTCCTCGTCTCGAATGCGGGCATGCACTTGCGCTTTCCTCCAGAGCGGTAGCAGCAGTGTCACGCAGTCCGCCGCGTGGATCAAAGGATCTATGGTTTTCCCTCGAGTCTTTCCCACGAGGCTTTCCCACAGGGCTGTCCCACGTGCACACGTGGTGGGAGTCGATCCTCGGATTGAACTTTAAGGCAGTGCAGGGAAAAAAGGTTCCTCTGGAATGGACTGACACATCTGGGGGACTCTTGGAATGGTGGCACGACCCTGGAGTTCCTCTCGCCTTTCCTGTGGAGAGCGCCTCCTATTGAGATGCGACGGGATCGCCGGGAATTCTTTCCCTACGAAACAGGGAAAGGATCCCTCATCTCGAGCTAGGAGGCAGAAACGGGGCTCCCCTGGATGTGTGCGGGACCCACGTGCTTCCTCCCCAGTGGAGACGGGTATGTCGGGGAACTTCTTGAGTTGCAGCAAGGGTGTGAAGGACCCTTTGGAAGTTCCAGTGGTTAGACGTGATTAGCCTCGAGAAGCCTCAGCGGAAATGGGCCTCATTAGGCCTGAAGGGTAATACCTCCTGGATTTTCTCGAGTTGCGGCAGGTGCTCTCGACTTACGACGGGGACCTCAGGGACCCGCTCTGGTGGCCTCAGGAAAGGCCAGTCCCCATGCGAGTTCCTCGGGGGCCTCTCGGGATTCCTCTCCCGTCAATGCCGGGGCCTAAGACCTTGTGTGGAGTCGGGGCCGGAACCTGAGGATTCCTCTCCAGTGCTGACATGGATCTTGGGGTACTTCTGGAGTCTTCCCAGGGGAGTCAGTCCTCGTCTCGAATGCGGGCATGCACTTGCGCTTTCCTCCAGAGCGGTAGCAGCAGTGTCACGCAGTCCGCCGCGTGGATCAAAGGATCTATGGTTTTCCCTCGAGTCTTTCCCACGAGGCTTTCCCACGAGGCTTTCCCACAGGGCTGTCCCACGTGCACACGTGGTGGGAGTCGATCCTCGGCTTGAACGTGAAGGCAGTGCAGGGAAAACAGGTTCCTCTGGAATGGACTGACACATCTGGGGGACTCTTGGAATGGTGGCATGACCCTGGAGTTCCTCTCGCCTTTCCTGTGGAGAGCGCCTCCTCTTGAGATGCGACGGGAACGCCGGGAATTCTTTCCCTACGAAACAGGGAAAGGATCCCTCATCTCGAGCTAGGAGGCGGAAACGGGGCTCCCCTGGATGTGTGCGGGACACCACGTGCTTCCTCTCGAGTGGAGATGGGTATGTCGGGGAACTTCTTGAGTTGCAGCAAGGGTGTGAAGGACCCTTTGGAAGTTCCAGTGGTTAGATGTGATTGGCCTCGAGAAGCCTCAGCGGAAATGGGCCTCATCTCGCCTGGAGGGCAAAACCTCCTGGATTTTCTCGAGTTGCGGCAGGTGCTCTCGACTTACGACGGGGACCTCAGGGAACCGCTCTGGTGGCCTCAGGAAAGGCCAGTGCCCATGCGAGTTCCTCGGGGGCGTCTCGGGATTCCTCTCCCGTCGATGCCGGGGCCTAAGACCTTGTGTGGAGTCGGGGCCGGAACCTGAGGATTCCTCTACAGTGCTGACATGGATCTTGGGGTACTTCTGGAGTCTCCCCAGGGGAGTCAATCCTCGTCTCCAATGCGGGCATGCACTTGCGCTTTCCTCCAGAGCGGTAGCAGCAGTGTCATGCAGTCCGCCGCCTGGATCAAAGGATGTATGGTTTTCCCTCGAGTCTTTCCCACGTGGCTTTCCCACGAGGCTTTCGCACAGGGCTGTCCCACGTGCACACGTGGTGGGAGTCGATCCTCGGCTTGAACGTCAAGGCAGTGCAGGGAAAACAGGTTCCTCTGGAATGGACTGACACATCTGGGGGACTCTTGGAATGGTGGCACGACCCTGGAGTTCCTCTCGCCTTTCCTGTGGAGAGCGCCTCCTCTTGAGATGCGACGGGAACGCCGGGAATTCTTTCCCTACGAAACAGGGAAAGGATCCCTCATCTCGAGCTAGGAGGCGGAAACGGGGCTACCCTGGATGTGTGCGGGACACCACGTGCTTCCTCTCGAGTGGAGACGGGTATGTCGGGGAACTTCTTGAGTTGCAGCAAGGGTGTGAAGGACCCTTTGGAAGTTCCAGTCGTTAGACGTGATTAGCCTCGAGAAGCCTCAGCGGAAATGGGCCTCATCTCGCCTGGAGGGCAAAACCTCCTGGATTTTCTCGAGTTGCGGCAGGTGCTCTCGACTTACGACGGGGACCTCAGGGACCCGCTCTGGTGGCCTCAGGAAAGGCCAGTCCCCATGCGAGTTCCTCGGGGGCCTCTCGGGATTCCTCTCCCGTCGATGTTGGGGCCTAAGACCTTGTGTGGAGTCGGGGCCGGAACCTGAGGATTCCTCTCCAGTGCTGACATGGATCTTGGGGTACTTCTGGAGTCTCCCCAGGGGAGTCAGTCCTCGTCTCGAATGCGGGCATGCACTTGCGCTTTCCTCCAGAGCGGTAGCAGCAGTGTCACGCAGTCCCCCGCGTGGAGCAAAGGACCTATGGTTTTCCCTCGAGTCTTTCCCACCAGGCTTTCCCACGAGGCTTTCCCACAGGGCTGTCCCACGTGCACACGTGGTGGGAGTCGATCCTCGGCTTGATCGTCAAGGCAGTGCAGGGAAAACAGGTTCCTCTGGAATGGACTGACACATCTGGGGGACTCTTGGAATGGTGGCACGACCCTGGAGTTCCTCTCGCCTTTCCTGTGGAGAGCGCCTCCTCTTGAGATGCGACGGGAACGCCGGGAATTCTTTCCCTACGAAACAGGGAAAGGATCCCTCATCTCGAGCTAGGAGGCGGAAACGGGGCTCCCCTGGATGTGTGCGGGACCCCACGTGCTTCCTCTCGAGTGGAGACGGGTATGTCGGGGAACTTCTTAAGTTGCAGCAATGGCGTGAAGGACCCTTTGGAAGTTCCAGTGGTTAGATGTGATTGGCCTCGAGAAGCCTCAGCGGAAATGGGCCTCATCTCGCCTGGAGGGCAAAACCTCCTGGATTTTCTCGAGTTGCGGCAGGTGCTCTCTACTTACGACGGGGACCTCAGGGAACCGCTCTGGTGGCCGCAGGAAAGGCCAGTCCCCATGCGAGTTCCTCGGGGGCTTCTCGGGATTCCTCTCCGTCGATGCCGGGGCCTAAGACCTTGTGTGGAGTCGGGGCCGGAACCTGAGGATTCCTCTCCAGTGCTGACATGGATCTTGGGGTACTTCTGGAGTCTCCCCAGGGGAGTCAGTCCTCGTCTCGAATGCGGGCATGCACTTGCGCTTTCCTCCAGAGCGGTAGCAGCAGTGTCACGCAGTCCGCCGCGTGGATCAAAGGATCTATGCTTTTCCCTCGAGTCTTTCCCACGAGGCTTTCCCACAGGGCTGTCCCACGTGCACACGTGGTGGGAGTCGATCCTCGGATTGAACTTTAAGGCAGTGCAGGGAAAAAAGGTTCCTCTGGAATGGACTGACACATCTGGGGGACTCTTGGAATGGTGGCACGACCCTGGAGTTCCTCTCGCCTTTCCTGTGGAGAGCGCCTCCTATTGAGATGCGACGGGATCGCCGGGAATTCTTTCCCTACGAAACAGGGAAAGGATCCCTCATCTCGAGCTAGGAGGCAGAAACGGGGCTCCCCTGGATGTGTGCGGGACCCACGTGCTTCCTCCCCAGTGGAGACGGGTATGTCGGGGAACTTCTTGAGTTGCAGCAAGGGTGTGAAGGACCCTTTGGAAGTTCCAGTGGTTAGACGTGATTAGCCTCGAGAAGCCTCAGCGGAAATGGGCCTCATTAGGCCTGAAGGGTAATACCTCCTGGATTTTCTCGAGTTGCGGCAGGTGCTCTCGACTTACGACGGGGACCTCAGGGACCCGCTCTGGTGGCCTCAGGAAAGGCCAGTCCCCACGCGAGTTCCTCGGGGGCCTCTCGGGATTCCTCTCCCGTCAATGCCGGGGCCTAAGACCTTGTGTGGAGTCGGGGCCGGAACCTGAGGATTCCTCTCCAGTGCTGACATGGATCTTGGGGTACTTCTGGAGTCTTCCCAGGGGAGTCAGTCCTCGTCTCGAATGCGGGCATGCACTTGCGCTTTCCTCCAGAGCGGTAGCAGCAGTGTCACGCAGTCCGCCGCGTGGATCAAAGGATCTATGGTTTTCCCTCGAGTCTTTCCCACGAGGCTTTCCCACGAGGCTTTCCCACAGGGCTGTCCCACGTGCACACGTGGTGGGAGTCGATCCTCGGCTTGAACGTCAAGGCAGTTCAGGGAAAACAGGTTCCTCTGGAATGGACTGACACATCTGGGGGACTCTTGGAATGGTGGCACGACCCTGGAGTTCCTCTCGCCTTTCCTGTGGAGAGCGCCTCCTCTTGAGATGCGACGGGAACGCCGGGAATTCTTTCCCTACGAAACAGGGAAAGGATCCCTCATCTCGAGCTAGGAGGCGGAAACGGGGCTCCCCTGGATGTGTGCGGGACCCCACGTGCTTCCTCTCGAGTGGAGACGGGTATGTCGGGGAACTTCTTGAGTTGCAGCAAGGGTGTGAAGGACCCTTTGGAAGTTCCAGTGGTTAGATGTGATTGGCCTCGAGAAGCCTCAGCGGAAATGGGCCTCATCTCGCCTGGAGAGCAAAACCTCCTGGATTTTCTCGAGTTGCGGCAGGTGCTCTCGACTTACGACGGGGACCTCAGGGACCCGCTCTGGTGGCCTCAGGAATAGCCAGTCCCCATGCGAGTTCATCGGGGGCGTCTCGGGATTCCTCTCCCGTCGATGCCGGGGCCTTAGACCTTATGTGGAGTCGGGGACGGAACCTGAGGATTCCTCTCCAGTGCTGACATGGATCTTGGGGTACTTCTGGAGTCTCCCCAGGGGAGTCAGTCCTCGTCTCGAATGCGGGCATGCATTGCGCTTTCCTCCAGAGCGGTAGCAGCAGTGTCACGCAGTCCGCCGCGTGGATCAAAGGATCTATGGTTTTCCCTCGAGTCTTTCCCACGAGGCTTTCCCACGAGGCTTTCGCACAGGGCTGTCCCACGTGCACACGTGGTGGGAGTCGATCCTCGGCTTGAACGTCAAGGCAGTGCAGGGAAAACAGGTTCCTCTGGAATGGACTGACACATCTGGGGGACTCTTGGAATGGTGGCACGACCCTGGAGTTCCTCTCGCCTTTCCTGTGGAGAGCGCCTCCTCTTGAGATGCGACGGGAACGCCGGGAATTCTTTCCCTACGAAACAGGGAAAGGATCCCTCATCTCGAGCTAGGAGGCGGAAACGGGGCTCCCCTGGATGTGTGCGGGACACCACGTGCTTCCTCTCGAGTGGAGACGGGTATGTCGGGGAACTTCTTGAGTTGCAGCAAGGGTGTGAAGGACCCTTTGGAAGTTCCAGTGGTTAGATGTGATTGGCCTCGAGAAGCCTCAGCGGAAATGGGCCTCATCTCGCCTGGAGGGCAAAACCTCCTGGATTTTCTCGAGTTGCGGCAGGTGCTCTCGACTTACGACGGGAACCTCAGGGACCCGCTCTGTTGGCCTCAGGAAAAGCCAGTCCCCATGCGAGTTCCTCGGGGGCCTCTCGGGATTCCTCTCCCGTCGATGCCGGGGCCTAAGACCTTGTGTAGAGTCGGGGCCGGAACCTGAGGATTCCTCTCCAGTGCTGACATGGATCTTGGGGTACTTCTGGAGTCTCCCCAGGGGAGTCAGTCCTCGTCTCGAATGCGGGCATGCACTTGCGCTTTCCTCCAGAGCGGTAGCAGCAGTGTCACGCAGTCCCCCGCGTGGAGCAAAGGATCTATGGTTTTCCCTCGAGTCTTTCCCACGAGGCTTTCCCACGAGGCTTTCCCACAGGGCTGTCCCACGTGCACACGTGGTGGGAGCCGATCCTCGGCTTGATCGTCAAGGCAGTGCAGGGAAAACAGGTTCCTCTGGAATGGACTGACACATCTGGGGGACTCTTGGAATGGTGGCACGACCCTGGAGTTCCTCTCGCCTTTCCTGTGGAGAGCGCCTCCTCTTGAGATGCGACGGGAACGCCGGGAATTCTTTCCCTACGAAACAGGGAAAGGATCCCTCATCTCGAGCTAGGAGGCGGAAACAGGGCTCCCCTGGATGTGTGCGGGACCCCACGTGCTTCCTCTCGAGTGGAGACGGGTATGTCGGGGAACTTCTTAAGTTGCAGCAATGGCGTGAAGGACCCTTTGGAAGTTCCAGTGGTTAGATGTGATTGGCCTCGAGAAGCCTCAGCGGAAATGGGCCTCATCTCGCCTGGAGGGCAAAACCTCCTGGATTTTCTCGAGTTGCGGCAGGTGCTCTCTACTTACGACGGGGACCTCAGGGAACCGCTCTGGTGGCCGCAGGAAAGGCCAGTCCCCATGCGAGTTCCTCGGGGGCTTCTCGGGATTCCTCTCCGTCGATGCCGGGGCCTAAGACCTTGTGTGGAGTCGGGGCCGGAACCTGAGGATTCCTCTCCAGTGCTGACATGGATCTTGGGGTACTTCTGGAGTCTCCCCAGGGGAGTCAGTCCTCGTCTCGAATGCGGGCATGCACTTGCGCTTTCCTCCAGAGCGGTAGCAGCAGTGTCACGCAGTCCGCCGCGTGGATCAAAGGATCTATGGTTTTCCCTCGAGTCTTTCCCACGAGGCTTTCCCACAGGGCTGTCCCACGTGCACACGTGGTGGGAGTCGATCCTCGGATTGAACTTCAAGGCAGTGCAGGGAAAAAAGTTTCCTCTGGAATGGACTGACACATCTGGGGGACTCTTGGAATGGTGGCACGACCCTGGAGTTCCTCTCGCCTTTCCTGTGGAGAGCGCCTCCTATTGAGATGCGACGGGATCGCCGGGAATTCTTTCCCTACGAAACAGGGAAAGGATCCCTCATCTCGAGCTAGGAGGCAGAAACGGGGCTCCCCTGGATGTGTGCGGGACCCACGTGCTTCCTCCCCAGTGGAGACGGGGATGTCGGGGAACTTCTTGAGTTGCAGCAAGGGTGTGAAGGACCCTTTGGAAGTTCCAGTGGTTAGACGTGATTAGCCTCGAGAAGCCTCAGCGGAAATGGGCCTCATCTCGCCTGAAGGGTAATACCTCCTGGATTTTCTCGAGTTGCGGCAGGTGCTCTCGACTTACGACGGGGACCTCAGGGACCCGCTCTCGTGGCCTCAGGAAAGGCCAGTCCTCATGCGAGTTCCTCGGGGGCCTCTCGGGATTCCTCTCCCGTCGATGCCGGGGCCTAAGACCTTGTGTGGAGTCGGGGCCGGAACCTGAGGATTCCTCTCCAGTGCTGACATGGATCTTGGGGTACTTCTGGAGTCTCCCCAGGGGAGTCAGTCCTCGTCTCGAATGCGGGCATGCACTTGCGCTTTCCTCCAGAGCGGTAGCAGCAGTGTCACGCAGTCCGCCGCGTGGATCAAAGGATCTATGGTTTTCCCTCGAGTCTTTCCCACGAGGCTTTCCCACGAGGCTTTCGCACAGGGCTGTCCCACGTGCACACGTGGTGGGAGTCGATCCTCGGCTTGAACGTCAAGGCAGTGCAGGGAAAACAGGTTCCTCTGGAATGGACTGACACATCTGGGGGACTCTTGGAATGGTGGCACGACCCTGGAGTTCCTCTCGCCTTTCCTGTGGAGAGCGCCTCCTCTTGAGATGCGACGGGAACGCCGGGAATTCTTTCCCTACGAAACAGGGAAAGGATCCCTCATCTCGAGCTAGGAGGCGGAAACGGGGCTCCCCTGGATGTGTGCGGGACACCACGTGCTTCCTCTCGAGTGGAGACGGGTATGTCGGGGAACTTCTTGAGTTGCAGCAAGGGTGTGAAGGACCCTTTGGAAGTTCCAGTGGTTAGATGTGATTGGCCTCGAGAAGCCTCAGCGGAAATGGGCCTCATCTCGCCTGGAGGGCAAAACCTCCTGGATTTTCTCGAGTTGCGGCAGGTGCTCTCGACTTACAACGGGGACCTCAGGGAACCGCTCTGGTGGCCTCAGGAAAGGCCAGTCCCCATGCGAGTTCCTCGGGGGCGTCTCGGGATTCCTCTCCCGTCGATGCCGGGGCCTAAGACCTTGTGTGGAGTCGGGGCCGGAACCTGAGGATTCCTCTACAGTGCTGACATGGATCTTGGGGTACTTCTGGAGTCTCCCCAGGGGAGTCAATCCTCGTCTCCAATGCGGGCATGCACTTGCGCTTTCCTCCAGAGCGGTAGCAGCAGTGTCATGCAGTCCGCCGCCTGGATCAAAGGATGTATGGTTTTCCCTCGAGTCTTTCCCACGAGGCTTTCCCACGAGGCTTTCGCACAGGGCTGTCCCACGTGCACACGTGGTGGGAGTCGATCCTCGGCTTGAACGTCAAGGCAGTGCAGGGAAAACAGGTTCCTCTGGAATGGACTGACACATCTGGGGGACTCTTGGAATGGTGGCACGACCCTGGAGTTCCTCTCGCCTTTCCTGTGGAGAGCGCCTCCTCTTGAGATGCGACGGGAACGCCGGGAATTCTTTCCCTACGAAACAGGGAAAGGATCCCTCATCTCGAGCTAGGAGGCGGAAACGGGGCTCCCCTGGATGTGTGCGGGACCCCACGTGCTTCCTCTCGAGTGGAGACGGGTATGTCGGGGAACTTCTTAAGTTGCAGCAATGGCGTGAAGGACCCTTTGGAAGTTCCAGTGGTTAGATGTGATTGGCCTCGAGAAGCCTCAGCGGAAATGGGCCTCATCTCGCCTGGAGGGCAAAACCTCCTGGATTTTCTCGAGTTGCGGCAGGTGCTCTCTACTTACGACGGGGACCTCAGGGAACCGCTCTGGTGGCCGCAGGAAAGGCCAGTCCCCATGCGAGTTCCTCGGGGGCTTCTCGGGATTCCTCTCCGTCGATGCCGGGGCCTAAGACCTTGTGTGGAGTCGGGGCCGGAACCTGAGGATTCCTCTCCAGTGCTGACATGGATCTTGGGGTACTTCTGGAGTCTCCCCAGGGGAGTCAGTCCTCGTCTCGAATGCGGGCATGCACTTGCGCTTTCCTCCAGAGCGGTAGCAGCAGTGTCACGCAGTCCGCCGCGTGGATCAAAGGATCTATGGTTTTCCCTCGAGTCTTTCCCACGAGGCTTTCCCACAGGGCTGTCCCACGTACACACGTGGTGGGAGTCGATCCTCGGATTGAACTTTAAGGCAGTGCAGGGAAAAAAGTTTCCTCTGGAATGGACTGACACATCTGGGGGACTCTTGGAATGGTGGCACGACCCTGGAGTTCCTCTCGCCTTTCCTGTGGAGAGCGCCTCCTATTGAGATGCGACGGGATCGCCGGGAATTCTTTCCCTACGAAACAGGGAAAGGATCCCTCATCTCGAGCTAGGAGGCAGAAACGGGGCTCCCCTGGATGTGTGCGGGACCCACGTGCTTCCTCCCCAGTGGAGACGGGTATGTCGGGGAACTTCTTGAGTTGCAGCAAGGGTGTGAAGGACCCTTTGGAAGTTCCAGTGGTTAGACGTGATTAGCCTCGAGAAGCCTCAGCGGAAATGGGCCTCATTAGGCCTGAAGGGTAATACCTCCTGGATTTTCTCGAGTTGCGGCAGGTGCTCTCGACTTACGACGGGGACCTCAGGGACCCGCTCTGGTGGCCTCAGGAAAGGCCAGTCCCCATGCGAGTTCCTCGGGGGCCTCTCGGGATTCCTCTCCCGTCAATGCCGGGGCCTAAGACCTTGTGTGGAGTCGGGGCCGGAACCTGAGGATTCCTCTCCAGTGCTGACATGGATCTTGGGGTACTTCTGGAGTCTTCCCAGGGGAGTCAGTCCTCGTCTCGAATGCGGGCATGCACTTGCGCTTTCCTCCAGAGCGGTAGCAGCAGTGTCACGCAGTCCGCCGCGTGGATCAAAGGATCTATGGTTTTCCCTCGAGTCTTTCCCACGAGGCTTTCCCACGAGGCTTTCCCACAGGGCTGTCCCACGTGCACACGTGGTGGGAGTCGATCCTCGGCTTGAACGTCAAGGCAGTTCAGGGAAAACAGGTTCCTCTGGAATGGACTGACACATCTGGGGGACTCTTGGAATGGTGGCACGACCCTGGAGTTCCTCTCGCCTTTCCTGTGGAGAGCGCCTCCTCTTGAGATGCGACGGGAACGCCGGGAATTCTTTCCCTACGAAACAGGGAAAGGATCCCTCATCTCGAGCTAGGAGGCGGAAACGGGGCTCCCCTGGATGTGTGCGGGACCCCACGTGCTTCCTCTCGAGTGGAGACGGGTATGTCGGGGAACTTCTTGAGTTGCAGCAAGGGTGTGAAGGACCCTTTGGAAGTTCCAGTGGTTAGATGTGATTGGCCTCGAGAAGCCTCAGCGGAAATGGGCCTCATCTCGCCTGGAGAGCAAAACCTCCTGGATTTTCTCGAGTTGCGGCAGGTGCTCTCGACTTACGACGGGGACCTCAGGGACCCGCTCTGGTGGCCTCAGGAATAGCCAGTCCCCATGCGAGTTCATCGGGGGCGTCTCGGGATTCCTCTCCCGTCGATGCCGGGGCCTTAGACCTTATGTGGAGTCGGGGACGGAACCTGAGGATTCCTCTCCAGTGCTGACATGGATCTTGGGGTACTTCTGGAGTCTCCCCAGGGGAGTCAGTCCTCGTCTCGAATGCGGGCATGCATTGCGCTTTCCTCCAGAGCGGTAGCAGCAGTGTCACGCAGTCCGCCGCCTGGATCAAAGGATGTATGGTTTTCCCTCGAGTCTTTCCCACGAGGCTTTCCCACGAGGCTTTCGCACAGGGCTGTCCCACGTGCACACGTGGTGGGAGTCGATCCTCGGCTTGAACGTCAAGGCAGTGCAGGGAAAACAGGTTCCTCTGGAATGGACTGACACATCTGGGGGACTCTTGGAATGGTGGCACGACCCTGGAGTTCCTCTCGCCTTTCCTGTGGAGAGCGCCTCCTCTTGAGATGCGACGGGAACGCCGGGAATTCTTTCCCTACGAAACAGGGAAAGGATCCCTCATCTCGAGCTAGGAGGCGGAAACGGGGCTCCCCTGGATGTGTGCGGGACACCACGTGCTTCCTCTCGAGTGGAGACGGGTATGTCGGGGAACTTCTTGAGTTGCAGCAAGGGTGTGAAGGACCCTTTGGAAGTTCCAGTGGTTAGATGTGATTGGCCTCGAGAAGCCTCAGCGGAAATGGGCCTCATCTCGCCTGGAGGGCAAAACCTCCTGGATTTTCTCGAGTTGCGGCAGGTGCTCTCGACTTACGACGGGAACCTCAGGGACCCGCTCTGTTGGCCTCAGGAAAAGCCAGTCCCCATGCGAGTTCATCGGGGGGGTCTCGGGATTCCTCTCCCTTCGATGCCGGTGCCGAAGCCCTTGTGTGGAGTCGGGGCCGGAACCTGAGGATTCCTCTCCAGTGCTGACATGGATCTTGGGGTACTTCTGGGGTCTCCCCAGGGGAGTCAGTCCTCGTCTCGAATGCCGGCATGCATTGCGCTTTCCTCCAGAGCGGTAGCAGCAGTGTCACGCAGTCCGCCGCGTGGATCAAAGGATCTATGGTTTTCACTCGAGTCTTTCCCACGAGGCTTTCCCACGAGGCTTTCCCACAGGGCTGTCCCACGTGCACACGTGGTGGGAGTCGATCCTCGGCTTGAACGTCAAGGCAGTGCAGGGAAATCAGGTTCCTCTGGAATGTACTGACACATCTGGGGGACTCTTGGAATGGTGGCACGACCCTGGAGTTCCTCTCGCCTTTCCTGTGGAGAGCACCTCCTCTTGAGATGCGACGGGAACGCCGGGAATTCTTTCCCTACGAAACAGGGAAAGGATCCCTCATCTCGAGCTAGGAGGCGGAAACGGGGCTACCCTGGATGTGTGCGGGACACCACGTGCTTCCTCTCGAGTGGAGACGGGTATGTCGGGGAACTTCTTGAGTTGCAGCAAGGGTGTGAAGGACCCTTTGGAAGTTCCAGTCGTTAGACGTGATTAGCCTCGAGAAGCCTCAGCGGAAATGGGCCTCATCTCGCCTGGAGGGCAAAACCTCCTGGATTTTCTCGAGTTGCGGCAGGTGCTCTCGACTTACGACGGGGACCTCAGGGACCCGCTCTGGTGGCCTCAGGAAAGGCCAGTCCCCATGCGAGTTCCTCGGGGGCCTCTCGGGATTCCTCTCCCGTCGATGCCGGGGCCTAAGACCTTGTGTAGAGTCGGGGCCGGAACCTGAGGATTCCTCTCCAGTGCTGACATGGATCTTGGGGTACTTCTGGAGTCTCCCCAGGGGAGTCAGTCCTCGTCTCGAATGCGGGCATGCACTTGCGCTTTCCTCCAGAGCGGTAGCAGCAGTGTCACGCAGTCCCCCGCGTGGAGCAAAGGATCTATGGTTTTCCCTCGAGTCTTTCCCACGAGGCTTTCCCACGAGGCTTTCCCACAGGGCTGTCCCACGTGCACACGTGGTGGGAGCCGATCCTCGGCTTGATCGTCAAGGCAGTGCAGGGAAAACAGGTTCCTCTGGAATGGACTGACACATCTGGGGGACTCTTGGAATGGTGGCACGACCCTGGAGTTCCTCTCGCCTTTCCTGTGGAGAGCGCCTCCTCTTGAGATGCGACGGGAACGCCGGGAATTCTTTCCCTACGAAACAGGGAAAGGATCCCTCATCTCGAGCTAGGAGGCGGAAACAGGGCTCCCCTGGATGTGTGCGGGACCCCACGTGCTTCCTCTCGAGTGGAGACGGGTATGTCGGGGAACTTCTTAAGTTGCAGCAATGGCGTGAAGGACCCTTTGGAAGTTCCAGTGGTTAGATGTGATTGGCCTCGAGAAGCCTCAGCGGAAATGGGCCTCATCTCGCCTGGAGGGCAAAACCTCCTGGATTTTCTCGAGTTGCGGCAGGTGCTCTCGACTTACGACGGGGACCTCAGGGAACCGCTCTGGTGGCCGCAGGAAAGGCCAGTCCCCATGCGAGTTCCTCGGGGGCTTCTCGGGATTCCTCTCCGTCGATGCCGGGGCCTAAGACCTTGTGTGGAGTCGGGGCCGGAACCTGAGGATTCCTCTCCAGTGCTGACATGGATCTTGGGGTACTTCTGGAGTCTCCCCAGGGGAGTCAGTCCTCGTCTCGAATGCGGGCATGCACTTGCGCTTTCCTCCAGAGCGGTAGCAGCAGTGTCACGCAGTCCGCCGCGTGGATCAAAGGATCTATGGTTTTCCCTCGAGTCTTTCCCACGAGGCTTTCCCACAGGGCTGTCCCACGTGCACACGTGGTGGGAGTCGATCCTCGGATTGAACTTCAAGGCAGTGCAGGGAAAAAAGTTTCCTCTGGAATGGACTGACACATCTGGGGGACTCTTGGAATGGTGGCACGACCCTGGAGTTCCTCTCGCCTTTCCTGTGGAGAGCGCCTCCTATTGAGATGCGACGGGATCGCCGGGAATTCTTTCCCTACGAAACAGGGAAAGGATCCCTCATCTCGAGCTAGGAGGCAGAAACGGGGCTCCCCTGGATGTGTGCGGGACCCACGTGCTTCCTCCCCAGTGGAGACGGGGATGTCGGGGAACTTCTTGAGTTGCAGCAAGGGTGTGGAGGACCCTTTGGAAGTTCCAGTGGTTAGACGTGATTAGCCTCGAGAAGCCTCAGCGGAAATGGGCCTCATCTCGCCTGAAGGGTAATACCTCCTGGATTTTCTCGAGTTGCGGCAGGTGCTCTCGACTTACGACGGGGACCTCAGGGACCCGCTCTCGTGGCCTCAGGAAAGGCCAGTCCTCATGCGAGTTCCTCGGGGGCCTCTCGGGATTCCTCTCCCGTCGATGCCGGGGCCTAAGACCTTGTGTGGAGTCGGGGCCGGAACCTGAGGATTCCTCTCCAGTGCTGACATGGATCTTGGGGTACTTCTGGAGTCTCCCCAGGGGAGTCAGTCCTCGTCTCGAATGCGGGCATGCACTTGCGCTTTCCTCCAGAGCGGTAGCAGCAGTGTCACGCAGTCCGCCGCGTGGATCAAAGGATCTATGGTTTTCCCTCGAGTCTTTCCCACGAGGCTTTCCCACGAGGCTTTCGCACAGGGCTGTCCCACGTGCACACGTGGTGGGAGTCGATCCTCGGCTTGAACGTCAAGGCAGTGCAGGGAAAACAGGTTCCTCTGGAATGGACTGACACATCTGGGGGACTCTTGGAATGGTGGCACGACCCTGGAGTTCCTCTCGCCTTTCCTGTGGAGAGCGCCTCCTCTTGAGATGCGACGGGAACGCCGGGAATTCTTTCCCTACGAAACAGGGAAAGGATCCCTCATCTCGAGCTAGGAGGCGGAAACGGGGCTCCCCTGGATGTGTGCGGGACACCACGTGCTTCCTCTCGAGTGGAGACGGGTATGTCGGGGAACTTCTTGAGTTGCAGCAAGGGTGTGAAGGACCCTTTGGAAGTTCCAGTGGTTAGATGTGATTGGCCTCGAGAAGCCTCAGCGGAAATGGGCCTCATCTCGCCTGGAGGGCAAAACCTCCTGGATTTTCTCGAGTTGCGGCAGGTGCTCTCGACTTACGACGGGAACCTCAGGGACCCGCTCTGTTGGCCTCAGGAAAAGCCAGTCCCCATGCGAGTTCATCGGGGGGGTCTCGGGATTCCTCTCCCGTCGATGCCGGTGCCGAAGCCCTTGTGTGGAGTCGGGGCCGGAACCTGAGGATTCCTCTCCAGTGCTCACATGGATCTTGGGGTACTTCTGGGGTCTCCCCAGGGGAGTCAGTCCTCGTCTCGAATGCCGGCATGCATTGCGCTTTCCTCCAGAGCGGTAGCAGCAGTGTCACGCAGTCCGCCGCGTGGATCAAAGGATCTATGGTTTTCCCTCGAGTCTTTCCCACGAGGCTTTCCCACGAGGCTTTCCCACAGGGCTGTCCCACGTGCACACGTGGTGGGAGTCGATCCTCGGCTTGAACGTCAAGGCAGTGCAGGGAAATCAGGTTCCTCTGGAATGTACTGACACATCTGGGGGACTCTTGGAATGGTGGCACGACCCTGGAGTTCCTCTCGCCTTTCCTGTGGAGAGCACCTCCTCTTGAGATGCGACGGGAACGCCGGGAATTCTTTCCCTACGAAACAGGGAAAGGATCCCTCATCTCGAGCTAGGAGGCGGAAACGGGGCTACCCTGGATGTGTGCGGGACACCACGTGCTTCCTCTCGAGTGGAGACGGGTATGTCGGGGAACTTCTTGAGTTGCAGCAAGGGTGTGAAGGACCCTTTGGAAGTTCCAGTCGTTAGACGTGATTAGCCTCGAGAAGCCTCAGCGGAAATGGGCCTCATCTCGCCTGGAGGGCAAAACCTCCTGGATTTTCTCGAGTTGCGGCAGGTGCTCTCGACTTACGACGGGGACCTCAGGGACCCGCTCTGGTGGCCTCAGGAAAGGCCAGTCCCCATGCGAGTTCCTCGGGGGCCTCTCGGGATTCCTCTCCCGTCGATGCCGGGGCCTAAGACCTTGTGTGGAGTCAGGGCCGGATCCTAAGGATTCCTCTCCAGTGCTGACATGGAACTTTGGGTACTTCTGGAGTCTCCCCAGGGGAGTCAGTCCTGGTCTCTAGAGGGGACATGCAAATGGGCTTTCCTCCCGCGCTGGAGCAGAAATGTCACGCTTCCCGTCGGGTCGATCATGGGATCTGTGGCTTTCCCTCGAGGCTTTCCCCCAAGGCTTTCCCAGGAGGCTTTCCCACAGGGCTGTCCCACGTGCCACCGTGGTGGGAGTCCATCCTCGGCATGAAAGTCGAAGCAGTGGAGCAAAACAGTTTCCTCTGGAATGGACTGAGACATCTGCGGGACTCTTGGAATGTGAACACGACCCTGGAGTTACTCTCGCCTTTCCTGTGGAGAGCGCCTCCTCTTCAGATGCGACGTGAACGCTGGGAATGCTTTCTCGACCAAGCAGGGAAAGGATCCCTCATCTCGAGCTACGAGGCGGAAACGGGGCTCCTCTGGATGTGGGCGGGACCCTCGTTCTTCCTCTAGAATGGAGACCTGTATGTCGGGAAACTTCTTGATTTGAAGCAAGTGTGTGAAGGACCTTTTGGAATTTCGAGAAGTTAGGTGTGATTAGCATTGAGAAGGCTCAGCGGAAATGGGTCTCATCTCGCCTGGAGGGCAAAACCTTCTGGATTTTCTCGAGTTGGGGCAGGTGCTCTCGACTTACGACGGGGACCTCAGGGACCCTCTCTGGTGGCCTCAGGAAAGGCTAGTTCCCATGCGAGTTGCTCGGGGCCCTCTCGGGATTCTTCTCCCTTCGATGCCGGGGCCTAAGACCTTGTGTGGAGTCGAGACCGGGACCTGAGGATTCCTCTCCAGTGCTGACATGGATCTTGGGGTACTTCTGGAGTCTCCCAGTGGAGTAAGTCCTCGTCTCGAATGGGGGCATGCACGTGCGCTTTCCTCCAGAGCAGTAGAAATAGTGCCATGCTTCCCGTCGCGTGGATCAAGGGATCTGTGGCTTTCCTTCAATGCTTTCCCATGAGGCTTTCCCACGAGGCTTTCCCGCAGGGCTGTCCCACGTGAGACAGTGGTGGGAGTCGATCCTCGGCGTGAAAGTCAAGGCAGTGCAGGGAAAACAGGTTCCTCCGGAATGGACTGAGACATCTGGGGGCTCTTGGAATGGTGGCACGACCCTGGAGTTCCTCTCGCCTTTCCTGTGGAGAGCGCCGCCTCTTGTGATGAGACGGGAACGCCCAGGATTCTCTCCCGAACAAGCAGTGAAAGGATCCCTCATCTCTACCTACGAGGCGGGAACGGAGCTCTTCTGGATGTGGGCGGGACCCACGTGCTACCTCTCGAGTGGAGAGGGGTATGTCGGGGAACTTCTTGAGATGCAGCAATGGTGTGAAGGACCCTTTGGAAGTTCCAGAGGTTAGATGTGATTAGCCTCGAGACGCCTCAGCGAAAATGGGCCTCATCGAGCCTGGATGGGAGAACTTCCTGGATTTTCTCGAGTTTTGGCAGGTGGTCTCGTCTTACGACGGTGATCTAAGGAACCCGCTCTGGTGACCTCAGGACTGGCCAGTCCCCATACGACTTGTTCGGTGGCCTCCTGGGATTACACTGCCGTTGATGCCGGGGCCTAAGAGGTTGTGTGGAGTCGGGGCCGGAACCTGAGGCTTCCTCTCCAGTGCTGAAATGGATATTGGGGTAATTCTTGAGTCTCCCCAGGGAAGTCAGTCCTCGTCTCAAGAAGGGGCATGCACGTGCGCTTTCCTCCTGAGCTGTAGCAGCAGTTTCACGCTTCCCATCGCGTGAGTCATGGGATCTGTGGCTTTCCCTCGAGGATTTAACATGAGGCATTCCCACGAGGCTTTCCCACAGGGCTGTCACACGTGCCACCGTGGTGGGAGTCGATCCTCGGCGTGAAAGTCGAGGCAGTGCAGGGAAAACAGGTTCCTCTAGAATGGAATGAAACATCTGGGGTTTTCTGGGAATGGTGGCACGACGCTGGAGTTCTAGCCTTTCCTGTGGAGAGCACCTCCTAATTGAGATGCGACAGGAATGCACAGAATTCTTTCCCGAACACGCAGCGAAAGGATTCCTCATCTCGAGCTACATAGCGGAAACGGGGCTCCTCTGGATGTGGCCGGGACCCTCGTGTTTCCTCTAGATGTGAGACGGGTATGTCAGGCAACTTCTTGAGCTGCAGCAAGGGTGCGAAAGACCTTTTGGAAATTCCATAGGTTAGGTGTGATTAGCTTCGGAAAGACTCAGTGGAAATGGGCCTCATCTCTCCTGGAGGGCAAAACCTCTTGGATTCTGTCGAGTTGCGGCAGGTGCTCTCAACTTCCGACGGGGACCTCATGGACCCGCTCTGGTTGCCTCAGGAAAGGCCAGTCCCTATGCGAGTTGCACGGGGGCCACTCAGGATAACTTTCCCTTCGAAGCCGGGGCCTAAGACCTTGTGTGGAGTCGTGCCTGGAACATGAGGTTTCCTCTCCAGTGCTGACATGGATCGTGGGGTACTTCTGGAGTCTCCCCAGGGGAGTAAGTCCTCGTCTCGAATGGGTGCATGCACGTGTGCTTTCCTCCAGAGCTGTAGCTGCAGTGTCACGCTTCCCGTCCCGTGGATCAAGGGATCTGTGGCTTTCCCTCGAGGCTTTCCCACGAGGCTTTCCACTAGGCTTTCCCACAGGGCTGCTTCACGTGCCACCGTTGTGGCTGTCGATCCTCGGCGAGAAAGTCGAGGCAGTGCAGGGAAAACAGGTTCCTCTGAAATGAACTGAGAAATCTGGGGGACTCGGAATGGTGGCGCGGCCCTGGAGTTCCTCTTGCCTTTCCTGTGGAGACGGCCTCCTCTTGAGATGCAACGGGAACGACGGGAATTCTTTCCCAACCAAGCAGGGAAAGGATCCCTCATCTCGAGCTATGAGGCAGAAACGGGGCTCCCCTGGATGTGCGAGGGAGCCTCGTGCTCCCTCTAGAGTGGATACAGGTATGTCGGGGTCCTTCTTGAGTTGCGGCAAGTGTGTGAAGGACCTTTTAGAATTTCCACAAATTAGGTGTGATTAGCCTTGAGAAGCCTCAAAGGAAATGGGCCCCATCTCGCCTGGAGGGCAAAACCTCCTGGATTTTCTCGAGTTGGGGCAGGTGCTCTCGACTTACGATGGGGACCTCAGGGACCCGCTCTGGTGACTTCAGGAAAGGCCAGTCCCCATGCGAGTTGCTCGGGGGCCTCTCGGGATTCCTCTCCCGTCCTTGCCGGGGTCTAAGACCTTGTGTGGAGTCGGGGCCGGAAAGTGAAGATTCCACTCCAGTGCTGACATGGATCTTGGGGTTCTTCTGAAGTCCCCCGAGGGGAGGCAGTACTCGTCTTTAGAGGGGGCATGCACGTTCGCTTTCATCCCGAGGTGTAACAACAGTGTCACGCCTCCCGGCACGCCGATCATGGGATCTGTGGCTTACCCACGAGGCTTTCCCATGAGGCTTTCCCACAGGGCTGTCCCACGTGCCACCGTGGTGTGAGTCGATGCTCGGTGTGAAACTCGAGGCAATGCAGGGAAAACAGGTTCCTCTGGAATGGACTGAGATATCTGGGGGACTCTGGGAATAGTGGCACGACGCTGGAGTTCCTCTCGCCTTTCCTGTGGGGAGCGCCTCCACTTGAGATGCAACAGGAACTCCCAGAATTATTTCCCGAAAAAGCTGCGAAAGGATCCCTCATCTTGAGCTACGAGGCGGACACGGGGCTCCTCTGGATGTGGGCGGGACCGTCGTGCTTCCTCTCGAGTGGAGATGGGTATGTTAGGGAACTTCTTGAGTTGCAGAAAGGGTGTGAAGGACCTTTTAGAAGTTCCAGAGGTTAGATGTGATTACCTTCCAGAAGCCTCAGCGGAAATGGGCGTCATCTCGCCTGGAGTGCCAAACCTCCTTGATTTTCCCGAGTTGCCGCAGGTGCTCTCGACTTACGACGGGGACTTTAGGGACCCGCTCTGGTGGCCTCAAGACTGTCCCGTCCCCATCCGAATTGCTCGGGGTCCTCTCGGGTTTCCTCTTCCGTAGATGCCGGGGCCTAAGTCCTTGTGTGGAGTCGGGGCCGGAACATGAGGATTCCTCTCCAGTACTGACATGGATCTTGGAGTACTTTTGGAGTCTCCCCAAGGGAGTAAGTCCTCGTCTCGAATGGGGGCATGCACGTGCGCTTTCCTCCGAGCTGTAGCAACAGCGTCACGATTCCTGTCGCGTGGATCAAGGGATCTGTGGCTTTCCCTCGAGGCTTTCCCACGAGGCTTTCCCACAGGGCTGTCCCACGTGAGACCGTGGTTGGAGTCGATCCTCCTCGTGAAAGTCAAGGCAGTGCAGGGAAAACAGTTTCCTCAGGAATGTTCTGAGACATCTGGGGGACTCTTGGAATGGTGGCACTACGCTGGAGTTGCTCTCAGCTTTCCTGTGGAGAGCCCCTACTCTTGAGATGCGACGGGAACGCCCAGGAATCTCTCCTGAACAAGCAGCGAAAGGATTCCTCATCTCGACCTACGAGGCGGAAATGGAGCTCTTCTGGATGTGGGTGGGACCCACGTGCTTCCTCTCGAGTGGAGAGGGGTATCTCGGGGAACTTCTTGAGTTGCAGCAAGGGTGTCAAGGACCCTTTGAAAGTTCCAGAGCTTAGGTGTGATTAGCCTTGAGAAGCCCCAGCGGAAATGGTCCTCATCTCGCCTGGAGGGCAAATCCTCCTGGATTTTCTCGAGTTGCCGCAGGTGCTCTCGACATACGACGGGGACCTCTGGGACCCGCTCTGGTGGCCTCAGGAAAGGCCAGTCCCCATGCGAGTTGCACGTGGGCCTCTCGGGATACCTCTCCCTTCGATGCCTGCGCCTAATACCTTGTGTGGATACGGGGCCGGAATTGGAGGATTCCTCTCCAGTGCTGACATGGATAATGGGGTAATTCTGGAGTCTCCCCAGGGGAGTAAGTCCTCGTCTCAAATGGGGGCATGCACGTGTGGTTTCCTCCAGAGCAGTAGCAGCAGTGTCATGCTTTCCATCGCCTGGAACAAGGGATCTGTGGCTTTCCCTCGAGGCTTTCCCACGAGGCTTTCCCACAGGGCTGTCACACGTGCCACTGTGGTGGGAGTCAATCCTCGGCGTGAAAGTCGAGGCAGTGCAGGGAAAACAGGTTCCAAAGGAATGGACTGAGACTTCTGGGGAACTCTTGGAATGGTGGCACGACGCTGGAGTTCCTCTCGCCTTTCCTGTGGAGAGCACCTCCTCTTGAGGTGAGAGTGGAACGCCGGGAATTCTTTCCCGACAAAGCAGCGAAATGTCCCTCATCTCGAGGCGGAAACGGGTCTCCTCTGGATGTGGCCGGGACCCTTGTGCTTCCTCTAGAGTGGAGACGGGTATGTCAGGCAACTTCTTGAGTTACAGCAAGGGTGTGAAGGAACTTTTGGAAGTTACAGAGGTTAGGTTTGATTAGCTTCGAGAAGCCTCAGCGGAAATGGGCTCTTCTCGCCTGGAGGGCAATACCTCCTAGATTTTTTCGAGTTGCGGCAGGTGCTCTCGATTTACGACGGGGACCTCAGGGACTCGCTCTGGTGGCCTCAGGCAATGCCAGTCCTCATGCGAGTTGCTCGGGTGCCTCTCGGGATTCCTCTCGCTTCGATGCCGGGGCCTGAGACCTTGTGTGGCGTCGGGGCGGAACATGAGGATTCCTCTTCAGTGCTGACATGGATATTGGGGGAACTTCTGGAGTCTCCCCAGGGGAGTAAGTCCTCGTCTCGAGAGGGGGTCATGCACGTGCGCTTTCCTCCAGAACGGTAGCAGCAGTGTCTGGTTCCAGGAGCATGGATCATGAGATCTGTGGCTTTCCCTCGAGGTTTTCCAACGAGGATTTTCCACGAGGCTTTCCCACAGGGCGGTCCCAAGTGCCACTGTGGTGGGAGTCGATCCTCGGCATGAAAGTCAAGGCAGTGCAGGGAAAACAGGTTCCTCTGGAATGAACGAAGACATCTGGGGGACTCTGGGAATGGTCGCACGACACTGGAGTTCTTCTCTCCTTTCCTGTGGAGAGCTTCTCCTCTTAAGATGCGACGGGAATGCCCCAAATTCTTTCTCGACAAAGCAGGGAAAGGATCCCTCATCTCGAGCTACGAGGCGGAAACGGGGCTCTTCTGGATGTGGCCAGGACCCTCGTGCTTCCTCTCTAGTGTAAACGGTTATGTCAGGGAACCTCGTGAGTTGAAGCAAGGGTGTGAAGGACCTTTTTGAAGTTCCAGAGTTTAGGTGTCATTAGCTTCGAGAAGCCTCAGTGGAAATGGGCATCACCTCGCCTGGAGGGCAAAACTTCCTGGATTTTATCCAGTTGTGGCAGCTGCTCTCGACTTACCACGGCGACCTCAGGGACCCTCTCTAGTGGCCTCAGGAAAGGCCAGTCCGTATGCGAGTTGCTCAGGGGCCTCTCGGGATTCCTGTACCATCGATGCCGGGACTCAAGACCTTGTGTGGAGTTGGGGCCGGAACCTGCGGATTCCTCCCCAGTGCTGACATGGATCTTGGGGTACTTCTGGAGTCTCCCCAGGGGAGTCAGTCATTGTCTCCAGAGGGGGTATTCACGTGTGCTGTCCTCCCGAGCTGTACCAGCAGTGTCACGTTTCCTGTCGCGTTGATCATGGGATCTCTGGTTTTCCTTTGAGGATTTCCCACGAGGGTTTCCCAACAGGCTCTCCCACAGTGCTCTCCCACGTATCACCGAGGTGGGAGTCGAACCTCGGCTTGAAAGTCGAGGCAGTGCAGGGAAAACAGGTTCCTCTGGAATGGACTGACACATCTGGGGGACTCTTGGAATGGTGGCACGACCCTGGAGTTACTCTCGCCTTTCCTGTGGAGACCGCCTCCTCTTGAGATTGGACGGGAATGCCCAGAATTCTTTCCCGACAAAGCAGTGAAAGGATCCCTCATCTCGAGCTACGAGGCGGAAACGGGGCTCCTCTGGATGTGGGCGGGACCCTCGTGCTTCCGCTCGAAGGGAGACGGGTATGTCGGGGAACTTCTTGAGTTACAGCAAGGGTGTGAAGGACCCTTTTGAAGTTCCAGTGGTTAGATCTGATTAGCCTCAAGAAGCCTCAGCCGAAATGGGCCTCATCTCGCCTGGAGGGCAAAACATCCTGGATTTTCTCGAGTTGCCCCAGGTGCTCTCGACTTACGACGGGGACCTCAGGGACCCTGTCTGGTGGCCTCAGGAAAGGCCAGTCCCCATGCGAGTTCCTCGGGGTCCTCTCGGGATTCCTCTCCCTTCGATTCCAGGGCCTAAGACCTTGTGTGGAGTCGGGGCCGGAACCCGAGGATTCCTCTTCAGTGCTGACATGGATATTGGGGTACTTCTGGAGTCTCCCCAGGGGAGTCAGTCCTCGTCTCGAATGCGGGCATGCACTTGCGCTTTCCTCCAGAGCGGTAGCAGCCGTGTCTCGCAGTCCGCCGCGTGGATAAAAGGATCTATGTTTTTCCCTCGAGTCTTTCCCACGAGGCTTTCCCACGAGGCTTTCCCACAGGGCTGTCCCACGTGCACACGTGGTGGGAGTCGATCCTCGGCTTGAACGTCAAGGCAGTGCAGGGAAAACAGGTTCCTCTGGAATGGACTGACACATCTGGGGGACTTTTGGAATGGTGGCACGACCCTGTAGTTCCTCTCGCCTTTCCTGTGGAGAGCGCCTCCTCTTGAGATGCGATGGGAACGCCTGGAATTCTTTCCCTACGAAACAGGGAAAGGATCCCTCATCTCGAGCTAGGAGGCGGAAACAGGGCTCCCCTGGATGTGTGCGGGACACCACGTGCTTCCTCTCGAGTGGAGACGGGTATGTCGGGGAACTTCTAGAGCTGCAGCAAGGGTGTGAAGGACCCTTTGGAAGTTCCAGTGGTTAGATGTGATTAGCCTCAAGAAGCCTCAGCGGAAATGGGCCTCATCTCGCCTGGAGGGCAAAAACTCCTGGATTTTCTCGAGTTGCGGCAGGTGCTCTCGACTTACGACGGGGACCTCAGGGACCCGCTCTGGTGGCCTCAGGAAAGGCCAGTCCCCATGCGATTTCCTACGGGGCCTCTAGGGATTTCTCTCCCGTCGATGCCGGGGCCAAAGACCTTGCGTGGAGTCGGGGCCGGAACCTGAGGATTCCTCTCCAGTGCTGACATGGATCTTGGGGTACTTCTGAAGTCTCCCCAGGGGAGTCAGTCCTCGTATCGAATGCGGGCATGCACTTGCGCTTTCCTCCAGAGCGGTAGCAGCAGTGTCACGCAGTCCGCCGCGTGGAGCAAAGGATCTATGGTTTTCCCTCGAGTCTTTCCCACGAGGCTTTCCCAGGAGGCTTTCCCACAGGGCTGTCCCACGTGCACACGTGGTGGGAGTCGATCCTCGGCTTGAACGTCAAGGCAGTGCAGGGAAAACAGGTTCCTCTGGAATGGACTGACACATCTGGGGGACTTTTGGAATGGTGGCACGACCCTGTAGTTCCTCTCGCCTTTCCTGTGGAGAGCGCCTCCTCTTGAGATGCGATGGGAACGCCTGGAATTCTTTCCCTACGAAACAGGGAAAGGATCCCTCATCTCGAGCTAGGAGGCGGAAACAGGGCTCCCCTGGATGTGTGCGGGACACCACGTGCTTCCTCTCGAGTGGAGACGGGTATGTCGGGGAACTTCTAGAGCTGCAGCAAGGGTGTGAAGGACCCTTTGGAAGTTCCAGTGGTTAGATGTGATTAGCCTCAAGAAGCCTCAGCGGAAATGGGCCTCATCTCGCCTGGAGGGCAAAAACTCCTGGATTTTCTCGAGTTGCGGCAGGTGCTCTCGACTTACGACGGGGACCTCAGGGACCCGCTCTGGTGGCCTCAGGAAAGGCCAGTCCCCATGCGATTTCCTACGGGGCCTCTAGGGATTTCTCTCCCGTCGATGCCGGGGCCAAAGACCTTGCGTGGAGTCGGGGCCGGAACCTGAGGATTCCTCTCCAGTGCTGACATGGATCTTGGGGTACTTCTGAAGTCTCCCCAGGGGAGTCAGTCCTCGTATCGAATGCGGGCATGCACTTGCGCTTTCCTCCAGAGCGGTAGCAGCAGTGTCACGCAGTCCGCCGCGTGGAGCAAAGGATCTATGGTTTTCCCTCGAGTCTTTCCCACGAGGCTTTCCCAGGAGGCTTTCCCACAGGGCTGTCCCACGTGCACACGTGGTGGGAGTCGATCCTCGGCTTGAACGTCAAGGCAGTGCAGGGAAAACAGGTTCCTCTGGAATGGACTGACACATCTGGGGGACTTTTGGAATGGTGGCACGACCCTGTAGTTCCTCTCGCCTTTCCTGTGGAGAGCGCCTCCTCTTGAGATGCGATGGGAACGCCTGGAATTCTTTCCCTACGAAACAGGGAAAGGATCCCTCATCTCGAGCTAGGAGGCGGAAACGGGGTTCCCCTGGATGGGTGCAGTACCCTCGTGCTTCCTCTCGAGTGGAGACGGCTATGTCGGGGAACTTCTTGAGTTGCAGCAAGGGTGTGAAGGACCCTTTGGAAGTTCCAGTGGTTAGATGTGATTACCCTCGAGAAGCCTCAGCGGAAATGGGCCTCATCTCGCCTGGAGGGCAAAACCTCCTGGATTTTCTCGAGTTGCGGTAGGTGCTCTTGACTTACGACGGGGACCTCTGGGACCCGCTCTGGTGGCCTCAGGAAAGGCCAGTCCCCATGCGAGTTCCTCGGGGGCCTCTCGGGATTCCTCGCCCGTCGATGCCGGGGCCGAAGACCTTGTGTGGAGTCGGGGCAGGAACCTGAGGTTTCCTCTCCAGTGCTGACATGGATATTGGGGTACTTCTGGAGTCTCCTCAGGGGAGTCAGTCCTCGTCTCGAATGCGGGCATGCACTTGCGCTTTCCTCCAGATCGGTAGCAGCAGTGTCACCCAGTCCGACGCGTGGATCAAAGGATCTATGGTTTTCCCTCGAGTCTTTCCCACGAGGCTTTCCCACAAGGCTTTCCCACAGGGCTGTCCCACGTGCACACGTGGTGGGAGTCGATCCTCGGCTTGAACGTCAAGGCAGTGCAGGGAAAACAGGTTCCTCTGGAATGGACTGACACATCTGGGGGACTCTTGAAATGGTGGCACGACCCTGGAGTTCCTCTCGCCTTTCCTGTGGAGAGTGCCTCCACTTGAGATGCGACGGGGACGCCGGGAATTCTTTCCCTACGAAACAGGGAAAGGATCCCTCATCTCGAGCTAGGAGGCGGAAACGGGGCTCCCCTGGATGTGTGCGGGACCCTCGTGCTTCCTCTCGAGTGGAGACGGCTATGTCGGGGAACTTCTTGAGTTGCAGCAAGGGTGTGAAGGACCCTTTGGAAGTTCCAGTGGTTAGATGTGATTAGCCTCGAGAAGCCTCAGCGGAAATGGGCCTCATCTCGCCTGGAGGGCAAAACCTCCTGGATTTTCTCGAGTTGCGGCAGGTGCTCTCGACTTACGACGGGGACCTCAGGGACCCGCTCTGGTGGCCTCAGGAAAGGCCAGTCCCCATGCGAGTTC
Organism: Ovis canadensis; assembly: GCF_042477335.2. NCBI lineage: Eukaryota > Metazoa > Chordata > Mammalia > Artiodactyla > Bovidae > Ovis > Ovis canadensis. The sequence continues at coordinate 4,341,885 of NC_091249.1, read as the reverse complement.
CTCGGGGGCCTCTCGGGATTCCTCTCCCGTCGATGCCGGGGCCTAAGACCTTGTGTGGAGTTGGGGCCGGAACCTGAGGATCCCTCTCCAGTGCTGACATGGATCTTGGGGTACTTCTGGAGTCTCCCCAGGGGAGTCAGTCCTCGTCTCGAATGCGGGCATGCACTTGCGCTTTCCTCCAGAGCGGTAGCAGCAGTGTCACGCAGTCCGCCGCGTGGATCAAAGGATCTATGGTTTTCCCTCGAGTCTTTCCCACGAGGCTTTCCCACGAGGCTTTCCCACAGGGCTGTCCCACGTGCACACGTGGTGGGAGTCGATCCTCGGCTTGAACGTCAAGGCAGTGCAGGGAAAACAGGTTCCTCTGGAATGGACTGACACATCTGGGGGACTCTTGGAATGGTGGCACGACCCTGGAGTTCCTCTCGCCTTTCCTGTGGAGAGCGCCTCCTCTTGAGATGCGACGGGAACGCCGGGAATTCTTTCCCTACGAAACAGGGAAAGGATCCCTCATCTCGAGCTAGGAGGCGGAAACGGGGCTCCCCTGGATGTGTGCGGGACCCTCGTGCTTCCTCTCGAGTGGAGACGGGTATGTCGTGGAACTTCGTGAGTTGCAGCAAGGGTGTGAAGGACCCTTTGGAAGTTCCAGTGGTTAGATGTGATTAACCTCGAGAAGCCTCAGCGGAAATGGGCCTCATCTCGCCTGGAGGGCAAAACCTCCTGGATTTTCTCGAGTTGCGGCAGGTGCTCTCGACTTATGACGGGGACCTCAGGGACGCGCTCTGGTGGCCTCTGGAAAGGCCAGTCCCCATGCGAGTTCCTCGGGGACCTCTCGGGATTCCTCTCCCGTCGATGCCGGGGCCTAAGACCTTGTGTGGAGTCGGGGCCGGAACCTGAGGATTCCTCTCCAGTGCTGACATGGATCTTGGGGTACTTCTGGAGTCTCCCCAGGGGAGTCAATCCTCGTCTCCAATGCGGGCATGCACTTGCGCTTTCCTCCAGAGCGGTAGCAGCAGTGTCACGCAGTCCGCCGCGTGGAGCAAAGGATCTATGGTTTTCCCTCGAGTCTTTCCCACGAGACTTTCCCACGAGGCTTTGCCACTGGGCTGTCCCACGTGCACACGTAGTGGGAGTCGATCCTCGGCTTGAACGTCAAGGCAGTGCAGGGAAAACAGGTTCCTCTGGAATGGACTGACACATCTGGGGGACTCTTGGAATGGTGGCACGACCCTGGAGTTCCTCTCGCCTTTCCTGAGGAGAGCGCCTCCTCTTGAGATGCGACGGGAACGCCGGGAATTCTTTCCCTACGAAACAGGGAAAGGATCCCTCATCTCGAGCTAGGAGGCGGAAACGCGGCTTCCCTGAATGTGTGCGGGACCCTCGTGCTTCCTCTCGATTGGAGACGGCTATGTCGGGGAACTTCTTGAGTTGCAGCAAGGGTGTGAAGGACCCTTTGGAAGTTCCAGTGGTTAGATGTGATTAGCCTCGAGAAGCCTCAGCGGAAATGGGCCTCATCTCGCCTGGAGGGCAAAACCTCCTGGATTTTCTCGAGTTGCGGCAGGTGCTCTCGACTTACGACGGTGACCTCAGGGACCCGCTCTGGTGGCCTCAGGAAAGGCCAGTCCCCATGCGAGTTCCTCGGGGGCGTCTCGGGATTCCTCTCCCGTCGATGCCGGGGCCTAAGACCTTGTGTGGAGTTGGGGCCGGAAAATGAGGATCCCTCTCCAGTGCTGAGATGGATCTTGGGGTACTTCTGGAGTCTCCCCAGGGGAGTCAGTCCTCGTCTCGAACGCGGGCATGCACTTGCGCTTTCCTCCAGAGCGGTAGCAGCAGTGTCAAGCAGTCCGCCGCGTGGATCAAAGGATCTATGGTTTTCCCTCGAGTCTTTCCCACGAGGCTTTCCCACGAGGCTTTCCCACAGGGCTGTCCCACGTGCACACGTGGTGGGAGTCGATCCTCGGCTTGAACGTCAAGGCAGTGCAGGGAAAACAGGTTCCTCTGGAATGGACTGACACATCTGGGGGACTCTTGGAATGGTGGCACGACCCTGGAGTTCCTCTCGCCTTTCCTGTGGAGAGCGCCTCCTCTTGAGATGCGACGGGAACGCCGGGAATTCTTTCCCTACGAAACAGGGAAAGGATCCCTCATCTCGAGCTAGGAGGCGGAAACGGGGCTCCCCTGGATGTGTGCGGGACCCACGTGCTTCCTCTCGAGTGGAGACGGGTATGTCGGGGAACTTCTTGAGTTGCAGCAATGGTGTAAAGGACCCTTTGGAAGTTCCAGTGGTTAGATGTGATTGGCCTCGAGAAGCCTCAGCGGAAATGGGCCTCATCTCGCCTGGAGGGCAAAACCTCCTGGATTTTCTCGAGTTGCGGCAGGTGCTCTCGACTTACGACGGGGACCTCAGGGAACAGCTCTGGTGGCCTCAGGAAAGGCCAGTCCCCATGCGAGTTCCACGGGGGCGTCTCGGGAATCCTCTCCCGTCGATGCCGGGGCCTAAGACCTTGTGTGGAGTCGGGGCCGGAACCTGAGGATTCCTCTCCAGTGCTGACATGGATCTTGGGGTACTTCTGGAGTCTCCCCAGGGGAGTCAATCCTCGTCTCGAATGCGGGCATGCACTTGCGCTTTCCTCCAGAGCGGTAGCAGTAGTGTCACGCAGTCCTCCGCGTGGATCAAAGGATCTATGGTTTTCCCTCGAGTCTTTCCCAGGAGGCTTTCCCACGAGGCTTTCCCACAGGGCTGTCCCACGTGCACACGTGGTGGGAGTCCATCCTCGGCTTGAACGTCAAGGCAGTGCAGGGAAAACAGGTTCCTCTGGAATGGACTGACACATCTGGGGGACTCTTGGAATGGTGTCTCGTCCCTGGAGTTCCTCTCGCCTTTCCTGTGGAGAGCGCCTCCTCTTGAGATGCGACGGGAACGCCGGGAATTCTTTCCCTACGAAACAGGGAAAGGATCCCTCATCTCGAGCTAGGAGGCGGAAACGGGGCTCCCCTGGATGTGTGCGGGACCCCACGTGCTTCCTCTCGAGTGGAGACGGGTATGTCGGGGAACTTCTTGAGTTGCAGCAATGGTGTGAAGGACCCTTTGGAAGCTCCAGTGGTTAGATGTGATTGGCCTCGAGAAGCCTCAGCGGAAATGGGCCTCATCTCGCCTGGAGGGCAAAACCTCCTGGATTTTCTCGAGTTGCGGCAGGTGCTCTCGACTTACGACGGGGACCTCAGGGACCCGCTCTGGTGGCCTCAGGAAAGGCCAGTCCCCATGCGAGTTCCTCGGGGCCCTCTCGGGATTCCTCTCCCGTCGATGCCGGGGCCTAAGACCTTGTGTGGGGTCGGGGCCGGAACCTGAGGATTCCTCTCCAGTGCTGACATGGATCTTGGGGTACTTCTAGAGTCTCCCCAGGGGAGTCAGTCCTCGTCTCGAATGCGGGCATGCACTTGCGCTTTCCTCCAGAGTGGTAGCAGCAGTGTCACGCAGTCCGCCGCGTGGATCAAAGGATCTATGGTTTTCCCTCGAGTCTTTCCCACGAGGCTTTCCCACGAGGCTTTCCCACAGGGCTGTCACACGTGCACACGTGGTGGGAGTCGATCCTCGGCTTGAAAGTCAAGGCAGTGCAGGGAAAACAGGTTCCTCTGGAATGGACTGACACATCTGGGGGACTCTTGGAATGGTGTCTCGACCCTGGAGTTCCTCTCGCCTTTCCTGTGGAGAGCGCCTCCTCTTGAGATGCGACGGGAACGCCGGGAATTCTTTCCCTACGAAACAGGGAAAGGATCCCTCATCTCGAGCTAGGAGGCGGAAACGGGGCTCCCCTGGATGTGTGCGGGACACCACTTGCTTCCTCTCGAGTGCAGACGGGTATGTCGGGGAACTTCTTGAGTTTCAGCAAGGGTGTGAAGGACCCTTTGGAAATTCCAGTGGTTAGATGTGATTGGCCTCGAGAAGCCTCAGCGGATGGGCCTCATCTCGCCTGGAGGGCAAAACCTCCTGGATTTTCGCGAGTTGCGGCAGGTGCTCTCGACTTACGACGGGGAACTCAGGGAACCGCTCTGGTGGCCTCAGGAAAGGCCAGTCCCCATGCGAGTTCCTCGGGGGCCTCTCGGGATTCCTCTCCCGTCGATGCCGGGGCCTAAGACCTTGTGTGGGGTCGGGGCCGGAACCTGAGGATTCCTCTCCAGTGCTGACATGGATCTTGGGGTACTTCTGGAGTCTCCCCAGGGGAGTCAGTCCTCGTCTCGAATGCGGGCATGCACTTGCGCTTTCCTCCAGAGCGGTAGCAGCAGTGTCACGCAGTCCGCCGCGTGGATCAAAGGATCTATGGTTTTCCCTCGAGTCTTTCCCACGAGGCTTTCCCACGAGGCTTTCCCACAGGGCTGTCCCACGTGCACTCGTGGTGGGAGTCGATCCTCGGCTTGAACGTCAAGGCAGTGCAGGGAAAACAGGTTCCTCTGGAATGGACTGACACATCTGGGGGACTCTTGGAATGGTGGCACGACCCTGGAGTTCCTCGCGCCTTTCCTGTGGAGAGCGCCTCCTCTTGAGATGCGACGGGAACGCCGGGAATTCTTTCCCTACGAAACAGGGAAAGGATCCCTCATCTCGAGCTAGGAGGCGGAAACGGGGCTCCCCTGGATGTGTGCGGGACCCCACGTGCTTCCTCTCGAGTGCAGACGGGTATGTCGGGGAACTTCTTGAGTTGCAGCAAGGGTGTGAAGGACCCTTTGGCAGTTCCAGTGGTTAGATGTGATTGGCCTCGAGAAGCCTCAGCGGAAATGGGCCTCATCTCGCCTGGAGGGCAAAACCTCCTGGATTTTCTCGAGTTGCGGCAGGTGCTCTCGACTTACGACGGGGACCTCAGGGACCCGCTCTGGTGGCCTCAGGAAAGGCCAGTCCCCATGCGAGTTCCTCGGGGGCCTCTCGGGATTCCTCTCCCGTCGATGCCGGGGCCTAAGACCTTGTGTGGAGTCGGGGCCGGAACCTGAGGATTCCTCTCCAGTGCTGACATGGATCTTGGGGTACTTCTGGAGTCTCCCCAGGGGAGTCAGTCCTCGTCTCGAATGCGGGCATGCACTTGCGCTTTCCTCCAGAGCGGTAGCAGCAGTGTCACGCAGTCCGCCGCGTGGATCAAAGGATGTATGGTTTTCCCTGGAGTCTTTCCCACGAGGCTTTCCCACGAGGCTTTCCCACAGGGCTGTCCCACGTGCACACGTGGTGGGAGGCGATCCTCGGCTTGGACGTCAAGGCAGTGCAGGGAAAACAGGTTCCTCTGGAATGGACTGACACATCTGGGGGACTCTTGGAATGGTGTCTCGACCCTGGAGTTCCTCTCGCCTTTCCTGTGGAGAGCGCCTCCTCTTGAGATGCGACGGGAACGCCGGGAATTCTTTCCCTACGAAACAGGGAAAGGATCCCTCATCTCGAGCTAGGAGGCGGAAACGGGGCTCCCCTGGATGTGTGCGGGACACCACTTGCTTCCTCTCGAGTGCAGACGGGTATGTCGGGGAACTTCTTGAGTTGCAGCAAGGGTGTGAAGGACCCTTTGGAAATTCCAGTGGTTAGATGTGATTGGCCTCGAGAAGCCTCAGCGGATGGGCCTCATCTCGCCTGGAGGGCAAAACCTCCTGGATTTTCTCGAGTTGCGGCAGGTGCTCTCGACTTACGACGGGGAACTCAGGGAACCGCTCTGGTGGCCTCAGGAAAGGCCAGTCCCCATGCGAGTTCCTCGGGGGCCTCTCGGGATTCCTCTCCCGTCGATGCCGGGGCCTAAGACCTTGTGTGGGGTCGGGGCCGGAACCTGAGGATTCCTCTCCAGTGCTGACATGGATCTTGGGGTACTTCTGGAGTCTCCCCAGGGGAGTCAGTCCTCGTCTCGAATGCGGGCATGCACTTGCGCTTTCCTCCAGAGCGGTAGCAGCAGTGTCACGCAGTCCGCCGCGTGGATCAAAGGATCTATGGTTTTCCCTCGAGTCTTTCCCACGAGGCTTTCCCACGAGGCTTTCCCACAGGGCTGTCCCACGTGCACTCGTGGTGGGAGTCGATCCTCGGCTTGAACGTCAAGGCAGTGCAGGGAAAACAGGTTCCTCTGGAATGGACTGACACATCTGGGGGACTCTTGGAATGGTGGCACGACCCTGGAGTTCCTCGCGCCTTTCCTGTGGAGAGCGCCTCCTCTTGAGATGCGACGGGAACGCCGGGAATTCTTTCCCTACGAAACAGGGAAAGGATCCCTCATCTCGAGCTAGGAGGCGGAAACGGGGCTCCCCTGGATGTGTGCGGGACCCCACGTGCTTCCTCTCGAGTGCAGACGGGTATGTCGGGGAACTTCTTGAGTTGCAGCAAGGGTGTGAAGGACCCTTTGGCAGTTCCAGTGGTTAGATGTGATTGGCCTCGAGAAGCCTCAGCGGAAATGGGCCTCATCTCGCCTGGAGGGCAAAACCTCCTGGATTTTCTCGAGTTGCGGCAGGTGCTCTCGACTTACGACGGGGACCTCAGGGACCCGCTCTGGTGGCCTCAGGAAAGGCCAGTCCCCATGCGAGTTCCTCGGGGGCCTCTCGGGATTCCTCTCCCGTCGATGCCGGGGCCTAAGACCTTGTGTGGAGTCGGGGCCGGAACCTGAGGATTCCTCTCCAGTGCTGACATGGATCTTGGGGTACTTCTGGAGTCTCCCCAGGGGAGTCAGTCCTCGTCTCGAATGCGGGCATGCACTTGCGCTTTCCTCCAGAGCGGTAGCAGCAGTGTCACGCAGTCCGCCGCGTGGATCAAAGGATGTATGGTTTTCCCTGGAGTCTTTCCCACGAGGCTTTCCCACGAGGCTTTCCCACAGGGCTGTCCCACGTGCACACGTGGTGGGAGGCGATCCTCGGCTTGGACGTCAAGGCAGTGCAGGGAAAACAGGTTCCTCTGGAATGGACTGACACATCTGGGGGACTCTTGGAATGGTGGCACGACCCTGGAGTTCCTCGCGCCTTTCCTGTGGAGAGCGCCTCCTCTTGAGATGCGACGGGAACGCCGGGAATTCTTTCCCTACGAAACAGGGAAAGGATCCCTCATCTCGAGCTAGGAGGCGGAAACGGGGCTCCCCTGGATGTGTGCGGGACCCCACGTGCTTCCTCTCGAGTGCAGACGGGTATGTCGGGGAACTTCTTGAGTTGCAGCAAGGGTGTGAAGGACCCTTTGGCAGTTCCAGTGGTTAGATGTGATTGGCCTCGAGAAGCCTCAGCGGAAATGGGCCTCATCTCGCCTGGAGGGCAAAACCTCCTGGATTTTCTCGAGTTGCGGCAGGTGCTCTCGACTTACGACGGGGACCTCAGGGACCCGCTCTGGTGGCCTCAGGAAAGGCCAGTCCCCATGCGAGTTCCTCGGGGGCCTCTCGGGATTCCTCTCCCGTCGATGCCGGGGCCTAAGACCTTGTGTGGAGTCGGGGCCGGAACCTGAGGATTCCTCTCCAGTGCTGACATGGATCTTGGGGTACTTCTGGAGTCTTCCCAGGGGAGTCAGTCCTCGTCTCGAATGCGGGCATGCACTTGCGCTTTCCTCCAGAGCGGTAGCAGCAGTGTCACACAGTCCGCCACGTGGATCAAAGGATCTATGGTTTTCCCTCGAGTCTTTCCCACGAGGCTTTCCCACGAGGCTTTCCCACAGGGCTGTCCCACGTGCACACGTGGTGGGAGTCGATCCTCGGCTTGAACGTCAAGGCAGTGCAGGGAAAACAGGTTCCTCTGGAATGGACTGACACATCTGGGGGACTCTTGGAATGGTGGCACGACCCTGGAGTTCCTCTCGCCTTTCCTGTGGAGAGCGCCTCCTCTTGAGATGCGACGGGAACGCCGGGAATTCTTTCCCTACGAAACAGGGAAAGAATCCCTCATCTCGAGCTAGGAGGCGGAAAAGGGTCTCCCCTGGATGTGTGCGGGACACCTCGTGCTTCCTCTCGAGTGCAGACGGGTATGTCGGGGAACTTCTTGAGTTGCAGCAAGGGTGTGAAGGACCCTTTGGAAGTTCCAGTGGTTAGATGTGATTGGCCTCGAGAAGCCTCAGCGGATATGGGCCTCATCTCGCCTGGAGGGCAAAACCTCCTGGATTTTCTCGAGTTGCGGCAGGTGCTCTCGACTTTCGACGGGGACCTCAGGGACCCGCTCTGGTGGCCTCAGGAAAGGCCAGTCCCCATGCGAATTCCTCGGGGGCCTCTCGGGATTCCACTCCCGTTGATGCCGGGGCCTAAGACCTTGTGTGGAGTCGGGGCCGGAACCTCAGGATTCCTCTCCAGTGCTGACATGGATCTTGGGGTACTTCTGGAGTCTCCCCAGGGGAGTCAGTCCTCGTCTCGAATGCGGGCATGCACTTGCGCTTTCCTCCAGAGCGGTAGCAGCAGTGTCACGCAGTCCCCCGCGTGGATCAAAGGATCTATGGCTTTCCATCGAGTCTTTCCCACGAGGCTTTCCCAGGAGGCTTTCCCACAGGGCTGTCCCACGTGCACACGTGGTGGGAGTCGATCCTTGGCTTGAACGTCAAGGCAGTGAAGGGAAAACAGGTTCCTCTGGAATGGACTGACACATCTGGGGGACTCTTGGAACGGTGGCACGACCCTGGAGTTCCTCTCGCCTTTCCTGTGGAGAGCGCCTCGTCTTGAGATGTGACGGGAACGCCGGGAATTCTTTCCCTACGAAACAGGGAAAGGATCCCTCATCTCGAGCTAGGAGGCGGAAACGGGGCTCCCCTGGATGTGTGCGGGACCCTCGTGCTTCCTCTCGAGTGGAGACGGCTATGTCGGGGAACTTCTTGAGTTGCAGCAAGGGTGTGAAGGACCCTTTGCAAGTTTCAGTGGTTAGATGTGATTACCCTCGAGAAGCCTCAGCGGAAATGGGCCTCATCTCGCCTGGAGGGCAAAACCTCCTGGATTTTCTCGAGTTGCGGCAGGTGCTCTCGACTTACGACGGGGACCTCAGGGACCCGCTCTGGTGGCCTCAGGAAAGGCCAGTCCCCATGCGAGTTCCTCGGGGGCCTCTCGGGATTCCTCTCCCGTCGATGCCGGGGCCTAAGACCTTGTGTGGAGTCGGGGCCGGAACCTGAGGATTCCTCTCCAGTGCTGACATGGATCTTGGGGTAATTCTGGAGTCTCCCCAGGGGAGTCAGTCCTCGTCTCGAATGCGGGCATGCACTTGCGCTTTCCTCCAGAGCGGTAGCAGCAGTGTCACACAGTCCGCCGCGTGGATCAAAGGATCTATGGTTTTCCCTCGAGTCTTTCCCACGAGGCTTTCCCACGAGGCTTTCCCACAGGGCTGTCCCACGTGCACACGTGGTGGGAGTCGATCCTCGGCTTGAACGTCAAGGCAGTGCAGGGAAAACAGGTTCCTCTGGAATGGACTGACACATCTGGGGGACTCTTGGAATGGTGGCACGACCCTGGAGTTCCTCTCGCCTTTCCTGTGGAGAGCGCCTCCTCTTGAGATGCGACGGGAACGCCGGGAATTCTTTCCCTACGAAACAGGGAAAGAATCCCTCATCTCGAGCTAGGAGGCGGAAAAGGGTCTCCCCTGGATGTTTGCGGGACACCTCGTGCTTCCTCTCGAGTGCAGACGGGTATGTCGGGGAACTTCTTGAGTTGCAGCAAGGGTGTGAAGGACCCTTTGGAAGTTCCAGTGGTTAGATGTGATTGGCCTCGAGAAGCCTCAGCGGATATGGGCCTCATCTCGCCTGGAGGGCAAAACCTCCTGGATTTTCTCGAGTTGCGGCAGGTGCTCTCGACTTTCGACGGGGACCTCAGGGACCCGCTCTGGTGGCCTCAGGAAAGGCCAGTCCCCATGCGAATTCCTCGGGGGCCTCTCGGGATTCCACTCCCGTTGATGCCGGGGCCTAAGACCTTGTGTGGAGTCGGGGCCGGAACCTCAGGATTCCTCTCCAGTGCTGACATGGATCTTGGGGTACTTCTGGAGTCTCCCCATGGGAGTCAGTCCTCGTCTCGAATGCGGGCATGCACTTGCGCTTTCCTCCAGAGCGGTAGCAGCAGTGTCACGCAGTCCCCCGCGTGGATCAAAGGATCTATGGCTTTCCATCGAGTCTTTCCCACGAGGCTTTCCCAGGAGGCTTTCCCACAGGGCTGTCCCACGTGCACACGTGGTGGGAGTCGATCCTTGGCTTGAACGTCAAGGCAGTGAAGGGAAAACAGGTTCCTCTGGAATGGACTGACACATCTGGGGGACTCTTGGAACGGTGGCACGACCCTGGAGTTCCTCTCGCCTTTCCTGTGGAGAGCGCCTCGTCTTGAGATGTGACGGGAACGCCGGGAATTCTTTCCCTACGAAACAGGGAAAGGATCCCTCATCTCGAGCTAGGAGGCGGAAACGGGGCTCCCCTGGATGTGTGCGGGACCCTCGTGCTTCCTCTCGAGTGGAGACGGCTATGTCGGGGAACTTCTTGAGTTGCAGCAAGGGTGTGAAGGACCCTTTGCAAGTTTCAGTGGTTAGATGTGATTACCCTCGAGAAGCCTCAGCGGAAATGGGCCTCATCTCGCCTGGAGGGCAAAACCTCCTGGATTTTCTCGAGTTGCGGCAGGTGCTCTCGACTTACGACGGGGACGACAGGGACCCGCTCTGGTGGCCTCAGGAAAGGCCAGTCAGCATGCGAGTTCCTTGGGGGCCTCTCGGGATTCCTCTCCAGTCCATGCCGGGGCCTAAGACCTTGTGTGGAGTCGGGGCCGGAACCTGCGGATTCCTCTCCAGTGCTGACATGGATCTTGGGGTACTTCTGGAGTCTCCTCAGGGGAGTCAGTCCTCGTCTCGAATGCGGGCATGCACTTGCGCTTTCCTCCAGATCGGTAGCAGCAGTGTCACGCAGTCCGATGCGTGGATCAAAGGATCAATGGTTTTCCCTCGAGTCTTTCCCACGAGGCTTTCCCACGAGGCTTTCCCACGAGGCTTTCCCACAGGGCTGTCACACGTGCACACGTGGTGGGAGTCGATCCTCGGCTTGAAAGTCAAGGCAGTGCAGGGAAAACAGGTTCCTCTGGAATGGACTGACACATCTGGGGGACTCTTGGAATGGTGTCTCGACCCTGGAGTTCCTCTCGCCTTTCCTGTGGAGAGCGCCTCCTCTTGAGATGCGACGGGAACGCCGGGAATTCTTTCCCTACGAAACAGGGAAAGGATCCCTCATCTCGAGCTAGGAGGCGGAAACGGGGCTCCCCTGGATGTGTGCGGGACACCACTTGCTTCCTCTCGAGTGCAGACGGGTATGTCGGGGAACTTCTTGAGTTGCAGCAAGGGTGTGAAGGACCCTTTGGAAATTCCAGTGGTTAGATGTGATTGGCCTCGAGAAGCCTCAGCGGATGGGCCTCATCTCGCCTGGAGGGCAAAACCTCCTGGATTTTCTCGAGTTGCGGCAGGTGCTCTCGACTTACGACGGGGAACTCAGGGAACCGCTCTGGTGGCCTCAGGAAAGGCCAGTCCCCATGCGAGTTCCTCGGGGGCCTCTCGGGATTCCTCTCCCGTCGATGCCGGGGCCTAAGACCTTGTGTGGGGTTGGGGCCGGAACCTGAGGATTCCTCTCCAGTGCTGACATGGATCTTGGGGTACTTCTGGAGTCTCCCCAGGGGAGTCAGTCCTCGTCTCGAATGCGGGCATGCACTTGCGCTTTCCTCCAGAGCGGTAGCAGCAGTGTCACGCAGTCCGCCGCGTGGATCAAAGGATCTATGGTTTTCCCTCGAGTCTTTCCCACGAGGCTTTCCCACGAGGCTTTCCCACAGGGCTGTCCCACGTGCACTCGTGGTGGGAGTCGATCCTCGGCTTGAACGTCAAGGCAGTGCAGGGAAAACAGGTTCCTCTGGAATGGACTGACACATCTGGGGGACTCTTGGAATGGTGGCACGACCCTGGAGTTCCTCGCGCCTTTCCTGTGGAGAGCGCCTCCTCTTGAGATGCGACGGGAACGCCGGGAATTCTTTCCCTACGAAACAGGGAAAGGATCCCTCATCTCGAGCTAGGAGGCGGAAACGGGGCTCCCCTGGATGTGTGCGGGACCCCACGTGCTTCCTCTCGAGTGCAGACGGGTATGTCGGGGAACTTCTTGAGTTGCAGCAAGGGTGTGAAGGACCCTTTGGCAGTTCCAGTGGTTAGATGTGATTGGCCTCGAGAAGCCTCAGCGGAAATGGGCCTCATCTCGCCTGGAGGGCAAAACCTCCTGGATTTTCTCGAGTTGCGGCAGGTGCTCTCGACTTACGACGGGGACCTCAGGGACCCGCTCTGGTGGCCTCAGGAAAGGCCAGTCCCCATGCGAGTTCCTCGGGGGCCTCTCGGGATTCCTCTCCCGTCGATGCCGGGGCCTAAGACCTTGTGTGGAGTCGGGGCCGGAACCTGAGGATTCCTCTCCAGTGCTGACATGGATCTTGGGGTAATTCTGGAGTCTCCCCAGGGGAGTCAGTCCTCGTCTCGAATGCGGGCATGCACTTGCGCTTTCCTCCAGAGCGGTAGCAGCAGTGTCACACAGTCCGCCGCGTGGATCAAAGGATCTATGGTTTTCCCTCGAGTCTTTCCCACGAGGCTTTCCCACGAGGCTTTCGCACAGGGCTGTCCCACGTGCACACGTGGTGGGAGTCGATCCTCGGCTTGAACGTCAAGGCAGTGCAGGGAAAACAGGTTCCTCTGGAATGGACTGACACATCTGGGGGACTCTTGGAATGGTGGCACGACCCTGGAGTTCCTCTCGCCTTTCCTGTGGAGAGCGCCTCCTCTTGAGATGCGACGGGAACGCCGGGAATTCTTTCCCTACGAAACAGGGAAAGAATCCCTCATCTCGAGCTAGGAGGCGGAAAAGGGTCTCCCCTGGATGTGTGCGGGACACCTCGTGCTTCCTCTCGAGTGCAGACGGGTATGTCGGGGAACTTCTTGAGTTGCAGCAAGGGTGTGAAGGACCCTTTGGAAGTTCCAGTGGTTAGATGTGAATGGCCTCGAGAAGCCTCAGCGGATATGGGCCTCATCTCGCCTGGAGGGCAAAACCTCCTGGATTTTCTCGAGTTGCGGCAGGTGCTCTCGACTTTCGACGGGGACCTCAGGGACCCGCTCTGGTGGCCTCAGGAAAGGCCAGTCCCCATGCGAATTCCTCGGGGGCCTCTCGGGATTCCACTCCCGTTGATGCCGGGGCCTAAGACCTTGTGTGGAGTCGGGGCCGGAACCTCAGGATTCCTCTCCAGTGCTGACATGGATCTTGGGGTACTTCTGGAGTCTCCCCAGGGGAGTCAGTCCTCGTCTCGAATGCGGGCATGCACTTGCGCTTTCCTCCAGAGCGGTAGCAGCAGTGTCACGCAGTCCCCCGCGTGGATCAAAGGATCTATGGCTTTCCATCGAGTCTTTCCCACGAGGCTTTCCCAGGAGGCTTTCCCACAGGGCTGTCCCACGTGCACACGTGGTGGGAGTCGATCCTTGGCTTGAACGTCAAGGCAGTGAAGGGAAAACAGGTTCCTCTGGAATGGACTGACACATCTGGGGGACTCTTGGAACGGTGGCACGACCCTGGAGTTCCTCTCGCCTTTCCTGTGGAGAGCGCCTCCTCTTGAGATGCGACGGGAAGGCCGGGAATTCTTTCCCTACGAAACAGGGAAAGGATCCCTCATCTCGAGCTAGGAGGCGGAAACGGGGCTCCCCTGGATGTGTGCGGGACCCTCGTGCTTCCTCTCGAGTGGAGACGGCTATGTCGGGGAACTTCTTGAGTTGCAGCAAGGGTGTGAAGGACCCTTTGCAAGTTTCAGTGGTTAGATGTGATTACCCTCGAGAAGCCTCAGCGGAAATGGGCCTCATCTCGCCTGGAGGGCAAAACCTCCTGGATTTTCTCGAGTTGCGGCAGGTGCTCTCGACTTACGACGGGGACGACAGGGACCCGCTCTGGTGGCCTCAGGAAAGGCCAGTCAGCATGCGAGTTCCTTGGGGGCCTCTCGGGATTCCTCTCCAGTCCATGCCGGGGCCTAAGACCTTGTGTGGAGTCGGGGCCGGAACCTGCGGATTCCTCTCCAGTGCTGACATGGATCTTGGGGTACTTCTGGAGTCTCCTCAGGGGAGTCAGTCCTCGTCTCGAATGCGGGCATGCACTTGCGCTTTCCTCCAGATCGGTAGCAGCAGTGTCACGCAGTCCGATGCGTGGATCAAAGGATCAATGGTTTTCCCTCGAGTCTTTCCCACGAGGCTTTCCCACGAGGCTTTCCCATGAGGCTTTCCCACAGGGCTGTCCCACGTGCACACGTGGTGGGAGTCGATCCTCGGCTTGAACGTCAAGGTAGTGCAGGGAAAAGAGGTTCCTCTGGAATGGACTGACACATCTGGGGGACTCTTGGAATGGTGGCATGACCCTGAAGTTCCTCCCGCCTTTCCTGTGGAGAGCGCCTCCTCTTGAGATGCGACGGGAACGCCGGGATTTCTTTCCCTAGGAAACAGGGAAAGGATCCCTCATCTCGAGCTTGGAGGCGTAAACGGGGCTCCCCTGGATGTGTGCGGGACCCTCGTGCTTCCTCTCGAGTGGAGACGGGTATGTCGGGGAACTTCTTGAGTTGCAGCAAGGGTGTGAAGGACCCTTTGGAAGTTCCAGTGGTTAGATGTGATTGGCCTCGAGAAGCCTCAGCGGATGGGCCTCATCTCGCCTGGAGGGCAAAACCTCCTGGATTTTCTCGAGTTGCGGCAGGTGCTCTCGACTTACGACGGGGAACTCAGGGAACCGCTCTGGTGGCCTCAGGAAAGGCCAGTCCCCATGCGAGTTCCTCGGGGGCCTCTCGGGATTCCTCTCCCGTCGATGCCGGGGCCTAAGACCTTGTGTGGGGTCGGGGCCGGAACCTGAGGATTCCTCTCCAGTGCTGACATGGATCTTGGGGTACTTCTGGAGTCTCCCCAGGGGAGTCAGTCCTCGTCTCGAATGCGGGCATGCACTTGCGCTTTCCTCCAGAGCGGTAGCAGTAGTGTCACGCAGTCCGCCGCGTGGATCAAAGGATCTATGGTTTTCCCTCGAGTCTTTCCCACGAGGCTTTCCCACGAGGCTTTCCCACAGGGCTGTCCCACGTGCACTCGTGGTGGGAGTCGATCCTCGGCTTGAACGTCAAGGCAGTGCAGGGAAAACAGGTTCCTCTGGAATGGACTGACACATCTGGGGGACTCTTGGAATGGTGGCACGACCCTGGAGTTCGTCGCGCCTTTCCTGTGGAGAGCGCCTCCTCTTGAGATGCGAAGGGAACGCCGGGAATTCTTTCCCTACGAAACAGGGAAAGGATCCCTCATCTCGAGCTAGGAGGCGGAAACGGGGCTCCCCTGGATGTGTGCGGGACACCACGTGCTTCCTCTCGAGTGCAGACGGGTATGTCGGGGAACTTCTTGAGTTGCAGCAAGGGTGTGAAGGACCCTTTGGCAGTTCCAGTGGTTAGATGTGATTGGCCTCGAGAAGCCTCAGCGGAAATGGGCCTCATCTCGCCTGGAGGGCAAAACCTCCTGGATTTTCTCGAGTTGCGGCAGGTGCTCTCGACTTACGACGGGGACCTCAGGGACCCGCTCTGGTGGCCTCTGGAAAGGCCAGTCCCCATGCGAGTTCCTCGGGGGCCTCTCGGGATTCCTCTCCCGTCGATGCCGGGGCCTAAGACCTTGTGTGGAGTCGGGGCCGGAACCTGAGGATTCCTCTCCAGTGCTGACATGGATCTTGGGGTAATTCTGGAGTCTCCCCAGGGGAGTCAGTCCTCGTCTCGAATGCGGGCATGCACTTGCGCTTTCCTCCAGAGCGGTAGCAGCAGTGTCACACAGTCCGCCGCGTGGATCAAAGGATCTATGGTTTTCCCTCGAGTCTTTCCCACGAGGCTTTCCCACGAGGCTTTCCCACAGTGCTGTCCCACGTGCACACGTGGTGGGAGTCGATCCTCGGCTTGAACGTCAAGGCAGTGCAGGGAAAACAGGTTCCTCTGGAATGGACTGACACATCTGGGGGACTCTTGGAATGGTGGCACGACCCTGGAGTTCCTCTCGCCTTTCCTGTGTAGAGCGCCTCCTCTTGAGATGCGACGGGAACGCCGGGAATTCTTTCCCTACGAAACAGGGAAAGGATCCCTCATCTCGAGCTAGGAGGCGGAAACGGGGCTCCCCTGGATGTGTGCGGGACCCCACGTGCTTCCTCTCGAGTGGAGACGGGTATGTCGGGGAACTTCTTGAGTTGCAGCAATGGTGTGAAGGACCCTTTGGAAGTTCCAGTGGTTAGATGTGATTGGCCTCGAGAAGCCTCAGCGGAAATGGGCCTCATCTCGCCTGGAGGGCAAAACCTCCTGGATTTTCTCGAGTTGCGGCAGGTGCTCTCGACTTACGACGGGGACCTCAGGGACCCGCTCTGGTGGCCTCAGGAAAGGCCAGTCCCCATGCGAGTTCCTCGGGGGCCTCTCGGGATTCCTCTCCCGTCGATGCCGGGGCCTAAGACCTTGTGTGGGGTCGGGGCCGGAACATGAGGATTCCTCTCCAGTGCTGACATGGATCTTGGGGTACTTCTAGAGTCTCCCCAGGGGAGTCAGTCCTCGTCTCGAATGCGGGCATGCACTTGCGCTTTCCTCCAGAGTGGTAGCAGCAGTGTCACGCAGTCCGCCGCGTGGATCAAAGGATCTATGGTTTTCCCTCGAGTCTTTCCCACGAGGCTTTCCCACGAGGCTTTCCCACAGGGCTGTCCCACGTGCACACGTGGTGGGAGTCGATCCTCGGCTTGAACGTCAAGGCAGTGCAGGGAAAACAGGTTCCTCTGGAATGGACTGACACATCTGGGGGACTCTTGGAATGGTGTCTCGACCCTGGAGTTCCTCTCGCCTTTCCTGTGGAGAGCGCCTCCTCTTGAGATGCTACGGGAACGCCAGGAATTCTTTCCCTAAGAAACAGGGAAAGGATCCCTCATCTCGAGCTAGGAGGCGGAAACGTGGCTCCCCTGAATGTGTGCGGGACCCCACGTGCTTCCTCTCGAGTGGAGACGGGTATGTCGGGAAATTCTTGAGTTGCAGCAAGGGTGTGAAGGACCCTTTGGAAGTTCCAGTGGTTAGATGTGATTAGCCTCGAGAAGCCTCAGCGGAAATGGGCCTCAGCTCGCCTGGAGGGCAAAACCTCCAGGATTTTCTCGAGTTGTGGCATGTGCTCTCGACTTACGACGGGGACCTTGGGGACCCGCTCTGGTGTACTCAGGAAAGGCCAGTCCACATGCGAGTTCCTCGGGGGCCTCTCGGGATTCCTCTCCCATCGATGCCGGTGCCTAAGACCTTGTTTGGAGTCGGGGCCGGAACCTGAGGATTCCTCTCCAGTGCTGACATGGATCTTGGGGTACTTCTGGAGTCTCCCCAGGGGAGTCAGTCCTCGTCTCGAATGCGGGCATGCACTTGCGCTTTCCTCCAGAGCGGTAGCAGCAGTGTCACGCAGTCCGCCGCGTGGATCAAAGGATCTATGGTTTTCCCTCGAGTCTTTCCCACGAGGCTTTCCCACGAGGCTTTCCCACAGGGCTGGCCCACGTGCACACGTGGTGGGAGTCGATCCTCGGCTTCATCGTCAAGGCAGTGCAGGGAAAACAGGTTCCTCTGGAATGGACTGACACATCTGGGGGACTCTTGGAATGGTGGCACGACCCTGGAGTTCCTCTCGCCTTTCCTGTGGAGAGCGCCTCCTCTTGAGATGCGACGGGAACGCCGGGTATTCTTTCCCTACGAAACAGGGAAAGGATCCCTCATCTCGAGCTAGGAGGCGGAAACGGGGCTCCACTGGATGTGTGCGGGACCCCACGTGCTTCATCTCGAGTGGATACGGGTATGTCGGGGAACTTCTTGAGTTGCAGCAAGGGTGTGAAGGATCCTTTGGAAGTTCCAGTGGTTAGATGTGATTGGCCTCGTGAAGCCTCAGCGGAAATGGGCCTCATCTTGCCTGGAGGGCAAAACCGCCTGGATTTTCTCGAGTTGCGGCAGGTGCTCTCGACTTACGACGAGGACCTCAGGGACCCGCTCTGATGGCCTCAGGAAAGGCCAGTCCCCATGCGAGTTCCTCTGGGGATTCCTCTCCCGTCGATGCCGGGGCCTAAGACCTTGTGTGAAGTCGGGGACGGAGCCTGAGGATTCCTCTCCAGTGCTGACATGGATCTTGGGGTACTTCTGGAGTCTCCCCAGGGGAGTCAGTTCTCGTTTCGAATGCGGGCATGCACTTGCGCTTTCCTCCAGAGCGGTAGCAGCAGTGTCACACAGTCCGCCCAATGGATCAAAGGATCTATGGTTTTCCCTCGAGTCTTTCCCACGAGGCTTTCCCACGAGGCTTTCCCTCAGGGCTGTCCCACGTGCACACGTGGTGGGAGTGGATCCTCGGCTTGAACGTCAAGGCAGTGCAGGGAAAACAGGTTCCCCTGTAATGGACTGACACATATGGGGGTCTCTTGGAATGGTGGCACGACCCTGGAGTTCCTCTCCCCTTTCCTGTGGAGAGCGCCTCCTCTTGAGATGCGACGGGAACGCCGGGAATTCTTTCCCTACGAAACAGGGAAAGGATCCCTCATCTCGAGCTAGGAGGCGGAAACGGGGCTCCCCTGGATGTGTGCGGGACCCCACGTGCTTCCTCTCGAGTGGAGACGGGTATGTCCGGGAACTTCTTGAGTTGCAGCAAGGGTGTGAAGGACCCTTTGGAAGTTCCAGTGGTTAGACGTGATTAGCCTCGAGAAGCCTCAGCGGAAATGGGCCTCATCTCGCCTGGAGGGCAAAACCTCCTGGATTTTCTCGAGTTGCGGCAGGTGCTCTCGACTTACGACGGGGACCTCAGGGACACGCTCTGGTGGCCTCAGGAAAGGCCAGTCCCCATGCGAGTTCCTCGGGGGCCTCTCGGGATTCCTCTCCCGTCGATGCCGGGGCCTAAGACTTTGTGTGGAGTCGGGGCCGGAACCTGAGGATTCCTCTCCAGTGCTGACATGGATCTTGTGGTACTTCTGGAGTCTCCCCAGGGGAGTCAGTCCTCGTCTCGAATGCGGGCATGCACTTGCGCTTTCCTCCAGAGCGGTAGCAGCAGTGTCACGCAGTCCGCCGCGTGGATCAAAGGATCTATGGTTTTCCCTCGAGTCTTTCCCACGAGGCTTTCCCACGAGGCTTTCCCACAGGGCTGTCCCACGTGCACACGTGGTGGGAGTCGATCCTCGGCTTGAACGTCAAGGCAGTGCAGGGAAAACAGGTTCCTTTGGAATGGACTGACACATCTGGGGTACTCTTGGAATGGTGGCACGACCCTGGAGTTCCTCTCGCCTTTCCTGTGGAGAGCGACTCCTCTTGAGATGCGACGGGAACGCCGGAAATTCTTTCCCTACGAAACAGGGAAAGGATCCCTCATCTCGAGCTAGGAGGCGGAAACGGGGCTCCCCTGGATGTGTGCGGGACCCACGTGCTTCCTCTCGAGTGGAGACGGGTATGTCGGGGAACTTCTTGAGTTGCAGCAAGGTTGTAAAGGACCCTTTGGAAGTTCCAGTGGTTAGACGTGATTAGCCTCGAGAAGCCTCAGCGGAAATGGGCCTCATCTCGCCTGGAGGGCAAAACCTCCTGGATTTTCTCGAGTTGCGGCAGGTGCTCTCGACTTACGACGGGGACCTCAGGGACCCGCTCTGGTGGCCTCAGGAAAAGCCAGTTCCCATACGAGTTCCTCGGGGGCCTCTCGGGATTCCTCTCCCGTCGATGCCGGGGCCTAAGACCTTGTGTGGAGTCGGGGCCGGAACCTGAGGATTCCTCTCCAGTGCTGACATGGATCTTGGGGTACTTCTGGAGTCTCCCCAGGGGAGTCAGTCCTCGTCTCGAATGCGGGCATGCACTTGCGCTTTCCTCCAGAGCGGTAGCAGCAGTGTCACGCAGTCCGCTACGTGGATCAAAGGATCTATGGTTTTCCCTCGAGTCTTTCCCACGATGCTTTCCCACGAGGCTTTCCCACAGGGCTGTCCCACGTGCACACGTGGTGGGAGTGGATCCTCGGCTTGAACGTCAAGGCAGTGCAGGGAAAACAGGTTCCTCTGGAATGGACTGACACATCTGGGGGACTCTTGGAATGGTGGCACGAACCTGGAGTTCCTCTCGCTTTCCTGTGGAGAGCGCCTCCTCTTGAGATGCGACGGGAACGCCGGGAATTCTTTCCCTACGAAACAGGGAAAGGATCCCTCATCTCGAGCTAGGAGGCGGAAAAGGGGCTCCCCTGGATGTGTGCGGGACCCCACGTGCTTCCTCTCGAGTGGAGACGGGTATGTCGGGGAACTTCTTGAGTTTCAGCAAGGGTGTGAAGGACCCTTTGGAAGTTCCAGTGTTTAGATGTGATTGGCCTCGAGAAGCCTCAGCGGAAATGGGCCTAATCTCGCTTGGAGGGCAAAACCTCCTGGATTTTCTCGAGTTGCGGCAGGTGCTCTCGACTTACGACGGGGACCTCAGAGACCCGCTCTGGTGGCCTCAGGAAAGGCCAGTCCCCATGCGAGTTCCTCGGGTCCTCTCGGGATTCCTCTCCCGTCGATGCTGGGGCCTAAGACCTTGTGTGGAGTCGGGGCCGGGACCTGAGGATTCCTCTCCAGTGCTGACATGGATCTTGGGGTACTTCTGGAGTCTCCCCAGGGGAGTCAGTCCTCGTCTCTAATGCGGGCATGCACTTGCGCTTTCCTCCAGAGCGGTAGCACCAGTGTCACGCAGTCCGCAGCGTGCATCAAAGGATCTATGGTTTTCCCTCGAGTCTTTCCCAGGAGGCTTTCCCCCGAGGCTTTCCCACAGGGCTGTCCCACGTGCACACTTGGTGGGAGTCCATCCTCGGCTTGAACGTCAAGGCAGTGCAGGGAAAACAGGTTCCTCTGAAATGGACTGACACATCTGGGCGTCTCTTGGAATGGTGGCACGACCCTGGAGTTCCTCTCGCCTCTCCTGTGGAGAGCGCCTCCTCTTGAGATGCGACGGAAACGCCGGGAATTCTTTCCCTAAGAAACAGGGAAAGGATCCCTCATCTCGAGCTAGGAGGCGGAAACGGGGCTCCCCTGGATGTGTGCTGGACCCCACGTGCTTCCTCTCGAGTGGAGACGGGTATGTCGGGGAACTTCTTGAGTTGAAGCAAGGGTGTGAAGGTCGCTTTGGAAGTTCCAGTGGTTAGATGTGATTGGCCTCGAGAAGCCTCAGCGGAAATGGGCCTCATCTCGCCTGGAGGGCAAAACCTCCTGGATTTTCTCGAGTTTCGGCAGGTGCTCTCGACTTACGACGGGGACCTCAGGGACCCGCTCTGGTGGCCTCAGGAAAGGCCAGTCCCCATGCGAGTTCCTCGGGGGCCTCTCGGCATTCCTCTCCCGTCGATGCCGGGGCCTAAGACCTTGTGTGGAGTCGGGGCCGGAACCTGAGGATTCCTCTCCAGTGCTGACATGGATCTTGGGGTACTTCTGGAGTCTCCCCAGGGGAGTCAGTCCTCGTCTCGAATGCGGGCATGCACTTGCGCTTTCCTCCAGAGCGGTAGCAGCAGTGTCACGCAGTCCGCCGCGTGGATCAAAGGATCTATGGTTTTCCCTCGAGTCTTTCCCACGAGGCTTTCCCACGAGGCTTTCCCACAGGGCTGGCCCACGTGCACACGTGGTGGGAGTCGATCCTCGGCTTGATCGTCAAGGCAGTGCAGGGAAAACAGGTTCCTCTGGAATGGACTGACACATCTGGGGGACTCTTGGAATGGTGGCACGACCCTGGAGTTCCTCTCGCCTTTCCTGTGGAGAGCGCCTCCTCTTGAGATGCGAGGGGAACGCCGGGAATTCTTTCCCTACGAAACAGGGAAAGGATCCCTCATCTCGAGCTAGGAGGCGGAAACGGGCCTCCCCTGGATGTGTGCGGGACCCCACGTGCTGCCTCTCGAGTGGAGACGGGTATGTCGGGGAACTTCTTGAGTTGCAGCAAGGGTGTGAAGGACCCTTTGGAAGTTCCAGTGGTTAGGCGTGATTGGCCTCGAGAAGCCTCAGCGGAAATGGGCCTCATCTCGCCTGGAGGGCAAAACCTCCTGGATTTTCTCGAGTTCCAGCAGGTGCTCTCGACTTACGACGGGGACCTCGGGGACCCGCTCTGGTGGCCTCAGGAAAGGCCAGTCCCCATGCGAGTTCCTCGGGGGCCTCTCGGCATTCCTCTCCCGTCGATGCCGGGGCCTAAGACCTTGTGTGGAGTCGGGGCCGGAACCTGAGAATTCCTCTCCAGTGCTGAAATGGATCTTGGGGTACTTCTGGAGTCTCCCCAGGGGAGTCAGTCCTTGTCTCGAATGCGGGCATGCACTTGCGCTTTCCTCCAGAGCGGTAGCAGCAGTGTCACGCAGTCCGCCGCGTGGATCAAAGGATCTATGGTTTTCCCTCGTGTCTTTCCCACGAGGCTTTCCCACGAGGCTTTCCCACAGGGCTGTCCCACGTGCACACGTGGTGGGAGTCGATCCTCGGCTTGAACGTCAAGGCAGTGCAGGGAAAACATGTTCCTCTGGAATGGACTGACACATCTGGGGGACTCTTGGAATGGTGGCACCACCCTGGAGTTCCTCTCGCCTTTCCTGTGGAGAGCGCCTCCTCTTGAGATGCGACGGGAACGCCGGGAATTCTTTCCCTATGAAACAGGGAAAGGATCCCTCATCTCGAGGTAGGAGGCGGAAACGGGGCTCCCCTGGATGTGTGCGGGACCCCACGTGCTTCCTCTCGAGTGGAGACAGGTATGTCGGGGAACATCTTGAGTTGCAGCAAGGGTGTGAAGGAACCTTTGGAAGTTCCAGTGGTTAGAAGTGATTAGCCTCGAGAAGCCTCAGCGGAAATGGGCCTCATCTCGCCTGGAGAGCAAAACCTCCTGGATTTTCTCGAGTTGCGGCAGGTGCTCTCGACTTACGACGGGGACCTCAGAGACCCGCTCTGGTGGCCTCAGGAAAGGCCAGTCCCCATGCGAGTTCCTCGGGTCCTCTCGGGATTCCTCTCCCGTCGATGCTGGGGCCTAAGACCTTGTGTGGAGTCGGGGCCGGGACCTGAGGATTCCTCTCCAGTGCTGACATGGATCTTGGGGTACTTCTGGAGTCTCCCCAGGGGAGTCAGTCCTCGTCTCGAATGCGGGCATGCACTTGCGCTTTCCTCCAGAGCGGTAGCACCAGTGTCACGCAGTCCGCAGCGTGCATCAAAGGATCTATGGTTTTCCCTCGAGTCTTTCCCAGGAGGCTTTCCCCCGAGGCTTTCCCACAGGGCTGTCCCACGTGCACACGTGGTGGGAGTCCATCCTCGGCTTGAACGTCAAGGCAGTGCAGGGAAAACAGGTTCCTCTGGAATGGACTGACACATCTGGGCGTCTCTTGGAATGGTGGCACGACCCTGGAGTTCCTCTCGCCTCTCCTGTGGAGAGCGCCTCCTCTTGAGATGCGACGGGAACGCCGGGAATTCTTTCCCTAAGAAACAGGGAAAGGATCCCTCATCTCGAGCTAGGAGGCGGAAACGGGGCTCCCCTGGATGTGTGCTGGACCCCACGTGCTTCCTCTCGAGTGGAGACGGGTATGTCGGGGAACTTCTTGAGTTGAAGCAAGGGTGTGAAGGTCGCTTTGGAAGTTCCAGTGGTTAGATGTGATTGGCCTCGAGAAGCCTCAGCGGAAATGGGCCTCATCTCGCCTGGAGGGCAAAACCTCCTGGATTTTCTCGAGTTTCGGCAGGTGCTCTCGACTTACGACGGGGACCTCAGGGACCCGCTCTGGTGGCCTCAGGAAAGGCCAGTCCCCATGCGAGTTCCTCGGGGGCCTCTCGGCATTCCTCTCCCGTCGATGCCGGGGCCTAAGACCTTGTGTGGAGTCGGGGCCGGAACCTGAGGATTCCTCTCCAGTGCTGACATGGATCTTGGGGTACTTCTGGAGTCTTCCCAGGGGAGTCAGTCCTCGTCTCGAATGCGGGCATGCACTTGCGCTTTCCTCCAGAGCGGTAGCAGTAGTGTCACGCAGTCCGCCGCGTGGATCAAAGGATCTATGGTTTTCCCTCGAGTCTTTCCCACGAGGCTTTCCCACGAGGCTTTCCCACAGGGCTGGCCCACGTGCACACGTGGTGGGAGTCGATCCTCGGCTTGATCGTCAAGGCAGTGCAGGGAAAACAGGTTCCTCTGGAATGGACTGACACATCTGGGGGACTCTTGGAATGGTGGCACGACCCTGGAGTTCCTCTCGCCTTTCCTGTGGAGAGCGCCTCCTCTTGAGATGCGAGGGGAACGCCGGGAATTCTTTCCCTACGAAACAGGGAAAGGATCCCTCATCTCGAGCTAGGAGGCGGAAACGGGGCTCCCCTGGATGTGTGCGGGACCCCACGTGCTTCCTCTCGAGTGGAGACGGGTATGTCGGGGAACTTCTTGAGTTGCAGCAAGGGTGTGAAGGACCCTTTGAAAGTTCCAGTGGTTAGATGTGATTAGCCTCGAGAAGCCTCAGCGGAAATGGGCCTCACCTCGCCTGGAGGGCAAAACCTCCTGGATTTTCTCGAGTTGCGGTATGTGCTCTCGACTTACGACGGGGACCTCGGGGTCCCGCTCTGGTGACCTCAGGAAAGGCCAGTCCCCATGCGAGTTCCTCGGGGGTCTCTCGGGATTCCTCTCCCATCGATGCCGGGGCCTAAGACCTTGTGTGGAGTCTGGGCCGGGACCTGAGGATTCCTCTCCAGTGCTGACATGGATCTTGGGGTACTTCTGGAGTCTCCCCAGGGGAGTCAGTCCTCGTCTCGAATGCGGGCATGCACTTGCGCTTTCCTCCAGAGCGGTAGCAGCAGTGTCACGCAGTCCGCCGCGTGGATCAAAGGATCTATGGTTTTCCCTCGAGTCTTTCCCACGAGGCTTTCCCACGAGGCTTTCCACAGGGCTGTCCCCGTGCACACGTGGTGGGAGTCGATCCTCGGCTTGTACGTCAAGGCAGTGCAGGGAAAACAGGTTCCTGTGGAATGGACTGACACATCTGGGGGTCTTTTGGAATGGTGCCACGACCCTGGAGTTCCTCTCGCCTTTCCTGTGGAGAGCCCCTCCTCTTGAGATTCGACGGGAACGCCGGGAATTCTTTCCCTACAAAACAGGGAAAGGATCCCTCATCTCGAGCTAGGAGGCAGAAACGGTGCTCCCCTGGATGTGTACTTACCCCACGTGCTTCCTCTCGAGTGGAGACGGGTATGTCGGGGAACTTCTTGAGTTGCAGCAAGGGTGTGAAGGACCCTTTGGAAGTTCCAGTTGTTAGATGTGATTGGCCTCGAGAAGCCTCAGCGGAAATGGGCCTCATCTCGCCTGGAGGGCAAAACCTCCTGGATTTTCTCGAGTTGCGGCAGGTGCTCTCGACTTACGACGGGGACCTCAGGGACCCGCTCTGGTGGCCTCAGGAAAGGCCAGTCCCCATGCGAGTTCCTCGGGGGCCTCTCGGGATTCCTCTCCCGTCGATGCCGGGGCCTAAGCCCTTGTGTGGAGTCGGGGCCGGAACCTGAGGATTCCTCTCCAGTGCTGACATGGATCTTGGGGTACTTCTGGAGTCTCCCCAGGGGAGTCAGTCCTCGTCTCGAATGCGGGCATGCACTTGCGCTTTCCTCCAGAGCGGTAGCAGCAGTGTCACGCAGTCCGCCGCGTGGATCAAAGGATCTATGGTTTTCCCTCGAGTCTTTCCCACGAGGCTTTCCCACGAGGCTTTCCCACAGGGCTGTCCCACGTGCACACGTGGTGGGAGTCGATCCTCGGCTTGAACGTCAAGGCAGTGCAGGGAAAACAGGTTCCTCTGGAATGGACTGACACATCTGGGGGACTCTTGGAATGGTGGCACGACCCTGGAGTTCTTCTCGCCTTTCCTGTGGAGAGCGCCTCCTCTTGAGATGCGACGGGAACGCCGGGAATTCTTTCCCTACGAAACAGTGAATGGATCCCTCATCTCGAGCTAGGAGGCAGAAACGGGGCTCCCCTGGATGTGTGCGGGACCCCACGTGCTTCCTCTCGAGTGCAGACGGGTATGTCGGGGAACTTCTTGAGTTGCAGCAAGGGTGTGAAGGACCCTTTGGAAGTTCCAGTGGTTAGACGTGATTAGCCTCGAGAAGCCTCAGCGGAAATGGGCCTCATCTCGCCTGGAGGGCAAAACCTCCTGGATTTTCTCGAGTTGCGGCAGGTGCTCTCGACTTACGACGGGGACCTCAGGGACACGCTCTGGTGGCCTCAGGAAAGGCCAGTCCCCATGCGAGTTCCTCGGGGGCCTCTCGGGATTCCTCTCCCGTCGATGCCGGGGCCTAAGACCTTGTGTGGAGTCGGGGCCGGAACCTGAGGATTCCTCTCCAGTGCTGACATGGATCTTGGGGTACTTCTGGAGTCTCCCCAGGGGAGTCAGTCCTCGTCTCGAATGCGGGCATGCACTTGCGCTTTCCTCCAGAGCGGTAGCAGCAGTGTCACGCAGTCCGCCGCGTGGATCAAAGGATCTATGGTTTTCCCTCGAGTCTTTCCCACGAGGCTTTCCCACGAGGCTTTCCCACAGGGCTGTCCCACGTGCACACGTGGTGGGAGTCGATCCTCGGCTTGAACGTCAAGGCAGTGCAGGGAAAACAGGTTCCTCTGGAATGGACTGATACATCTGGGGTACTCTTGGAATGGTGGCACGACCCTGGAGTTCCTCTCGCCTTTCCTGTGGAGAGCGCCTCCTCTTGAGATGCGACGGGAACGCCGGGAATTCTTTCCCTACGAAACAGGGAAAGGATCCCTCATCTCGAGCTAGGAGGCGGAAACGGGGCTCCCCTGGATGTGTGCGGGACCCACGTGCTTCCTCTCGAGTGGAGACGGGTATGTCGGGGAACTTCTTGAGTTGCAGCAAGGTTGTAAAGGACCCTTTGGAATTTCCAGTGGTTAGACGTGATTAGCCTCGAGAAGCCTCAGCGGAAATGGGCCTCATCTCGCCTGGAGGGCAAAACCTCCTGGATTTTCTCGAGTTGCGGCAGGTGCTCTCGACTTACGACGGGGACCTCAGGGACCCGCTCTGGTGGCCTCAGGAAAGGCCAGTCCCCATGCGAGTTCCTCTGGGGATTCCTCTCCCGTCGATGCCGGGGCCTAAGACCTTGTGTGAAGTCGGGGCCGGAGCCTGAGGATTCCTCTCCAGTGCTGACATGGATCTTGGGGTACTTCTGGAGTCTCCCCAGGGGAGTCAGTTCTCGTTTCGAATGCGGGCATGCACTTGCGCTTTCCTCCAGAGCGGTAGCAGCAGTGTCACACAGTCCGCCCAATGGATCAAAGGATCTATGGTTTTCCCTCGAGTCTTTCCCACGAGGCTTTCCCACGAGGCTTTCCCTCAGGGCTGTCCCACGTGCACACGTGGTGGGACTCGATCCTCGGCTTGAACGTCAAGGCAGTGCAGGGAAAACAGGTTCCTCTGGAATGGACTGACACATCTGGGGGACTCTTGAAATGGTGGCACGACCCTGGAGTTCCTCTCGCCTTTCCTGTGGAGAGCGCCTCCTCTTGAGATGCGACGGGAACGCCGGGAATTCTTTCCCTACGAAACAGGGAAAGGATCCCTCATCTCGAGCTAGGAGGCGGAAACGGGGCTCCCCTGGATGTGTGCGGGACCCCACGTGCTTCCTCTCGAGTGGAGACGGGTATGTCGGGGAACTTCTTGAGTTGCAGCAAGGGTGTGAAGGACCCTTTGGAAGTTCCAGTGGTTAGACGTGATTGGCCTCGAGAAGCCTCAGCGGAAATGGGCCTCATCTCGCCTGGAGGGCAAAACATCCTGGATTTTCTCGAGTTGCGGCAGGTGCTCTCGACTTAAGACGGGGACCTCAGGGACCCGCTCTGGTGGCCTCAGGAAAGACCAGTCCCCATGCGAATTCCTCGGGGGCCTCTCGGGATTACTCTCCCGTCGATGCCGGGGCCTAAGACCTTGTGTGGAGTCGGGGCCGGAACCTGAGGATTCCTCTCCAGTGCTGACATGGATCTTGGGGTACTTCTGGAGTCTCCCCAGGGGAGTCAGTCCTCGTCTCGAATGCGGGCATGCACTTGCGCTTTCCTCCAGAGCGGTAGCAGCAGTGTCACGCAGTCCGCCGCGTGGATCAAAGGATCTATGGTTTTCCTTCGAGTCTTTCCCACGAGGCTTTCCCACGAGGCTTTCCCACAGGGCTGTCCCACGTGCACACGTGGTGGGAGTGGATCCTCGGCTTGAACGTCAAGGCAGTGCGGGGAAAACAGGTTCCTCTGGAATGGACTGACACATCTGGGGGACACTTGGAATGGTGGCACGACCCTGGAGTTCCTCTCGCCTTTCCTGTGGAGAGCGCCTCCTCTTGAGATGCGACGGGAACGCCGGGAATTCTTTCCCTTCGAAACAGGGAAAGGATCCCTCATCTCGAGCTAGGAGGCGGAAACGGGGCTCCCCTGGATGTGTGCAGGACCCCACGTGCTTCCTCTCGAGTGGAGACGGGTATGTCGGGGAACTTCTTGAGTTGCAGCAAGGGTGTGAAGCACCCTTTGGAAGTTCCAGTGGTTAGACGTGATTAGCCTCGAGAAGCCTCAGCTGAAATGGGCCTCATCTCGCCTGGAGGGCAAAAACTCCTGGATTTTCCCGAGTTGCGGCAGGTGCTCTCGACTTACGACGGGGACCTCAGGGACCCGCTCTGGTGGCCTCAGGAAAGGCCAGTCCCCATGCGAGTTCCTCGGGGGCCTCTCGGGATTCCTCTCCCGTCGATGCCGGGGCCTAAGACCTTGTGTGGAGTCGGGGCCGGAACCTGAGGATTCCTCTCCAGTGCTGACATGGATCTTGGGGTATTTCTGGAGTCTCCCCAGGGGAGTCAGTCCTCGTCTCGAATGCGGGCATGCACTTGCGCTTTCCTCCAGAGCGGTAGCAGCAGTGTCACGCAGTCCGCCGCGTGGATCAAAGGATCTATGGTTTTCCCTCGAGTCTTTCCCACGAGGCTTTCCCACAGGGCTGTCCCACGTGCACACGTGGTGGGAGTCGATCCTCGGCTTGAACGTAAAGGCAGTGCAGGAAAACAGGTTCCTCTGGAATGGACTGACACATCTGGGGGACTCTTGGAATGGTGGCACGACCCTGGAGTTCCTCTCGCCTTTCCTGTGGAGAGCGCCTCCTCTTGAGATGCGACGGGAACGCCGGGAATTCTTTCCCTACGAAACAGGGAAAGGATCCCTCATCTCGAGCTAGGAGGCGGAAACGGGGCTCCCCTGGATGTGTGCGGGACCCCACGTGCTTCCTCTCGAGTGGAGACGGGTATGTCGGGGACCTTCTAGAGTTGCAGCAAGGGTGTGAAGGACCCTTTGGAAGTTCCAGCGGTTAGACGTGATTAGCCTCGAGAAGCCTCAGCGGAAATGGGCCTCATCTCGCCTGGTGGGCAAAACCTCCTGGATTTTCTCGAGTTGCGGCAGGTGCTCTCGACTTACGACGGGGACCTCAGGGACCCGCTCTGGTGGCCTCAGGAAAGGCCAGTCCCCATGCGAGTTCCTCGGGGGCCTCTCGGGATTCCTCTCCCGTCGATGCCGGGGCCTAAGACCTTGTGTGGAGTCGGGGCCGGAACCTGAGGATTCCTCTCCAGTGCTGACATGGATCTTGGGGTACTTCTGGAGTCTCCCCAGGGGAGTCAGTCCTCGTCTCGAATGCGGGCATGCACTTGCGCTTTCCTCCAGAGCGGTAGCAGCAGTGTCACGCAGTCCGCCGCGTGGATCAAAGGATCTATGGTTTTCCCTCGAGTCTTTCCCACGAGGCTTTCCCACGAGGCTTTCCCACAGGGCTGTCCCACGTGCACACGTGGTGGGAGTCGATCCTCGGCTTGAACGTCAAGGCAGTGCAGGGAAAACAGTTACCTCTGGAATGGACTGACACCTCTGGGGGACTCTTGGAATGGTGGCACCACCCTGGAGTTCCTCTCGCCTTTCCTGTGGAGAGCGCCTCCTCTTGAGATGCGACGGGAACGCCGGGAATTCATTCCCTACGAAACAGGGAAAGGATCCCTCATCTCGAGCTAGGAGGCGGAAATGGGGCTCCCCTGGATGTTTGCGGGACCCCA
Organism: Ovis canadensis; assembly: GCF_042477335.2. Taxonomy (NCBI): domain Eukaryota; kingdom Metazoa; phylum Chordata; class Mammalia; order Artiodactyla; family Bovidae; genus Ovis; species Ovis canadensis. The sequence goes on along the minus strand of NC_091249.1, from coordinate 4,311,905 downwards.
CGTGCTTCCTCTCGAGTGGAGACGGCTATGTCGGGGAACTTCTTGAGTTGCAGCAAGGGTGTGAAGGACCCTTTGGAAGTTCCAGTGGTTAGATGTGATTGGCCTCGAGAAGCCTCAGAGGAAATGGGCCTCATCTCGCCTGGAGGGCAAAACCTCCTGGATTTTCTCGAGTTGCGGCAGGTGCTCTCGACTTACGACGGGGACCTCAGGGACCCGCTCTGGTGGCCTCAGGAAAGGCCAGTCCCCATGTGAGTTCCTCGGGGGCCTCTCGGGATTCCTCTCCCGTCGATTCCGGGGCCTAAGACCTTGTGTGGGGTCGGGGCCGGAACCTGAGAATTCCGCTCCAGTGCTGACATGGATCTTGGGGTACTTCTGAAGTCTCCCCATGGGAGTCAGTCCTCGTCTCGAATGCGGGCATGCACTTGCGCTTTCCTCCAGAGCGGTAGCAGCAGTGTCACGCAGTCCACTGCGTGGATCAAAGGATCTATGGTTTTCCCTCGAGTCTTTCCCACGAGGCTTTCCGCGAGGCTTTCCCACAGGGCTGTCCCACGTGCACAGGTTGTGGGAGTCGATCCTCGGCTTGAACGTCAAGGCAGTGCAGGGAAAACAGGTTCCTCTATAATGGACTGACACATCTGGGCGTCTCTTGGAATGGTGGCACGACCCTGGAGTTCCTCTCGCCTCTCCTGTGGAGAGCGCCTCCTCTTGAGATGCGACGGGAACGCCGGGAATTCTTTCCCTAAGAAACAGGGAAAGGATCCCTCATCTCGAGCTAGGAGGCGGAAACGGGGCTCCCCTGAATGTGTGCGGGACCCCACGTGCTTCCTCTCGAGTGGAGACGGGTATGTCGGGGAAATTCTTGAGTTGCAGCAAGGGTGTGAAGGACCCTTTGGAAGTTCCAGTGGTTAGAGGTGATTAGCCTCGAGAAGCCTCAGCGGAAATGGGCCTCATCTCGCCTGGAGGGCAAAACCTCCAGGATTTTCTCGAGTTGTGGCATGTGCTCTCGACTTACGACGGGGACCTTGAGGACCCGCTCTGGTGGACTCAGGAAAGGCCAGTCCACAGGCGAGTTCCTCGGGGGCCTCTCGGGATTCCTCTCCCATTTTGCCGGGGCCTAAGACCTTGTTTGGAGTCGGGGCCGGAACCTGAGGATTCCTCTCCAGTGCTGACATGGATCTTGGGGTACTTCTGGAGTCTCCCCAGGGGAGTCAGTCCTCGTCTCGAATGCGGGCATGCACTTGCGCTTTCCTCCAGAGCGGTAGCAGCAGTGTCACGCAGTCCGCCGCGTGGATCAAAGGATCTATGGTTTTCCCTCGAGTCTTTCCCACGAGGCTTTCCCACGAGGCATTCCCACAGGGCTGTCCCACGTGCACACGTGGTGGGAGTCGATCCTCGGCTTGATCGTCAAGGCAGTGCAGGGAAAACAGGTTCCTCTGGAATGGACTGACACATCTGGGGGACTCTTGGAATGGTGGCACGACCCTGGAGTTCCTCTCGCCTTTCCTGTGGAGAGCGCCTCCTCTTGAGATGCGACGGGAACGCCGGGAATTCTTTCCCTACGAAACAGGGAAAGGATCCCTCATCTCGAGCTAGGAGGCGGAAACGGGGCTCCACTGGATGTGTGCGGGACCCCACGTGCTTCATCCCGAGTGGATACGGGTATGTCGGGGAACTTCTTGAGTTGCAGCAAGGGTGTGAAGGACCCTTTGGAAGTTCCAGTGGTTAGATGTGATTGGCCTCGAGAAGCCTCAGCGGAAATGGGCCTCATCTTGCCTGGAGGGCAAAACCGCCTGGATTTTCTCGAGTTGCGGCAGGTGCTCTCGACTTACGACGAGGACCTCAGGGACCCGCTCTGATGGCCTCAGGAAAGGCCAGTCCCCATGCGAGTTCCTCTGGGGATTCCTCTCCCGTCGATGCCGGGGCCTAAGACCTTGTGTGAAGTCGGGGACGGAGCCTGAGGATTCCTCTCCAGTGCTGACATGGATCTTGGGGTACTTCTGGAGTCTCCCCAGGGGAGTCAGTTCTCGTTTCGAATGCGGGCATGCACTTGCGCTTTCCTCCAGAGCGGTAGCAGCAGTGTCACACAGTCCGCCCAATGGATCAAAGGATCTATGGTTTTCCCTCGAGTCTTTCCCACGAGGCTTTCCCACGAGGCTTTCCCTCAGGGCTGTCCCACGTGCACACGTGGTGGGACTCGATCCTCGGCTTGAACGTCAAGGCAGTGCAGGGAAAACAGGTTCCCCTGTAATGGACTGACACATATGGGGGTCTCTTGGAATGGTGGCACGACCCTGGAGTTCCTCTCCCCTTTCCTGTGGAGAGCGCCTCCTCTTGAGATGCGACGGGAACGCCGGGAATTCTTTCCCTACGAAACAGGGAAAGGATCCCTCATCTCGAGCTAGGAGGCGGAAACGGGGCTCCCCTGGATGTGTGCGGGACCCCACGTGCTTCCTCTCGAGTGGAGACGGGTATGTCCGGGAACTTCTTGAGTTGCAGCAAGGGTGTGAAGGACCCTTTGGAAGTTCCAGTGGTTAGACGTGATTAGCCTCGAGAAGCCTCAGCGGAAATGGGCCTCATCTCGCCTGGAGGGCAAAACCTCCTGGATTTTCTCGAGTTGCGGCAGGTGCTCTCGACTTACGACGGGGACCTCAGGGACCCGCTCTGGTGGCCTCAGGAAAGGCCAGTCCCCATGCGAGTTCCTCGGGGGCCTCTCGGCATTCCTCTACCGTCGATGCCGGGGCCTAAGACCTTGTGTGGAGTCGGGGCCGGAACCTGAGGATTCCTCTCCAGTGCTGACATGGATCTTGGGGTACTTCTGGAGTCTCCCCAGGGGAGTCAGTCCTCGTCTCGAATGCGGGCATGCACTTGCGCTTTCCTCCAGAGCAGTAGCAGCAGTGTCACGCAGTCCGCCGCGTGGATCAAAGGATCTATGGTTTTCCCTCGAGTCTTTCCCACGAGGCTTTCCCACGAGGCTTTCCCACAGGGCTGGCCCACGTACACACGTGGTGGGAGTCGATCCTCCGCTTGATCGTCAAGGCAGTGCAGGGAAAACAGGTTCCTCTGGAATGGACTGACACATCTGGGGGACTCTTGGAATGGTGGCACGACCCTGGAGTTCCTCTCGCCTTTCCTGTGGAGAGCGCCTCCTCTTGAGATGCGACGGGAACGCCGGGTATTCTTTCCCTACGAAACAGGGAAAGGATCCCTCATCTCGAGCTAGGAGGCGGAAACGAGGCTCCCCTGGATGTGTGCGGGACCCCACGTGCTTCATCTCGAGTGGAGACGGGTATGTCCGGGAACTTCTTGAGTTGCAGCAAGGGTGTGAAGGACCCTTTGGAAGTTCCAGTGGTTAGATGTGATTGGCCTCGAGAAGCCTCATTGGAAATGGGCCTCATCTTGCCTGGAGGGCAAAACCTCCTGGATTTTCTCGAGTTGCGGCAGGTGCTCTCGACTTACGACGAGGACCTCAGGGACCCGCTCTGGTGGCCTCAGGAAAGGCCAGTCCCCATGCGAGTTCCTCTCGGGATTCCTCTCCCGTCGATGCCGGGGCCTAAGACCTTGTGTGGAGTCGGGGCCGGAACCTGAGGATTCCTCTCCAGTGCTGACATGGATCTTGGGGTACTTCTGGAGTCTCCCCAGGGGAGTCAGTCCTCGTCTCGAATGCAGGCATGCACTTGCGCTTTCCTCCAGAGCGGTAGCAGCAGTGTCACGCAGTCCGCCACGTGGATCAAAGGATCTATGGTTTTCCCTCGAGTCTTTCCCACGATGCTTTCCCACGAGGCTTTCCCACAGGGCTGTCCCACGTGCACACGTGGTGGGAGTGGATCCTCGGCTTGAACGTCAAGGCAGTGCAGGGAAAACAGGTTCCTCTGGAATGGACTGACACATCTGGGGGACTCTTGGAATGGTGGCACGAACCTGGAGTTCCTCTCGCTTTCCTGTGGAGAGCGCCTCCTCTTGAGATGCGACGGGAACGCCGGGAATTCTTTCCCTACGAAACAGGGAAAGGATCCCTCATCTCGAGCTAGGAGGCGGAAAAGGGGCTCCCCTGGATGTGTGCGGGACCCCACGTGCTTCCTCTCGAGTGGAGACGGGTATGTCGGGGAACTTCTTGAGTTTCAGCAAGGGTGTGAAGGACCCTTTGGAAGTTCCAGTGTTTAGATGTGATTGGCCTCGAGAAGCCTCAGCGGAAATGGGCCTAATCTCGCTTGGAGGGCAAAACCTCCTGGATTTTCTCGAGTTGCGGCAGGTGCTCTCGACTTACGACCGGGACCTCAGGGACCCGCTCTGGTGGCCTCAGGAAAGGCCAGTCCCCATGCGAGTTCCTCGGGGGCCTCTCGGGATTCCTCTCCCGTCGATGCCGGGGCCTAAGACCTTGTGTGGAGTCGGGGCCGGAACCTGAGGATTCCTCTCCAGTGCTGACATGGATCTTGGGGTACTTCTGGAGTCTCCCCAGGGGAGTCAGTCCTCGTCTCGAATGCGGGCATGCACTTGCGCTTTCCTCCAGAGCGGTAGCAGCAGTGTCACGCAGTCCGCCGCGTGGATCAAAGGATCTATGGTTTTCCCTCGAGTCTTTCCCACGAGGCTTTCCCACGAGGCTTTCCACAGGGCTGTCCCACGTGCACACGTGGTGGGAGTCGATCCTCGGCTTGAACGTCAAGGCAGTGCAGGGAAAACAGGTTCCTCTGGAATGGACTGACACATCTGGGGGACTCTTGGAATGGTGTCACGACCCTGGAGTTCCTCTCGCCTTTCCTGTGGAGAGCGCCTCCTCTTGAGATGCGACGGGAACGCCGGGAATTCTTTCCCTACGAAACAGGGAAAGGATCCCTCATCTCGAGCTAGGAGGCGGAAACGGGGCTCCCCTGGATGTGTGCGGGACCCCACGTGCTTCCTCTCGAGTGGAGACGGGTATGTCGGGGAACTTCTTGAGTTGCAGAAAGGGTGTGAAGGACCCTTTGAAAGTTCCAGTGGTTAGATGTGATTAGCCTCGAGAAGCCTCAGCGGAAATGGGCCTCACCTCGCCTGGAGGGCAAAACCTCCTGGATTTTCTCGAGTTGCGGTATGTGCTCTCGACTTACGACGGGGACCTCGGGGACCCGCTCTGGTGACCTCAGGAAAGGCCAGTCCCCATGCGAGTTCCTCGGGGGCCTCTCGGGATTCCTCTCCCATCGATGCCGGGGCCTAAGACCTTGTGTGGAGTCGGGGCCGGGACCTGAGGATTCCTCTCCAGTGCTGACATGGATCTTGGGGTACTTCTGGAGTCTCCCCAGGGGAGTCAGTCCTCGTCTCGAATGCGGGCATGCACTTGCGCTTTCCTCCAGAGCGGTAGCACCAGTGTCACGCAGTCCGCCGCGTGGATCAAAGGATCTATGGTTTTCCCTCGAGTCTTTCCCACGAGGCTTTCCCACGAGGCTTTCCACAGGGCTGTCCCACGTGCACACGTGGTGGGAGTCGATCCTCGGCTTGAACGTCAAGGCAGTGCAGGGAAAACAGGTTCCTGTGGAATGGACTGACACATCTGGGGGTCTTTTGGAATGGTGCCACGACCCTGGAGTTCCTCTCGCCTTTCCTGTGGAGAGCCCCTCCTCTTGAGATGCGACGGGAACGCCGGGAATTCTTTCCCTACAAAACAGGGAAAGGATCCCTCATCTCGAGCTAGGAGGCGGAAACGGTGCTCCCCTGGATGTGTACGGACCCCACGTGCTTCCTCTCGAGTGGAGACGGGTATGTCGGGGAACTTCTTGAGTTGCAGCAAGGGTGTGAAGGACCCTTTGGAAGTTCCAGTTGTTAGACGTGATTAGCCTCGAGAAGCCACAGCGGAAATGGGCCTCATCTCGCCTGTAGGGCAAAACCTCCTGGATTTTCTCGAGTTGCGGCAGGTGCTCTCGACTTACGACGGGGACCTCAGGGACCCGCTCTGGTGGCCTCAGGAAAGGCCAGTCCCCATGCGAGTTCCTCGGGGGCCTCTCAGGATTCCTCTCCCGTCGATGCCGGGGCCTAAGACCTTGTGTGGAGTCGGGGCCGGAACCTGAGGATTCCTCTCCAGTGCTGACATGGATCTTGGGGTACTTCTGGAGTCTCCCCAGGGGAGTCAGTCCTCGTCTCGAATGCGGGCAGGCACTTGCGCTTTCCTCCAGAGCGGTAGCAGCAGTGTCACGCAGTCCGCCGCGTGGATCAAAGGATCTATGGTTTTCCCTCGTGTCTTTCCCACGAGGCTTTCCCACGAGGCTTTCCCACAGGGCTGTCCCACGTGCACACGTGGTGGGAGTCGATCCTCGGCTTGAACGTCAAGGCAGTGCAGGGAAAACATGTTCCTCTGGAATGGACTGACACATCTGGGGGACTCTTGGAATGGTGGCACCACCCTGGAGTTCCTCTCGCCTTTCCTGTGGAGAGCGCCTCCTCTTGAGATGCGACGGGAACGCCGGGAATTCTTTCCCTATGAAACAGGGAAAGGATCCCTCATCTCGAGGTAGGAGGCGGAAACGGGGCTCCCCTGGATGTGTGCGGGACCCCACGTGCTTCCTCTCGAGTGGAGACAGGTATGTCGGGGAAAATCTTGAGTTGCAGCAAGGGTGTGAAGGAACCTTTGGAAGTTCCAGTGGTTAGAAGTGATTAGCCTCGAGAAGCCTCAGCGGAAATGGGCCTCATCTCGCCTGGAGAGCAAAACCTCCTGGATTTTCTCGAGTTGCGGCAGGTGCTCTCGACTTACGACGGGGACCTCAGAGACCCGCTCTGGTGGCCTCAGGAAAGGCCAGTCCCCATGCGAGTTCCTCGGGTCCTCTCGGGATTCCTCTCCCGTCGATGCTGGGGCCTAAGACCTTGTGTGGAGTCGGGGCCGGGACCTGAGGATTCCTCTCCAGTGCTGACATGGATCTTGGGGTACTTCTGGAGTCTCCCCAGGGGAGTCAGTCCTCGTCTCGAATGCGGGCATGCACTTGCGCTTTCCTCCAGAGCGGTAGCAGCAGTGTCACGCAGTCCGCAGCGTGCATCAAAGGATCTATGGTTTTCCCTCGAGTCTTTCCCAGGAGGCTTTCCCCCGAGGCTTTCCCACAGGGCTGTCCCACGTGCACACTTGGTGGGAGTCCATCCTCGGCTTGAACGTCAAGGCAGTGCAGGGAAAACAGGTTCCTCTGAAATGGACTGACACATCTGGGCGTCTCTTGGAATGGTGGCACGACCCTGGAGTTCCTCTCGCCTCTCCTGTGGAGAGCGCCTCCTCTTGAGATGCGACGGGAACGCCGGGAATTCTTTCCCTAAGAAACAGGGAAAGGATCCCTCATCTCGAGCTAGGAGGCGGAAACGGGGCTCCCCTGGATGTGTGCTGGACCCCACGTGCTTCCTCTCGAGTGGAGACGGGTATGTCGGGGAACTTCTTGAGTTGAAGCAAGGGTGTGAAGGTCGCTTTGGAAGTTCCAGTGGTTAGATGTGATTGGCCTCGAGAAGCCTCAGCGGAAATGGGCCTCATCTCGCCTGGGGGGCAAAACCTCCTGGATTTTCTCGAGTTTCGGCAGGTGCTCTCGACTTACGACGGGGACCTCAGGGACCCGCTCTGGTGGCCTCAGGAAAGGCCAGTCCCCATGCGAGTTCCTAGGGGGCCTCTCGGCATTCCTCTCCCGTCGATGCCGGGGCCTAAGACCTTGTGTGGAGTCGGGGCCGGAACCTGAGGATTCCTCTCCAGTGCTGACATGGATCTTGGGGTACTTCTGGAGTCTCCCCAGGGGAGTCAGTCCTCGTCTCGAATGCGGGCATGCACTTGCGCTTTCCTCCAGAGCGGTAGCAGCAGTGTCACGCAGTCCGCCGCGTGGATCAAAGGATCTATGGTTTTCCCTCGAGTCTTTCCCACGAGGCTTTCCCACGAGGCTTTCCCACAGGGCTGGCCCACGTGCACAGGTGGTGGGAGTCGATCCTCGGCTTGATCGTCAAGGCAGTGCAGGGAAAACAGGTTCCTCTGGAATGGACTGACACATCTGGGGGACTCTTGGAATGGTGGCACGACCCTGGAGTTCCTCTCGCCTTTCCTGTGGAGAGCGCCTCCTCTTGAGATGCGAGGGGAACGCCGGGAATTCTTTCCCTACGAAACAGGGAAAGGATCCCTCATCTCGAGCTAGGAGGCGGAAACGGGGCTCCCCTGGATGTGTGCGGGACCCCACGTGCTTCCTCTCGAGTGGAGACGGGTATGTCGGGGAACTTCTTGAGTTGCAGCAAGGGTGTGAAGGACCCTTTGAAAGTTCCAGTGGTTAGATGTGATTAGCCTCGAGAAGCCTCAGCGGAAATGGGCCTCACCTCGCCTGGAGGGCAAAACCTCCTGGATTTTCTCGAGTTGCGGTATGTGCTCTCGACTTACGACGGGGACCTCGGGGAACCGCTCTGGTGACCTCAGGAAAGGCCAGTCCCCATGGGAGTTCCTCGGGGGCCTCTCGGGATTCCTCTCCCATCGATGCCGGGGCCTAAGACCTTGTGTGGAGTCGGGGCCGGGACCTGAGGATTCCTCTCCAGTGCTGACATGGATCTTGGGGTACTTCTGGAGTCTCCCCAGGGGAGTCAGTCCTCGTCTCGAATGCGGGCATGCACTTGCGCTTTCCTCCAGAGCGGTAGCACCAGTGTCACGCAGTCCGCCGCGTGGATCAAAGGATCTATGGTTTTCCCTCGAGTCTTTCCCACGAGGCTTTCCCACGAGGCTTTCCACAGGGCTGTCCCACGTGCACACGTGGTGGGAGTCGATCCTCGGCTTGAACGTCAAGGCAGTGCAGGGAAAACAGGTTCCTGTGGAATGGACTGACACATCTGGGGGTCTTTTGGAATGGTGCCACGACCCTGGAGTTCCTCTCGCCTTTCCTGTGGAGAGCCCCTCCTCTTGAGATGCGACGGGAACGCCGGGAATTCTTTCCCTACAAAACAGGGAAAGGATCCCTCATCTCGAGCTAGGAGGCGGAAACGGTGCTCCCCTGGATGTGTACGGACCCCACGTGCTTCCTCTCGAGTGGAGACGGGTATGTCGGGGAACTTCTTGAGTTGCAGCAAGGGTGTGAAGGACCCTTTGGAAGTTCCAGTTGTTAGACGTGATTAGCCTCGAGAAGCCTCAGCGGAAATGGACCTCATCTCGCCTGTAGGGCAAAACCTCCTGGATTTTCTCGAGTTACGGCAGGTGCTCTCGACTTACGACGGGGACCTCAGGGACCCGCTCTGGTGGCCTCAGGAAAGGCCAGTCCCCATGCGAGTTCCTCGGGGGCCTCTCAGGATTCCTCTCCCGTCGATGCCGGGGCCTAAGACCTTGTGTGGAGTCGGGGCCGGAACCTGAGGATTCCTCTCCAGTGCTGACATGGATCTTGGGGTACTTCTGGAGTCTCCCCAGGGGAGTCAGTCCTCGTCTCGAATGCGGGCAGGCACTTGCGCTTTCCTCCAGAGCGGTAGCAGCAGTGTCACGCAGTCCGCCGCGTGGATCAAAGGATCTATGGTTTTCCCTCGTGTCTTTCCCACGAGGCTTTCCCACGAGGCTTTCCCACAGGGCTGTCCCACGTGCACACGTGGTGGGAGTCGATCCTCGGCTTGAACGTCAAGGCAGTGCAGGGAAAACATGTTCCTCTGGAATGGACTGACACATCTGGGGGACTCTTGGAATGGTGGCACCACCCTGGAGTTCCTCTCGCCTTTCCTGTGGAGAGCGCCTCCTCTTGAGATGCGACGGGAACGCCGGGAATTCTTTCCCTATGAAACAGGGAAAGGATCCCTCATCTCGAGGTAGGAGGCGGAAACGGGGCTCCCCTGGATGTGTGCGGGACCCCACGTGCTTCCTCTCGAGTGGAGACAGGTATGTCGGGGAAAATCTTGAGTTGCAGCAAGGGTGTGAAGGAACCTTTGGAAGTTCCAGTGGTTAGAAGTGATTAGCCTCGAGAAGCCTCAGCGGAAATGGGCCTCATCTCGCCTGGAGAGCAAAACCTCCTGGATTTTCTCGAGTTGCGGCAGGTGCTCTCGACTTACGACGGGGACCTCAGAGACCCGCTCTGGTGGCCTCAGGAAAGGCCAGTCCCCATGCGAGTTCCTCGGGTCCTCTCGGGATTCCTCTCCCGTCGATGCTGGGGCCTAAGACCTTGTGTGGAGTCGGGGCCGGGACCTGAGGATTCCTCTCCAGTGCTGACATGGATCTTGGGGTACTTCTGGAGTCTCCCCAGGGGAGTCAGTCCTCGTCTCGAATGCGGGCATGCACTTGCGCTTTCCTCCAGAGCGGTAGCAGCAGTGTCACGCAGTCCGCAGCGTGCATCAAAGGATCTATGGTTTTCCCTCGAGTCTTTCCCAGGAGGCTTTCCCCCGAGGCTTTCCCACAGGGCTGTCCCACGTGCACACTTGGTGGGAGTCCATCCTCGGCTTGAACGTCAAGGCAGTGCAGGGAAAACAGGTTCCTCTGAAATGGACTGACACATCTGGGCGTCTCTTGGAATGGTGGCACGACCCTGGAGTTCCTCTCGCCTCTCCTGTGGAGAGCGCCTCCTCTTGAGATGCGACGGGAACGCCGGGAATTCTTTCCCTAAGAAACAGGGAAAGGATCCCTCATCTCGAGCTAGGAGGCGGAAACGGGGCTCCCCTGGATGTGTGCTGGACCCCACGTGCTTCCTCTCGAGTGGAGACGGGTATGTCGGGGAACTTCTTGAGTTGAAGCAAGGGTGTGAAGGTCGCTTTGGAAGTTCCAGTGGTTAGATGTGATTGGCCTCGAGAAGCCTCAGCGGAAATGGGCCTCATCTCGCCTGGAGGGCAAAACCTCCTGGATTTTCTCGAGTTTCGGCAGGTGCTCTCGACTTACGACGGGGACCTCAGGGACCCGCTCTGGTGGCCTCAGGAAAGGCCAGTCCCCATGCGAGTTCCTCGGGGGCCTCTCGGCATTCCTCTCCCGTCGATGCCGGGGCCTAAGACCTTGTGTGGAGTCGGGGCCGGAACCTGAGGATTCCTCTCCAGTGCTGACATGGATCTTGGGGTACTTCTGGAGTCTCCCCAGGGGAGTCAGTCCTCGTCTCGAATGCGGGCATGCACTTGCGCTTTCCTCCAGAGCGGTAGCAGCAGTGTCACGCAGTCCGCAGCGTGCATCAAAGGATCTATGGTTTTCCCTCGAGTCTTTCCCACGAGGCTTTCCCACGAGGCTTTCCCACAGGGCTGGCCCACGTGCACACGTGGTGGGAGTCGATCCTCGGCTTGATCGTCAAGGCAGTGCAGGGAAAACAGGTTCCTCTGGAATGGACTGACACATCTGGGGGACTCTTGGAATGGTGGCACGACCCTGGAGTTCCTCTCGCCTTTCCTGTGGAGAGCGCCTCCTCTTGAGATGCGAGGGGAACGCCGGGAATTCTTTCCCTACGAAACAGGGAAAGGATCCCTCATCTCGAGCTAGGAGGCGGAAACGGGGCTCCCCTGGATGTGTGCGGGACCCCACGTGCTTCCTCTCGAGTGGAGACGGGTATGTCGGGGAACTTCTTGAGTTGCAGCAAGGGTGTGAAGGACCCTTTGAAAGTTCCAGTGGTTAGACGTGATTAGCCTCGAGAAGCCTCAGCGGAAATGGGCCTCATCTCGCCTGTAGGGCAAAACCTCCTGGATTTTCTCGAGTTACGGCAGGTGCTCTCGACTTACGACGGGGACCTCAGGGACCCGCTCTGGTGGCCTCAGGAAAGGCCAGTCCCCATGCGAGTTCCTCGGGGGCCTCTCAGGATTCCTCTCCCGTCGATGCCGGGGCCTAAGACCTTGTGTGGAGTCGGGGCCGGAACCTGAGGATTCCTCTCCAGTGCTGACATGGATCTTGGGGTACTTCTGGAGTCTCCCCAGGGGAGTCAGTCCTCGTCTCGAATGCGGGCATGCACTTGCGCTTTCCTCCAGAGCGGTAGCAGCAGTGTCACGCAGTCCGCAGCGTGCATCAAAGGATCTATGGTTTTCCCTCGAGTCTTTCCCAGGAGGCTTTCCCCCGAGGCTTTCCCACAGGGCTGTCCCACGTGCACACGTGGTGGGAGTCGATCCTCGGCTTGAACGTCAAGGCAGTGCAGGGAAAACAGGTTCCTCTGAAATGGACTGACACATCTGGGCGTCTCTTGGAATGGTGGCACGACCCTGGAGTTCCTCTCGCCTCTCCTGTGGAGAGCGCCTCCTCTTGAGATGCGACGGGAACGCCGGGAATTCTTTCCCTAAGAAACAGGGAAAGGATCCCTCATCTCGAGCTAGGAAGCGGAAACGGGGCTCCCCTGGATGTGTGCTGGACCCCACGTGCTTCCTCTCGAGTGGAGACGGGTATGTCGGGGAACTTCTTGAGTTGAAGCAAGGGTGTGAAGGTCGCTTTGGAAGTTCCAGTGGTTAGATGTGATTGGCCTCGAGAAGCCTCAGCGGAAATGGGCCTCATCTCGCCTGGAGGGCAAAACCTCCTGGATATTCTCGAGTTTCGGCAGGTGCTCTCGACTTACGACGGGGACCACAGGGACCCGCTCTGGTGGCCTCAGGAAAGGCCAGTCCCCATGCGAGTTCCTCGGGTGCCTCTCGGCATTCCTCTCCCGTCGATGCCGGGGCCTAAGACCTTGTGTGGAGTCGGGGCCGGAACCTGAGGATTCCTCTCCAGTGCTGACATGGATCTTGGGGTACTTCTGGAGTCTCCCTAGGGGAGTCAGTCCTCGTCTCGAATGCGGGCATGCACTTGCGCTTTCCTCCAGAGCGGTAGCAGCAGTGTCACGCAGTCCGCCGCGTGGATCAAAGGATCTATGGTTTTCCCTCGAGTCTTTCCCACGAGGCTTTCCCACGAGGCTTTCCCACAGGGCTGGCCCACGTGCACACGTGGTGGGAGTCGATCCTCGGCTTGATCGTCAAGGCAGTGCAGGGAAAACAGGTTCCTCTGGAATGGACTGACACATCTGGGGGACTCTTGGAATGGTGGCACGACCCTGGAGTTCCTCTCGCCTTTCCTGTGGAGAGCGCCTCCTCTTGAGATGCGAGGGGAACGCCGGGAATTCTTTCCCTACGAAACAGGGAAAGGATCCCTCATCTCGAGCTAGGAGGCGGAAACGGGGCTCCCCTGGATGTGTGCGGGACCCCACGTGCTTCCTCTCGAGTGGAGACGGGTATGTCGGGGAACTTCTTGAGTTGCAGCAAGGGTGTGAAGGACCCTTTGAAAGTTCCAGTGGTTAGATGTGATTAGCCTCGAGAAGCCTCAGCGGAAATGGGCCTCACCTCGCCTGGAGGGCAAAACCTCCTGGATTTTCTCGAGTTGCGGTATGTGCTCTCGACTTACGACGGGGACCTCGGGGACCCGCTCTGGTGACCTCAGGAAAGGCCAGTCCCCATGCGAGTTCCTCGGGGGCCTCTCGGGATTCCTCTCCCATCGATGCCGGGGCCTAAGACCTTGTGTGGAGTCGGGGCCGGGACCTGAGGATTCCTCTCCAGTGCTGACATGGATCTTGGGGTACTTCTGGAGTCTCCCCAGGGGAGTCAGTCCTCGTCTCGAATGCGGGCATGCACTTGCGCTTTCCTCCAGAGCGGTAGCACCAGTGTCACGCAGTCCGCCGCGTGGATCAAAGGATCTATGGTTTTCCCTCGAGTCTTTCCCACGAGGCTTTCCCACGAGGCTTTCCACAGGGCTGTCCCACGTGCACACGTGGTTGGAGTCGATCCTCGGCTTGAACGTCAAGGCAGTGCAGGGAAAACAGTTACCTCTGGAATGGACTGACACCTCTGGGGGACTCTTGGAATGGTGGCACCACCCTGGAGTTCCTCTCGCCTTTCCTGTGGAGAGCGCCTCCTCTTGAGATGCGACGGGAACGCCGGGAATTCTTTCCCTAAGAAACAGGGAAAGGATCCCTCATCTCGAGCTAGGAGGCGGAAACGGGGCTCCCCTGGATGTGTGCTGGACCCCACGTGCTTCCTCTCGAGTGGAGACGGGTATGTCGGGGAACTTCTTGAGTTGAAGCAAGGGTGTGAAGGTCGCTTTGGAAGTTCCAGTGGTTAGATGTGATTGGCCTCGAGAAGCCTCAGCGGAAATGGGCCTCATCTCGCCTGGAGGGCAAAACCTCCTGGATTTTCTCGAGTTTCGGCAGGTGCTCTCGACTTACGACGGGGACCTCAGGGACCCGCTCTGGTGGCCTCAGGAAAGGCCAGTCCCCATGCGAGTTCCTCGGGGGCCTCTCGGCATTCCTCTCCCGTCGATGCCGGGGCCTAAGACCTTGTGTGGAGTCGGGGCCGGAACCTGAGGATTCCTCTCCAGTGCTGACATGGATCTTGGGGTACTTCTGGAGTCTCCCCAGGGGAGTCAGTCCTCGTCTCGAATGCGGGCATGCACTTGCGCTTTCCTCCAGAGCGGTAGCAGCAGTGTCACGCAGTCCGCAGCGTGCATCAAAGGATCTATGGTTTTCCCTCGAGTCTTTCCCACGAGGCTTTCCCACGAGGCTTTCCCACAGGGCTGGCCCACGTGCACACGTGGTGGGAGTCGATCCTCGGCTTGATCGTCAAGGCAGTGCAGGGAAAACAGGTTCCTCTGGAATGGACTGACACATCTGGGGGACTCTTGGAATGGTGGCACGACCCTGGAGTTCCTCTCGCCTTTCCTGTGGAGAGCGCCTCCTCTTGAGATGCGAGGGGAACGCCGGGAATTCTTTCCCTACGAAACAGGGAAAGGATCCCTCATCTCGAGCTAGGAGGCGGAAACGGGGCTCCCCTGGATGTGTGCGGGACCCCACGTGCTTCCTCTCGAGTGGAGACGGGTATGTCGGGGAACTTCTTGAGTTGCAGCAAGGGTGTGAAGGACCCTTTGAAAGTTCCAGTGGTTAGACGTGATTAGCCTCGAGAAGCCTCAGCGGAAATGGGCCTCATCTCGCCTGTAGGGCAAAACCTCCTGGATTTTCTCGAGTTACGGCAGGTGCTCTCGACTTACGACGGGGACCTCAGGGACCCGCTCTGGTGGCCTCAGGAAAGGCCAGTCCCCATGCGAGTTCCTCGGGGGCCTCTCAGGATTCCTCTCCCGTCGATGCCGGGGCCTAAGACCTTGTGTGGAGTCGGGGCCGGAACCTGAGGATTCCTCTCCAGTGCTGACATGGATCTTGGGGTACTTCTGGAGTCTCCCCAGGGGAGTCAGTCCTCGTCTCGAATGCGGGCATGCACTTGCGCTTTCCTCCAGAGCGGTAGCAGCAGTGTCACGCAGTCCGCAGCGTGCATCAAAGGATCTATGGTTTTCCCTCGAGTCTTTCCCAGGAGGCTTTCCCCCGAGGCTTTCCCACAGGGCTGTCCCACGTGCACACGTGGTGGGAGTCGATCCTCGGCTTGAACGTCAAGGCAGTGCAGGGAAAACAGGTTCCTCTGAAATGGACTGACACATCTGGGCGTCTCTTGGAATGGTGGCACGACCCTGGAGTTCCTCTCGCCTCTCCTGTGGAGAGCGCCTCCTCTTGAGATGCGACGGGAACGCCGGGAATTCTTTCCCTAAGAAACAGGGAAAGGATCCCTCATCTCGAGCTAGGAAGCGGAAACGGGGCTCCCCTGGATGTGTGCTGGACCCCACGTGCTTCCTCTCGAGTGGAGACGGGTATGTCGGCGAACTTCTTGAGTTGAAGCAAGGGTGTGAAGGTCGCTTTGGAAGTTCCAGTGGTTAGATGTGATTGGCCTCGAGAAGCCTCAGCGGAAATGGGCCTCATCTCGCCTGGAGGGCAAAACCTCCTGGATATTCTCGAGTTTCGGCAGGTGCTCTCGACTTACGACGGGGACCACAGGGACCCGCTCTGGTGGCCTCAGGAAAGGCCAGTCCCCATGCGAGTTCCTCGGGTGCCTCTCGGCATTCCTCTCCCGTCGATGCCGGGGCCTAAGACCTTGTGTGGAGTCGGGGCCGGAACCTGAGGATTCCTCTCCAGTGCTGACATGGATCTTGGGGTACTTCTGGAGTCTCCCTAGGGGAGTCAGTCCTCGTCTCGAATGCGGGCATGCACTTGCGCTTTCCTCCAGAGCGGTAGCAGCAGTGTCACGCAGTCCGCCGCGTGGATCAAAGGATCTATGGTTTTCCCTCGAGTCTTTCCCACGAGGCTTTCCCACGAGGCTTTCCCACAGGGCTGGCCCACGTGCACACGTGGTGGGAGTCGATCCTCGGCTTGATCGTCAAGGCAGTGCAGGGAAAACAGGTTCCTCTGGAATGGACTGACACATCTGGGGGACTCTTGGAATGGTGGCACGACCCTGGAGTTCCTCTCGCCTTTCCTGTGGAGAGCGCCTCCTCTTGAGATGCGAGGGGAACGCCGGGAATTCTTTCCCTACGAAACAGGGAAAGGATCCCTCATCTCGAGCTAGGAGGCGGAAACGGGGCTCCCCTGGATGTGTGCGGGACCCCACGTGCTTCCTCTCGAGTGGAGACGGGTATGTCGGGGAACTTCTTGAGTTGCAGCAAGGGTGTGAAGGACCCTTTGAAAGTTCCAGTGGTTAGATGTGATTAGCCTCGAGAAGCCTCAGCGGAAATGGGCCTCACCTCGCCTGGAGGGCAAAACCTCCTGGATTTTCTCGAGTTGCGGTATGTGCTCTCGACTTACGACGGGGACCTTGGGGACCCGCTCTGGTGACCTCAGGAAAGGCCAGTCCCCATGCGAGTTCCTCGGGGGCCTCTCGGGATTCCTCTCCCATCGATGCCGGGGCCTAAGACCTTGTGTGGAGTCGGGGCCGGGACCTGAGGATTCCTCTCCAGTGCTGACATGGATCTTGGGGTACTTCTGGAGTCTCCCCAGGGGAGTCAGTCCTCGTCTCGAATGCGGGCATGCACTTGCGCTTTCCTCCAGAGCGGTAGCACCAGTGTCACGCAGTCCGCCGCGTGGATCAAAGGATCTATGGTTTTCCCTCGAGTCTTTCCCACGAGGCTTTCCCACGAGGCTTTCCACAGGGCTGTCCCACGTGCACACGTGGTGGGAGTCGATCCTCGGCTTGAACGTCTAGGCAGTGCAGGGAAAACAGGTTCCTGTGGAATGGACTGACACATCTGGGGGTCTTTTGGAATGGTGCCACGACCCTGGAGTTCCTCTCGCCTTTCCTGTGGAGAGCCCCTCCTCTTGAGATGCGACGGGAACGCCGGGAATTCTTTCCCTACAAAACAGGGAAAGGATCCCTCATCTCGAGCTAGGAGGCGGAAACGGTGCTCCCCTGGATGTGTACGGACCCCACGTGCTTCCTCTCGAGTGGAGACGGGTATGTCGGGGAACTTCTTGAGTTGCAGCAAGGGTGTGAAGGACCCTTTGGAAGTTCCAGTTGTTAGACGTGATTAGCCTCGAGAAGCCACAGCGGAAATGGGCCTCATCTCGCCTGTAGGGCAAAACCTCCTGGATTTTCTCGAGTTACGGCAGGTGCTCTCGACTTACGACGGGGACCTCAGGGACCCGCTCTGGTGGCCTCAGGAAAGGCCAGTCCCCATGCGAGTTCCTCGGGGGCCTCTCAGGATTCCTCTCCCGTCGATGCCGGGGCCTAAGACCTTGTGTGGAGTCGGGGCCGGAACCTGAGGATTCCTCTCCAGTGCTGACATGGATCTTGGGGTACTTCTGGAGTCTCCCCAGGGGAATCAGTCCTCGTCTCGAATGCGGGCAGGCACTTGCGCTTTCCTCCAGAGCGGTAGCAGCAGTGTCACGCAGTCCGCCGCGTGGATCAAAGGATCTATGGTTTTCCCTCGTGTCTTTCCCACGAGGCTTTCCCACGAGGCTTTCCCACAGGGCTGTCCCACGTGCACACGTGGTGGGAGTCGATCCTCGGCTTGAACGTCAAGGCAGTGCAGGGAAAACATGTTCCTCTGGAATGGACTGACACATCTGGGGGACTCTTGGAATGGTGGCACCACCCTGGAGTTCCTCTCGCCTTTCCTTTGGAGAGCGCCTCCTCTTGAGATGCGACGGGAACGCCGGGAATTCTTTCCCTATGAAACAGGGGAAGGATCCCTCATCTCGAGGTAGGAGGCGGAAACGGGGCTCCCCTGGATGTGTGCGGGACCCCACGTGCTTCCTCTCGAGTGGAGACAGGTATGTCGGGGAAAATCTTGAGTTGCAGCAAGGGTGTGAAGGAACCTTTGGAAGTTCCAGTGGTTAGAAGTGATTAGCCTCGAGAAGCCTCAGCGGAAATGGGCCTCATCTCGCCTGGAGAGCAAAACCTCCTGGATTTTCTCGAGTTGCGGCAGGTGCTCTCGACTTACGACGGGGACCTCAGAGACCTGCTCTGGTGGCCTCAGGAAAGGCCAGTCCCCATGCGAGTTCCTCGGGTCCTCTCGGGATTCCTCTCCCGTCGATGCTGGGGCCTAAGACCTTGTGTGGAGTCGGGGCCGGGACCTGAGGATTCCTCTCCAGTGCTGACATGGATCTTGGGGTACTTCTGGAGTCTCCCCAGGGGAGTCAGTCCTCGTCTCGAATGCGGGCATGCACTTGCGCTTTACTCCAGAGCGGTAGCAGCAGTGTCACGCAGTCCGCAGCGTGCATCAAAGGATCTATGTTTTTCCCTCGAGTCTTTCCCAGGAGGCTTTCCCCCGAGGCTTTCCCACAGGGCTGTCCCACGTGCACACTTGGTGGGAGTCCATCCTCGGCTTGAACGTCAAGGCAGTGCAGGGAAAACAGGTTCCTCTGAAATGGACTGACACATCTGGGCGTCTCTTGGAATGGTGGCACGACCCTGGAGTTCCTCTCGCCTCTCCTGTGGAGAGCGCCTCCTCTTGAGATGCGACGGGAACGCCGGGAATTCTTTCCCTAAGAAACTGGGAAAGGATCCCTCATCTCGAGCTAGGAGGCGGAAACGGGGCTCCCCTGGATGTGTGCTGGACCCCACGTGCTTCCTCTCGAGTGGAGACGGGTATGTCGGGGAACTTCTTGAGTTGAAGCAAGGGTGTGAAGGTCGCTTTGGAAGTTCCAGTGGTTAGATGTGATTGGCCTCGAGAAGCCTCAGCGGAAATGGGCCTCATCTCGCCTGGAGGGCAAAACCTCCTGGATTTTCTCGAGTTGCGGCAGGTGCTCTCGACTTACGACGGGGACCTCAGGGACCCGCTCTGGTGGCCTCAGGAAAGGCCAGTCCCCATGCGAGTTCCTAGGGGGCCTCTCGGCATTCCTCTCCCGTCGATGCCGGGGCCTAAGACCTTGTGTGGAGTCGGGGCCGGAACCTGAGGATTCCTCTCCAGTGCTGACATGGATCTTGGGGTACTTCTGGAGTCTCCCCAGGGGAGTCAGTCCTCGTCTCGAATGCGGGCATGCACTTGCGCTTTCCTCCAGAGCGGTAGCAGCAGTGTCACGCAGTCCGCCGCGTGGATCAAAGGATCTATGGTTTTCCCTCGAGTCTTTCCCACGAGGCTTTCCCACGAGGCTTTCCCACAGGGCTGGCCCACGTGCACAGGTGGTGGGAGTCGATCCTCGGCTTGATCGTCAAGGCAGTGCAGGGAAAACAGGTTCCTCTGGAATGGACTGACACATCTGGGGGACTCTTGGAATGGTGGCACGACCCTGGAGTTCCTCTCGCCTTTCCTGTGGAGAGCGCCTCCTCTTGAGATGCGAGGGGAACGCCGGGAATTCTTTCCCTACGAAACAGGGAAAGGATCCCTCATCTCGAGCTAGGAGGCGGAAACGGGGCTCCCCTGGATGTGTGCGGGACCCCACGTGCTTCCTCTCGAGTGCAGACGGGTATGTCGGGGAACTTCTTGAGTTGCCGCAAGGGTGTGAAGGACCCTTTGGAAGTTCCAGTGGTTAGACGTGATTGGCCTCGAGAAGCCTCAGCGGAAATGGGCCTCATCTCGCCTGGAGGGCAAAACCTCCTGGATTTTCTCGAGTTGCGGCAGGTGCTCTCGACTTACGACAGGGACCTCAGGGACCCGCTCTGGTGGCCTCAGGAAAGGCCAGTCCCCATGCGAGTTCCTCGGGGGCCTCTCGGGATTCCTCTCCCGTCGATGCAGGGGCCTAAGACCTTGTGTGGAGTCGGGGCCGGAACCTGAGGATTCCTCTCCATTGCTGACATGGATCTTGGGGTACTTCTGGAGTCTCCCCAGGGGAGTCAGTCCTCGTCTCGAATGCGGGCATGCACTTGCGCTTTCCTCCAGAGCGGCAGCAGCAGTGTCACGCAGTCCGACGCATGGATCAAAGGATCTATGGTTTTCCCTCGAGTCTTTCCCACGAGGCTTGCCCACGAGGCTTTCCCACAGGGCTGTCCCACGTGCACACGTGGTGGGAGTCGATCCTCGGCTTGAACGTCAAGGCAGTGCAGGGAAAACAGGTTCCTCTGGAATGGACTGACACATCTGGGGGACTCTTGGAATGGTGGCATGACCCTGGAGTTCCTCTCGCCTTTCCTGTGGAGAGCGCCTCCTCTTGAGTTGCGACGGGAACGCCGGGAATTCTTTCCCTACGAAACAGGGAAAGGATCCCCATCTCGAGCTAGGAGGCGGAAACGGGGCTCCCCTGGATGTGTGCGGGACACCACGTGCTTCCTCTCGAGTGCAGACGGGTATGTCGGGGAACTTCTTGAGTTGCAGCAATGGTGTGAAGGACCCTTTGGAAGTTCCAGTGGTTAGATGTGATTGGCCTCGAGAAGCCTCAGCGGAAATGGGCCTCATCTCGCCTGGAGGGCAAAACCTCGTGGATTTTCTCGAGTTGCGGCAGGTGCTCTCGACTTACGACGGGGACCTCAGGGACCCGCTCTGGTGGCCTCAGGAAAAGCCAGTCCCCATGCGAGTTCTTCGGGGGCCTCTCGGGATTCCTCTCCCGTCGATGCCGGGGCCTAAGACCTTGTGTTGAGTCGGGGCCGGAACCTGAGGATTCCTCTCCAGTGCTGACATGGATCGTGGGGTACTTCTGGAGTCTCCCCAGGGGAGTCAGTCCTCGTCTCGAATGCGGGCATGCACTTGCGCTTTCCTCCAGAGCGGTAGCAGAAGTGTCACGCAGTCCGCCGGGTGCATCAAAGTACCTATGGTTTTCCCTCGAGTCTTTCCCACGAGGCTTTCCCACGAGGCTTTCCCACAGGCCTGTCCCACGTGCACACTTGGTGGTAGTCGATCCTCGGCTTGAACGTCAAGGCAGTGCAGGGAAAACAGGTTCCTCTGGAATGGACTGACACATCTGGGGGACTCTTGGAATGGGGGCACGACCTTGGAGTTCCTCTCGCCTTTCCTGTGGAGAGCGCCTCCTCTTGAGATGCGACGGGAACGCCGGGAATTCTTTCCCCACGAAACAGGGAAAGGATCCCTCATCTCGAGCTAGGAGGCGGAAACGGGGCTCCCCTGGATGTGTGCGGGACCCCACGTGCTTCCTCTCGAGTGGAGACGGGTATGTCGGGGAACTTCTTGAGTTGCAGCAATGGTGTGAAGGACCCTTTGGAAGTTCCAGTGGTTAGATGTGATTGGCCTCGAGAAGCCTCAGCGGAAATGGGCCTCATCTCGCCTGGAGGGCAAAACCTCCTGGATTTTCTCGAGTTGTGGCAGGTGCTCTCGAGTTACGACGGGGACCTCAGGGAACCGCTCTGGTGGCCTCAGGAAATGCCAGTCCCCATGCGAGTTTCTCGGGGGCGTCTCGGGATTCCTCTCCCGTCGATGCCGGGGCCTAAGACCTTGTGTGGAGCCGGGGCCGGAACCTGAGGATTCCTCTCCACTGCTGACATGGATCTTGGGGTACTTCTGGAGTCTCCCCAGGGGAGTCAGTCCTCGTCTCGAATGCGGGCATGCACTTGCGCTTTCCTCCAGAGCAGTAGCAGCAGTGTCACGCAGTCCGCCGCGTGGATCAAAGGATCTATGGTTTTCCCTCGAGTCTTTCCCACGAGGCTTTCCCACGAGGCTTTCCCACAGGGCTGTCCCACGTGCACACGTGCTGGGAGTCGATCCTCGGCTTGAACGTCAAGGCAGTGCGGGGAAAACAGGTTCCTCTGGAATGGACTGACACATCTGGGGGACTCTTGGAATGTTGGCACGACCCTGGAGTTCCTCTCGCCTTTCCTGTGGAGAGCGCCTCCTCTTGAGATGCGACGGGAACGCCGAGAATTCTTTCCCTACGAAACAGGGAAAGGATCCCTCATCTCGAGCTAGGAGGTGGAAACGGGGCTCCCCTGGATGTG
This sequence comes from Ovis canadensis, assembly GCF_042477335.2. NCBI lineage: Eukaryota > Metazoa > Chordata > Mammalia > Artiodactyla > Bovidae > Ovis > Ovis canadensis. The sequence goes on along the minus strand of NC_091249.1, from coordinate 4,289,864 downwards.
TGCGGGACCCACGTGCTTCCTCTCGAGTGGAGACGGGTATGTCGGGGAACTTCTTGAGTTGCAGCAAGGGTGTGAAGGACCCTTTGGAAGTTCCAGTGGTTAGACGTGATTAGCCTCGAGAAGCCTCAGCGGAAATGGGCCTCATCTCGCCTGGAGGGCAAAACCTCCTGGATTTTCTCGAGTTGCGGCAGGTGCTCTCGACTTACGACGGGGACCTCAGGGACCCGCTCTGGTGGCCTCAGGAAAGGCCAGTCCCCATGCGAGTTCCTCGGGGGCCTCTCGGGATTCCTCTCCCGTCGACGCCGGGGCCTAAGCCCTTGTGTGGAGTCGGGGCCGGAACCTGAGGATTCCTCTCCAGTGCTGACATGGATCTTGGGGTACTTCTGGAGTCTCCCCAGGGGAGTCAGTCCTCGTCTCGAATGCGGGCATGCACTTGCGCTTTCCTCCAGATCGGTAGCAGCAGTGTCACGCAGTCCTCCGCGTGGATCAAAGGATCTATGGTTTTCCCTCGAGTCTTTCCCACGAGGCTTTCCCACGAGGCTTTCCCACAGGGCTGTCCCACGTGCACACGTGGTGGGAGTCGATCCTCGGCTTGAACGTCAAGGCAGTGCAGGGAAAACAGTTTCGTCTGGAATGGACTGACACATCTGGGGGACTCTTGGAATTGTGTCTCGACCCTGGAGTTCCTCTCCCCTTTCCTGTGGAGAGCGCCTCCTCTTGAGATGCGACGGGAACGCCGGGAATTCTTTCCCTACGAAACAGGGAAAGGATCCCTCATCTCGAGCTTGGAGGCGGAAACGGGGCTCCCCTGGATGTCTGTGGGACACCACGTGCTTCCTCTCGGGGGAGACGGGTATGTCGGGGAACTTCTTGAGTTGCAGCAAGGGTGTGAAGGACCCTTTGGAAGTTCCAGATGTTAGATGTGATTGGCCTCGAGAAGCCTCAGCGGAAATGGGCCTCATCTCGCCTGGAGGGCAAAACCTCCTGGATTTTCTCGAGTTGCGGCAGGTGCTCTCGACTTACGACGGGGACCTCAGGGACCCGCTCTGGTGGCCTCAGGAAAGGCCAGTCCCCATGCGAGTTCCTCGGGGGCCTCTCGGGATTCCTCTCCCGTCGATGCCGGGGCCTAAGCCCTTGTGTGGAGTCGGGGCCGGAACCTGAGGATTCCTCTCCAGTGCTGACATGGATCTTGGGGTACTTCTGGAGTCTCCCCAGGGGAGTCAGTCCTCGTCTCGAATGCGGGCATGCACTTGCGCTTTCCTCCAGAGCGGTACCAGCAGTGTCACGCAGTCCGCCGCGTGGATCAAAGGATCTATGGTTTTCCCTCGAGTCTTTCCCACGAGGCTTTCCCACGAGGCTTTCCCACAGGGCTGTCCCACGTGCACACGTGGTGGGAGTCGATCCTCGGCTTGAACGTCAAGGCAGTGCAGGGAAAACAGGTTCCTCAGGAATGGACTGACACCTCTGGGGGACTCTTGGAATGGTGGCACGACCCTGGAGTTCCTCTCGCCTTTCCTGTGGAGAGCGCCTCCTCTTGAGATGCGACGGGAACGCCGGGAATTCTTTCCCTACGAAACAGGGAAAGGATCCCTCATCTCGAGCTAGGAGGCGGAAACGGGGCTCCCCTGGATGTGTGCGGGACCCACGTGCTTCCTCTCGAGTGGAGACGGGTATGTCGGGGAACTTCTTGAGTTGCAGCAAGGTTGTAAAGGACCCTTTGGAAGTTCCAGTGGTTAGACGTGATTAGCCCCGAGAAGCCTCAGCGGAAATGGGCCTCATCTCGCCTGGAGGGCAAAACCTCCTGGATTTTCTCGAGTTGCGGCAGGTGCTCTCGACTTACGACGGGGACCTCAGGAACCCGCTCTGGGGGCCTCAGGAAAGGCCAGTCCCCATGCGAGTTCCTCGGGGGCCTCTCGGGTTTTCTCTCCCGTCGATGCCGGGGCCTAAGACCTTGTGTGGAGTCGGGGCCGGAACCTGAGGATTCCTCTCCAGTGCTGACATGGATCGTGGGGTACTTCTGGAGTCTCCCCAGGGGAGTCAGTCCTCGTCTCGAATGCGGGCATGCACTTGCGCTTTCCTCCAGAGCGGTAGCAGCAGTGTCACGCAGTCCGCCGCGTGGATCAAAGGATCTATGGTTTTCCCTCGAGTCTTTCCCACGAGGCTTTCCCACGAGGCTTTCCCACAGGGCTGTCCCACGTGCACACGTGGTGGGAGTCGATCCTCGGCTTGAACGTCAAGGCAGTGCAGGGAAAACAGGTTCCTCTGGAATGGACTGACACATCTGGGGGACTCTTGGAATGGTGGCACGACCCTGGAGTTCTTCTCGCCTTTCCTGTGGAGAGCGCCTCCTCTTGAGATGCGACGGGAACGCCGGGAATTCTTTCCCTACGAAACAGTGAATGGATCCCTCATCTCGAGCTAGGAGGCAGAAACGGGGCTCCCCTGGATGTGTGCGGGACCCCACGTGCTTCCTCTCGAGTGCAGACGGGTATGTCGGGGAACTTCTTGAGTTGCAGCAAGGGTGTGAAGGACCCTTTGGAAGTTCCAGTGGTTAGACGTGATTAGCCTCGAGAAGCCTCAGCGGAAATGGGCCTCATCTCGCCTGGAGGGCAAAACCTCCTGGATTTTCTCGAGTTGCGGCAGGTGCTCTCGACTTACGACGGGGACCTCAGGGACACGCTCTGGTGGCCTCAGGAAAGGCCAGTCCCCATGCGAGTTCCTCGGGGGCCTCTCGGGATTCCTCTCCCGTCGATGCCGGGGCCTAAGACTTTGTGTGGAGTCGGGGCCGGAACCTGAGGATTCCTCTCCAGTGCTGACATGGATCTTGGGGTACTTCTGGAGTCTCCCCAGGGGAGTCAGTCCTCGTCTCGAATGCGGGCATGCACTTGCGCTTTCCTCCAGAGCGGTAGCAGCAGTGTCACGCAGTCCGCCGCGTGGATCAAAGGATCTATGGTTTTCCCTCGAGTCTTTCCCACGAGGCTTTCCCACGAGGCTTTCCCACAGGGCTGTCCCACGTGCACACGTGGTGGGAGTCGATCCTCGGCTTGAACGTCAAGGCAGTGCAGGGAAAACAGGTTCCTCTGGAATGGACTGACACATCTGGGGTACTCTTGGAATGGTGGCACGACCCTGGAGTTCCTCTCGCCTTTCCTGTGGAGAGCGACTCCTCTTGAGATGCGACGGGAACGCCGGAAATTCTTTCCCTACGAAACAGGGAAAGGATCCCTCATCTCGAGCTAGGAGGCGGAAACGGGGCTCCCCTGGATGTGTGCGGGACCCACGTGCTTCCTCTCGAGTGGAGACGGGTATGTCGGGGAACTTCTTGAGTTGCAGCAAGGTTGTGAAGGACCCTTTGGAAGTTCCAGTGGTTAGACGTGATTAGCCTCGAGAAGCCTCAGCGGAAATGGGCCTCATCTCGCCAGGAGGGCAAAACCTCCTGGATTTTCTCGAGTTGCGGCAGGTGCTCTCGACTTACGACGGGGACCTCAGGGACCCGCTCTGGTGGCCTCAGGAAAGGCCAGTCCCCATGCGAGTTCCTCGGGGGCTCTCGGGATTTCTCACCCGTCGATGCCGGGGCCTAAGACCTTGTGTGGAGTCGGGGCCGGAACCTGAGGATTCCTCTCCAGTGCTGACATGGATCTTGGGGTACTTCTGGAGTCTCCCCAGGGGAGTCAGTCCTCGTCTCGAATGCGGGCATGCACTTGCGCTTTCCTCCAGAGCGGTAGCAGCAGTGTCACGCAGTCCGCCGCGTGGATCAAAGGATCTATGGTTTTCCCTCGAGTCTTTCCCACGAGGCTTTCCCACAGGGCTGTCCCACGTGCACACGTGGTGGGAGTCGATCCTCGGCTTGAACGTCAAGGCAGTGCAGGGAAAACAGGTTCCTCTGGAATGGACTGACACATCTGGGGGACTCTTGGAATGGTGGCACGACCCTGGAGTTCCTCTCGCCTTTCCTGTGGAGAGCGCCTCCTCTTGAGATGCGACGGGAACGCCGGGAATTCTTTCCCTTCGAAACAGGGAAAGGATCCCTCATCTCGAGCTAGGAGGCGGAAACGGGGCTCCCCTGGATGTTTGCGGGACCCACGTGCTTCCTCTCGAGTGGAGACGGGTATGTCGGGGAACTTCTTGAGTTGCAGCAAGGGTGTGAAGGACCCTTTGGAAGTTCCAGTGGTTAGACGTGATTAGCCTTGAGAAGCCTCAGCGGAAATGGGCCTCATCTCGCCTGGAGGGCAAAACCTCCTGGATTTTCTCGAGTTGCGGCAGGTGCTCTCGACTTACGACGGGGACCTCAGGGACCCGCTCTGGTGGCCTCATGAAAGGCCAGTCCCCATGCGAGTTCCTCGGGGGCCTCTGGGGATTCCTCTCCCGTCGATGCCGGGGTCTAAGACCTTGTGTGGAGTCGGGGCCGGAACCTGAGGATTCCTCTCCAGTGCTGACATGGATCTTGGGGTACTTCTGGAGTCTCCCCAGGGGAGTCAGTCCTCGTCTCGAATGCGGGCATGCACTTGCGCTTTCCTCCAGAGCGGTAGCAGCAGTGTCACGCAGCCCGCCGCGTAGATCAAAGGATCTATGGTTTTCCCTCGAGTCTTTCCCACGAGGCTTTCCCACGAGGCTTTCCCCCAGGGCTGTCCCACGTGCACACGTGGTGGGAGTCGATCCTCGGCTTGAACGTCAAGGCAGTGCAGGGAAAACAGATTCCTCTGGAATGGACTGACACATCTGGGGGACTCTTGGAATGGTGGCACGACCCTGGAGTTCCTCTCGCCGTTCCTGTGGAGAGCGCCTCCTCTTGAGATGCGACGGGAACGCCGGGAATTCTTTCCCTACGAAACAGGGAAAGGATCCCTCGTCTCGAGCTAGGAGGCGGAAACGGGGCTCCCCTGGATGTGTGCGGGACCCACGTGCTTCCTCTCGAGTGGAGACGGGTATGTCGGGGAACTTCTTGAGTTGCAGCAAGGGTGTGAAGGACCCTTTGGAAGTTCCAGTGGTTAGACGTGATTAGCCTCGAGAAGCCTCAGCGGAAATGGGCCTCATCTCGCCTGGAGGGCAAAACCTCCTGGATTTTCTCGAGTTGCGGCAGGTGCTCTCGACTTACGACGGGGACCTCAGGGACCCGCTCTGGTGGCCTCAGGAAAGGCCAGTCCCCATGCGAGTTCCTCGGGGGCCTCTCGGGATTCCTCTCCCGTCGATGCCGGGGCCTAAGACCTTGTGTGGAGTCGGGGCCGGAACCTGAGGATTCCTCTCCAGTGCTGACATGGATCTTGGGGTACTTCTGGAGTCTCCCCAGGGGAGTCAGTCCTCGTCTCGAATGCGGGCATGCACTTGCGCTTTCCTCCAGAGCGGTAGCAGCAGTGTCACGCAGTCGGCCGCGTGGATCAAAGGATCTATGGTTTTCCCTCGAGTCTTTCCCACGAGGCTTTCCCACGAGGCTTTCCCACAGGGCTGTACCACGTGCACACGTGGTGGGAGTCGATCCTCGGCTTGAACGTCAAGGCAGTGCAGGGAAAACAGGTTCCTCTGGAATGGACTGACACATCTGGGGGACTCTTGGAATGGTGGCACGACCCTGGAGTTCCTCTCGCCTTTCCTGTGGAGAGCGCCTCCTGTTGAGATGCGACGGGAACGCCGGGAATTCTTTCCCTACGAAACAGGGAAAGGATCCCTCATCTCGAGCTAGGAGGCGGAAACGGGGCTCCCCTGGATGTCTGCGGGACCCACGTGCTTCCTCTCGAGTGGAGACGGGTATGTCGGGGAACTTCTTGAGTTGCAGCAAGGGTGTGAAGGACCCTTTGGAAGGTCCAGTGGTTAGATGTGATTGGCCTCGAGAAGCCTCAGTGGAAATGGGCCTCATCTCGCCTACAGGGCAAAACCTCCTGGATTTTCTCGAGTTGCGGCAGGTGCTCTCGACTTACGACGGGGACCTCAGGGACCCGCTCTGGTGGCCTCAGGAAAGGCCAGTCCCCATGCGAGTTCCTCGGGGGCCTCTCGGGATTCCTCTCCCGTTGATGCCGGGGCCTAAGACCTTGTGTGGAGTCGGGGCCGGAACCTGAGGATTCCTCTCCAGTGCTGACATGGATCTTGGGGTACTTCTGGAGTCTCCCCAGGGGAGTCAGTCCTCGTCTCGAATGCGGGCATGCACTTGCGCTTTCCTCCAGAGCGGTAGCAATAGTGTCACGCACTCCGCCGCGTGGATCAAAGGATCTATGGTTTTCCCTCGAGTCTTTCCCACGAGGCTTTCCCACGAGGCTTTCCCACAGGGCTGTCCCACGTGCACACGTGGTTGGAGTCGATCCTCGGCTTGAACGTCAAGGCAGTGCAGGGAAAACAGGTTCCTCTGGAATGGACTGACACATCTGGGGGACTCTTGGAATGGTGGCACGACCCTGGAGTTCCTCTCGCCATTCCTGTGGAGAGCGCCTCCTCTTGAGATGCGACGGGAACGCCGGGAATTCTTTCCCTACAAAACAGGAAAAGGATCCCTCATCTCGAGCTAGGAGGCGGAAACGGGGCTCCCCTGGATGTGTGCGGGACCCCACGTGCTTCCTCTCGAGTGGAGACGGGTATGTCCGGGAACTTCTTGAGTTGCAGCAAGGGTGTGAAGGACCCTTTGGAAGTTCCAGTGGTGAGATGTGATTGGCCTCGAGAAGCCTCAGCGGAAATGGGCCTCATCTCGCCTGGAGGGCAAAACCTCCTGGATTTTATCGAGTTGCGGCAGGTGCTCTCGACTTACGACGGGGACCTCAGGGAACCGCTCTGGTGGCCTCAGGAAAGGCCAGTCCCCATGCGAGTTCCTCGGGGGCCTCTCGGGATTCTTCTCCCGTCAATGCCGGGGCCTAAGACCTTGTGTGGAGTCGGGGCCGGAACCTGAGGATTCCTCTCCAGTGCTGACATGGATCTTGGGGTACTTCTGGAGTCTCCCCAGGGGAGTCAGTCCCCGTCTCGAATGCGGGCATGCACTTGCGCTTTCCTCCAGAGCGGTAGCAGCAGTGTCACGCAGTCTGCCGCGTGGAACAAAGGATCTATAATTTTCCCTCGAGTCTTTCCCACGAGGCTTTCCCACGAGGCTTTCCCACAGGGCTGTCCCACGTGCACACGTGGTGGGAGTCGATCCTCGGCTTGAACGTCAAGGCAGTGCAGGGAAAACAGGTTCCTCTGGAATGGACTGACACATCTGGGGGACTCTTGGAATGGTGGCACGACCCTGGAGTTCCTCTCGCCTTTCCTGTGGAGAGCGCCTCCTGTTGAGATGCGACGGGAACGCCGGGAATTCTTTCCCTACGAAACAGGGAAAGGATCCCTCATCTCGAGCTAGGAGGCGGAAACGGGGCTCCCCTGGATGTCTGCGGGACCCACGTGCTTCCTCTCGAGTGGAGACGGGTATGTCGGGGAACTTCTTGAGTTGCAGCAAGGGTGTGAAGGTCCCTTTGGAAGTTCCAGTGTTTAGATGTGATTGGCCTCGAGAAGCCTCAGCGGAAATGGGCCTCATCTCGCCTGGAGGGCAAAACCTCCTGGATTTTCACGAGTTGAGGCAGGTGCTCTCAACTTACGACGGGGACCTCAGGGACCCGCTCTGGTGGCCTCAGGAAAGGCCAGTCCCCATGCGAGTTCCTCGGGGGCCTCTCGGGATTCCTCTCCCGTCGATGCCGGGGCCTAAGACCTTGTGTGGAGTCGGGGCCGGAACCTGAGGATTCCTCTCCAGTGCTGACATGGACCTTGGGGTACTTCTGGAGTCTCCCCAGGGGAGTCAGTCCTCGTCTCGAATGCGGGCATGCACTTGCGCTTTCCTCCAGAGCGGTAGCAGCAGTGTCACGCAGTCCGCCGCGTGGAACAAAGGATCTATGGTTTTCCCTCGAGTCTTTCCCAAGAGGCTTTCCCACGAGGCTTTCCCACAGGGCTGTCCCACGTGCACACGTGGTGGGAGTCGATCCTCGGCTTGAACGTCAAGGCAGTGCAGGGAAAGCAGGTTCCTCTGGAATGGACTGACACATCTGGGGGACTCTTGGAATGGTGGCACGACCCTGGAGTTCCTCTCGCCTTTCCTGTGGAGAGCGCCTCCTCTTGAGATGCGACGGGAACGCCGGGAATTCTTGCCCTACGAAACAGGGAAAGGATCCATCATCTCGAGCTAGGAGGCGGAAACGGGGCTCCCCTGGATGTGTGCGGGACCCCACGTGCTTCCTCTCGAGTGGAGACGGGTATGTCAGGGAACTTCTTGAGTTGCAGCAAGGGTGTGAAGGACCCTTTGGAAGTTCCAGTGGTTAGATGTGATTGGCCTCGAGAAGCCTCAGCGGAAATGGGCCTCATCTCGCCTGGAGGGCAAAACCTCCTGGATTTTCTCGAGTTGCGGCAGGTGCTCTCGACTTACGACGGGGACCTCAGGGACCCGCTCTGGTGGCCTCAGGAAAGGCCAGTCCCCATGCGAGTTCCTCGTGGGCCTCTGGGGATTCCTCTCCCATCGATATCGGTGCCTAAGACCTTGTGTGCAGTCGGGGCCGGAACCTGAGGATTCCTCTCCAGTGCTGACATGGATCTTGGGGTACTTCTGGAGTCTCCCCAGGGGAGTCAGTCCTCGTCTCGAATGCGGGCATGCACTTGCGCTTTCCTCCAGAGCGGTAGCAGCAGTGTCACGCAGTCCGCCGCGTGGAACAAAGGATCTATGGTTTTCCCTCGAGTCTTTCCCACGAGGCTTTCCCACGAGGCTTTCCCACAGGGCTGTCCCACGTGCACACGTGGTGGGAGTCGATCCTCGGCTTGAACGTCAAGGCAGTGCAGGGAAAGCAGGTTCCTCTGGAATGGACTGACACATCTGGGGGACTCTTGGAATGGTGGCACGACCCTGGAGTTCCTCTCGCCTTTCCTGTGGAGAGCGCCTCCTCTTGAGATGCGACGGGAACGCCGGGAATTCTTTCCCTACGAAACAGGGAAAGGATCCCTCATCTCGAGCTAGGAGGCGGAAACGGGGCTCCCCTGGATGTCTGCGGGACCCACGTGCTTCCTCTTGAGTGGAGACGGGTATGTCGGGGAACTTCTTGAGTTGCAGCAAGGGTGTGAAGGACCCTTTGGAAGTTCCAGTGGTTAGACGTGATTAGCCTTGAGAAGCCTCAGCGGAAATGGGCCTCATCTCGCCTGGAGGGCAAAACCTCCTGGATTTTCTCGAGTTGCGGCAGGTGCTCTCGACTTACGACGGGGACCTCAGGGACCCGCTCTGGTGGCCTCATGAAAGGCCAGTCCCCATGCGAGTTCCTCGGGGGCCTCTGGGGATTCCTCTCCCGTCGATGCCGGGGTCTAAGACCTTGTGTGGAGTCGGGGCCGGAACCTGAGGATTCCTCTCCAGTGCTGACATGGATCTTGGGGTACTTCTGGAGTCTCCCCAGGGGAGTCAGTCCTCGTCTCGAATGCGGGCATGCACTTGCGCTTTCCTCCAGAGCGGTAGCAGCAGTGTCACGCAGTCCGCCGCGTAGATCAAAGGATCTATGGTTTTCCCTCGAGTCTTTCCCACGAGGCTTTCCCACGAGGCTTTCCCCCAGGGCTGTCCCACGTGCACACGTGGTGGGAGTCGATCCTCGGCTTGAACGTCAAGGCAGTGCAGGGAAAACAGTTTCCTCTGGAATGGACTGACACATCTGGGGGACTCTTGGAATGGTGGCACGACCCTGGAGTTCCTCTCGCCGTTCCTGTGGAGAGCGCCTCCTCTTGAGATGCGACGGGAACGCCGGGAATTCTTTCCCTACGAAACAGGGAAAGGATCCCTCATCTCGAGCTAGGAGGCGGAAACGGGGCTCCCCTGGATGTGTGCGGGACCCACGTGCTTCCTCTCGAGTGGAGACGGGTATGTCGGGGAACTTCTTGAGTTGCAGCAAGGGTGTGAAGGACCCTTTGGAAGTTCCAGTGGTTAGACGTGATTAGCCTCGAGAAGCCTCAGCGGAAATGGGCCTCATCTCGCCTGGAGGGCAAAACCTCCTGGATTTTCTCGAGTTGCGGCAGGTGCTCTCGACTTACGACGGGGACCTCAGGGACCCGCTCTGGTGGCCTCAGGAAAGGCCAGTCCCCATGCGAGTTCCTCGGGGGCCTCTCGGGATTCCTCTCCCGTCGATGCCGGGGCCTAAGACCTTGTGTGTAGTCGGGGCCGGAACCTGAGGATTCCTCTCCAGTGCTGACATGGATCTTGGGGTACTTCTGGAGTCTCCACAGGGGAGTCAGTCCTCGTCTCGAATGCGGGCATGCACTTGCGCTTTCCTCCAGAGCGGTAGCAGCAGTGTCACGCAGTCCGCCGCGTGGATCAAAGGATCTATGGTTTTCCCTCGAGTCTTTCCCACGAGGCTTTCCCACGAGGCTTTCCCACAGGGCTGTCCCACGTGCACACGTGGTGGGAGTCGATCCTCGGCTTGAACGTCAAGGCAGTGCAGGGAAAACAGGTTCCTCTGGAATGGACTGACACATCTGGGTGACTCTTGGAATGGTGGCATGACCCTGGAGTTCCTCTCCCCTTTCCTGTGGAGAGCGCCTCCTCTTGAGATGCGACGGGAACGCCGGGAATTCTTTCCCTACGAAACAGGGAAAGGATCCCTCATCTCGAGCTAGGAGGCGGAAACGGGGCTCCCCTGGATGTCTGCGGGACCCACGTGCTTCCTCTCGAGTGGAGACGGGTATGTCGGGGAACTTCTTGAGTTGCAGCAAGGGTGTGAAGGACCCTTTGGAAGGTCCAGTGGTTAGATGTGATTGGCCTCGAGAAGCCTCAGTGGAAATGGGCCTCATCTCGCCTACAGGGCAAAACCTCCTGGATTTTCTCGAGTTGCGGCAGGTGCTCTCGACTTACGACGGGGACCTCAGGGACCCGCTCTGGTGGCCTCAGGAAAGGCCAGTCCCCATGCGAGTTCCTCGGGGGCCTCTCGGGATTCCTCTCCCGTTGATGCCGGGGCCTAAGACCTTGTGTGGAGTCGGGGCCGGAACCTGAGGATTCCTCTCCAGTGCTGACATGGATCTTGGGGTACTTCTGGAGTCTCCCCAGGGGAGTCAGTCCTCGTCTCGAATGCGGGCATGCACTTGCGCTTTCCTCCAGAGCGGTAGCAATAGTGTCACGCACTCCGCCGCGTGGATCAAAGGATCTATGGTTTTCCCTCGAGTCTTTCCCACGAGGCTTTCCCACGAGGCTTTCCCACAGGGCTGTCCCACGTGCACACGTGGTTGGAGTCGATCCTCGGCTTGAACGTCAAGGCAGTGCAGGGAAAACAGGTTCCTCTGGAATGGACTGACACATCTGGGGGACTCTTGGAATGGTGGCACGACCCTGGAGTTCCTCTCGCCATTCCTGTGGAGAGCGCCTCCTCTTGAGATGCGACGGGAACGCCGGGAATTCTTTCCCTACAAAACAGGAAAAGGATCCCTCATCTCGAGCTAGGAGGCGGAAACGGGGCTCCCCTGGATGTGTGCGGGACCCCACGTGCTTCCTCTCGAGTGGAGACGGGTATGTCCGGGAACTTCTTGAGTTGCAGCAAGGGTGTGAAGGACCCTTTGGAAGTTCCAGTGGTGAGATGTGATTGGCCTCGAGAAGCCTCAGCGGAAATGGGCCTCATCTCGCCTGGAGGGCAAAACCTCCTGGATTTTATCGAGTTGCGGCAGGTGCTCTCGACTTACGACGGGGACCTCAGGGAACCGCTCTGGTGGCCTCAGGAAAGGCCAGTCCCCATGCGAGTTCCTCGGGGGCCTCTCGGGATTCTTCTCCCGTCAATGCCGGGGCCTAAGACCTTGTGTGGAGTCGGGGCCGGAACCTGAGGATTCCTCTCCAGTGCTGACATGGATCTTGGGGTACTTCTGGAGTCTCCCCAGGGGAGTCAGTCCCCGTCTCGAATGCGGGCATGCACTTGCGCTTTCCTCCAGAGCGGTAGCAGCAGTGTCACGCAGTCTGCCGCGTGGAACAAAGGATCTATAGTTTTCCCTCGAGTCTTTCCCACGAGGCTTTCCCACGAGGCTTTCCCACAGGGCTGTCCCACGTGCACACGTGGTGGGAGTCGATCCTCGGCTTGAACGTCAAGGCAGTGCAGGGAAAACAGGTTCCTCTGGAATGGACTGACACATCTGGGGGACTCTTGGAATGGTGGCACGACCCTGGAGTTCCTCTCGCCTTTCCTGTGGAGAGCGCCTCCTGTTGAGATGCGACGGGAACGCCGGGAATTCTTTCCCTACGAAACAGGGAAAGGATCCCTCATCTCGAGCTAGGAGGCGGAAACGGGGCTCCCCTGGATGTCTGCGGGACCCACGTGCTTCCTCTCGAGTGGAGACGGGTATGTCGGGGAACTTCTTGAGTTGCAGCAAGGGTGTGAAGGTCCCTTTGGAAGTTCCAGTGTTTAGATGTGATTGGCCTCGAGAAGCCTCAGCGGAAATGGGCCTCATCTCGCCTGGAGGGCAAAACCTCCTGGATTTTCACGAGTTGAGGCAGGTGCTCTCAACTTACGACGGGGACCTCAGGGACCCGCTCTGGTGGCCTCAGGAAAGGCCAGTCCCCATGCGAGTTCCTCGGGGGCCTCTCGGGATTCCTCTCCCGTCGATGCCGGGGCCTAAGACCTTGTGTGGAGTCGGGGCCGGAACCTGAGGATTCCTCTCCAGTGCTGACATGGACCTTGGGGTACTTCTGGAGTCTCCCCAGGGGAGTCAGTCCTCGTCTCGAATGCGGGCATGCACTTGCGCTTTCCTCCAGAGCGGTAGCAGCAGTGTCACGCAGTCCGCCGCGTGGAACAAAGGATCTATGGTTTTCCCTCGAGTCTTTCCCAAGAGGCTTTCCCACGAGGCTTTCCCACAGGGCTGTCCCACGTGCACACGTGGTGGGAGTCGATCCTCGGCTTGAACGTCAAGGCAGTGCAGGGAAAGCAGGTTCCTCTGGAATGGACTGACACATCTGGGGGACTCTTGGAATGGTGGCACGACCCTGGAGTTCCTCTCGCCTTTCCTGTGGAGAGCGCCTCCTCTTGAGATGCGACGGGAACGCCGGGAATTCTTGCCCTACGAAACAGGGAAAGGATCCCTCATCTCGAGCTAGGAGGCGGAAACGGGGCTCCCCTGGATGTGTGCGGGACCCCACGTGCTTCCTCTCGAGTGGAGACGGGTATGTCAGGGAACTTCTTGAGTTGCAGCAAGGGTGTGAAGGACCCTTTGGAAGTTCCAGTGGTTAGATGTGATTGGCCTCGAGAAGCCTCAGCGGAAATGGGCCTCATCTCGCCTGGAGGGCAAAACCTCCTGGATTTTCTCGAGTTGCGGCAGGTGCTCTCGACTTACGACGGGGACCTCAGGGACCCGCTCTGGTGGCCTCAGGAAAGGCCAGTCCCCATGCGAGTTCCTCGTGGGCCTCTGGGGATTCCTCTCCCATCGATGTCGGTGCCTAAGACCTTGTGTGCAGTCGGGGCCGGAACCTGAGGATTCCTCTCCAGTGCTGACATGGATCTTGGGGTACTTCTGGAGTCTCCCCAGGGGAGTCAGTCCTCGTCTCGAATGCGGGCATGCACTTGCGCTTTCCTCCAGAGCGGTAGCAGCAGTGTCACGCAGTCCGCCGCGTGGAACAAAGGATCTATGGTTTTCCCTCGAGTCTTTCCCACGAGGCTTTCCCACGAGGCTTTCCCACAGGGCTGTCCCACGTGCACACGTGGTGGGAGTCGATCCTCGGCTTGAACGTCAAGGCAGTGCAGGGAAAGCAGGTTCCTCTGGAATGGACTGACACATCTGGGGGACTCTTGGAATGGTGGCACGACCCTGGAGTTCCTCTCGCCTTTCCTGTGGAGAGCGCCTCCTCTTGAGATGCGACGGGAACGCCGGGAATTCTTTCCCTACGAAACAGGGAAAGGATCCCTCATCTCGAGCTAGGAGGCGGAAACGGGGCTCCCCTGGATGTCTGCGGGACCCACGTGCTTCCTCTCGAGTGGAGACGGGTATGTCGGGGAACTTCTTGAGTTGCAGCAAGGGTGTGAAGGACCCTTTGGAAGTTCCAGTGGTTAGACGTGATTAGCCTTGAGAAGCCTCAGCGGAAATGGGCCTCATCTCGCCTGGAGGGCAAAACCTCCTGGATTTTCTCGAGTTGCGGCAGGTGCTCTCGACTTACGACGGGGACCTCAGGGACCCGCTCTGGTGGCCTCATGAAAGACCAGTCCCCATGCGAGTTCCTCGGGGGCCTCTGGGGATTCCTCTCCCGTCGATGCCGGGGTCTAAGACCTTGTGTGGAGTCGGGGCCGGAACCTGAGGATTCCTCTCCAGTGCTGACATGGATCTTGGGGTACTTCTGGAGTCTCCCCAGGGGAGTCAGTCCTCGTCTCGAATGCGGGCATGCACTTGCGCTTTCCTCCAGAGCGGTAGCAGCAGTGTCACGCAGTCCGCCGCGTAGATCAAAGGATCTATGGTTTTCCCTCGAGTCTTTCCCACGAGGCTTTCCCACGAGGCTTTCCCCCAGGGCTGTCCCACGTGCACACGTGGTGGGAGTCGATCCTCGGCTTGAACGTCAAGGCAGTGCAGGGAAAACAGTTTCCTCTGGAATGGACTGACACATCTGGGGGACTCTTGGAATGGTGGCACGACCCTGGAGTTCCTCTCGCCGTTCCTGTGGAGAGCGCCTCCTCTTGAGATGCGACGGGAACGCCGGGAATTCTTTCCCTACGAAACAGGGAAAGGATCCCTCATCTCGAGCTAGGAGGCGGAAACGGGGCTCCCCTGGATGTGTGCGGGACCCACGTGCTTCCTCTCGAGTGGAGACGGGTATGTCGGGGAACTTCTTGAGTTGCAGCAAGGGTGTGAAGGACCCTTTGGAAGTTCCAGTGGTTAGACGTGATTAGCCTCGAGAAGCCTCAGCGGAAATGGGCCTCATCTCGCCTGGAGGGCAAAACCTCCTGGATTTTCTCGAGTTGCGGCAGGTGCTCTCGACTTACGACGGGGACCTCAGGGACCCGCTCTGGTGGCCTCAGGAAAGGCCAGTCCCCATGCGAGTTCCTCGGGTGCCTCTCGGGATTCCTCTCCCGTCGATGCCGGGGCCTAAGACCTTGTGTGTAGTCGGGGCCGGAACCTGAGGATTCCTCTCCAGTGCTGACATGGATCTTGGGGTACTTCTGGAGTCTCCACAGGGGAGTCAGTCCTCGTCTCGAATGCGGGCATGCACTTGCGCTTTCCTCCAGAGCGGTAGCAGCAGTGTCACGCAGTCCGCCGCGTGGATCAAAGGATCTATGGTTTTCCCTCGAGTCTTTCCCACGAGGCTTTCCCACGAGGCTTTCCCACAGGGCTGTCCCACGTGCACACGTGGTGGGAGTCGATCCTCGGCTTGAACGTCAAGGCAGTGCAGGGAAAACAGGTTCCTCTGGAATGGACTGACACATCTGGGTGACTCTTGGAATGGTGGCATGACCCTGGAGTTCCTCTCCCCTTTCCTGTGGAGAGCGCCTCCTCTTGAGATGCGACGGGAACGCCGGGAATTCTTTCCCTACGAAACAGGGAAAGGATCCCTCATCTCGAGCTAGGAGGCGGAAACGGGTCTCCCCTGGATGTGTGCGGGACACCACGTGCTTCCTCTCGAGTACAGACGGGTATGTCGGGGAACTTCTTGAGTTGCAGCAAGGGTGTGAAGGACCCTTTGGAAGGTCCAGTGGTTAGATGTGATTGGCCTCGAGAAGCCTCAGCGAAAATGGGCCTCATCTCGCCTGGAGGGCAAAACCTCCTGGATTTTCTCGAGTTGCGGCAGGTGCTCTCGACTTACGACGGGGACCTCAGGGACCCGCTCTGGTGGCCTCAGGAAAGGCCAGTCCCCATGCGAGTTCCTCGGGGGCCTCTCGGGATTCCTCTCCCGTCGATGCCGGGGCCTAAGACCTTGTGTGGAGTCGGGGCCGGAACCTGAGGATTCCTCTCCAGTGCTGACATGGATCTTGGGGTACTTCTGGAGTCTCCCCAGGGGAGTCAGTCATCGTCTCGAATGCGGGCATGCACTTGCGCTTTCCTCCAGAGCGGTAGCAGCAGTGTCACGCAGTCCGCCGCGTGGATCAAAGGATCTATGGTTTTCCCTCGAGTCTTTCCCACGAGGCTTTCCCACGAGGCTTTCCCACAGGGCTGTCCCACGTGCACACGTGGTGGGAGTCGATCCTCGGCTTGAACGTCAAGGCAGTGCAGGGAAAACAGGTTCCTCAGGAATGGACTGACACATCTGGGGGACTCTTGGAATGGTGGCACGACCCTGGAGTTCCTCTCGCCTTTCCTGTGGAGAGCGCCTCCTCTTGAGATGCGACGGGAACGCCGGGAATTCTTTCCCTACGAAACAGGGAAAGGATCCCTCATCTCGAGCTACGAGGCGGAAACGGGGCTCCGCTGGATGTGTGCGGGACCCCACGTGCTTCCTCTCGAGTGGAGACGGGTATGTCGGGGAACTTCTTGAGTTGCAGCAAGGGTGTGAAGGACCCTTTGGAAGTTCCAGTGGTTAGACGTGATTAGCCTCGAGAAGCCTCAGCGGAAATGGGCCTCATCTCGCCTGGAGGGCAAAACCTCATGGATTTTCTCGAGTTGCGGCAGGTGCTCTCGACTTACGACGGGGACCTCAGGGACCCGCTCTGGTGGCCTCAGGAAAGGCCAGTCCCCATGCGAGTTCCTCGGGGGCCTCTCGGGATTCCTCTCCCGTCGATGCCGGGGCCTAAGACCTTGTGTGGAGTCGGGGCCGGAACCTGAGGATTCCTCTCCAGTGCTGACTTGGATCTTGGGGTACTTCTGGAGTCTCCCCAGGGGAGTCAGTCCTCGTCTCGAATGCGGGCATGCACTTGCACTTTCCTCCAGAGCGTTAGCAGCAGTGTCACGCAGTCCGCCGCGTGGATCAAAGGATCTATGGTTTTCCCTCGAGTCTTTCCCACGAGGCTTTCCCACGAGGCTTTCCCACAGGGCTGTCCCACGTGCACACGTGGTGGGAGTCGATCCTCGGCTTGAACGTCAAGGCAGTGCAGGGAAAACAGGTTCCTCTGGAATGGACTGACACATCTGGGGGACTCTTGGAATGGTGGCACGACCCTGGAGTTCCTCTCGCCTTTCCTGTGGAGAGCGCCTCCTCTTGAGATGCGACGGGAACGCCGGGAATTCTTTCCCTACGAAACAGGGAAAGGATCCCTCATCTCGAGCTAGGAGGCGGAAACGGGGCTCCCCTGGATGTGTGCGGGACCCCACGTGCTTCCTCTCGAGTGGAGACGGGTATGTCGGGGAACTTCTTGAGTTGCAGCAAGGGTGTGAAGGACCCTTTGGAAGTTCCAGTGGTTAGACGTGATTAGCCTTGAGAAGCCTCAGCGGAAATGGGCCTCATCTCACCTGGAGGGCAAAACCTCCTGGATTTTCTCGAGTTGCGGCAGGTGCTCTCGACTTATGACGGGGACCTCAGGGACCCGCTCTGGTGGCCTCAGGAAAGGCCAGTCCCCATGCGGGTTCCTCGGGGGCCTCTCGGGATTCCTCTCCCGTCGATGCCGGGGCCTAAGACCTTGTGTGGAGTCGGGGCCGGAACCTGGGGATTCCTCTCCAGTGCTGACATGGATCTTGGGGTACTTCTGGAGTCTCCCCAGGGGAGTCAGTCCTCGTCTCGAATGCGGGCATGCACTTGCGCTTTCCTCCAGAGCGGTAGCAGCAGTGTCACGCAGTCCGCCGCGTGGATCAAAGGATCTATGGTTTTCCCTCGAGTCTTTCCCACGAGGCTTTCCCACGAGGCTTTCCCACAGGGCTGTCCCACGTGCACACGTGGTGGGAGTCGATCCTCGGCTTGAACGTCAAGGCAGTGCAGGGAAAACAGGTTCCTCTGGAATGGACTGACACATCTGGGGGACTCTTGGAATGGTGGCAGGACCCTGGAGTTCCTCTCGCCTTTCCTGTGGAGAGCGCTTCCTCTTGAGATGCGACGGGAACGCCGGGAATTCTTTCCCTACGAAACAGGGAAAGGATCCCTCATCTCGAGCTAGGAGGCGGAAACGGGGCTCCCCTGGATGTGTGCGGGACCCCACGTGCTTCCTCTCGAGTGGAGACGGGTATGTCGGGAAACTTCTTGAGTTGCAGCAAGGGTGTGAAGGACCCCTTGGAAATTCCAGTGGTTAGCGTGATTAGCCTCGAGAAGCCTCAGCGGAAATGGGCCTCATCTCGCCTGGAGGGCAAAACCTCCCGGATTTTCTCGAGTTGCGGCAGGTGCTCTCGACTTACGACGGGGACCTCAGGGACCCGCTCTGGTGGCCTCAGGAAAGGCCAGACCCCATGCGAGTTCCTCGTGGGCCTCTCGGGATTCCTCTCCCGTCGATGCCGGGGCCTAAGACCTTGTGTGGAGTCGGGGCCGGAACCTGAGGATACCTCTCCAGTGCTGACATGGATCTTGGGGTACTTCTGGAGTCTCCCCAGGGGAGTCAATCCTCGTCTCGAATGCGGGCATGCACTTGCGCTTTCCTCCAGAGCGGTAGCAGCAGTGTCACGCAGTCCACCGCGTGGATCAAAGGATCTATGGTTTTCCCTCGAGTCTTTCCCACGAGGCTTTCCCACGACGCTTTCCCACAGGGCTGTCCCACGTGCACACGTGGTGGGAGTCGATCCTCGGCTTGAACGTCAAGGCAGTGCAGGGAAAACAGGTTCCTCTGGAATGGACTGACACATCTGGGGGACTCTTGGAATGGTGGCACGACCCTGGAGTTCCTCTCGCCTTTCCTGTGGAGAGCGCCTCCTCTTGAGATGCGACGAGAACGCCGGGAATTCTTTCCCTACGAAACAGGGAAAGGATCCCTCATCTCGAGCTAGGAGGCGGAAACGGGGCTCCCCTGGATGTGTGCGGGACCCCACGTGCTTCCTCTCGAGTGGAGACAGGTATGTCGGGGAACTTCTTGAGTTGTAGCAAGGGTGTGAAGGACCCTTTGGAAGTTCCAGTGGTTAGACGTGATTAGCCTCGAGAAGCCTCAGCGGAAATGGGACTCATCTCGCCAGGAGGGCAAAACCTCCTGGATTTTCTCGAGTTGCGGCAGGTGCTCTCGACTTACGACGGGGACCTCAGGGACCCGCTCTGGTGGCCTCAGGAAAGGCCAGTCCGCATGCGAGTTCCTCGGGGGCCTCTCGGGATTCCTCTCCCGTCGATGCCGGGGCCTAAGACCTTGTGTGGAGTCGGGGCCGGAACCTGAGGATTCCTCTCCATTGCTGACATGGATCTTGGGGTACTTCTGGAGTCTCCCCAGGGGAGTCAGTCCTCGTCTCGAATGCGGGCATGCACTTGCGCTTTCCTTCAGAGCGGTAGCAGCAGTGTCACGCAGTCCGTCGCTTGGATCAAAGGATCTATGGTTTTCCCTCGAGTCTTTCCCACGAGGCTTTCCCACGAGGCTTTCCCACAGGGCTGTCCCACGTGCACACGTGGTGGGAGTCGATCCTCGGCTTGAACGTCAAGGCAGTGCAGGGAAAACAGGTTCCTCTGGAATGGACTGACACATCTGGGGGACTCTTGGAATGGTGGCACGACCCTGGAGTTCCTCTCGCCTTTCCTGTGGAGAGCGCCTCCTCTTGAGATGCGACGGGAACGCCGGGAATTCTTTCCCTACGAAACAGGGAAAGGATCCCTCATCTCGAGCTAGGAGGAGGAAACGGGGCTCCGCTGGATGTGTGCGGGACCCCACGTGCTTCCTCTCGAGTGGAGACGGGTATGTCGGGGAACTTCTTGAGTTGCAGCAAGGGTGTGAAGGAACCTTTGGAAGTTCCAGTGGTTAGACGTGATTACCCTCGAGAAGCCTCAGCGGAAATGGGCCTCATCTCGCCTGGAGGGCAAAACCTCCTGGATTTTCTTGAGTTGCGGCAGGTGCTCTCGACTTACGATGGGGACCTCAGGGACCCGCTCTGGTGGCCTCAGGAAAGGCCAGTCCCCATGCGAGTTCCTCGGGGGCCTCTCGGGATTCCTCTCCCGTCGATGCCGGGGCCTAAGACCTTGTGTGGAGTCGGGGCCGGAACCTGAGGATTCCTCTCCAGTGCTGACATGGATTTGGGGTACTTCTGGAGTCTCCCCAGGGGAGTCAGTCCTCGTCTCGAATGCGGGCATGCACTTGCGCTTTCCTCCAGAGCGGTAGCAGCAGTGTCACCCAGTCCGCCGCGTGGATCAAAGGATCTATGGTTTTCCCTCGAGTCTTTCCCACGAGGCTTTCCCACGAGGCTTTCCCACAGAGCTGTCTCACGTGCACAGGTAGTGGGAGTCGATCCTCGGCTTGAACGTCAAGGCAGTGCAGGGAAAACAGGTTCCTCTGGAATGGACTGACACATCTGGGGGACTCTTGGAATGGTGGCACGACCCTGGAGTTCCTCTCGCCTTTCCTGTGGAGAGCGCCTCCTCTTGAGATGCGACGGGAACGCCGGGAATTCTTTCCCTACGAAACAGGGAAAGGATCCCTCATCTCGAGCTACGAGGCGGAAACGGGGCTCCGCTGGATGTGTGCGGGACCCCACGTGCTTCCTCTCGAGTGGAGACGGGTATGTCGGGGAACTTCTTGAGTTGCAGCAAGGGTGTGAAGGACCCTTTGGAAGTTCCAGTGGTTAGACGTGATTAGCCTCGAGAAGCCTCAGCGGAAATGGGCCTCATCTCGCCTGGAGGGCAAAACCTCATGGATTTTCTCGAGTTGCGGCAGGTGCTCTCGACTTACGACGGGGACCTCAGGGACCCGCTCTGGTGGCCTCAGGAAAGGCCAGTCCCCATGCGAGTTCCTCGGGGGCCTCTCGGGATTCCTCTCCCGTCGATGCCGGGGCCTAAGACCTTGTGTGGAGTCGGGGCCGGAACCTGAGGATTCCTCTCCAGTGCTGACTTGGATCTTGGGGTACTTCTGGAGTCTCCCCAGGGGAGTCAGTCCTCGTCTCGAATGCGGGCATGCACTTGCGCTTTCCTCCAGAGCGGTAGCAGCAGTGTCAGGCAGTCCACCGCTTGGATCAAAGGATCTATGGTTTTCCCTCGAGTCTTTCCCACGAGTCTTTCCCACGAGGCTTTCCCACAGGGCTGTCCCACGTGCACACGTGGTGGGAGTGGATCCTCGGCTTGAACGTCAAGGCAGTGCAGGGAAAACAGGTTCCTCTGGAATAGACTGACACATCTGGGGGACTCTTGGAATGGTGGCACGACCCTGGAGTTCCTCTCGCCTTTCCTGTGGAGAGCGCCTCCTCTTGAGATGCGACGGGAACGCCGGGAATTCTTTCCCTACGAAACAGGGAAAGGATCCCTCATCTCGAGCTACGAGGCGGAAACGGGGCTCCGCTGGATGTGTGCGGGACCCCACGTGCTTCCTCTCGAGTGGAGACGGGTATGTCGGGGAACTTCTTGAGTTGCAGCAAGGGTGTGAAGGACCCTTTGGAAGTTCCAGTGGTTAGACGTGATTAGCCTCGAGAAGCCTCAGCGGAAATGGGCCTCATCTCGCCTGGAGGGCAAAACCTCATGGATTTTCTCGAGTTGCGGCAGGTGCTCTCGACTTACGACGGGGACCTCAGGGACCCGCTCTGGTGGCCTCAGGAAAGGCCAGTCCCCATGCGAGTTCCTCGGGGGCCTCTCGGGATTCCTCTCCCGTCGATGCCGGGGCCTAAGACCTTGTGTGGAGTCGGGGCCGGAACCTGAGGATTCCTCTCCAGTGCTGACTTGGATCTTGGGGTACTTCTGGAGTCTCCCCAGGGGAGTCAGTCCTCGTCTCGAATGCGGGCATGCACTTGCGCTTTCCTCCAGAGCGGTAGCAGCAGTGTCAGGCAGTCCACCGCTTGGATCAAAGGATCTATGGTTTTCCCTCGAGTCTTTCCCACGAGTCTTTCCCACGAGGCTTTCCCACAGGGCTGTCCCACGTGCACACGTGGTGGGAGTGGATCCTCGGCTTGAACGTCAAGGCAGTGCAGGGAAAACAGGTTCCTCTGGAATAGACTGACACATCTGGGGGACTCTTGGAATGGTGGCACGACCCTGGAGTTCCTCTCGCCTTTCCTGTGGAGAGCGCCTCCTCTTGAGATGCGACGGGAACGCCGGGAATTCTTTCCCTACGAAACAGGGAAAGGATCCCTCATCTCGAGCTAGGAGGCGGAAACGGGGCTCCCCTGGATGTGTGCGGGACCCCACGTGCTTCCTCTCGAGTGGAGACGGGTATGTCGGGGAACTTCTTGAGTTGCAGCAAGGGTGTGAAGGACCCTTTGGAAGTTCCAGTGGTTAGACGTGATTAGCCTCGAGAAGCCTCAGCGGAAATGGGCCTCATCTCACCTGGAGGGCAAAACCTCCTGGATTTTCTCGAGTTGCGGCAGGTGCTCTCGACTTATGACGGGGACCTCAGGGACCCGCTCTGGTGGCCTCAGGAAAGGCCAGTCCCCATGCGGGTTCCTCGGGGGCCTCTCGGGATTCCTCTCCCGTCGATGCCGGGGCCTAAGACCTTGTGTGGAGTCGGGGCCGGAACCTGAGGATTCCTCTCCAGTGCTGACATGGATCTTGGGGTACTTCTGGAGTCTCCCCAGGGGAGTCAGTCCTCGTCTCGAATGCGGGCATGCACTTGCGCTTTCCTCCAGAGCGGTAGCAGCAGTGTCACGCAGTCCGCCGCGTGGATCAAAGGATCTATGGTTTTCCCTCGAGTCTTTCCCACGAGGCTTTCCCACGAGGCTTTCCCACAGGGCTGTCCCACGTGCACACGTGGTGGGAGTGGATCCTCGGCTTGAACGTCAAGGCAGTGCAGGGAAAACAGGTTCCTCTGGAATGGACTGACACATCTGGGGGACTCTTGGAATGGTGGCACGACCCTGGAGTTCCTCTCGCCTTTCCTGTGGAGAGCGCTTCCTCTTGAGCTGCGACGGGAACGCCGGGAATTCTTTCCCTACGAAACAGGGAAAGGATCCCTCATCTCGAGCTAGGAGGCGGAAACGGGGCTCCCCTGGATGTGTGCGGGACCCCACGTGCTTCCTCTCGAGTGGAGACGGGTATGTCGGGAAACTTCTTGAGTTGCAGCAAGGGTGTGAAGGCCCCCTTGGAAATTCCAGTGGTTAGCGTGATTAGCCTCGAGAAGCCTCAGCGGAAATGGGCCTCATCTCGCCTGGAGGGCAAAACCTCCCGGATTTTCTCGAGTTGCGGCAGGTGCTCTCGACTTACGATGGGGACCTCAGGGACCCGCTCTGGTGGCCTCAGGAAAGGCCAGTCCCCATGCGAGTTCCTCGTGGGCCTCTCGGGATTCCTCTCCCGTCGATGCCGGGGCCTAAGACCTTGTGTGGAGTCGGGGCCGGAACCTGAGGATACCTCTCCAGTGCTGACATGGATCTTGGGGTACTTCTGGAGTCTCCCCAGGGGAGTCAGTCCTCGTCTCGAATGCGGGCATGCACTTGCGCTTTCCTCCAGAGCGGTAGCAGCAGTGTCACGCAGTCCACCGCGTGGATCAAAGGATCTATGGTTTTCCCTCGAGTCTTTCCCACGAGGCTTTCCCACGACGCTTTCCCACAGGGCTGTCCCACGTGCACACGTGGTGGGAGTCGATCCTCGGCTTGAACGTCAAGGCAGTGCAGGGAAAACAGGTTCCTGTGGAATGGACTGACACATCTGGGGGACTCTTGGAATGGTGGCACGACCCTGGAGTTCCTCTCGCCTTTCCTGTGGAGAGCGCCTCCTCTTGAGATGCGACGGGAACGCCGGGAATTCTTTCCCTACGAAACAGGGAAAGGATCCCTCATCTCGAGCTAGGAGGCGGAAACGGGGCTCCCCTGGATGTGTGCGGGACCCCACGTGCTTCCTCTCGAGTGGAGACAGGTATGTCGGGGAACTTCTTGAGTTGTAGCAAGGGTGTGAAGGACCCTTTGGAAGTTCCAGTGGTTAGACGTGATTAGCCTCGAGAAGCCTCAGCGGAAATGGGACTCATCTCGCCTGGAGGGCAAAACCTCCTGGATTTTCTCGAGTTGCGGCAGGTGCTCTCGACTTACGACGGGGACCTCAGGGACCCGCTCTGGTGGCCTCAGGAAAGGCCAGTCCGCATGCGAGTTCCTCGGGGGCCTCTCGGGATTCCTCTCCCGTCGATGCCGGGGCCTAAGACCTTGTGTGGAGTCGGGGCCGGAACCTGAGGATTCCTCTCCATTGCTGACATGGATCTTGGGGTACTTCTGGAGTCTCCCCAGGGGAGTCAGTCCTCGTCTCGAATGCGGGCATGCACTTGCGCTTTCCTTCAGAGCGGTAGCAGCAGTGTCACGCAGTCCGTCGCTTGGATCAAAGGATCTATGGTTTTCCCTCGAGTCTTTCCCACGAGGCTTTCCCACGAGGCTTTCCCACAGGGCTGTCCCACGTGCACACGTGGTGGGAGTCGATCCTCGGCTTGAACGTCAAGGCAGTGCAGGGAAAACAGGTTCCTCTGGAATGGACTGACACATCTGGGGGACTCTTGGAATGGTGGCACGACCCTGGAGTTCCTCTCGCCTTTCCTGTGGAGAGCGCCTCCTCTTGAGATGCGACGGGAACGCCGGGAATTCTTTCCCTACGAAACAGGGAAAGGATCCCTCATCTCGAGCTAGGAGGAGGAAACGGGGCTCCGCTGGATGTGTGCGGGACCCCACGTGCTTCCTCTCGAGTGGAGACGGGTATGTCGGGGAACTTCTTGAGTTGCAGCAAGGGTGTGAAGGAACCTTTGGAAGTTCCAGTGGTTAGACGTGATTACCCTCGAGAAGCCTCAGCGGAAATGGGCCTCATCTCGCCTGGAGGGCAAAACCTCCTGGATTTTCTTGAGTTGCGGCAGGTGCTCTCGACTTACGATGGGGACCTCAGGGACCCGCTCTGGTGGCCTCAGGAAAGGCCAGTCCCCATGCGAGTTCCTCGGGGGCCTCTCGGGATTCCTCTCCCGTCGATGCCGGGGCCTAAGACCTTGTGTGGAGTCGGGGCCGGAACCTGAGGATTCCTCTCCAGTGCTGACATGGATTTGGGGTACTTCTGGAGTCTCCCCAGGGGAGTCAGTCCTCGTCTCGAATGCGGGCATGCACTTGCGCTTTCCTCCAGAGCGGTAGCAGCAGTGTCACCCAGTCCGCCGCGTGGATCAAAGGATCTATGGTTTTCCCTCGAGTCTTTCCCACGAGGCTTTCCCACGAGGCTTTCCCACAGGGCTGTCTCACGTGCACAGGTAGTGGGAGTCGATCCTCGGCTTGAACGTCAAGGCAGTGCAGGGAAAACAGGTTCCTCTGGAATGGACTGACACATCTGGGGGACTCTTGGAATGGTGGCACGACCCTGGAGTTCCTCTCGCCTTTCCTGTGGAGAGCGCCTCCTCTTGAGATGCGACGGGAACGCCGGGAATTCTTTCCCTACGAAACAGGGAAAGGATCCCTCATCTCGAGCTAGGAGGCGGAAACGGGGCTCCGCTGGATGTGTGCGGGACCCCACGTGCTTCCTCTCGAGTGGAGACGGGTATGTCGGGGAACTTCTTGAGTTGCAGCAAGGGTGTGAAGGACCCTTTGGAAGTTCCAGTGGTTAGACGTGATTAGCCTCGAGAAGCCTCAGCGGAAATGGGCCTCATCTCGCCTGGAGGGCAAAACCTCATGGATTTTCTCGAGTTGCGGCAGGTGCTCTCGACTTACGACGGGGACCTCAGGGACCCGCTCTGGTGGCCTCACGAAAGGCCAGTCCCCATGCGAGTTCCTCGGGGGCCTCTCGGGATTCCTCTCCCGTCGATGCCGGGGCCTAAGACCTTGTGTGGAGTCGGGGCCGGAACCTGAGGATTCCTCTCCAGTGCTGACATGGATCTTGGGGTACTTCTGGAGTCTCCCCAGGGGAGTCAGTCGTAGTCTCGAAAGCGGGCATGCACTTGCGCTTTCCTCCAGAGCGGTAGCAGCAGTGTCACGCAGTCCGCCGCGTGGATCAAAGGATGTATGGTTTTCCCTCGAGTCTTTCCCACGAGGCTTTCCCACGAGGCTTTCCCACAGGGCTGTCCCACGTGCACACGTGGTGGGAGTCGATCCTCGGCTTGAACGTCAAGGCAGTGCAGTGAAAACAGGTTCCTCTGGTATGGACTGACACATCTGGGGGTCTCTTGGAATGGTGGCACGACCCTGGAGTTCCTCTCGCCTCTCCTGTGGAGAGCGTCTCCTCTTGAGATGCGACGGGAACGCCGGGAATTCTTTCCCTACGAAACAGGGAAAGGATCCCTCATCTCGAGCTAGGAGGCGGAAACGGGGCTCCCCTGGATGTGTGCGGGACCCCACGTGCTTCCTCTCGAGTGGAGACGGGTATGTCGGGGAACTTCTTGAGTTGCAGCAAGGGTGTGAAGGACCCTTTGGAAGTACCAATGGTTAGATGTGATTAGCCTCGAGAAGCCTCAGCGGAAATGGGCCTCATCTCGCCTGGAGGGCAAAACCTCCTGGATTTTCTCGAGTTGAGGCAGGTGCTCTCGACTTACGACGGGGACCTCAGGGACCCGCTCTGGTGGCCTCAGGAATGGCCAGTCCCCATGCGAGTTCCTCGGGGGCCTCTGGGGATTCCTCTCCCGTCAATGCCAGGGCCTAAGACCTTGCGTGGAGTCGGGGCCGGAACCTGAGGATTCCTCTCCAGTGCTGACATGGATCTTGGGGTACTTCTGGAGTCTCCCCAGGGGAGTCAGTCCTCGTCTCGAATACGGGCATGCACTTGTGCTTTCCTCCAGAGCGGTAG
Organism: Ovis canadensis; assembly: GCF_042477335.2. Classification (NCBI taxonomy): domain Eukaryota; kingdom Metazoa; phylum Chordata; class Mammalia; order Artiodactyla; family Bovidae; genus Ovis; species Ovis canadensis. The sequence continues at coordinate 4,263,262 of NC_091249.1, read as the reverse complement.
CAGCAGTGTCCCGCAGTCCGCCGCTTGGATCAAAGGATCTATGGTTTTCCCTCGAGTCTTTCCCACGAGGCTTTCCCACGAGGCTTTCCCACAGGGCTGTCCCACGTGCACACGTGGTGGGAGTCGATCCTCGGCTTGAACGTCAAGGCAGTGCAGGGAAAACAGGTTCCTCTGGAATGGACTGACACATCTGGGGGACTGTTGGAATGGTGGCACGACCCTGGAGTTCCTCTCGCCTTTCCTGTGGAGAGCGCCTCCTCTTGAGATGCGACGGGAACGCCGGGAATTCTTTCCCTACGAAACAGGGAAAGGATCCCTCATCTCGAGCTAGGAGGCGGAAACGGGGCTCCCCTGGATGTGTGCGGGACCCCACGTGCTTCCTCTCGAGTGGAGACGGGTATGTCGGGGAACTTCTTGAGTTGCAGCAAGGGTGTGAAGGACCCTTTGGAAGTACCAATGGTTAGATGTGATTAGCCTCGAGAAGCCTCAGCGGAAATGGGCATCATCTCGCCTGGAGGGCAAAACCTCCTGGATTTTCTCGAGTTGAGGCAGGTGCTCTCGACTTACGACGGGGACCTCAGGGACCCGCTCTGGTGGCCTCAGGAATGGCCAGTCCCCATGCGAGTTCCTCGGGGGGCTCTGGGGATTCCTCTCCCGTCAATGCCAGGGCCTAAGACCTTGCGTGGAGTCGGGGCCGGAACCTGAGGATTCCTCTCCAGTGCTGACATGGATCTTGGGGTACTTCTGGAGTCTCCCCAGGGGAGTCAGTCCTCGTCTCGAATACGGGAATGCACTTGTGCTTTCCTCCAGAGCGGTAGCAGCAGTGTCCCGCAGTCCGCCGCGTGGATCAAAGGATCTATGGTTTTCCCTCGAGTCTTTCCCACGAGGCTTTCCCACGAGGCTTTCCCACAGGGCTGTCCCACGTGCACACGTGGTGGGAGTCGATCCTCGGCTTGAACGTCAAGGCAGTGCAGGGAAAACAGGTTCCTCTGGAATGGACTGACACATCTGGGGGACTCTTGGAATGGTGGCACGACCCTGGAGTTCCTCTCGCCTTTCCTGTGGAGAGCGCCTCCTCTTGAGATGCGACGGGAACGCCGGGAATTGTTTCCCTACGAAACAGGGAAAGGATCCCTCATCTCGAGCTAGGAGGCGAAAACGGGGCTCCCCTGGATGTGTGCGGGACCCTCGTGCTTCCTCTCGAGTGGAGACGGGTATGTCAGGAGCTTCTTGAGTTGCAGCAAGGGTGTGAAGGACCCTTTGGAAGTTCCAGTGGTTAGATGTGATTAGCCTCGAGAAGCCTCAGCGGAAATGGGCCTCATCTCGCCTGGAGGGCAAAACCTCCTGGATTTTCTCGAGTTGCGGCAGGTGCTCTGGACTTACGACGGGGACCTCTGGGACCCGCTCTGGTGGCCTCAGGAAAGGCCAGTCCCCTTGCGACTTCCTCAGGGGCCTCTCGGGATTCCTCTCCCGTCGATGCCGGGGCCTAAGACCTTGTGTGGAGTCGGGGCCGGAACCTGAGGATTCCTCTCCAGTGCTTACATGGATCTTGGGGTACTTCTGGAGTCTCCCCAGGGGAGTCAGTCCTCGTCTCGGATGCGGGCATGCACTTGCGCTTTCCTCCAGAGCAGTAGCAGCAGTGTCACGCAGTCCGCCGCGTGGATCAAAGGATCTATGGTTTTCCCTCGAGTCTTTCCCACGAGGCTTTCCCACGAGGCTTTCCCACAGGGCTGTCCCACGTGCACACGTGGTGGGAGTCGATCCTCGGCTTGAATGTCAAGGCAGTGCAGGGAAAACAGGTTCCTCTGGAATGGACTGACATATCTGGGGGACTTCTGGAATGGTGGCACGACCTGGAGTTCCTCTCGCCTTTCCTGTGGAGAGCGCCTCCTCTTGAGATGCGAAGGGAACGCTGGGAAATCTTTCCCTACAAAACAGTGAAAGGATCCCTCATCTCGAGCTGGGAGGCGGAAACGGGGCTCCCCTGGATGTGTGCGGGACCCTCGTGCTTCCTCTCGAGTGGAGACGGGTATGTCGGGGAACTTCTTGAGTTGCAGCAAGGGTTTGAAGGACCCTTTGGAAGTTCCAGTGGTTAGATGTGATTGGCCTCGAGAAGCCTCAGCGGAAATGGGCCTCATCTCGCCTGGAGGGCAAAACCTCCTGGATTTTCTCGAGTTGCGGCAGGTGCTCTCGACTTACGACGGGGACCTCAGGGACCCGCTCTGGTGGCCTCAGGAAAGGCCAGTCCCCATGCGAGTTCCTCGGGGGCCTCTCGGGATTCCTCTCCCGTTCATGCCAGGGCCTAAGATCTTGCGTGGAGTCGGGGCCGGAACCTGAAGATTCCTCTCCAGTGCTGACATGGATCTTGGGGTACTTCTGGAGTATCCCCAGGAGAGTCAGTCCTCGTCTCGAATGCGGGCATGCACTTGCGCTTTCCTCCAGAGCGGTAGCAGCAGTGTCACGCAGTCCGCCGCGTGGATCAAAGGATCTATGTTTTTCCCTCGAGTCTTTCCCAAGAGGCTTTCCCACGAGGCTTTCCCACAGGGCTGTTCCACGTGCACACGTGCTGGGAGTCGATACTCGGCTTGAACGTCAAGGCAGTGCAGGGAAAACAGGTTCCTCTGGAATGGACTGACACATCTGGAGGTCTCTTGGAATGGTGCCACGACCCTGGAGTTCCTCTCGCCTTTCCTGTGGAGAGCGCCAACTCTTCGGGAACTCCGGGAATTCTTTCCCTACGAAACAGGGAAAGGATCCCTCATCTCGAGCTAGGAGGCGGAAACGGGGCTCCCCTGGATGTGTGCGGGACCCCACTTGCTTCCTCTCGAGTGGAGACGGGTATGTCGCGGAACTGCTTGAGATGCAGCAAGGGTGTGAAGGACCCGTTGGAAGTTCCAGTGGTTAGATGTGTTTAGCCTCGAGAAGCCTCAGCGGAAATGGGCCTCATCTAGCCTGGAGGGAAAAACCTCCTGGATTTTCTCGAGTTGCGGCAGGTGCTCTCGACTTACGACGGGGACCTCAGGGACCCGCTCTGGTGGCCTCAGGAAAGGCCAGTCCCCATGCGAGTTCCTCGGGGGCCTCTCGGCATTCCTCTCCCGTAGATGCCAGGGCCTAAGACCTTGTGTGGAGTCGGGGCCGGAACCTGAGGATTCCTCTCCAGTGGTGACATGGAGCTTGGGGTACTTCTAGAGTCTCCCCAGGGGAGTCAGTCCTCGTCTGGAATGCGGGCATGCACTTGCGCTTTCCTCCAGAGCGGTAGCAGCAGTGTCACGCAGTCCGCCGCGTGGATCAAAGGATCTATGGTTTTCCCTCGAGTCTTTCCCACGAGGCTTTCCCACGAGGCTTTCCCACAGGGCTGTCCCACGTGCACACGTGGTGGGAGTCGATCCTCGGCTTGAACGTCAAGGCAGTGCAGGGAAAACAGGTTCCATTGGTATGGACTGACACATCTGCTGGTCTCTTGGAATGTTGGCACGACCCTGGAGTTCCTCTCGCCTCTCCTGTGGAGAGCGTCTCCTCTTGAGATGCGACGGGAACGCCGGGAATTCTTTCCCTACGAAACAGGGAAAGGATCCCTCATCTCGAGCTAGGAGGCGGAAACGGGGCTCCCCTGGATGTGTGCGGGACCCCACGTGCTTCTTCTCGAGTGGAGACGGGTATGTCGGGGAACTTCTTGAGTTGCAGCAAGGGTGTGAAGGACCCTTTGGAAGTTCCAGGTGTTAGATGTGATTAGCCTCGAGAAGCCTCAGCGGAAATGGGCCTCATCTCGCCTGGAGGGCAAAATCTCCCGGATTATCTCGAGTTGCGGCAGGTGCTCTCGACTTACGACGGGGACCTCAGGGACCCGCTCTGGTGGCCTCAGGAAAGGCCAGTCCCCATGCGAGTTCCTCGTGGGCCTCTCGGGATTCCTCTCCCGTCGATGCCGGGGCCTAAGACCTTGTGTGGAGTCGGGGCCGGAACCTGAGGATACCTCTCCAGTGCTGACATGGATCTTGGGGTACTTCTGGAGTCTCCCCAGGGGAGTCAGTCCTCGTCTCGAATGCGGGCATGCACTTGCGCTTTCCTCCAGAGCGGTAGCAGCAGTGTCACGCAGTCCACCGCGTGGATCAAAGGATCTATGGTTTTCCCTCGAGTCTTTCCCACGAGGCTTTCCCACGACGCTTTCCCACAGGGCTGTTCCACGTGCACACGTGGTGGGAGTCGATCCTCGGCTTGAACGTCAAGGCAGTGCAGGGAAAACAGGTTCCTGTGGAATGGACTGACACATCTGGGGGACTCTTGGAATGGTGGCACGACCCTGGAGTTCCTCTCGCCTTTCCTGTGGAGAGCGCCTCCTCTTGAGATGCGACGGGAACGCCGGGAATTCTTTCCCTACGAAACAGGGAAAGGATCCCTCATCTCGAGCTAGGAGGCGGAAACGGGGCTCCCCTGGATGTGTGCGGGACCCCACGTGCTTCCTCTCGAGTGGAGACAGGTATGTCGGGGAACTTCTTGAGTTGTAGCAAGGGTGTGAAGGACCCTTTGGAAGTTCCAGTGGTTAGACGTGATTAGCCTCGAGAAGCCTCAGCGGAAATGGGACTCATCTCGCCTGGAGGGCAAAACCTCCTGGATTTTCTCGAGTTGCGGCAGGTGCTCTCGACTTACGACGGGGACCTCAGGGACCCGCTCTTGTGGCCTCAGGAAAGGCCAGTCCGCATGCGAGTTCCTCGGGGGCCTCTCGGGATTCCTCTCCCGTCGATGCCGGGGCCTAAGACCTTGTGTGGAGTCGGGGCCGGAACCTGAGGATTCCTCTCCATTGCTGACATGGATCTTGGGGTACTTCTGGAGTCTCCCCAGGGGAGTCAGTCCTCGTCTCGAATGCGGGCATGCACTTGCGCTTTCCTTCAGAGCGGTAGCAGCAGTGTCACGCAGTCCGTCGCTTGGATCAAAGGATCTATGGTTTTCCCTCGAGTCTTTCCCACGAGGCTTTCCCACGAGGCTTTCCCACAGGGCTGTCCCACGTGCACACGTGGTGGGAGTCGATCCTCGGCTTGAACGTCAAGGCAGTGCAGGGAAAACAGGTTCCTCTGGAATGGACTGACACATCTGGGGGACTCTTGGAATGGTGGCACGACCCTGGAGTTCCTCTCGCCTTTCCTGTGGAGAGCGCCTCCTCTTGAGATGCGACGGGAACGCCGGGAATTCTTTCCCTACGAAACAGGGAAAGGATCCCTCATCTCGAGCTAGGAGGAGGAAACGGGGCTCCGCTGGATGTGTGCGGGACCCCACGTGCTTCCTCTCGAGTGGAGACGGGTATGTCGGGGAACTTCTTGAGTTGCAGCAAGGGTGTGAAGGAACCTTTGGAAGTTCCAGTGGTTAGACGTGATTACCCTCGAGAAGCCTCAGCGGAAATGGGCCTCATCTCGCCTGGAGGGCAAAACCTCCTGGATTTTCTTGAGTTGCGGCAGGTGCTCTCGACTTACGATGGGGACCTCAGGGACCCGCTCTGGTGGCCTCAGGAAAGGCCAGTCCCCATGCGAGTTCCTCGGGGGCCTCTCGGGATTCCTCTCCCGTCGATGCCGGGGCCTAAGACCTTGTGTGGAGTCGGGGCCGGAACCTGAGGATTCCTCTCCAGTGCTGACATGGATTTGGGGTACTTCTGGAGTCTCCCCAGGGGAGTCAGTCCTCGTCTCGAATGCGGGCATGCACTTGCGCTTTCCTCCAGAGCGGTAGCAGCAGTGTCACCCAGTCCGCCGCGTGGATCAAAGGATCTATGGTTTTCCCTCGAGTCTTTCCCACGAGGCTTTCCCACGAGGCTTTCCCACAGGGCTGTCTCACGTGCACAGGTAGTGGGAGTCGATCCTCGGCTTGAACGTCAAGGCAGTGCAGGGAAAACAGGTTCCTCTGGAATGGACTGACACATCTGGGGGACTCTTGGAATGGTGGCACGACCCTGGAGTTCCTCTCGCCTTTCCTGTGGAGAGCGCCTCCTCTTGAGAGGCGACGGGAACGCCGGGAATTCTTTCCCTACGAAACAGGGAAAGGATCCCTCATCTCGAGCTACGAGGCGGAAACGGGGCTCCGCTGGATGTGTGCGGGACCCCACGTGCTTCCTCTCGAGTGGAGACGGGTATGTCGGGGAACTTCTTGAGTTGCAGCAAGGGTGTGAAGGACCCTTTGGAAGTTCCAGTGGTTAGACGTGATTAGCCTCGAGAAGCCTCAGCGGAAATGGGCCTCATCTCGCCTGGAGGGCAAAACCTCATGGATTTTCTCGAGTTGCGGCAGGTGCTCTCGACTTACGACGGGGACCTCAGGGACCCGCTCTGGTGGCCTCACGAAAGGCCAGTCCCCATGCGAGTTCCTCGGGGGCCTCTCGGGATTCCTCTCCCGTCGATGCCGGGGCCGAAGACCTTGTGTGGAGTCGGGGCCGGAACCTGAGGATTCCTCTCCAGTGCTGACATGGATCTTGGGGTACTTCTGGAGTCTCCCCAGGGGAGTCAGTCGTAGTCTCGAAAGCGGGCATGCACTTGCGCTTTCCTCCAGAGCGGTAGCAGCAGTGTCACGCAGTCCGCCGCGTGGATCAAAGGATGTATGGTTTTCCCTCGAGTCTTTCCCACGAGGCTTTCCCACGAGGCTTTCCCACAGGGCTGTCCCACGTGCACACGTGGTGGGAGTCGATCCTCGGCTTGAACGTCAAGGCAGTGCAGTGAAAACAGGTTCCTCTGGTATGGACTGACACATCTGGGGGTCTCTTGGAATGGTGGCACGACCCTGGAGTTCCTCTCGCCTCTCCTGTGGAGAGCGTCTCCTCTTGAGATGCGACGGGAACGCCGGGAATTCTTTCCCTACGAAACAGGGAAAGGATCCCTCATCTCGAGCTAGGAGGCGGAAACGGGGCTCCCCTGGATGTGTGCGGGACCCCACGTGCTTCCTCTCGAGTGGAGACGGGTATGTCGGGGAACTTCTTGAGTTGCAGCAAGGGTGTGAAGGACCCTTTGGAAGTACCAATGGTTAGATGTGATTAGCCTCGAGAAGCCTCAGCGGAAATGGGCCTCATCTCGCCTGGAGGGCAAAACCTCCTGGATTTTCTCGAGTTGAGGCAGGTGCTCTCGACTTACGACGGGGACCTCAGGGACCCGCTCTGGTGGCCTCAGGAATGGCCAGTCCCCATGCGAGTTCCTCGGGGGCCTCTGGGGATTCCTCTCCCGTCAATGCCAGGGCCTAAGACCTTGCGTGGAGTCGGGGCCGGAACCTGAGGATTCCTCTCCAGTGCTGACATGGATCTTGGGGTACTTCTGGAGTCTCCCCAGGGGAGTCAGTCCTCGTCTCGAATACGGGCATGCACTTGTGCTTTCCTCCAGAGCGGTAGCAGCAGTGTCCCGCAGTCCGCCGCTTGGATCAAAGGATCTATGGTTTTCCCTCGAGTCTTTCCCACGAGGCTTTCCCACGAGGCTTTCCCACAGGGCTGTCCCACGTGCACACGTGGTGGGAGTCGATCCTCGGCTTGAACGTCAAGGCAGTGCAGGGAAAACAGGTTCCTCTGGAATGGACTGACACATCTGGGGGACTGTTGGAATGGTGGCACGACCCTGGAGTTCCTCTCGCCTTTCCTGTGGAGAGCGCCTCCTCTTGAGATGCGACGGGAACGCCGGGAATTCTTTCCCTACGAAACAGGGAAAGGATCCCTCATCTCGAGCTAGGAGGCGGAAACGGGGCTCCCCTGGATGTGTGCGGGACCCCACGTGCTTCCTCTCGAGTGGAGACGGGTATGTCGGGGAACTTCTTGAGTTGCAGCAAGGGTGTGAAGGACCCTTTGGAAGTACCAATGGTTAGATGTGATTAGCCTCGAGAAGCCTCAGCGGAAATGGGCATCATCTCGCCTGGAGGGCAAAACCTCCTGGATTTTCTCGAGTTGAGGCAGGTGCTCTCGACTTACGACGGGGACCTCAGGGACCCGCTCTGGTGGCCTCAGGAATGGCCAGTCCCCATGCGAGTTCCTCGGGGGGCTCTGGGGATTCCTCTCCCGTCAATGCCAGGGCCTAAGACCTTGCGTGGAGTCGGGGCCGGAACCTGAGGATTCCTCTCCAGTGCTGACATGGATCTTGGGGTCCTTCTGGAGTCTCCCCAGGGGCGTCAGTCCTCGTCTCGAATACGGGAATGCACTTGTGCTTTCCTCCAGAGCGGTAGCATCAGTGTCCCGCAGTCCGCCGCGTGGATCAAAGGATCTATGGTTTTCCCTCGAGTCTTTCCCACGAGGCTTTCCCACGAGGCTTTCCCACAGGGCTGTCCCACGTGCACACGTGGTGGGAGTCGATCCTCGGCTTGAACGTCAAGGCAGTGCAGGGAAAACAGGTTCCTCTGGAATGGACTGACACATCTGGGGGACTCTTGGAATGGTGGCACGACCCTGGAGTTCCTCTCGCCTTTCCTGTGGAGAGCGCCTCCTCTTGAGATGCGACGGGAAGGCCGGGAATTCTTTCCCTACGAAACAGGGAAAGGATCCCTCATCTCGAGCTAGGACGCGAAAACGGGGCTCCCCTGGATGTGTGCGGGACCCTCGTGCTTCCTCTCGAGTGGAGACGGGTATGTCAGGAGCTTCTTGAGTTGCAGCAAGGGTGTGAAGGACCCTTTGGAAGTTCCAGTGGTTAGATGTGATTAGCCTCGAGAAGCCTCAGCGGAAATGGGCCTCATCTCGCCTGGAGGGCAAAACCTCCTGGATTTTCTCGAGTTGCGGCAGGTGCTCTGGACTTACGACGGGGACCTCTGGGACCCGCTCTGGTGGCCTCAGGAAAGGCCAGTCCCCTTGCGACTTCCTCAGGGGCCTCTCGGGATTCCTCTCCCGTCGATGCCGGGGCCTAAGACCTTGTGTGGAGTCGGGGCCGGAACCTGAGGATTCCTCTCCAGTGCTTACATGGATCTTGGGGTACTTCTGGAGTCTCCCCAGGGGAGTCAGTCCTCGTCTCGGATGCGGGCATGCACTTGCGCTTTCCTCCAGAGCAGTAGCAGCAGTGTCACGCAGTCCGCCGCGTGGATCAAAGGATCTATGGTTTTCCCTCGAGTCTTTCCCACGAGGCTTTCCCACGAGGCTTTCCCACAGGGCTGTCCCACGTGCACACGTGGTGGGAGTCGATCCTCGGCTTGAATGTCAAGGCAGTGCAGGGAAAACAGGTTCCTCTGGAATGGACTGACATATCTGGGGGACTTCTGGAATGGTGGCACGACCTGGAGTTCCTCTCGCCTTTCCTGTGGAGAGCGCCTCCTCTTGAGATGCGAAGGGAACGCTGGGAAATCTTTCCCTACAAAACAGTGAAAGGATCCCTCATCTCGAGCTGGGAGGCGGAAACGGGGCTCCCCTGGATGTGTGCGGGACCCTCGTGCTTCCTCTCGAGTGGAGACGGGTATGTCGGGGAACTTCTTGAGTTGCAGCAAGGGTTTGAAGGACCCTTTGGAAGTTCCAGTGGTTAGATGTGATTGGCCTCGAGAAGCCTCAGCGGAAATGGGCCTCATCTCGCCTGGAGGGCAAAACCTCCTGGATTTTCTCGAGTTGCGGCAGGTGCTCTCGACTTACGACGGGGACCTCAGGGACCCGCTCTGGTGGCCTCAGGAAAGGCCAGTCCCCATGCGAGTTCCTCGGGGGCCTCTCGGGATTCCTCTCCCGTTCATGCCAGGGCCTAAGATCTTGCGTGGAGTCGGGGCCGGAACCTGAAGATTCCTCTCCAGTGCTGACATGGATCTTGGGGTACTTCTGGAGTATCCCCAGGAGAGTCAGTCCTCGTCTCGAATGCGGGCATGCACTTGCGCTTTCCTCCAGAGCGGTAGCAGCAGTGTCACGCAGTCCGCCGCGTGGATCAAAGGATCTATGTTTTTCCCTCGAGTCTTTCCCAAGAGGCTTTCCCACGAGGCTTTCCCACAGGGCTGTTCCACGTGCACACGTGCTGGGAGTCGATACTCGGCTTGAACGTCAAGGCAGTGCAGGGAAAACAGGATCCTCTGGAATGGACTGACACATCTGGAGGTCTCTTGGAATGGTGCCACGACCCTGGAGTTCCTCTCGCCTTTCCTGTGGAGAGCGCCAACTCTTCGGGAACTCCGGGAATTCTTTCCCTACGAAACAGGGAAAGGATCCCTCATCTCGAGCTAGGAGGCGGAAACGGGGCTCCCCTGGATGTGTGCGGGACCCCACTTGCTTCCTCTCGAGTGGAGACGGGTATGTCGCGGAACTGCTTGAGTTGCAGCAAGGGTGTGAAGGACCCGTTGGAAGTTCCAGTGGTTAGATGTGATTAGCCTCGAGAAGCCTCAGCGGAAATGGGCCTCATCTAGCCTGGATGGAAAAACCTCCTGGATTTTCTCGAGTTGCGGCAGGTGCTCTCGACTTACGACGGGGACCTCAGGGACCCGCTCTGGTGGCCTCAGGAAAGGCCAGTCCCCATGCGAGTTCCTCGGGGGCCTCTCGGCATTCCTCTCCCGTCGATGCCAGGGCCTAAGACCTTGTGTGGAGTCGGGGCCGGAACCTGAGGATTCCTCTCCACTGGTGACATGGAGCTTGGGGTACTTCTAGAGTCTCCCCAGGGGAGTCAGTCCTCGTCTGGAATGCGGGCATGCACTTGCGCTTTCCTACAGAGCGGTAGCAGCAGTGTCACGCAGTCCGCCGCGTGGATCAAAGGATCTATGGTTTTCCCTCGAGTCTTTCCCACGAGGCTTTCCCACGAGGCTTTCCCACAGGGCTGTCCCACGTGCACACGTGGTGGGAGTCGATCCTCGGCTTGAACGTCAAGGCAGTGCAGGGAAAACAGGTTCCTCTGGTATGGACTGACACATCTGGGGGTCTCTTGGAATGTTGGCACGACCCTGGAGTTCCTCTCGCCTCTCCTGTGGAGAGCGTCTCCTCTTGAGATGCGACGGGAACGCCGGGAATTCTTTCCCTACGAAACAGGGAAAGGATCCCTCATCTCGAGCTAGGAGGCGGAAACGGGGCTCCCCTGGATGTGTGCGGGACCCCACGTGCTTCTTCTCGAGTGGAGACGGGTATGTCGGGGAACTTCTTGAGTTACAGAAAGGGTGTGAAGGACCCTTTGGAAGTTCCAGGTGTTAGATGTGATTAGCCTCGAGAAGCCTCAGCGGAAATGGGCCTCATCTCGCCTGGAGGGCAAAACCTCCTGGATTTTCTCGAGTTGCGGCAGGTGCTCTCGACTTATGACGGGGACCTCAGGGACCCGCTCTGGTGGCCTCAGGAATGGCCAGTCCCCATGCGAGTTCCTCGGGGGCCTCTCGGGATTCCTCTCCCGTCGATGCCGGGGCCTAAGACCTTGTGTGGAGTCGGGGCCGGAACCTGAGGATTCCTCTCCATTGCTGACATGGATCTTGGGGTACTTCTTGAGTCTCCCCAGGGGAGTCAGTCCTCGTCTCGAATGCGGGCATGCACTTGCGCTTTCCTCCAGAGCGGTAGCAGCAGTGTCACCCAGTCCGCCGCGTGGATCAAAGGATCTATGGTTTTCCCTCGAGTCTTTCCCACGAGGCTTTCCCACGAGGCTTTCCCACAGGGCTGTCTAACGTGCACAGGTGGTGGGAGTCGATCCTCGGCTTGAACGTCAAGGCAGTGCAGGGAAAACAGGTTCCTCTGGAATGGACTGACACATCTGGGGGACTCTTGGAATGGTGGCACGACCCTGGAGTTCCTCTCGCCTCTCCTGTGGAGAGCGTCTCCTCTTGAGATGCGACGGGAACGCCGGGAATTCTTTCCCTACGAAACAGGGAAAGGATCCCTCATCTCGAGCTAGGAGGCGGAAACGGGGCTCCCCTGGATGTGTGCGGGACCACACGTGCTTCCTCTCGAGTGGAGACGGGTATGTCGGGGAACTTCTTGAGTTGCAGCAAGGGTGTGAAGGACCCTTTGGAAGTACCAATGGTTAGATGTGATTAGCCTCGAGAAGCCTCAGCGGAAATGGGCCTCATCTCGCCTGGAGGGCAAAACCTCCTGGATTTTCTCGAGTTGCGGCAGGTGCTCTCGACTTACGACGGGGACCTCAGGGACCCGCTCTGGTGGCCTCAGGAATGGCCAGTCCCCATGCGAGTTCCTCGGGGGCCTCTGGGGATTCCTCTCCCGTCAATGCCAGGGCCTAAGACCTTGCGTGGAGTCGGGGCCGGAACCTGAGGATTCCTCTCCAGTGCTGACATGGATCTTGGGGTACTTCTGGAGTCTCCCCAGGGGAGTCAGTCCTCGTCTCGAATACGGGCATGCACTTGTGCTTTCCTCCAGAGCGGTAGCAGCAGTGTCCCGCAGTCCGCCGCTTGGATCAAAGGATCTATGGTTTTCCCTCGAGTCTTTCCCACGAGGCTTTCCCACGAGGCTTTCCCACAGGGCTGTCCCACGTGCACACGTGGTGGGAGTCGATCCTCGGCTTGAACGTCAAGGCAGTGCAGGGAAAACAGGTTCCTCTGGAATGGACTGACACATCTGGGGGACTGTTGGAATGGTGGCACCACCCTGGAGTTCCTCTCGCCTTTCCTGTGGAGAGCGCCTCCTATTGAGATGCGACGGGAACGCCGGGAATTCTTTCCCTACGAAACAGGGAAAGGATCCCTCATCTCGAGCTAGGAGGCGGAAACGGGGCTCCCCTGGATGTGTGCGGGACCCCACGTGCTTCCTCTCGAGTGGAGACGGGTATGTCGGGGAACTTCTTGAGTTGCAGCAAGGGTGTGAAGGACCCTTTGGAAGTACCAATGGTTAGATGTGATTAGCCTCGAGAAGCCTCAGCGGAAATGGGCATCATCTCGCCTGGAGGGCAAAACCTCCTGGATTTTCTCGAGTTGAGGCAGGTGCTCTCGACTTACGACGGGGACCTCAGGGACCCGCTCTGGTGGCCTCAGGAATGGCCAGTCCCCATGCGAGTTCCTCGGGGGGCTCTGGGGATTCCTCTCCCGTCAATGCCAGGGCCTAAGACCTTGCGTGGAGTCGGGGCCGGAACCTGAGGATTCCTCTCCAGTGCTGACATGGATCTTGGGGTACTTCTGGAGTCTCCCCAGGGGAGTCAGTCCTCGTCTCGAATACGGGCATGCACTTGTGCTTTCCTCCAGAGCGGTAGCAGCAGTGTCCCGCAGTCCGCCGCGTGGATCAAAGGATCTATGGTTTTCCCTCGAGTCTTTCCCACGAGGCTTTCCCACGAGGCTTTCCCACAGGGCTGTCCCACGTGCACACGTGGTGGGAGTCGATCCTCGGCTTGAACGTCAAGGCAGTGCAGGGAAAACAGGTTCCTCTGGAATGGACTGACACATCTGGGGGACTCTTGGAATGGTGGCACGACCCTGGAGTTCCTCTCGCCTTTCCTGTGGAGAGCGCCTCCTCTTGAGATGCGACGGGAACGCCGGGAATTCTTTCCCTACGAAACAGGGAAAGGATCCCTCATCTCGAGCTAGGAGGCGAAAACGGGGCTCCCCTGGATGTGTGCGGGACCCTCGTGCTTCCTCTCGAGTGGAGACGGGTATGTCAGGAACTTCTTGAGTTGCAGCAAGGGTGTGAAGGACCCTTTGGAAGTTCCAGTGGTTAGACGTGATTAGCCTCGAGAAGCCTCAGCGGAAATGGGCCTCATCTCGCCTGGAGGGCAAAACCTCCTGGATTTTCTCGAGTTGCGGCAGGTGCTCTGGACTTACGACGGGGACCTCTGGGACCCGCTCTGGTGGCCTCAGGAAAGGCCAGTCCCCTTGCGACTTCCTCAGGGGCCTCTCGGGATTCCTCTCCCGTCGATGCCGGGGCCTAAGACCTTGTGTGGAGTCGGGGCCGGAACCTGAGGATTCCTCTCCAGTGCTTACATGGATCTTGGGGTACTTCTGGAGTCTCCCCAGGGGAGTCAGTCCTCGTCTCGGATGCGGGCATGCACTTGCGCTTTCCTCCAGAGCAGTAGCAGCAGTGTCACGCAGTCCGCCGCGTGGATCAAAGGATCTATGGTTTTCCCTCGAGTCTTTCCCACGAGGCTTTCCCACGAGGCTTTCCCACAGGGCTGTCCCACGTGCACACGTGGTGGGAGTCGATCCTCGGCTTGAATGTCAAGGCAGTGCAGGGAAAACAGGTTCCTCTGGAATGGACTGACATATCTGGGGGACTTCTGGAATGGTGGCACGACCTGGAGTTCCTCTCGCCTTTCCTGTGGAGAGCGCCTCCTCTTGAGATGCGAAGGGAACGCTGGGAAATCTTTCCCTACAAAACAGTGAAAGGATCCCTCATCTCGAGCTGGGAGGCGGAAACGGGGCTCCCCTGGATGTGTGCGGGACCCTCGTGCTTCCTCTCGAGTGGAGACGGGTATGTCGGGGAACTTCTTGAGTTGCAGCAAGGGTTTGAAGGACCCTTTGGAAGTTCCAGTGGTTAGATGTGATTGGCCTCGAGAAGCCTCAGCGGAAATGGGCCTCATCTCGCCTGGAGGGCAAAACCTCCTGGATTTTCTCGAGTTGCGGCAGGTGCTCTCGACTTACGACGGGGACCTCAGGGAACCGCTCTGGTGGCCTCAGGAAAGGCCAGTCCCCATGCGAGTTCCTCGGGGGCCTCTCGGGATTCCTCTCCCGTTCATGCCAGGGCCTAAGATCTTGCGTGGAGTCGGGGCCGGAACCTGAAGATTCCTCTCCAGTGCTGACATGGATCTTGGGGTACTTCTGGAGTATCCCCAGGAGAGTCAGTCCTCGTCTCGAATGCGGGCATGCACTTGCGCTTTCCTCCAGAGCGGTAGCAGCAGTGTCACGCAGTCCGCCGCGTGGATCAAAGGATCTATGTTTTTCCCTCGAGTCTTTCCCAAGAGGCTTTCCCACGAGGCTTTCCCACAGGGCTGTTCCACGTGCACACGTGCTGGGAGTCGATACTCGGCTTGAACGTCAAGGCAGTGCAGGGAAAACAGGTTCCTCTGGAATGGACTGACACATCTGGAGGTCTCTTGGAATGGTGCCACGACCCTGGAGTTCCTCTCGCCTTTCCTGTGGAGAGCGCCAACTCTTCGGGAACTCCGGGAATTCTTTCCCTACGAAACAGGGAAAGGATCCCTCATCTCGAGCTAGGAGGCGGAAACGGGGCTCCCCTGGATGTGTGCGGGACCCCACGTGCTTCCTCTCGAGTGGGGACGGGTATGTCGGGGAACTTCTTGAGTTGCAGCAAGGGTGTGAAGGACCCTTTGGAAGTTCCAGTGGTTAGATGTGGTTAGCCTCGAGAAGCCTCAGCGGAAATGGGCCTCATCTCGCCTGGAGGGCAAAACCTCCTGGATTTTCTCGAGTTGTGGCAGGTGCTCTCGACTTACGACGGGGACCTCAGGGACCCGCTCTGGTGGCCTCAGGAAAGGCCAGTCCCCATGCGAGTTCCCTGGGGGCCTCTCGGGATTCCTCTCCCGTCGATGCCGGGGCCTAAGACCTTGTGTGGAGTCGGGGCCGGAACCTGAGGATTCCTCTCCAGTGCTGACATGAATCTTGGTGTACTTCTGGAGTCTCCCCAGGGGAGTCAGTCCTCGTCTCGAATGCGGGCATGCACTTGCGCTTTCCTCCAGAGCGGTAGCAGCAGTGTCACGCAGTCCGCCGCGTGGATCAAAGGATCTATGGTTTTCCCTCGAGTCTTTCCCACGAGGCTTTCCCACGAGGCTTTCCCACAGGGCTGTCTAACGTGCACAGGTGGTGGGAGTGGATCCTCGGCTTGAACGTCAAGGCAGTGCAGGGAAAACAGGTTCCTCTGGAATAGACTGACACATCTGGGGGACTCTTGGAATGGTGGCACGACCCTGGAGTTCCTCTCGCCTTTCCTGTGGAGAGCGCCTCCTCTTGAGATGCGACGGGAACGCCGGGAATTCTTTCCCTACGAAACAGGGAAAGGATCCCTCATCTCGAGCTAGGAGGCGGAAACGGGGCTCCCCTGGATGTGTGCGGGACCCCACGTGCTTCCTCTCGAGTGGAGACGGGTATGTCGGGGAACTTCTTGAGTTGCAGCAAGGGTGTGAAGGACCCTTTGGAAGTTCCAGTGGTTAGACGTGATTAGCCTCGAGAAGCCTCAGCGGAAATGGGCCTCATCTCACCTGGAGGGCAAAACCTCCTGGATTTTCTCGAGTTGCGGCAGGTGCTCTCGACTTATGACGGGGACCTCAGGGACCCGCTCTGGTGGCCTCAGGAAAGGCCAGTCCCCATGCGGGTTCCTCGGGGGCCTCTCGGGATTCCTCTCCCGTCGATGCCGGGGCCTAAGACCTTGTGTGGAGTCGGGGCCGGAACCTGAGGATTCCTCTCCAGTGCTGACATGGATCTTGGGGTACTTCTGGAGTCTCCCCAGGGGAGTCAGTCCTCGTCTCGAATGCGGGCATGCACTTGCGCTTTCCTCCAGAGCGGTAGCAGCAGTGTCACGCAGTCCGCCGCGTGGATCAAAGGATCTATGGTTTTCCCTCGAGTCTTTCCCACGAGGCTTTCCCACGAGGCTTTCCCACAGGGCTGTCCCACGTGCACACGTGGTGGGAGTGGATCCTCGGCTTGAACGTCAAGGCAGTGCAGGGAAAACAGGTTCCTCTGGAATGGACTGACACATCTGGGGGACTCTTGGAATGGTGGCACGACCCTGGAGTTCCTCTCGCCTTTCCTGTGGAGAGCGCTTCCTCTTGAGATGCGACGGGAACGCCGGGAATTCTTTCCCTACGAAACAGGGAAAGGATCCCTCATCTCGAGCTAGGAGGCGGACACGGGGCTCCCCTGGATGTGTGCGGGACCCCACGTGCTTCCTCTCGAGTGGAGACGGGTATGTCGGGAAACTTCTTGAGTTGCAGCAAGGGTGTGAAGGACCCCTTGGAAATTCCAGTGGTTAGCGTGATTAGCCTCGAGAAGCCTCAGCGGAAATGGGCCTCATCTCGCCTGGAGGGCAAAACCTCCCGGATTTTCTCGAGTTGCGGCAGGTGCTCTCGACTTACGACGGGGACCTCAGGGACCCGCTCTGGTGGCCTCAGGAAAGGCCAGTCCCCATGCGAGTTCCGCGTGGGCCTCTCGGGATTCCTCTCCCGTCGATGCCGGGGCCTAAGACCTTGTGTGGAGTCGGGGCCGGAACCTGAGGATACCTCTCCAGTGCTGACATGGATCTTGGGGTACTTCTGGAGTCTCCCCAGGGGAGTCAGTCCTCGTCTCGAATGCGGGCATGCACTTGCGCTTTCCTCCAGAGCGGTAGCAGCAGTGTCACGCAGTCCGTCGCTTGGATCAAAGGATCTATGGTTTTCCCTCGAGTCTTTCCCACGAGGCTTTCCCACGAGGCTTTCCCACAGGGCTGTCCCACGTGCACACGTGGTGGGAGTCGATCCTCGGCTTGAACGTCAAGGCAGTGCAGGGAAAACAGGTTCCTCTGGAATGGACTGACACATCTGGGGGACTCTTGGAATGGTGGCACGACCCTGGAGTTCCTCTCGCCTTTCCTGTGGAGAGCGCCTCCTCTTGAGATGCGACGGGAACGCCGGGAATTCTTTCCCTACGAAACAGGGAAAGGATCCCTCATCTCGAGCTAGGAGGAGGAAACGGGGCTCCGCTGGATGTGTGCGGGACCCCACGTGCTTCCTCTCGAGTGGAGACGGGTATGTCGGGGAACTTCTTGAGTTGCAGCAAGGGTGTGAAGGAACATTTGGAAGTTCCAGTGGTTAGACGTGATTACCCTCGAGAAGCCTCAGCGGAAATGGGCCTCATCTCGCCTGGAGGGCAAAACCTCCTGGGTTTTCTTGAGTTGCGTCAGGTGCTCTCGACTTACGATGGGGACCTCAGGGACCCGCTCTGGTGGCCTCAGGAAAGGCCAGTCCCCATGTGAGTTCCTCGGGGGCCTCTCGGGATTCCTCTCCCGTCGATGCCGGGGCCTAAGACCTTGTGTGAAGTCGGGGCCGGAACCTGAGGATTCCTCTCCAGTGCTGACATGGATCTTGGGGTACTTCTGGAGTCTCCCCAGGGGAGTCAGTCCTCGTCTCGAATGCGGGCATGCACTTGCGCTTTCCTCCAGAGCGGTAGCAGCAGTGTCACCCAGTCCGCCGCGTGGATCAAAGGATCTATGGTTTTCCCTCGAGTCTTTCCCACGAGGCTTTCCCACGAGGCTTTCCCACAGGGCTGTCTCACGTGCACAGGTAGTGGGAGTCGATCCTCGGCTGGAACGTCAAGGCAGTGCAGGGAAAACAGGTTCCTCTGGAATGGACTGACACATCTGGGGGACTCTTGGAATGGTGGCACGACCCTGGAGTTCCTCTCGCCTTTCCTGTGGAGAGCGCCTCCTCTTGAGATGCGACGGGAACGCCGGGAATTCTTTCCCAACGAAACAGGGAAATGATCCCTCATCTCGAGCTACGAGGCGGAAACGGGGCTCCGCTGGATGTGTGCGGGACCCCACGTGCTTCCTCTCGAGTGGAGACGGGTATGTCGGGGAACTTCTTGAGTTGCAGCAAGGGTGTGAAGGACCCTTTGGAAGTTCCAGTGGTTAGACGTGATTAGCCTCGAGAAGCCTCAGCGGAAATGGGCCTCATCTCGCCTGGAGGGCAAAACCTCATGGATTTTCTCGAGTTGCGGCAGGTGCTCTCGACTTACGACGGGGACCTCAGGGACCCGCTCTGGTGGCCTCACGAAAGGCCAGTCCCCATGCGAGTTCCTCGGGGGCCTCTCGGGATTCCTCTCCCGTCGATGCCGGGGCCTAAGACCTTGTGTGGAGTCGGGGCCGGAACCTGAGGATTCCTCTCCAGTGCTGACATGGATCTTGGGGTACTTCTGGAGTCTCCCCAGGGGAGTCAGTCGTAGTCTCGAAAGCGGGCATGCACTTGCGCTTTCCTCCAGAGCGGTAGCAGCAGTGTCACGCAGTCCGCCGCGTGGATCAAAGGATGTATGGTTTTCCCTCGAGTCTTTCCCACGAGGCTTTCCCACGAGGCTTTCCCACAGGGCTGGCCCACGTGCACACGTGGTGGGAGTCGATCCTCGGCTTGAACGTCAAGGAAGTGCAGTGAAAACAGGTTCCTCTGGTATGGACTGACACATCTGGGGGTCTCTTGGAATGGTGGCACGACCCTGGAGTTCCTCTCGCCTCTCCTGTGGAGAGCGTCTCCTCTTGAGATGCGACGGGAACGCCGGGAATTCTTTCCCTACGAAACAGGGAAAGGATCCCTCATCTCGAGCTAGGAGGCGGAAACGGGGCTCCCCTGGATGTGTGCGGGACCCCACGTGCTTCCTCTCGAGTGGAGACGGGTATGTCGGGGAACTTCTTGAGTTGCAGCAAGGGTGTGAAGGACCTTTTGGAAGTACCAATGGTTAGATGTGATTAGCCTCGAGAAGCCTCAGCGGAAATGGGCCTCATCTCGCCTGGAGGGCAAAACCTCCTGGATTTTCTCGAGTTGAGGCAGGTGCTCTCGACTTACGATGGGGACCTCAGGGACCCGCTCTGGTGGCCTCACGAAAGGCCAGTCCCCATGCGAGTTCCTCGGGGGCCTCTCGGGATTCCTCTCCCGTCGATGCCGGGGCCTAAGACCTTGTGTGGAGTCGGGGCCGGAACCTGAGGATTCCTCTCCAGTGCTGACATGGATCTTGGGGTACTTCTGGAGTCTCCCCAGGGGAGTCAGTCGTAGTCTCGAAAGCGGGCATGCACTTGCGCTTTCCTCCAGAGCGGTAGCAGCAGTGTCACGCAGTCCGCCGCGTGGATCAAAGGATGTATGGTTTTCCCTCGAGTCTTTCCCACGAGGCTTTCCCACGAGGCTTTCCCACAGGGCTGGCCCACGTGCACACGTGGTGGGAGTCGATCCTCGGCTTGAACGTCAAGGCAGTGCAGTGAAAACAGGTTCCTCTGGTATGGACTGACACATCTGGGGGTCTCTTGGAATGGTGGCACGACCCTGGAGTTCCTCTCGCCTCTCCTGTGGAGAGCGTCTCCTCTTGAGATGCGACGGGAACGCCGGGAATTCTTTCCCTACGAAACAGGGAAAGGATCCCTCATCTCGAGCTAGGAGGCGGAAACGGGGCTCCCCTGGATGTGTGCGGGACCCCACGTGCTTCCTCTCGAGTGGAGACGGGTATGTCGGGGAACTTCTTGAGTTGCAGCAAGGGTGTGAAGGACCCTTTGGAAGTACCAATGGTTAGATGTGATTAGCCTCGAGAAGCCTCAGCGGAAATGGGCCTCATCTCGCCTGGAGGGCAAAACCTCCTGGATTTTCTCGAGTTGAGGCAGGTGCTCTCGACTTACGACGGGGACCTCAGGGACCCGCTCTGGTGGCCTCAGGAATGGCCAGTCCCCATGCGAGTTCCTCGGGGGCCTCTGGGGATTCCTCTCCCGTCAATGCCAGGGCCTAAGACCTTGCGTGGAGTCGGGGCCGGAACCTGAGGATTCCTCTCCAGTGCTGACATGGATCTTGGGGTACTTCTGGAGTCTCCCCAGGGGAGTCAGTCCTCGTCTCGAATACGGGCATGCACTTGTGCTTTCCTCCAGAGCGGTAGCAGCAGTGTCCCGCAGTCCGCCGCTTGGATCAAAGGATCTATGGTTTTCCCTCGAGTCTTTCCCACGAGGCTTTCCCACGAGGCTTTCCCACAGGGCTGTCCCACGTGCACACGTGGTGGGAGTCGATCCTCGGCTTGAACGTCAAGGCAGTGCAGGGAAAACAGGTTCCTCTGGAATGGACTGACACATCTGGGGGACTGTTGGAATGGTGGCACGACCCTGGAGTTCCTCTCGCCTTTCCTGTGGAGAGCGCCTCCTCTTGAGATGCGACGGGAACGCCGGGAATTCTTTCCCTACGAAACAGGGAAAGGATCCCTCATCTCGAGCTAGGAGGCGGAAACGGGGCTCCCCTGGATGTGTGCGGGACCCCACGTGCTTCCTCTCGAGTGGAGACGGGTATGTCGGGGAACTTCTTGAGTTGCAGCAAGGGTGTGAAGGAACCTTTGGAAGTTCCAGTGGTTAGACGTGATTACCCTCGAGAAGCCTCAGCGGAAATGGGCCTCATCTCGCCTGGAGGGCAAAACCTCCTGGATTTTCTTGAGTTGCGGCAGGTGCTCTCGACTTACGATGGGGACCTCAGGGACCCGCTCTGGTGGCCTCAGGAAAGGCCAGTCCCCATGCGAGTTCCTCGGGGGCCTCTCGGGATTCCTCTCCCGTCGATGCCGGGGCCTAAGACCTTGTGTGGAGTCGGGGCCGGAACCTGAGGATTCCTCTCCAGTGCTGACATGGATTTGGGGTACTTCTGGAGTCTCCCCAGGGGAGTCAGTCCTCGTCTCGAATGCGGGCATGCACTTGCGCTTTCCTCCAGAGCGGTAGCAGCAGTGTCACCCAGTCCGCCGCGTGGATCAAAGGATCTATGGTTTTCCCTCGAGTCTTTCCCACGAGGCTTTCCCACGAGGCTTTCCCACAGGGCTGTCTCACGTGCACAGGTAGTGGGAGTCGATCCTCGGCTGGAACGTCAAGGCAGTGCAGGGAAAACAGGTTCCTCTGGAATGGACTGACACATCTGGGGGACTCTTGGAATGGTGGCACGACCCTGGAGTTCCTCTCGCCTTTCCTGTGGAGAGCGCCTCCTCTTGAGATGCGACGGGAACGCCGGGAATTCGTTCCCTACGAAACAGGGAAAGGATCCCTCATCTCGAGCTAGGAGGCGGAAACGGGGCTCCGCTGGATGTGTGCGGGACCCCACGTGCTTCCTCTCGAGTGGAGACGGGTATGTCGGGGAACTTCTTGAGTTGCAGCAAGGGTGTGAAGGACCCTTTGGAAGTTCCAGTGGTTAGACGTGATTAGCCTCGAGAAGCCTCAGCGGAAATGGGCCTCATCTCGCCTGGAGGGCAAAACCTCATGGATTTTCTCGAGTTGCGGCAGGTGCTCTCGACTTACGACGGGGACCTCAGGGACCCGCTCTGGTGGCCTCACGAAAGGCCAGTCCCCATGCGAGTTCCTCGGGGGCCTCTCGGGATTCCTCTCCCGTCGATGCCGGGGCCTAAGACCTTGTGTGGAGTCGGGGCCGGAACCTGAGGATTCCTCTCCAGTGCTGACATGGATCTTGGGGTACTTCTGGAGTCTCCCCAGGGGAGTCAGTCGTAGTCTCGAAAGCGGGCATGCACTTGCGCTTTCCTCCAGAGCGGTAGCAGCAGTGTCACGCAGTCCGCCGCGTGGATCAAAGGATGTATGGTTTTCCCTCGAGTCTTTCCCACGAGGCTTTCCCACGAGGCTTTCCCACAGGGCTGGCCCACGTGCACACGTGGTGGGAGTCGATCCTCGGCTTGAACGTCAAGGCAGTGCAGTGAAAACAGGTTCCTCTGGTATGGACTGACACATCTGGGGGTCTCTTGGAATGGTGGCACGACCCTGGAGTTCCTCTCGCCTCTCCTGTGGAGAGCGTCTCCTCTTGAGATGCGACGGGAACGCCGGGAATTCTTTCCCTACGAAACAGGGAAAGGATCCCTCATCTCGAGCTAGGAGGCGGAAACGGGGCTCCCCTGGATGTGTGCGGGACCCCACGTGCTTCCTCTCGAGTGGAGACGGGTATGTCGGGGCACTTCTTGAGTTGCAGCAAGGGTGTGAAGGACCCTTTGGAAGTACCAATGGTTAGATGTGATTAGCCTCGAGAAGCCTCAGCGGAAATGGGCCTCATCTCGCCTGGAGGGCAAAACCTCCTGGATTTTCTCGAGTTGAGGCAGGTGCTCTCGACTTACGACGGGGACCTCAGGGACCCGCTCTGGTGGCCTCAGGAATGGCCAGTCCCCATGCGAGTTCCTCGGGGGCCTCTGGGGATTCCTCTCCCGTCAATGCCAGGGCCTAAGACCTTGCGTGGAGTCGGGGCCGGAACCTGAGGATTCCTCTCCAGTGCTGACATGGATCTTGGGGTACTTCTGGAGTCTCCCCAGGGGAGTCAGTCCTCGTCTCGAATACGGGCATGCACTTGTGCTTTCCTCCAGAGCGGTAGCAGCAGTGTCCCGCAGTCCGCCGCTTGGATCAAAGGATCTATGGTTTTCCCTCGAGTCTTTCCCACGAGGCTTTCCCACGAGGCTTTCCCACAGGGCTGTCCCACGTGCACACGTGGTGGGAGTCGATCCTCGGCTTGAACGTCAAGGCAGTGCAGGGAAAACAGGTTCCTCTGGAATGGACTGACACATCTGGGGGACTGTTGGAATGGTGGCACGACCCTGGAGTTCCTCTCGCCTTTCCTGTGGAGAGCGCCTCCTCTTGAGATGCGACGGGAACGCCGGGAATTCTTTCCCTACGAAACAGGGAAAGGATCCCTCATCTCGAGCTAGGAGGCGGAAACGGGGCTCCCCTGGATGTGTGCGGGACCCCACGTGCTTCCTCTCGAGTGGAGACGGGTATGTCGGGGAACTTCTTGAGTTGCAGCAAGGGTGTGAAGGACCCTTTGGAAGTACCAATGGTTAGATGTGATTAGCCTCGAGAAGCCTCAGCGGAAATGGGCATCATCTCGCCTGGAGGGCAAAACCTCCTGGATTTTCTCGAGTTGAGGCAGGTGCTCTCGACTTACGACGGGGACCTCAGGGACCCGCTCTGGTGGCCTCAGGAATGGCCAGTCCCCATGCGAGTTCCTCGGGGGCTCTGGGGATTCCTCTCCCGTCAATGCCAGGGCCTAAGACCTTGCGTGGAGTCGGGGCCGGAACCTGAGGATTCCTCTCCAGTGCTGACAGGGATCTTGGGGTACTTCTGGAGTCTCCCCAGGGGAGTCAGTCCTCGTCTCGAATACGGGCATGCACTTGTGCTTTCCTCCAGAGCGGTAGCAGCAGTGTCCCGCAGTCCGCCGCGTGGATCAAAGGATCTATGGTTTTCCCTCGAGTCTTTCCCACGAGGCTTTCCCACGAGGCTTTCCCACAGGGCTGTCCCACGTGCACACGTGGTGGGAGTCGATCCTCGGCTTGAACGTCAAGGAAGTGCAGGGAAAACAGGTTCCTCTGGAATGGACTGACACATCTGGGGGACTCTTGGAATGGTGGCACGACCCTGGAGTTCCTCTCGCCTTTCCTGTGGAGAGCGCCTCCTCTTGAGATGCGACGGGAACGCCGGGAATTCTTTCCCTACGAAACAGGGAAAGGATCCCTCATCTCGAGCTGGGGGGCGAAAACGGGGCTCCCCTGGATGTGTGCGGGACCCTCGTGCTTCCTCTCGAGTGGAGACGGGTATGTCAGGAACTTCTTGAGTTGCAGCAAGGGTGTGAAGGACCCTTTGGAAGTTCCAGTGGTTAGATGTGATTAGCCTCGAGAAGCCTCAGCGGAAATGGGCCTCATCTCGCCTGGAGGGCAAAACCTCCTGGATTGTCTCGAGTTGCGGCAGGTGCTCTGGACTTACGACGGGGACCTCTGGGACACGCTCTGGTGCCCTCAGGAAAGGCCAGTCCCCTTGCGACTTCCTCAGGGGCCTCTCGGGATTCCTCTCCCGTCGATGCCGGGACCTAAGACCTTGTGTGGAGTCGGGGCCGGAACCTGAGGATTCCTCTCCAGTGCTTACATGGATCTTGGGGTACTTCTGGAGTCTCCCCAGGGGAGTCAGTCCTCGTCTCGGATGCGGGCATGCACTTGCGCTTTCCTCCAGAGCAGTAGCAGCAGTGTCACGCAGTCCGCCGCGTGGATCAAAGGATCTATGGTTTTCCCTCGAGTCTTTCCCACGAGGCTTTCCCACGAGGCTTTCCCACAGGGCTGTCCCACGTGCACACGTGGTGGGAGTCGATCCTCGGCTTGAATGTCAAGGCAGTGCAGGGAAAACAGGTTCCTCTGGAATGGACTGACATATCTGGGGGACTTCTGGAATGGTGGCACGACCTGGAGTTCCTCTCGCCTTTCCTGTGGAGAGCGCCTCCTCTTGAGATGCGAAGGGAACGCTGGGAAATCTTTCCCTACAAAACAGTGAAAGGATCCCTCATCTCGAGCTGGGAGGCGGAAACGGGGCTCCCCTGGATGTGTGCGGGACCCTCGTGCTTCCTCTCGAGTGGAGACGGGTATGTCGGGGAACTTCTTGAGTTGCAGCAAGGGTTTGAAGGACCCTTTGGAAGTTCCAGTGGTTAGATGTGATTGGCCTCGAGAAGCCTCAGCGGAAATGGGCCTCATCTCGCCTGGAGGGCAAAACCTCCTGGATTTTCTCGAGTTGCGGCAGGTGCTCTCGACTTACGACGGGGACCTCAGGGACCCGCTCTGGTGGCCTCAGGAAAGGCCAGTCCCCATGCGAGTTCCTCGGGGGCCTCTCGGGATTCCTCTCCCGTTCATGCCAGGGCCTAAGATCTTGCGTGGAGTCGGGGCCGGAACCTGAAGATTCCTCTCCAGTGCTGACATGGATCTTGGGGTACTTCTGGAGTATCCCCAGGAGAG
Source organism: Ovis canadensis (assembly GCF_042477335.2). Taxonomy (NCBI): domain Eukaryota; kingdom Metazoa; phylum Chordata; class Mammalia; order Artiodactyla; family Bovidae; genus Ovis; species Ovis canadensis. The sequence goes on along the minus strand of NC_091249.1, from coordinate 4,238,005 downwards.
TCAGTCCTCGTCTCGAATGCGGGCATGCACTTGCGCTTTCCTCCAGAGCGGTAGCAGCAGTGTCACGCAGTCCGCCGCGTGGATCAAAGGATCTATGTTTTTCCCTCGAGTCTTTCCCAAGAGGCTTTCCCACGAGGCTTTCCCACAGGGATGTTCCACGTGCACACGTGCTGGGAGTCGATACTCGGCTTGAACGTCAAGGCAGTGCAGGGAAAACAGGTTCCTCTGGAATGGACTGACACATCTGGAGGTCTCTTGGAATGGTGCCATGACCCTGGAGTTCCTCTCGCCTTTCCTGTGGAGAGCGCCAACTCTTCGGGAACTCCGGGAATTCTTTCCCTACGAAACAGGGAAAGGATCCCTCATCTCGAGCTAGGAGGCGGAAACGGGGCTCCCCTGGATGTGTGCGGGACCCCACTTGCTTCGTCTCGAGTGGAGACGGGTATGTCGCGGAACTGCTTGAGTTGCAGCAAGGGTGTGAAGGACCCGTTGGAAGTTCCAGTGGTTAGATGTGATTAGCCTCGAGAAGCCTCAGCGGAAATGGGCCTCATCTCGCCTGGAGGGCAAAACCTCCTGGATTTTCTCGAGTTGCGGCAGGTGCTCTCGACTTACGACGGGGACCTCAGGGACCCGCTCTGGTGGCCTCAGGAAAGGCCAGTCCCCATGCGAGTTCCTCGGGGGCCTCTCGGCATTCCTCTCCCGTCGATGCCAGGGCCTAAGACCTTGTGTGGATTCGGGGCCGGAACCTGAGGATTCCTCTCCAGTGGTGACATGGAGCTTGGGGTACTTCTAGAGTCTCCCCAGGGGAGTCAGTCCTCGTCTGGAATGCGGGCATGCACTTGCGCTTTCCTCCAGAGCGGTAGCAGCAGTGTCACGCAGTCCGCCGCGTGGATCAAAGGATCTATGGTTTTCCCTCGAGTCTTTCCCACGAGGCTTTCCCACGAGGCTTTCCCACAGGGCTGTCCCACGTGCACACGTGGTGGGAGTCGATCCTCGGCTTGAACGTCAAGGCAGTGCAGGGAAAACAGGTTCCTCTGGTATGGACTGACACATCTGCTGGTCTCTTGGAATGTTGGCACGACCCTGGAGTTCCTCTCGCCTCTCCTGTGGAGAGCGTCTCCTCTTGAGATGCGACGGGAACGCCGGGAATTCTTTCCCTACGAAACAGGGAAAGGATCCCTCATCTCGAGCTAGGAGGCGGAAACGGGGCTCCCCTGGATGTGTGCGGGACCCCACGTGCTTCTTCTCGAGTGGAGACGGGTATGTCGGGGAACTTCTTGAGTTGCAGCAAGGGTGTGAAGGACCCTTTGGAAGTTCCAGGTGTTAGATGTGATTAGCCTCGAGAAGCCTCAGCGGAAATGGGCCTCATCTCGCCTGGAGGGCAAAACCTCCTGGATTTTCTCGAGTTGCGGCAGGTGTTCTCGACTTACGACGGGGACCTCAGGGACCCGCTCTGGTGGCCTCAGGAAAGGCCAGTCCCCATGCGAGTTCCTCGGGGGCCTCTCGGGATTCCTCTCCCGTCCATGCCAGGGCCTAAGATCTTGCGTGGAGTCGGGGCCGGAACCTGAGGATTCCTCTCCAGTGCTGACATGGATCTTGGGGTACTTCTGGAGTATCCCCAGGAGAGTCAGTCCTCGTCTCGAATGCGGGCATGCACTTGCGCTTTCCTCCAGAGCGGTAGCAGCAGTGTCACGCAGTCCGCCGCGTGGATCAAAGGATCTATGTTTTTCCCTCGAGTCTTTCCCAAGAGGCTTTCCAACGAGGCTTTCCCACAGGGCTGTTCCACGTGCACAAGTGCTGGGAGTCGATACTCGGCTTGAACGTCAAGGCAGTGCAGGGAAAACAGGTTCCTCTGGAATGGACTGACACATCTGGCGGTCTCTTGGAATGGTGCCACGACCCTGGAGTTCCTCTCGCCTTTCCTGTGGAGAGCGCCAACTCTTCGGGAACTCCGGGAATTCTTTCCCTACGAAACAGGGAAAGGATCCCTCATCTCGAGCTAGGAGGCGGAAACGGGGCTCCCCTGGATGTGTGCGGGACCCCACTTGCTTCCTCTCGAGTGGAGACGGGAATGTCGCGGAACTGCTTGAGTTGCAGCAAGGGTGTGAAGGACCCGTTGGAAGTTCCAGTGGTTAGATGTGATTAGCCTCGAGAAGCCTCAGCGGAAATGGGCCTCATCTAGCCTGGAGGGAAAAACCTCCTGGATTTTCTCGAGTTGCGGCAGGTGCTCTCGACTTACTACGGGGACCTCAGGGACCCGCTCTGGTGGCCTCAGGAAAGGCCAGTCCCCATGCGAGTTCCTCGGGGGCCTCTCGGCATTCCTCTCCCGTCGATGCCAGGGCCTAAGACCTTGTGTGGAGTCGGGGCCGGAACCTGAGGATTCCTCTCCAGTGGTGACATGGAGCTTGGGGTACTTCTAGAGTCTCCCCAGGGGAGTCAGTCCTCGTCTGGAATGCGGGCATGCACTTGCGCTTTCCTCCAGAGCGGTAGCAGCAGTGTCACGCAGTCCGCCGCGTGGATCAAAGGATCTATGGTTTTCCCTCGAGTCTTTCCCACGAGGCTTTCCCACGAGGCTTTCCCACAGGGCTGTCCCACGTGCACACGTGGTGGGAGTCGATCCTCGGCTTGAACGTCAAGGCAGTGCAGGGAAAACAGGTTCCTGTGGTATGGACTGACACATCTGGGGGTCTCTTGGAATGTTGGCACGACCCTGGAGTTCCTCTCGCCTCTCCTGTGGAGAGCGTCTCCTCTTGAGATGCGACGGGAACGCCGGGAATTCTTTCCCTACGAAACAGGGAAAGGATCCCTCATCTCGAGCTAGGAGGCGGAAACGGGGCTCCCCTGGATGTGTGCGGGACCCCACGTGCTTCTTCTCGAGTGGAGACGGGTATGTCGGGGAACTTCTTGAGTTACAGCAAGGGTGTGAAGGACCCTTTGGAAGTTCCAGGTGTTAGATGTGATTAGCCTCGAGAAGCCTCAGCGGAAATGGGCCTCATCTCGCCTGGAGGGCAAAACCTCCTGGATTTTCTCGAGTTGCGGCAGGTGCTCTCGACTTATGACGGGGACCTCAGGGACCCGCTCTGGTGGCCTCAGGAATGGCCAGTCCCCATGCGAGTTCCTCGGGGGCCTCTCGGGATTCCTCTCCCGTCGATGCCGGGGTCTAAGACCTTGTGTGGAGTCGGGGCCGGAACCTGAGGATTCCTCTCCATTGCTGACATGGATCTTGGGGTACTTCTGGAGTCTCCCCAGGGGAGTCAGTCCCCGTCTCGAATGCGGGCATGCACTTGCGCTTTCCTCCAGAGCGGTAGCAGCTGTGTCACCCAGTCCGCCGCGTGGATCAAAGGATCTATGGTTTTCCCTCGAGTCTTTCCCACGAGGCTTTCCCACGAGGCTTTCCCACAGGGCTGTCTAACGTGCACAGGTGGTGGGAGTCGATCCTCGGCTTGAACGTCAAGGCAGTGCAGGGAAAACAGGTTCCTCTGGAATGGACTGACACATCTGGGGGACTCTTGGAATGGTGGCACGACCCTGGAGTTCCTCTCGCCTTTCCTGTGGAGAGCGCCTCCTCTTGAGATGCGACGGGAACGCCGGGAATTCTTTCCCTACGAAACAGGGAAAGGATCCCTCATCTCGAGCTAGGAGGCGGAAACGGGGCTCCCCTGGATGTGTGCGGGACCCCACGTGCTTCCTCTCGAGTGGAGACGGGTATGTCGGGGAACTTCTTGAGTTGCAGCAAGGGTGTGAAGGACCCTTTGGAAGTTCCAGTGGTTAGATGTGATTAGCCTCGAGAAGCCTCAGCGGAAATGGGCCTCATCTCGCCTGGAGGGCAAAACCTCCTGGATTTTCTCGAGTTGCGGCAGGTGCTCTCGACTTACGACGGGGACCTCAGGGACCCGCTCTGGTGGCCTCAGGAAAGGCCAGTCCCCATGCGAGTTCCTCGGGGGCCTCTGGGGATTCCTCTCCCGTCAATGCCAGGGCCTAAGACCTTGCGTGGAGTCGGGGCCGGAACCTGAGGATTCCTCTCCAGTGCTGACATGGATCTTGGGGTACTTCTGGAGTCTCCCCAGGGGAGTCAGTCCTCGTCTCGAATACGGGCATGCACTTGTGCTTTCCTCCAGAGCGGTAGCAGCAGTGTCCCGCAGTCCGCCGCTTGGATCAAAGGATCTATGGTTTTCCCTCGAGTCTTTCCCACGAGGCTTTCCCACGAGGCTTTCCCACAGGGCTGTCCCACGTGCACACGTGGTGGGAGTCGATCCTCGGCTTGAACGTCAAGGCAGTGCAGCGAAAACAGGTTCCTCCGGAATGGACTGACACATCTGGGGGACTGTTGGAATGGTGGCACGACCCTGGAGTTCCTCTCGCCTTTCCTGTGGAGAGCGCTTCCTCTTGAGATGCGACGGGAACGCCGGGAATTCTTTCCCTACGAAACAGGGAAAGGATCCCTCATCTCGAGCTAGGAGGCGGAAACGGGGCTCCCCTGGATGTGTGCGGGACCCCACGTGCTTCCTCTCGAGTGGAGACGGGTATGTCGGGGAACTTCTTGAGTTGCAGCAAGGGTGTGAAGGACCCTTTGGAAGTACCAATGGTTAGATGTGATTAGCCTCGAGAAGCCTCAGCGGAAATGGGCATCATCTCGCCTGGAGGGCAAAACCTCCTGGATTTTCTCGAGTTGAGGCAGGTGCTCTCGACTTACGACGGGGACCTCAGGGACCCGCTCTGGTGGCCTCAGGAATGGCCAGTCCCCATGCGAGTTCCTCGGGGGGCTCTGGGGATTCCTCTCCCGTCAATGCCAGGGCCTAAGACCTTGCGTGGAGTCGGGGCCGGAACCTGAGGATTCCTCTCCAGTGCTGACATGGATCTTGGGGCACTTCTGGAGTCTCCCCAGGGGAGTCAGTCCTCGTCTCGAATACGGGCATGCACTTGTGCTTTCCTCCAGAGCGGTAGCAGCAGTGTCCCGCAGTCCGCCGCGTGGATCAAAGGATCTAAGGTTTTCCCTCGAGTCTTTCCCACGAGGCTTTCCCACGAGGCTTTCCCACAGGGCTGTCCCACGTGCACACGTGGTGGGAGTCGATCCTCGGCTTGAACGTCAAGGCAGTGCAGGGAAAACAGGTTCCTCTGGAATGGACTGACACATCTGGGGGACTCTTGGAATGGTGGCACGACCCTGGAGTTCCTCTCGCCTTTCCTGTGGAGAGCGCCTCCTCTTGAGATGCGACGGGAACGCCGGGAATTCTTTCCCTACGAAACAGGGAAAGGATCCCTCATCTCGAGCTAGGACGCGAAAACGGGGCTCCCCTGGATGTGTGCGGGACCCTCGTGCTTCCTCTCGAGTGGAGACGGGTATGTCAGGAACTTCTTGAGTTGCAGCAAGGGTGTGAAGGACCCTTTGGAAGTTCCAGTGGTTAGATGTGATTAGCCTCGAGAAGCCTCAGCGGAAATGGGCCTCATCTCGCCTGGAGGGCAAAACCTCCTGGATTTTCTCGAGTTGCGGCAGGTGCTCTGGACTTACGACGGGGACCTCTGGGACACGCTCTGGTGCCCTCAGGAAAGGCCAGTCCCCTTGCGACTTCCTCAGGGGCCTCTCGGGATTCCTCTCCCGTCGATGCCGGGGCCTAAGACCTTGTGTGGAGTCGGGGCCGGAACCTGAGGATTCCTCTCCAGTGCTTACATGGATCTTGGGGTACTTCTGGAGTCTCCCCAGGGGAGTCAGTCCTCGTCTCGGATGCGGGCATGCACTTGCGCTTTCCTCCAGAGCAGTAGCAGCAATGTCACGCAGTCCGCCGCGTGGATCAAAGGATCTATGGTTTTCCCTCGAGTCTTTCCCACGAGGCTTTCCCACGAGGCTTTCCCACAGGGCTGTCCCACGTGCACACGTGGTGGGAGTCGATCCTCGGCTTGAATGTCAAGGCAGTGCAGGGAAAACAGGTTCCTCTGGAATGGACTGACATATCTGGGGGACTTCTGGAATGGTGGCACGACCTGGAGTTCCTCTCGCCTTTCCTGTGGAGAGCGCCTCCTCTTGAGATGCGAAGGGAACGCTGGGAAATCTTTCCCTACAAAACAGTGAAAGGATCCCTCATCTCGAGCTGGGAGGCGGAAACGGGGCTCCCCTGGATGTGTGCGGGACCCTCGTGCTTCCTCTCGAGTGGAGACGGGTATGTCGGGGAACTTCTTGAGTTGCAGCAAGGGTTTGAAGGACCCTTTGGAAGTTCCAGTGGTTAGATGTGATTGGCCTCGAGAAGCCTCAGCGGAAATGGGCCTCATCTCGCCTGGAGGGCAAAACCTCCTGGATTTTCTCGAGTTGCGGCAGGTGCTCTCGACTTACGACGGGGACCTCAGGGACCCGCTCTGGTGGCCTCAGGAAAGGCCAGTCCCCATGCGAGTTCCTCGGGGGCCTCTCGGGATTCCTCTCCCGTTCATGCCAGGGCCTAAGATCTTGCGTGGAGTCGGGGCCGGAACCTGAAGATTCCTCTCCAGTGCTGACATGGATCTTGGGGTACTTCTGGAGTATCCCCAGGAGAGTCAGTCCTCGTCTCGAATGCGGGCATGCACTTGCGCTTTCCTCCAGAGCGGTAGCAGCAGTGTCACGCAGTCCGCCGCGTGGATCAAAGGATCTATGTTTTTCCCTCGAGTCTTTCCCAAGAGGCTTTCCCACGAGGCTTTCCCACAGGGCTGTTCCACGTGCACACGTGCTGGGAGTCGATACTCGGCTTGAACGTCAAGGCAGTGCAGGGAAAACAGGTTCCTCTGGAATGGACTGACACATCTGGAGGTCTCTTGGAATGGTGCCACGACCCTGGAGTTCCTCTCGCCTTTCCTGTGGAGAGCGCCAACTCTTCGGGAACTCCGGGAATTCTTTCCCTACGAAACAGGGAAAGGATCCCTCATCTCGAGCTAGGAGGCGGAAACGGGGCTCCCCTGGATGTGTGCGGGACCCCACGTGCTTCCTCTCGAGTGGAGACGGGTATGTCGGGGAACTTCTTGAGTTGCAGCAAGGGTGTGAAGGACCCTTTGGAAGTACCAATGGTTAGATGTGATTAGCCTCGAGAAGCCTCAGCGGAAATGGGCCTCATCTCGCCTGGAGGGCAAAACCTCCTGGATTTTCTCGAGTTGAGGCAGGTGCTCTCGACTTACGACGGGGACCTCAGGGACCCGCTCTGGTGGCCTCAGGAATGGCCAGTCCCCATGCGAGTTCCTCGGGGGCCTCTGGGGATTCCTCTCCCGTCAATGCCAGGGCCTAAACCTTGCGTGGAGTCGGGGCCGGAACCTGAGGATTCCTCTCCAGTGCTGACATGGATCTTGGGGTACTTCTGGAGTCTCCCCAGGGGAGTCAGTCCTCGTCTCGAATACGGGCATGCACTTGTGCTTTCCTCCAGAGCGGTAGCAGCAGTGTCCCGCAGTCCGCCGCGTGGATCAAAGGATCTATGGTTTTCCCTCGAGTCTTTCCCACGAGGCTTTCCCACGAGGCTTTCCCACAGGGCTGTCCCACGTGCACACGTGGTGGGAGTCGATCCTCGGCTTGAACGTCAAGGCAGTGCAGGGAAAACAGGTTCCTCTGGAATGGACTGACACATCTGGGGGACTGTTGGAATGGTGGCACGACCCTGGAGTTCCTCTCGCCTTTCCTGTGGAGAGCGCCTCCTCTTGAGATGCGACGGGAACGCTGGGAATTCTTTCCCTACGAAACAGGGAAAGGATCCCTCATCTCGAGCTAGGAGGCGGAAACGGGGCTCCCCTGGATGTGTGCGGGACCCCACGTGCTTCCTCTCGAGTGGAGACGGGTATGTCGGGGAACTTCTTGAGTTGCAGCAAGGGTGTGAAGGACCCTTTGGAAGTACCAATGGTTAGATGTGATTAGCCTCGAGAAGCCTCAGCGGAAATGGGCATCATCTCGCCTGGAGGGCAAAACCTCCTGGATTTTCTCGAGTTGAGGCAGGTGCTCTCGACTTACGACGGGGACCTCAGGGACCCGCTCTGGTGGCCTCAGGAATGGCCAGTCCCCATGCGAGTTCCTCGGGGGGCTCTGGGGATTCCTCTCCCGTCAATGCCAGGGCCTAAGACCTTGCGTGGAGTCGGGGCCGGAACCTGAGGATTCCTCTCCAGTGCTGACATGGATCTTGGGGTACTTCTGGAGTCTCCCCAGGGGAGTCAGTCCTCGTCTCGAATACGGGCATGCACTTGTGCTTTCCTCCAGAGCGGTAGCAGCAGTGTCCCGCAGTCCGCCGCGTGGATCAAAGGATCTATGGTTTTCCCTCGAGTCTTTCCCACGAGGCTTTCCCACGAGGCTTTCCCACAGGGCTGTCCCACGTGCACACGTGGTGGGAGTCGATCCTCGGCTTGAATGTCAAGGCAGTGCAGGGAAAACAGGTTCCTCTGGAATGGACTGACACATCTGGGGGACTCTTGGTATGGTGGCACGACCCTGGAGTTCCTCTCGCCTTTCCTGTGGAGAGCGCCTCCTCTTGAGATGCGACGGGAACGCCGGGAATTCTTTCCCTACGAAACAGGGAAAGGATCCCTCATCTCGAGCTAGGAGGCGAAAACGGGGCTCCCCTGGATGTGTGCGGGACCCTCGTGCTTCCTCTCGAGTGGAGACGGGTATGTCAGGAACTTCTTGAGTTGCAGCAAGGGTGTGAAGGACCCTTTGGAAGTTCCAGTGGTTAGATGTGATTAGCCTCGAGAAGCCTCAGCGGAAATGGGCCTCATCTCGCCTGGAGGGCAAAACCTCCTGGATTTTCTCGAGTTGCGGCAGGTGCTCTGGACTTACGACGGGGACCTCTGGGACACGCTCTGGTGCCCTCAGGAAAGGCCAGTCCCCTTGCGACTTCCTCAGGGGCCTCTCGGGATTCCTCTCCCGTCGATGCCGGGGCCTAAGACCTTGTGTGGAGTCGGGGCCGGAACCTGAGGATTCCTCTCCAGTGCTTACATGGATCTTGGGGTACTTCTGGAGTCTCCCCAGGGGTGTCAGTCCTCGTCTCGGATGCGGGCATGCACTTGCGCTTTCCTCCAGAGCAGTAGCAGCAGTGTCACGCAGTCCGCCGCGTGGATCAAAGGATCTATGGTTTTCCCTCCAGTCTTTCCCACGAGGCTTTCCCACGAGGCTTTCCCACAGGGCTGTCCCACGTGCACACGTGGTGGGAGTCGATCCTCGGCTTGAATGTCAAGGCAGTGCAGGGAAAACAGGTTCCTCTGGAATGGACTGACATATCTGGGGGACTTCTGGAATGGTGGCACGACCTGGAGTTCCTCTCGCCTTTCCTGTGGAGAGCGCCTCCTCTAGAGATGCGAAGGGAACGCTGGGAAATCTTTCCCTACAAAACAGTGAAAGGATCCCTCATCTCGAGCTGGGAGGCGGAAACGGGGCTCCCCTGGATGTGTGCGGGACCCTCCTGCTTCCTCTCGAGTGGAGACGGGTATGTCGGGGAACTTCTTGAGTTGCAGCAAGGGTTTGAAGGACCCTTTGGAAGTTCCAGTGGTTAGATGTGATTGGCCTCGAGAAGCCTCAGCGGAAATGGGCCTCATCTCGCCTGGATGGCAAAACCTCCTGGATTTTCTCGAGTTGCGGCAGGTGCTCTCGACTTACGACGGGGACCTCAGGGACCCGCTCTGGTGGCCTCAGGAAAGGCCAGTCCCCATGCGAGTTCCTCGGGGGCCTCTCGGGATTCCTCTCCCGTTCATGCCAGGGCCTAAGATCTTGCGTGGAGTCGGGGCCGGAACCTGAAGATTCCTCTCCAGTGCTGACATGGATCTTGGGGTACTTCTGGAGTATCCCCAGGAGAGTCAGTCCTCGTCTCGAATGCGGGCATGCACTTGCGCTTTCCTCCAGAGCGGTAGCAGCAGTGTCACGCAGTCCGCCGCGTGAATCAAAGGATCTATGTTTTTCCCTCGAGTCTTTCCCAAGAGGCTTTCCCACGAGGCTTTCCCACTGGGCTGTTCCACGTGCACACGTGCTGGGAGTCGATACTCGGCTTGAACGTCAAGGCAGTGCAGGGAAAACAGGTTCCTCTGGAATGGACTGACACATCTGGAGGTCTCTTGGAATGGTGCCACGACCCTGGAGTTCCTCTCGCCTTTCCTGTGGAGAGCGCCAACTCTTCGGGAACTCCGGGAATTCTTTCCCTACGAAACAGGGAAAGGATCCCTCATCTCGAGCTAGGAGGCGGAAACGGGGCTCCCCTGGATGTGTGCGGGACCCCACTTGCTTCGTCTCGAGTGGAGACGGGTATGTCGCGGAACTGCTTGAGTTGCAGCAAGGGTGTGAAGGACCCGTTGGAAGTTCCAGTGGTTAGATGTGATTAGCCTCGAGAAGCCTCAGCGGAAATGGGCCTCATCTAGCCTGGAGGGAAAAACCTCCTGGATTTTCTCGAGTTGCGGCAGGTGCTCTCGACTTACGACGGGGACCTCAGGGACCCGCTCTGGTGGCCTCAGGAAAGGCCAGTCCCCATGCGAGTTCCTCGGGGGCCTCTCGGCATTCCTCTCCCGTCGATGCCAGGGCCTAAGACCTTGTGTGGAGTCGGGGCCGGAACCTGAGGATTCCTCTCCAGTGGTGACATGGAGCTTGGGGTACTTCTAGAGTCTCCCCAGGGGAGTCAGTCCTCGTCTGGAATGCGGGCATGCACTTGCGCTTTCCTCCAGAGCGGTAGCAGCAGTGTCACGCAGTCCGCCGCGTGGATCAAAGGATCTATGGTTTTCCCTCGAGTCTTTCCCACGAGGCTTTCCCACGAGGCTTTCCCACAGGGCTGTCCCACGTGCACACGTGGTGGGAGTCGATCCTCGGCTTGAACGTCAAGGCAGTGCAGGGAAAACAGGTTCCTCTGGTATGGACTGACACATCTGCTGGTCTCTTGGAATGTTGGCACGACCCTGGAGTTCCTCTCGCCTCTCCTGTGGAGAGCGTCTCCTCTTGAGATGCGACGGGAACGCCGGGAATTCTTTCCCTACGAAACAGGGAAAGGATCCCTCATCTCGAGCTAGGAGGCGGAAACGGGGCTCCCATGGATGTGTGCGGGACCCCACGTGCTTCTTCTCGAGTGGAGACGGGTATGTCGGGGAACTTCTTGAGTTGCAGCAAGGGTGTGAAGGACCCTTTGGAAGTTCCAGGTGTTAGATGTGATTAGCCTCGAGAAGCCTCAGCGGAAATGGGCCTCATCTCGCCTGGAGGGCAAAACCTCCTGGATTTTCTCGAGTTGCGGCAGGTGCTCTCGACTTACGACGGGGACCTCAGGGACCCGCTCTGGTGGCCTCAGGAAAGGCCAGTCCCCATGCGAGTTCCTCGGGGGCCTCTCGGGATTCCTCTCCCGTCGATTCCGGGGCCTAAGACTTTGTGTGGAGTCGGGGCCGGAACATGAGGATTCCTCTCCAGTGCTGACATGGATCTTGGGGTACTTCTGGAGTCTCCCCAGGGGAGTCAGACCTCGTCTCGAATGCGGGCATGCACTTGCGCTTCCCTCCAGAGCGATAGCAGCAGAGTCACGCAGTCCGCCGCGTGGATCAAAGGATCTATGGTTTTCCCTCGAGTCTTTCCCACGAGGCTTTCCCACGAGGCTTTCCCACAGGGCTGTCCCACGTGCACACGTGGTTGGACTCGATCTTCGGCTGGAAAGTCAAGGCAGTGCAGGGAAAGCAGGTTCCTCTGGAATGGACTGACACATCTGGGGGACTCTTGGAATGGTGGCACGACCCTGGAGTTCCTCTCGCCTTTCCTGTGGAGAGCGCCTCCTCTTGAGATGCGACGGGAACGCCGGGAATTCTTTCCCTACGAAACAGGGAAAGGATCCCTCATCTCGAGCTAGGAGGCGGAAACGGGTCTCCCCTGGATGTGTGCGGGACCCTCGTGCTTCCTCTTGAGTGGAGACGGGTATGTCGGGGAACTTCTTGATTTGCAGCAAGGTTGAGAGGGACCCTTTGGATGTTCCAGTGGTTAGATGTGATTAGCCTCGAGAAGCCTCAGCGGAAATGTGCCTCATCTCGCCTGGAGGCCAAAACCTCCTGGATTTTCTCGAGTTGCGGCAGGTGCTCTCGACTTACGACGGGGACCTCAGGGACCCGCTCTGGTGGCCTCAGGAAAGGCCAGTCCCCATGCGAGTTCCTCGGGGGCCTCTCGGGATTCCTCTCCCGTCGATTCCGGGGCCTAAGACTTTGTGTGGAGTCGGGGCCGGAACATGAGGATTTCTCTCCAGTGCTGACATGGAATTCGGGGTACTTCTGGAGTCTCCCCAGGGGAGTCAGTCCTCGTCTCGAATGCGGGCATGCACTTGCGCTTCCCTCCAGAGCGGTAGCAGCAGTGTCACGCAGTCCGCCGCGTGGATCAAAGGATCTATGGTTTTCCCTCGAGTCTTTCCCACGAGGCTTTCCCACGAGGCTTTCCCACAGGGCTGTCCCACGTGCACACGTGGTGGGAGTCGATCCTCGGCTTGATCGTTAAGGCAGTTCAGGGAAAACAGGTTCCTCTGGAATGGACTGACACATCTGGGGGACTCTTGGAATGGTGGCACAACCCTGGAGTTGCTCTCGCCTTTCCTGTGGAGAGCGCCTCCTCTTGAGATGCGACGGGAACGCCGGGAATTCTTTCCCTACGAAACAGGGATAGGATCCCTCATCTCGAACTAGGAGGCGGAAACGGGGCTCCCCTGGATGTGTGCGGCACCCCACGTGCTTCCTCTCGAGTGGAGACGGGTTTGTCGTGGAACTGCTTGAGTTGCAGCAAGGGTGTGAAGGACCCTTTGAAAGTTCCAGTGGTTAGATGTGATTAGCCTCGAGAAGCCTCAGCGGAAGTGGGCCTCATCTCGGCTGGAAGGCAAAACCTCCTGTATTTTCTCGAGTTGCGGCAGGTGCTCTCGACTTACGACGTGGACCTCAGGGACCCGCTCTCGTGGCGTCAGGAAAGGCCAGTCCCCATGCGAGTTCCTCGGGGGCCTCTCGAGATTCCTCTCCCGTCGATGCCGGGGCCTAAGTCCTTGTGTGGAGTCGGGGCCGGAACCTGAGGATTCCTCTCCAGTGCTGACATGGATCTTGGGGTACTTCTGGAGTCTCCCCAGGGGAGTCAGTCCCCGTCTCGAATGCGGGCATGCACTTGCGATTTCCTCCAGAGCGGTAGCAGGAGTGTCATGCAGTCCGCCCGTGGATCAAAGGATCTATGGTTTTCCCTCGAGTCTTTCCCACGAGGCTTTCCCACGAGGCTTTCCCACAGGGCTGTCCCACGTGCACACGTGGTGGGAGTCGATCCTCGGCTTGAACGTCAAGGCAGTGCAGCAAAAACAGGTTCCTCTGGAATGGACTGACACATCTGGGGGACTCTTGGAATGGTGGCACGACCCTGGAGTTCCTCTCGCCTTTCCTGTGGAGAGCGCCTCCTCTTGAGATGCGACGGGAACGCCGGGAATTCTTTCCCTCCGAAACAGGGAAAGGATCCCTCATCTCCAGCTAGGAGTCGGAAACGGGGCTCCCCTGGATGTGTTCGGGACCCTCGTGCTTCCTCTCGAGTGGAGACGGGTATGTCGGGGAACTTCTTGAGTTGCAGCAAGGGTGAGAAGGACCCTTTGGATGTTCCAGTGTTTAGATGTGATTAGCCTCGAGAAGCCTCAGCGGAAATGGGCCTCATCTCGCCTGGAGGGCAAAACCTCCTGGATTTTCTCGAGTTGCGTCAGGTGCTCTCGACTTATGATGGGGACCTCAGGGACCCGCTCTGGTGGCCTCAGGAAAGGCCAGTCCCCATGCGAGTTCCCCGGCGACCTCTCGGGATTCCTCTCCCGTCGATGCCGGGGCCTAAGACCTTGTGTGGAGTCGGGGCCGGAACCTGAGGATTCCTCTCCAGTGCTTACATGGATCTTGGGGTACTTCTGGAGTCTCCCCAGGGGAGTCAGTCCTCGTCTCGAATGCGGCCATGCACTTGCGCTTTCCTCCAGAGCGGTAGCAGCAGTGTCACGCAGTCCGCCGCGTGGATCAAAGAATCTATGGTTTTCCCTCGAGTCTTTCCCACGAGGCTTTCCCACGAGGCTTTCCCACAGGGCTGTCCCACGTGCACACGTGGTGGGAGTCGATCCTCGGCTTGAACGTCAAGGCAGTGCAGGGAAAACAGGGTCCTCTGGAATGGACTGACACATCTGGGAGACTCTTGGAATAGTGGCACGACCCTGGAGTTCCTCTCGCCTTTCCTGTGGAGAGCGCCTCCTCTTGAGATGCGACGGTAACGCCGGGAATCTTTCCCTAAGAAACAGGGAAAGGATCCGTCATCTCGAGTTAGGAGGCGGAAACGGGGCTCCCCTGGATGTGTGCGGGACCTTCGTGCTTCCTCTCGAGTGGAGACGGGTATGTCGGGGAACTTCTTGAGTTGCAGAAAGGTTGTGAAGGACCCTTTGGAAGTTCCAGTGTTTAGACGTGATTGGCCTCAAGAAGCCTAAGCGGAAATGGGCCTCATCTCGCCTGGAGGGTAAAACATCCTGGATTTTCTCGAGTTGCAGCAGGTGCTCTCGACTTACGAAGGGGACAACAGGGACCCGCTCTGGAGGCCTCAGGAAAGGGCAGTCCCCATGCGAGTTCCTCGGGGGCCTCTCGGGATTCCTCTCCCGTCGATGCCGGGGCCTAAGACCTTGTGTGGAGTCGGGGCCGGAACCTGAGGATTCCTCTCCAGTGCTGACATGGACCTTGAGGTACTTCTGGAGTCTCCCCAGGGGAGTCAGTCCTCGTCTCGAATGCGGGCATGCACTTGCGCTTTCCTCCAGAGCGGTAGCATCAGTGTCACGCAGTCCGCCGCGTGGATCAAAGGATCTATGGTTTTCCCTCGAGTCTTTCCCACGAGGCTTTCCCACGAGGCTTTCCCACAGGGCTGTCCCACGTGCACACGTGTTGGGAGTCGATCCTCGGCTTGAACGTCAAGGCAGTGCAGGGAAAACAGGTTCCTCTGGAATGGACTGACACATCTGGGGGACTCTTGGAATGGTGGCACGACCCTGGAGTTCCTCTCGCCTTTCCTGTGGAGAGCGCCTCCTCTTGAGATGCGATGGGAACGCCGGGAATTCTTTCCCTACGAAAAAGGGAAAGGATCTATCATCTCGAGCTAGGAGGCGGAAACGGGGCTCCCCTGGATGTGTGCGGGACCCTCGTGCTTCCTCTCGAGTGGAGACGGGTATGTCGGGGAACTTCTTGAGTTGCAGCAAGGGTGAGAAGGACCCTTTGGAAGTTCCAGTGGTTAGATGTGATTGGCCTCGAGAAGCCTCAGCAGAAATGGGCCTCATCTCGCCAGGAGGGCAAAACCTCCTGGATTTTCTCGAGTTGCGGCAGGTGCTCTCGACTTACGACGGGGACCTCAGGGACCCGCTCTGGTGGCCTCAGGAAAGGCCAGTCCCCATGCGAGTTCCTCGGGGGCCTCTCGGGATTCCTCTCCCGTCGATGCCGGGGCCTAAGAACTTGTGTGGAGTCGGGGCCGGAACGTGAGGATTCCTCTCCAGTGCTGACATGGATCTTGGGGTACTTCTGGAGTCTCCCCAGGGGAGTCAGTCCCCGTCTCGAATGCGGGCATGCACTTGCGCTTTCCTCCAGAGCGGTAGCAGGAGTGTCATGCAGTCCGCCCGTGGATCAAAGGATCTATGGTTTTCCCTCGAGTCTTTCCCACGAGGCTTTCCCACGAGGCTTTCCCACAGGGCTGTCCCACGTGCACACGTGGTGGGAGTCGATCCTCGGCTTGAACGTCAAGGCAGTGCAGGGAAAACAGGTTCCTCTGGAATGGACTGACACATCTGGGGGGCTCTTGGAAAGGTAGCACGACCCTGGAGTTCCTCTCGCCTTTCCTGTGGAGAGCGCCTCCTCTTGAGATGCGACGGGAACGCCGGGAATTCTTTCCCTCCGAAACAGGGAAAGGATCCCTCATCTCCAGCTAGGAGTCGGAAACGGGGCTCCCCTGGATGTGTTCGGGACCCTCGTGCTTCCTCTCGAGTGGAGACGGGTATGTCGGGGAACTTCTTGAGTTGCAGCAAGGGTGAGAAGGACCCTTTGGATGTTCCAGTGTTTAGATGTGATTAGCCTCGAGAAGCCTCAGCGGAAATGGGCCTCATCTCGCCTGGAGGGCAAAACCTCCTGGATTTTCTCGAGTTGCGTCAGGTGCTCTCGACTTATGATGGGGACCTCAGGGACCCGCTCTGGTGGCCTCAGGAAAGGCCAGTCCCCATGCGAGTTCCTCGGCGACCTCTCGGGATTCCTCTCCCGTCGATGCCGGGGCCTAAGACCTTGTGTGGAGTCGGGGCCGGAACCTGAGGATTCCTCTCCAGTGCTTACATGGATCTTGGGGTACTTCTGGAGTCTCCCCAGGGGAGTCAGTCCTCGTCTCGAATGCGGCCATGCACTTGCGCTTTCCTCCAGAGCGGTAGCAGCAGTGTCACGCAGTCCGCCGCGTGGATCAAAGAATCTATGGTTTTCGCTCGAGTCTTTCCCACGAGGCTTTCCCACGAGGCTTTCCCACAGGGCTGTCCCACGTGCACACGTGGTGGGAGTCGATCCTCGGCTTGAACGTCAAGGCAGTGCAGGGAAAACAGGGTCCTCTGGAATGGACTGACACATCTGGGAGACTCTTGGAATAGTGGCACGACCCTGGAGTTCCTCTCGCCTTTCCTGTGGAGAGCGCCTCCTCTTGAGATGCGACGGTAACGCCGGGAATCTTTCCCTAAGAAACAGGGAAAGGATCCGTCATCTCGAGTTAGGAGGCGGAAACGGGGCTCCCCTGGATGTGTGCGGGACCTTCGTGCTTCCTCTCGAGTGGAGACGGGTATGTCGGGGAACTTCTTGAGTTGCAGAAAGGTTGTGAAGGACCCTTTGGAAGTTCCAGTGTTTAGACGTGATTGGCCTCAAGAAGCCTAAGCGGAAATGGGCCTCATCTCGCCTGGAGGGTAAAACATCCTGGATTTTCTCGAGTTGCAGCAGGTGCTCTCGACTTACGAAGGGGACAACAGGGACCCGCTCTGGAGGCCTCAGGAAAGGGCAGTCCCCATGCGAGTTCCTCGGGGGCCTCTCGGGATTCCTCTCCCGTCGATGCCGGGGCCTAAGACCTTGTGTGGAGTCGGGGCCGGAACCTGAGGATTCCTCTCCAGTGCTGACATGGACCTTGAGGTACTTCTGGAGTCTCCCCAGGGGAGTCAGTCCTCGTCTCGAATGCGGGCATGCACTTGCGCTTTCCTCCAGAGCGGTAGCATCAGTGTCACGCAGTCCGCCGCGTGGATCAAAGGATCTATGGTTTTCCCTCGAGTCTTTCCCACGAGGCTTTCCCACGAGGCTTTCCCACAGGGCTGTCCCACGTGCACACGTGTTGGGAGTCGATCCTCGGCTTGAACGTCAAGGCAGTGCAGGGAAAACAGGTTCCTCTGGAATGGACTGACACATCTGGGGGACTCTTGGAATGGTGGCACGACCCTGGAGTTCCTCTCGCCTTTCCTGTGGAGAGCGCCTCCTCTTGAGATGCGATGGGAACGCCGGGAATTCTTTCCCTACGAAAAAGGGAAAGGATCTATCATCTCGAGCTAGGAGGCGGAAACGGGGCTCCCCTGGATGTGTGCGGGACCCTCGTGCTTCCTCTCGAGTGGAGACGGGTATGTCGGGGAACTTCTTGAGTTGCAGCAAGGGTGAGAAGGACCCTTTGGAAGTTCCAGTGGTTAGATGTGATTGGCCTCGAGAAGCCTCAGCAGAAATGGGCCTCATCTCGCCAGGAGGGCAAAACCTCCTGGATTTTCTCGAGTTGCGGCAGGTGCTCTCGACTTACGACGGGGACCTCAGGGACCCGCTCTGGTGGCCTCAGGAAAGGCCAGTCCCCATGCGAGTTCCTCGGGGGCCTCTCGGGATTCCTCTCCCGTCGATGCCGGGGCCTAAGACCTTGTGTGGAGTAGGGGCCAGAACCTGAGGTTTCCTCTCCAGTGCTGACATGGATCTTGGGGTACTTCTGGAGTCTCCCCAGGGGAGTCAGTCCTCGTCTCGAATGCGGGCATGCACTTGCGCTTTCCTCCAGAGCGGTAGCAGCAGTGTCACGCAGTCCGCCGCGTGGATCAAAGAATCTATGGTTTTCCCTCGAGTCTTTCCCACGAGGCTTTCCCACGAGGCTTTCCCACAGGGCTGTCCCACGTGCACACGTGGTGGGAGTCGATCCTCGGCTTGAACGTCAAGGCAGTGCAGCGAAAACAGGTTCCTCTGGAATGGACTGACACATCTGGGGGACTCTTGGAATGGTGGCACGACCCTGGAGTTCCTCTCGCCTTTCCTGTGGAGAGCACCTCCTCTTGAGATGCTACGGGAACGCCGGGAATTCTTTCCCTACGAAACAGGGAAAGGATCCCTCATCTCGAGCTAGGATTCGGAAACGGGTCTCCCCTGGATGTGTGCGGGACCCTCGTGCTTCCTCTCGAGTGGAGACGGGTATGTCGGGGAACTTCTTGATTTGAAGCAAGGGAGAGGGACCCTTTGGATGTTCCAGTGGTTAGATGTGATTAGCCTCGAGAAGCCTCAGCGGAAATGTGCCTCATCTCGCCTGGAGGCCAAAACCTCCTGGATTATCTCGAGTTGCGGCAGGTGCTCTCGACTTACGACGGGGACCTCAGGGACCCGCTCTGGTGGCCTCAGGAAAGGCCAGTCCCCATGCGAGTTCCACGGGGGCCTCTCGGGATTCCTCTCCCGTCGATTCCGGGGCCTAAGACTTTGTGTGGAGTCGGGGCCGGAACATGAGGATTCCTCTCCAGTGCTGACATGGAATTCGGGGTACTTCTGGAGTCTCCCCAGGGGAGTCAGTCCTCGTCTCGAATGCGGGCATGCACTTGCGCTTCCCTCCAGAGCGGTAGCAGCAGTGTCACGCAGTCCGCCGCGTGGATCAAAGGATCTATGGTTTTCCCTCGAGTCTTTCCCACGAGGCTTTCCCACGAGGCTTTCCCACAGGGCTGTCCCACGTGCACACGTGGTGGGACTCGATCCTCGGCTTGAAAGTCAAGGCAGTGCAGGGAAAACAGGTTCCTCTGGAATGGACTGACACATCTGGGGGACTCTTGGAATGGTGGCACGACCCTGGAGTTCCTCTCGCCTTTCCTGTGGAGAGCGCCTCCTCTTGAGATGCGACGGGAACGCCGGGAATTCTTTCCCTACGAAACAGGGAAAGGATCCCTCATCTCGAGTTAGGAGGCGGAAACCGGGCTCCCCTGGATGTGTGCGGGACCCTCGTGCTTCCTCTCGAGTGGAGACGGGTATGTCGGGAAACTTCTTGAGTTGCAGCAAGGGTCAGAAGGACCCTTTGGATGTTCCAGTGGTTAGATGTGATTAGCCTCGAGAAGCCTCAGCGGAAATGGGCCTCATCTCGCCTGGAGGGCAAAACCTCCTGGATTTTCTCGAGTTGCGGCAGGTGCTCTCGACTTACGACTGGGACCTCAGGGACCCGCTCTGGTGGCCTCAGAAAAGGCCAGTCCCCATTCGAGTTCCTCGGGGGACTCTCGGGATTCCTCTCCCGTCGATTCCGGGGCCTAAGACTTTGTGTGGAGTCGGGGCCGGAACATGAGGATTCCTCTCCAGTGCTGACATGGAATTTGGGGTACTTCTGGAGTCTCCCCAGGGGAGTCAGTCATCCTCTCGAATGCGGGCATGCACTTGCGCTTCCCTCCAGAGCGGTAGCATCAGTGTCACGCAGTCCGCCGCGTGGATCAAAGGATCTATGGTTTTCCCTCGAGACTTTCCCACGAGGCTTTCCCACGAGGCTTTCCCACAGGGCTGTCCCACGTGCACACGTGGTGGGAGTCGATCCTCGGCTTGAACGTCAAGGCAGTGCAGCGAAAACAGGTTCCTCTGGAATGGACTGACACATCTGGGGGACTCTTGGAATGGTGGCACGACCCTGGAGTTCCTCTCGCCTTTCCTGTGGAGAGCGCCTCCTCTTAAGATGCTACGGGAACGCCGGGAATTCTTTCCCTACGAAACAGGGAAAGGATCCCTCATCTCGAGCTAGGAGGCGGAAACGGGTCTCCCCTGGATGTGTGCGGGACCCTCGTGCTTCCTCTCGAGTGGAGACGGGTATGTCGGGGAACTTCTTGAGTTGCAGCAAGGGTGAGAGGGACCCTTTGGATGTTCCAGTGGTTAGATGTGATTAGCCTCGAGAAGCCTCAGCGGAAATGTGCCTCATCTCGCCTGGAGGCCAAAACCTCCTGGATTTTCTCGAGTTGCGGCAGGTGCTCTCGACTTACGACGGGGACCACAGGGACCCGCTCTGGTGGCCTCAGGAAAGGCCAGTCCCCATGCGAGTTCCTCGGGGGCCTCTCGGGATTCCTCTCCCGTCGATTCCGGGGCCTAAGACTTTGTGTGGAGTCGGGGCCGGAACATGAGGATTCCTCTCCAGTGCTGACATGGATCTTGGGGTACTTCTGGAGTCTCCCCAGGGGAGTCAGACCTCGTCTCGAATGCGGGCATGCACTTGCGCTTCCCTCCAGAGCGGTAGCAGCAGAGTCACGCAGTCCGCCGCGTGGATCAAAGGATCTATGGTTTTCCCTCGAGTCTTTCCCACGAGGCTTTCCCACGAGGCTTTCCCACAGGGCTGTCCCACGTGCACACGTGGTGGGACTCGATCCTCGGCTGGAAAGTCAAGGCAGTGCAGGGAAAGCAGGTTCCTCTGGAATGGACTGACACATCTGGGGGACTCTTGGAATGGTGGCACGACCCTGGAGTTCCTCTCGCCTTTCCTGTGGAGAGCGCCTCCTCTTAAGATGCTACGGGAACGCCGGGAATTCTTTCCCTACGAAACAGGGAAAGGATCCCTCATCTCGAGCTAGGAGGCGGAAACGGGTCTCCCCTGGATGTGTGCGGGACCCTCGTGCTTCCTCTCGAGTGGAGACGGGTATGTCGGGGAACTTCTTGAGTTGCAGCAAGGATGAGAAGGACCCTTTGGATGTTCCAGTGGTTAGATGTGATTAGCCTCGAGAAGCCTCAGCAGAAATGGGCCTCATCTCGCCAGGAGGGCAAAACCTCCTGGATTTTCTCGAGTTGCGGTAGGTGCTCTCGACTTACGACGGGGACCTCAGGGACCCGCTCTGGTGGCCTCAGGAAAGGCCAGTCCCCATGCGAGTTCCTCGGGGGCCTCTCGGGATTCCTCTCCCGTCGATGCCCGGGCCTAAGAACTTGTGTGTAGTCGGGGACGGAACCTGAGGTTTCCTCTCCAGTGCTGACATGGATCTTGGGGTACTTCTGGAGTCTCCCCAGGGGAGTCAGTCCTCGTCTCGAATGCGGGCATGCACTTGCGCTTTCCTCCAGAGCGGTAGCAGCAGTGTCACACAGTCCGCCGCGTGGATCAAAGGATCTTTGGTTTTCCCTCGAGTCTTTCCCACGAGGCTGTCCCACGAGGCTTTCCCACAGGTCTGTCCCACGTGCACACGTGGTGGGAGTCGATCCTCGGCTTGAACGTCAAGGCAGTGCAGGGAAAACAGGTTCCTCTGGAATGGACTGACACATCTGGCGGTCTCCTGGAATGGTGGCACAACCCTGGAGTTCCTCTCCCCTTTCCTGTGGAGAGCGCCTCCTCTTGAGATGCCACGGGAACGCCGGGAATTCTTTCCCTACGAAACAGGGAAAGGATCCCTCATCTCGAGCTAGGAGGCGGTAACGGGGCTCCCCTGGATGTGTGCGGGACCCCATGTGCTTCCTCTCGAGTGGAGACGGGTATGTCGGGGAACTTCTTGAGTTGCAGCAAGTGTGTGAAGGACCCTTTGGAAGTTCCAGTGGTTAGAAGTGATTAGCCTCGAGAAGCCTCAGCGGAAATGGGCCTCTCATCTCGCCTGGAGGGCAAAACCTCCTGGATTTTCTCGAGTTGCGGCAGGTGCTCTCGACTTACGACGGGGACCACAGGGCCCGCTCTGGTGGCCTCAGGAAAGGCCAGTCCCCATGCGAGTTCCTCGGGGGCCTCTCGGGATTCCTCTCCCGTCGATGCCGGGGCCTAAGAACTTGTGTGGAGTCGGGGCCGGAACGTGAGGATTCCTCTCCAGTGCTGACATGGATCTTGGGGTACTTCTGGAGTCTCCCCAGGGGAGTCAGTCCTCGTCTCGAATGGGGGCATGCACTGGCGCTTTCCTCCAGAGCGGTGGCAGCAGTGTCACGGAGTCCGCCGCGTGGATCAAAGGATCTATGGTTTTCCCTCGAGTCTTACCCACGAGGCTTTCCCACGAGGCTTTCCCACAGGGCTGTCCCACGTGCACACTTGGTGGGAGTCGATCCTCGGCTTGAACGTCAAGGCAGTGCAGGGAAAACAGGTTCCTCTGGAATGGACTGACACATCTGGGGGACTCTTGGAATGGTGGCACGACCCTGGAGTTCCTCTCGGCTTTCCTGTGGAGAGCGCCTCCTCTTGAGATGCGACGGGAACGCCCGGAATTCTTTCCCTACGAAACAGGGAAAGGATCCCTCATCTCGAGCTAGGAGGCGGAAACGGGGCTCCCCTGGATGTGTGCGGGACCCCATGTGCTTCCTCTCAAGTGGAGACGGGTATGTCGGGGAACTTCTTGAGTTGCAGCAAGGGTGTGAAGGACCCTTTGGAAGTTCCAGTGGTTAGATGTGATTAGCCTCGAGAAGCCTCAGCGGAAATGGGCCTCATCTTGCCTGGAGGGCAAAACCTCCTGGATTTTCTCGAGTTGCGGCAGGTGCTCTCGACTTACGACGGGGACCTCAGGGACCCGCTCTGGTGGACTCAGGAAAGGCCAGTCCCCATGCGAGTTCCTCGAGTGCCTCTTGGGATTCCTCTCCTGTCGATGCCGGGGCCTAAGACCTTGTGTGGAGTCGGGGCCGGAACCTGAGGATTCCTCTCCAGTGCTGACATGGATCTTGGGGTACTTCTGGAGTCTCCCCAGGGGAGTCAGTCCTCGTCTCGAATGAGGGCATGCACTTGCGCTTTCCTCAAGAGCGGTAGCAGCAGTGTCACACAGTCCGCAGCGTGGATCAAAGGATCTTTGGTTTTCCCTCGAGTCTTTCCCACGAGGCTGTCCCACGAGGCTTTCCCACAGGGCTGTCCCACGTGCACACGTGGTGGGAGTCGATCCTCGGCTTGATCGTCAAGGCAGTTCAGGGAAAACAGGTTCCTCTGGAATGGACTGACACATCTGGGGGACTCTTGGAATGGTGGCACCACCCTGGAGTTGCTCTCGCCTTTCCTGTGGAGAGCGTCTCCTCTTGAGATGCGACGGGAACGCCGGGAATTCTTTCCCTACGAAACAGGGATAGGATCCCTCATCTCGAACTAGGAGGCGGAAACGGGGCTCCCCTGGATGTGTGCCGCGCCCCACGTGCTTCCTCTCGAGTGGAGACGGGTTTGTCGTGGAACTGCTTGAGTTGCAGCAAGGGTGTGAAGGACCCTTTGAAAGTTCCAGTGGTTAGATGTGATTAGCCTCGAGAAGCCTCAGCGGAAGTGGGCCTCATCTCGGCTGGAAGGCAAAACCTCCTGGATTTTCTCGAGTTGCGGCAGGTGCTCTCGACTTACGACGTGGACCTCAGGGACCCGCTCTGGTGGCGTCAGGAAAGGCCAGTCCCCATGCGAGTTCCTCGGGGGCCTCTCGAGATTCCTCTCCCGTCGATGCCGGGGCCTAAGTCCTTGTGTGGAGTCGGGGCCGGAACCTGAGGATTCCTCTCCAGTGCTGACATGGATCTTGGGGTACTTCTGGAGTCTCCCCAGGGGAGTCAGTCCCCGTCTCGAATGCGGGCATGCACTTGCGCTTTCCTCCAGAGCGGTAGCAGGAGTGTCATGCAGTCCGCCCGTGGATCAAAGGATCTATGCTTTTCCCTCGAGTCTTTCCCACGAAGCTTTCCCACGAGGCTTTCCCACAGGGCTGTCCCACGTGCACACGTGGTGGGAGTCGATCATCGGCTTGAATGTCAAGGCAGTGCAGGGAAACAGGTTCCTCTGGAATGGACTGACCCATCTGGGGGACTCCTGGAATGGTGGCACGACCCTGGAGTTCCTCTCGCCTTTCCTGTGGAGAGCGCCTCCTCTTGAGATGCGACGGGAACGCCGGGAATTCTTTCCCTACGAAACAGGGAAAGGATCCCTCATCTCGAGCTAGGAGGCGGAAACGGGGCTCCCTTGGATGTGTGCTTGACCCTCGTGCTTCCTCTCGAGTGGAGACGGGTATGTCGGGACAATTCTTGTGTTGCAGCAAGGGTGTGAAGGACCCTTTGGAAGTTCCAGTGGTTAGATGTGATTAGCCTCGAGAAGCCTCAGCGGAAATGGGCCTCATCTCACCTGGAGGGCAAAACCTCCTGGATTTTCTGGAGTTGCGGCAGGTGCTCTGGACTTACGATGGGGACCTCAGGGACCCGCTCTGGTGGCCTCAGGAAAGGCCAGTCCCCATGCGAGTTCCTCGGGGGCCTCTCGGGATTCCTGTTCCGTTGATGCCAGGGCCTAAGACCTTGTGTGGAGTAGGGGCCGGAACCTGAGGATTCCTCTCCAGTGCTGACATGGATCTTGCGTACTTCTGGAGTCTCCCCAGGGGAGTCAGTCCTCGTCTCGAATGCGGGCATGCACTTGCGCTTTCCTCCAGATCGGTGGCAGCAGTGTCACGCAGTCCGCCGCGTGGATCAAAGAATCTAGGGTTTTCCCTCGAGTCTTTCCCACGAGGCTTTCCCACGAGGCTTTCCCACAGGGCTGTCCCACGTGCACACGTGGTGGGAGTCGATCCTCGGCTTGAACGTCAAGGCAGTGCAGCGAAAACAGGTTCCTCTGGAATGGACTGACCCATCTGGGGGACTCTTGGAATGGTAGCACGACCCTGGAGTTCCTCTCGCCTTTCCTGTGGAGAACGTCTCCTCTTGAGATGCGACTGGAACGCCGGGAATTCTTTCCCTACGAAACAGGGAAAGGATCCCTCATCTCGAGCTAGGAGGCGGAAACGGGGCTCCCCTGGATCTGTGCGGGACCCCATGTGCTTCCTCTCAAGTGGAGACTGGTATGTCGGGGAACTTCTTGAGTTGCAGCAAGGGTGTGAAGGACCCTTTGGAAGTTCCAGTGGTTAGATGTGATTAGCCTCGAGAAGCCTCAGCGGAAATGGGCCTCATCTCGCCTGGAGGGCAAAACCTCCTGGATTTTCTCGAGTTGCGGCAGGTGCTCTCGACTTACGACGGGGACCTCAGGGACCCGCTCTGGTGGCCTCAGGAAAGGCCAGTCCCCATGCGAGTTCCTCGAGGGCCTCTTGGGATTCCTCTCCTGTCGACGCCGGGGCCTACGACCTTGTGTGGAGTCGGGGCCGGAACCTGAGGATTCCTCTCCAGTGCTGACATGGATCTTGGGGTACTTCTGGAGTCTCCCCAGGGGAGTCAGTCCTCGTCTCGAATGAGGGCATGCACTTGCGCTTTCCTCCAGAGCGGTGGCAGCAGTGTCACGCAGTCCGCCGCGTGGATCAAAGGATCTATGGTTTTCCCTCGAGTCTTTCCCACGAGGCTTTCCCACGAGGCTTTCCCACAGGGCTGTCCCACGTGCACACGTGGTGGGAGTCGATCCTCGGCTTGAACGTCAAGGCAGTGCAGGGAAAACAGGTTCCTCTGGAATGGACTGACACCTCTGGGGGTCTCTTGGAATGGTGGCACGACCCTGGAGTTCCTCTCGCCTTTCCTGTGGAGAGTGCCTCCTTTTGAGATGCGACGGGAAAGCCGGGAATTCTTTCCCTACGAAACAGGGAAAGGATCCCTCATCTCGAGCTAGGAGGCGGAAACGGGGCTCCCCTGGATCTGTGCGGGACCCCACGTGCTTCCTCTCGAGTGGAGACGGGTATGTCGCGGAACTGCTTGAGTTACAGCAAGGGTGTGAAGGACCCTTTGGAAGTCCAGTGGTTAGATGTGATTAGCTTCGAGAAGCCTCAGCGGAAATGGGCCTCATCTCGCCTGGAGGGCAAAACCTCCAGGATTTTCTCGAGTTGCGGCAGGTGCTCTCGACTTACGACGGGGACCTCCGGGACCCGCTCTGGAGGCCTCAGGAAAGGCCAGACCCCATGCGAGTTCTTCGGGGGCCTCTCGGGATTCCTCTCCCGTCGATGCCGGGGCCTAAGACCTTGTGTGGAGTCGGGGCCGGAACCTGAGGATTCCTCTCCAGTACTGACATGGATCTTGGGGTACTTCTGGAGTCTCCCCAGGGGAGTCAGTCCTCGTCTCGAATGCGGGCATGCACTTGCACTTTCCTCCAGAGCAGTAGCAGCAGTGTCACGCAGTCCGCCACGTGGATCAAAGGATCTATGGTTTTCCCTCGAGTCTTTCCCACGAGGCTTTCCCACGAGGCTTTCCCACAGGGCTGTCACACGTGCACACGTGGTGGGAGTCGATCCTCTGCTTGAACGACAAGGCAGTGCAGGGAAAACAGGTTCCTCTGGAATGGACTGACACATCTGGGGGACTCTTGGAATGGTGCCACGACCCTGAAGTTTCTCTCGCCTTACCTGTGGAGAGCGCCTCCTCTTGAGATGCGACGGGAACGCCGGGAATTCTTTCCCTACGAAACAGGGAAAGGATCCCTCATCTCGAGCTAGGAGGCGGAAACGGAGCTCCCTTGGATGTGTGCTTGACCCTCGTGCTTCCTCTCGAGTGGAGACGGGTATGTCGGGACAATTCTTGTGTTGCAGCAAGGGTGTGAAGGACCCTTTGGAAGTTCCAGTGGTTAGATGTGATTAGCCTCGAGAAGCCTCAGCGGAAATGGGCCTCATCTCACCTGGAGGGCAAAACCTCCTGGATTTTCTGGAGTTGCGGCAGGTGCTCTGGACTTACGATGGGGACCTCAGGGACCCGCTCTGGTGGCCTCAGGAAAGGCCAGTCCCCATGCGAGTTCCTCGGGGGCCTCTCGGGATTCCTGTTCCGTTGATGCCAGGGCCTAAGACCTTGTGTGGAGTAGGGGCCGGAACCTGAGGATTCCTCTCCAGTGCTGACATGGATCTTGGGTACTTCTGGAGTCTCCCCAGGGGAGTCAGTCCTCGTCTCGAATGCGGGCATGCACTTGCGCTTTCCTCCAGAGCGGTAGCAGCAGTGTCACGCAGTCCGCAGCGTGGATCAAAGGATCTATGGTTTTCCCTCGAGTCTTTCCCACGAGGCTTTCCCACGAGGCTTTCCCACAGGGCTGTCCCACGTGCACACGTGGTGGGAGTCGATCCTCGGCTTGAACGTCATGGCAGTGCAGGGAAAACAGGTTCCTCTGGAATGGACTGACCCATCTGGGGGACTCTTGGAAAGGTAGCACGACCCTGGAGTTCCTCTCGCCTTTCCTGTGGAGAGCGCCTCCTCTTGAAATGCGACTGGAACGCCGGGAATTCTTTCCCTACGAAACAGGGAAAGGATCCCTCATCTCGAGCTAGGAGGCGGAAACGGGGCTCCCCTGGATGTGTGCGGGACCCCATGTGCTTCCTCTCAAGTGGAGACTGGTATGTCGGGGAACTTCTTGATTTGCAGCAAGGGTGTGAAGGACCCTTTGGAAGTTCCAGTGGTTAGATGTGATTAGCCTCGAGAAGCCTCAGCGGAAATGGGCCTCATCTCGCCTGGAGGGCAAAACCTCCTGGATTTTCTCGAGTTGCGGCAGGTGCTCTCGACTTACGACGGGGACCTCAGGGACCCGCTCTGGAGGCCTCAGGAAAGGCCAGTCCCCATGCGAGTTCTTCGGGGGCCTCTCGGGATTCCTCTCCCGTCGATGCCGGGGCCTAAGACCTTGTGTGGAGTCGGGGCCGGAACCTGAGGATTCCTCTCCAGTACTGACATGGATCTTGGGGTACTTCTGGAGTCTCCCCAGGGGAGTCAGTCCTCGTCTCGAATGCGGGCATGCACTTGCGCTTTCCTCCAGAGCAGTAGCAGCAGTGTCACGCAGTCCGCCACGTGGATCAAAGGATCTATGGTTTTCCCTCGAGTCTTTCCCACGAGGCTTTCCCACGAGGCTTTCCCACAGGGCTGTCACACGTGCACACGTGGTGGGAGTCGATCCTCTGCTTGAACGTCAAGGCAGTGCAGGGAAAACAGGTTCCTCTGGAATGGACTGACACATCTGGGGGACTCTTGGAATGGTGCCACGACCCTGAAGTTTCTCTCGCCTTACCTGTGGAGAGCGCCTCCTCTTGAGATGCGACGGGAACGCCGGGAATTCTTTCCCTACGAAACAGGGAAAGGATCCCTCATCTCGAGCTAGGAGGCGGAAACGGGGCTCCCTTGGATGTGTGCTTGACCCTCGTGCTTCCTCTCGAGTGGAGACGGGTATGTCGGGACAATTCTTGTGTTGCAGCAAGGGTGTGAAGGACCCTTTGGAAGTTCCAGTGGTTAGATGTGATTAGCCTCGAGAAGCCTCAGCGGAAATGGGCCTCATCTCACCTGGAGGGCAAAACCTCCTGGATTTTCTGGAGTTGCGGCAGGTGCTCTGGACTTACGATGGGGACCTCAGGGACCCGCTCTGGTGGCCTCAGGAAAGGCCAGTCCCCATGCGAGTTCCTCGGGGGCCTCTCGGGATTCCTGTTCCGTTGATGCCAGGGCCTAAGACCTTGTGTGGAGTAGGGGCCGGAACCTGAGGATTCCTCTCCAGTGCTGACATGGATCTTGGGTACTTCTGGAGTCTCCCCAGGGGAGTCAGTCCTCGTCTCGAATGCGGGCATGCACTTGCGCTTTCCTCCAGAGCGGTAGCAGCAGTGTCATGCAGTCCGCAGCGTGGATCAAAGGATCTATGGTTTTCCCTCGAGTCTTTCCCACGAGGCTTTCCCACGAGTCTTTCCCACAGGGCTGTCCCACGTGCACACGTGGTGGGAGTCGATCCTCGGCTTGAACGTCATGGCAGTGCAGGGAAAACAGGTTCCTCTGGAATGGACTGACCCATCTGGGGGACTCTTGGAATGGTAGCACGACCCTGGAGTTCCTCTCGCCTTTCCTGTGGAGAGCGCCTCCTCTTGAGATGCGACTGGAACGCCGGGAATTCTTTCCCTACGAAACAGGGAAAGGATCCCTCATCTCGAGCTAGGAGGCGGAAACGGGGCTCCCCTGGATCTGTGCGGGACCCCACGTGCTTCCTCTCGAGTGGAGACGGGTATGTCGCGGAACTGCTTGAGTTACAGCAAGGGTGTGAAGGACCCTTTGGACGTTCCAGTGGTTAGATGTGATTAGCTTCGAGAAGCCTCAGCGGAAATGGGCCTCATCTCGCCTGGAGGGCAAAACCTCCTGGATTTTCTCGAGTTGCGGCAGGTGCTCTCGACTTACGACGGGGACCTCAGGGACCCGCTCTGGTGGCCTCAGGAAAGGCCAGTCCCCATGCGAGTTCCTCGAGGGCCTCTTGGGATTCCTCTCCTGTCGACGCCGGGGCCTACGACCTTGTGTGGAGTCGGGGCCGGAACCTGAGGATTCCTCTCCAGTGCTGACATGGATCTTGGGGTAATTCTGGAGTCTCCCCAGGGGAGTCAGTCCTCGTCTCGAATGAGGGCATGCACTTGCGCTTTCCTCCAGAGCGGTGGCAGCAGTGTCACGCAGTCCGCCGCGTGGATCAAAGGATCTATGGTTTTCCCTCGAGTCTTTCCCACGAGGCTTTCCCACGAGGCTTTCCCACAGGGCTGTCCCACGTGCACACGTGGTGGGAGTCGATCCTCGGCTTGAACGTCAAGGCAGTGCAGGGAAAACAGGTTCCTCTGGAATGGACTGACACCTCTGGGGGTCTCTTGGAATGGTGGCACGACCCTGGAGTTCCTCTCGCCTTTCCTGTGGAGAGCGCCTCCTTTTGATATGCGACGGGAACGCCGGGAATTCTTTCCCTACGAAACAGGGAAAGGATCCCTCATCTCCAGCTAGGAGGCGGAAACGGGGCTCCCCTGGATCTGTGCGGGACCCCACGTGCTTCCTCTCGAGTGGAGACGGGTATGTCGGGGAACTTCTTGAGTTGCAGCAAGGGTGTGAAGGACCCTTTGGAAGTTCCAGTGGTTAGATGTGATTAGCCTCGAGAAGCCTCAGCGGAAATGGGCCTCATCTCGCCTGGAGGGCAAAACCTCCTGGATTTTCTCGAGTTGCGGCAGGTGCTCTCGAGTTACGACGGGGACCTCAGGTACCCGCTCTGGAGGCCTCAGGAAACTCCAGTCCCCATGCGAGGTCCTCGGGGGCCTCTCGGGATTCCTCTCCCGTCGATGCCGGGGCCTAAGACCTTGTGTGGAGTCGGGGCCGGAACCTGAGGATTCCTCTCCAGTGCTGACATGGATCTTGGGGTACTTCTGGAGTCTCCCCAGGGGAGTCAGTCCTCGTCTCGAATGCGGGCATGCACTTGCGCTTTCCTCCAGAACAGTAGCAGCAGTGTCACGAAGTCCGCCGCGTGGATCAAAGGATCTATAGTTTTCCCTCGAGTCTTTCCCACGAGGCTTTCCCACCAGGCTTTCCCACAGGGCTGTCCCACGTGCACACGTGGTAGGAGTCGATCCTCGGCTTGAACGTCAAGGCAGTGCAGGGAAAACAGGTTCCTCTGGAATGGACTGACACATCTGGGGGTCTCTTTGAATGGTGCCACGACCCTAGAGTTCCTCACGCCTTACCTGTGGAGAGCGCCTCCTCTTGAGATGCGACGGGAACGCCGGGAATTCTTTCCCTACGAAACAGGGAAAGGATCCCTCATCTCGAGCTAGGAGGCGGAAACGGGGCTCCCCTGGATGTGTGCGGGACCCCACGTGCTTCCTCTCG
This sequence comes from Ovis canadensis, assembly GCF_042477335.2. Taxonomy (NCBI): domain Eukaryota; kingdom Metazoa; phylum Chordata; class Mammalia; order Artiodactyla; family Bovidae; genus Ovis; species Ovis canadensis. Next base: position 4,207,369 of record NC_091249.1, on the reverse strand, counting down.
AGTGGAGACGGGTATGTCGCGGAACTGCTTGAGTTGCAGCAAGGGTGTGAAGGACCCGTTGGAAGTTCCAGTGGTTAGATGTGATTAGCCTCGAGAAGCCTCAGCGGAAATGGGCCTCATCTCGCCTGGAGGGCAAAACCTCCTGGATTTTCTCGAGTTGTGGCAGGTGCTCTCGACTTACGACGGGGACCTCAGGGACCCGCTCTGGAGGCCTCAGGAAAGGCCAGTCCCCATGCGAGTTCCTCGGGGGCCTCTCGGGATTCCTCTCCCGTCGATTCCGGGGCCTAAGACTTTGTGTGGAGTCGGGGCCGGAACATGAGGATTCCTCTCCAGTGCTGACATGGAATTCGGGGTACTTCTGGAGTCTCCCCAGGGGAGTCAGTCCTCGTCTCGAATGCGGGCATGCACTTGCGCTTCCCTCCAGAGCGGTAGCAGCAGTGTCACGCAGTCCGCCGCGTGGATCAAAGGATCTATGGTTTTCCCTCGAGTCTTTCCCACGAGGCTTTCCCACGAGGCTTTCCCACAGGGCTGTCCCACGTGCACACGTGGTGGGACTCGATCCTCGGCTTGAAAGTCAAGGCAGTGCAGGGAAAACAGGTTCCTCTGGAATGGACTGACACATCTGGGGGACTCTTGGAATGGTGGCACGACCCTGGAGTTCCTCTCGCCTTTCCTGTGGAGAGCGCCTCCTCTTGAGATGCGACGGGAACGCCGGGAATTCTTTCCTACGAAACAGGGAAAGGATCCCTCATCTCGAGTTAGGAGGCGGAAACCGGGCTCCCCTGGATGTGTGCGGGACCCTCGTGCTTCCTCTCGAGTGGAGACGGGTATGTCGGGAAACTTCTTGAGTTGCAGCAAGGGTCAGAAGGACCCTTTTGATGTTCCAGTGGTTAGATGTGATTAGCCTCGAGAAGCCTCAGCGGAAATGGGCCTCATCTCGCCTGGAGGGCAAAACCTCCTGGATTTTCTCGAGTTGCGGCAGGTGCTCTCGACTTACGACTGGGACCTCAGGGACCCGCTCTGGTGGCCTCAGAAAAGGCCAGTCCCCATTCGAGTTCCTCGGGGGACTCTCGGGATTCCTCTCCCGTCGATTCCGGGGCCTAAGACTTTGTGTGGAGTCGGGGCCGGAACATGAGGATTCCTCTCCAGTGCTGACATGGAATTTGGGGTACTTCTGGAGTCTCCCCAGGGGAGTCAGTCATCCTCTCGAATGCGGGCATGCACTTGCGCTTCCCTCCAGAGCGGTAGCATCAGTGTCACGCAGTCCGCCGCGTGGATCAAAGGATCTATGGTTTTCCCTCGAGACTTTCCCACGAGGCTTTCCCACGAGGCTTTCCCACAGGGCTGTCCCACGTGCACACGTGTTGGGAGTCGATCCTCGGCTTGAACGTCAAGGCAGTGCAGGGAAAACAGGTTCCTCTGGAATGGACTGACACATCTGGGGGACTCTTGGAATGGTGGCACGACCCTGGAGTTCCTCTCGCCTTTCCTGTGGAGAGCGCCTCCTCTTGAGATGCGACGGGAACGCCGGGAATTCTTTCCCTAAGAAACAGGGAAAGGATCCCTCATCTCGAGCTAGGAGGCGGAAACGGGTCTCCCCTGGATGTGTGCGGGACCCTCGTGCTTCCTCTCGAGTGGAGACGGGTATGTCGGGGAACTTCTTGAGTTGCAGCAAGGGTGAGAGGGACCCTTTGGATGTTCCAGTGGTTAGATGTGATTAGCCTCGAGAAGCCTCAGCGGAAATGTGCCTCATCTCGCCTGGAGGCCAAAACCTCCTGGATTTTCTCGAATTGCGGCAGGTGCTCTCGACTTACGACGGGGACCTCAGGGACCCGCTCTGGTGGCCTCAGGAAAGGCCAGTCCCCATGCGAGTTCCTCGGGGGCCTCTCGGGATTCCTCTCCCGTCGATTCCGGGGCCTAAGACTTTGTGTGGAGTCGGGGCCGGAACATGAGGATTCCTCTCCAGTGCTGACATGGATCTTGGGGTACTTCTGGAGTCTCCCCAGGGGAGTCAGACCTCGTCTCGAATGCGGGCATGCACTTGCGCTTCCCTCCAGAGCGGTAGCAGCAGAGTCACGCAGTCCGCCGCGTGGATCAAAGGATCTATGGTTTTCCCTCGAGTCTTTCCCACGAGGCTTTCCCACGAGGCTTTCCCACAGGGCTGTCCCACGTGCACACGTGGTGGGACTCGATCCTCGGCTGGAAAGTCAAGGCAGTGCAGGGAAAGCAGGTTCCTCTGGAATGGACTGACACATCTGGGGGACTCTTGGAATGGTGGCACGACCCTGGAGTTCCTCTCGCCTTTCCTGTGGAGAGCGCCTCCTCTTGAGATGCGACGGGAACGCCGGGAATTCTTTCCCTACGAAACAGGGAAAGGATCCCTCATCTCGAGCTAGGAGGCGGAAACGGGTCTCCCCTGGATGTGTGCGGGACCCTCGTGCTTCCTCTTGAGTGGAGACGGGTATGTCGGGGAACTTCTTGATTTGCAGCAAGGTTGAGAGGGACCCTTTGGATGTTCCAGTGGTTAGATGTGATTAGCCTCGAGAAGCCTCAGCGGAAATGTGCCTCATCTCGCCTGGAGGCCAAAACCTCCTGGATTTTCTCGAGTTGCGGCAGGTGCTCTCGACTTACGACGGGGACCTCAGGGACCCGCTCTGGTGGCCTCAGGAAAGGCCAGTCCCCATGCGAGTTCCTCGGGGGCCTCTCGGGATTCCTCTCCCGTCGATTCCGGGGCCTAAGACTTTGTGTGGAGTCGGGGCCGGAACATGAGGATTCTTCTCCAGTGCTGACATGGAATTCGGGGTACTTCTGGAGTCTCCCCAGGGGAGTCAGTCCTCGTCTCGAATGCGGGCATGCACTTGCGCTTCCCTCCAGAGCGGTAGCAGCAGTGTCACGCAGTCCGCCGCGTGGATCAAAGGATCTATGGTTTTCCCTCGAGTCTTTCCCACGAGGCTTTCCCACGAGGCTTTCCCACAGGGCTGTCCCACGTGCACACGTGGTGGGAGTCGATCCTCGGCTTGAACGTCAAGGCAGTGCAGGGAAAACAGGTTCCTCTGGAATGGACTGACACATCTGGGGGACTCTTGGAATGGTGGCACGACCCTGTAGTTCCTCTCGCCTTCCTGTGGAGAGCGCCTCCTCTTGAGATGCGACGGGAACGCCGGGAATTCTTTCCCTACGAAACAGGGAAAGGATCCCTCATCTCCAGCTAGGAGGCGGAAACGGGTCTCCCCTGGATGTGTGCGGGACCCTCGTGCTTCCTCTCGAGTGGAGACGGGTATGTCGGGGAACTTCTTGAGTTGCAGCAAGGATGAGAAGGACCCTTTGGATGTTCCAGTGGTTAGATGTGATTAGCCTCGAGAAGCCTCAGCAGAAATGGGCCTCATCTCGCCAGGAGGGCAAAACCTCCTGGATTTTCTCGAGTTGCGGCAGGTGCTCTCGACTTACGACGGGGACCTCAGGGACTCGCTCTGGTGGCCTCAGGAAAGGCCAGTCCCCATGCGAGTTCCTCGGGGGCCTCTCGGGATTCCTCTCCCGTCGATGCCCGGGCCTAAGAACTTGTGTGGAGTCGGGGACGGAACCTGAGGTTTCCTCTCCAGTGCTGACATGGATCTTGGGGTACTTCTGGAGTCTCCCCAGGGGAGTCAGTCCTCGTCTCGAATGCGGGCATGCACTTGCGCTTTCCTCCAGAGCGGTAGCAGCAGTGTCACACAGTCCGCCGCGTGGATCAAAGGATCTTTGGTTTTCCCTCGAGTCTTTCCCACGAGGCTGTCCCACGAGGCTTTCCCACAGGTCTGTCCCACGTGCACACGTGGTGGGAGTCGATCCTCGGCTTGAACGTCAAGGCAGTGCAGGGAAAACAGGTTCCTCTGGAATGGACTGACACATCTGGCGGTCTCTTGGAATGGTGGCACAACCCTGGAGTTCCTCTCCCCTTTCCTGTGGAGAGCGCCTCCTCTTGAGATGCCACGGGAACGCCGGGAATTCTTTCCCTACGAAACAGGGAAAGGATCCCTCATCTCGAGCTAGGAGGCGGAAACGGGGCTCCCCTGGATGTGTGCGGGAACCCATGTGCTTCCTCTCGAGTGGAGACGGGTATGTCGGGGAACTTCTTGAGTTGCAGCAAGTGTGTGAAGGACCCTTTGGAAGTTCCAGTGGTTAGAAGTGATTAGCCTCGAGAAGCTTCAGCGGAAATGGGCCTCATCTCGCCTGGAGGGCAAAACCTCCTGGATTTTCTCGAGTTGCGGCAGGTGCTCTCGACTTACGACGGGGACCACAGGGCCCGCTCTGGTGGCCTCAGGAAAGGCCAGTCCCCATGCGAGTTCCTCGGGGGCCTCTCGGGATTCCTCTCCCGTCGATGCCGGGGCCTAAGAACTTGTGTGGAGTCGGGGCCGGAACGTGAGGATTCCTCTCCAGTGCTGACATGGATCTTGGGGTACTTCTGGAGTCTCCCCAGGGGAGTCAGTCCCCGTCTCGAATGCGGGCATGCACTTGCGCTTTCCTCCAGAGCGGTAGCAGGAGTGTCATGCAGTCCGCCCGTGGATCAAAGGATCTATGGTTTTCCCTCGAGTCTTTCCCACGAGGCTTTCCCACGAGGCTTTCCCACAGGGCTGTCCCACGTGCACACGTGGTGGGAGTCGATCCTCGGCTTGAACGTCAAGGCAGTGCAGGGAAAACAGGTTCCTCTGGAATGGACTGACACATCTGGGGGGCTCTTGGAAAGGTAGCACGACCCTGGAGTTCCTCTCGCCTTTCCTGTGGAGAGCGCCTCCTCTTGAGATGCGACGGGAACGCCGGGAATTCTTTCCCTCCGAAACAGGGAAAGGATCCCTCATCTCCAGCTAGGAGTCGGAAACGGGGCTCCCCTGGATGTGTTCGGGACCCTCGTGCTTCCTCTCGAGTGGAGACGGGTATGTCGGGGAACTTCTTGAGTTGCAGCAAGGGTGAGAAGGACCCTTTGGATGTTCCAGTGTTTAGATGTGATTAGCCTCGAGAAGCCTCAGCGGAAATGGGCCTCATCTCGCCTGGAGGGCAAAACCTCCTGGATTTTCTCGAGTTGCGTCAGGTGCTCTCGACTTATGATGGGGACCTCAGGGACCCGCTCTGGTGGCCTCAGGAAAGGCCAGTCCCCATGCGAGTTCCTCGGCGACCTCTCGGGATTCCTCTCCCGTCGATGCCGGGGCCTAAGACCTTGTGTGGAGTCGGGGCCGGAACCTGAGGATTCCTCTCCAGTGCTTACATGGATCTTGGGGTACTTCTGGAGTCTCCCCAGGGGAGTCAGTCCTCGTCTCGAATGCGGCCATGCACTTGCGCTTTCCTCCAGAGCGGTAGCAGCAGTGTCACGCAGTCCGCCGCGTGGATCAAAGAATCTATGGTTTTCCCTCGAGTCTTTCCCACGAGGCTTTCCCACGAGGCTTTCCCACAGGGCTGTCCCACGTGCACACGTGGTGGGAGTCGATCCTCGGCTTGAACGTCAAGGCAGTGCAGGGAAAACAGGGTCCTCTGGAATGGACTGACACATCTGGGAGACTCTTGGAATAGTGGCACGACCCTGGAGTTCCTCTCGCCTTTCCTGTGGAGAGCGCCTCCTCTTGAGATGCGACGGTAACGCCGGGAATCTTTCCCTAAGAAACAGGGAAAGGATCCGTCATCTCGAGTTAGGAGGCGGAAACGGGGCTCCCCTGGATGTGTGCGGGACCTTCGTGCTTCCTCTCGAGTGGAGACGGGTATGTCGGGGAACTTCTTGAGTTGCAGAAAGGTTGTGAAGGACCCTTTGGAAGTTCCAGTGTTTAGACGTGATTGGCCTCAAGAAGCCTAAGCGGAAATGGGCCTCATCTCGCCTGGAGGGTAAAACATCCTGGATTTTCTCGAGTTGCAGCAGGTGCTCTCGACTTACGAAGGGGACAACAGGGACCCGCTCTGGAGGCCTCAGGAAAGGGCAGTCCCCATGCGAGTTCCTCGGGGGCCTCTCGGGATTCCTCTCCCGTCGATGCCGGGGCCTAAGACCTTGTGTGGAGTCGGGGCCGGAACCTGAGGATTCCTCTCCAGTGCTGACATGGACCTTGAGGTACTTCTGGAGTCTCCCCAGGGGAGTCAGTCCTCGTCTCGAATGCGGGCATGCACTTGCGCTTTCCTCCAGAGCGGTAGCATCAGTGTCACGCAGTGCGCCGCGTGGATCAAAGGATCTATGGTTTTCCCTCGAGTCTTTCCCACGAGGCTTTCCCACGAGGCTTTCCCACAGGGCTGTCCCACGTGCACACGTGTTGGGAGTCGATCCTCGGCTTGAACGTCAAGGCAGTGCAGGGAAAACAGGTTCCTCTGGAATGGACTGACACATCTGGGGGACTCTTGGAATGGTGGCACGACCCTGGAGTTCCTCTCGCCTTTCCTGTGGAGAGCGCCTCCTCTTGAGATGCGATGGGAACGCCGGGAATTCTTTCCCTACGAAACAGGGAAAGGATCCCTCATCTCGAGCTAGGAGGCGGAAACGGGGCTCCACTGGATGTGTGCGGGACCCTCGTGCTTCCTCTCGAGTGGAGACGGGTATGTCGGGGAACTTCTTGAGTTGCAGCAAGGGTGAGAAGGACCCTTTGGAAGTTCCAGTGGTTAGATGTGATTGGCCTCGAGAAGCCTCAGCAGAAATGGGCCTCATCTCGCCAGGAGGGCAAAACCTCCTGGATTTTCTCGAGTTGCGGCAGGTGCTCTCGACTTACGACGGGGACCTCAGGGACCCGCTCTGGTGGCCTCAGGAAAGGCCAGTCCCCATGCGAGTTCCTCGGGGGCCTCTCGGGATTCCTCTCCCGTCGATGCCGGGGCCTAAGACCTTGTGTGGAGTAGGGGCCAGAACCTGAGGTTTCCTCTCCAGTGCTGACATGGATCTTGGGGTACTTCTGGAGTCTCCCCAGGGGAGTCAGTCCTCGTCTCGAATGCGGGCATGCACTTGCGCTTTCCTCCAGAGCGGTAGCAGCAGTGTCACGCAGTCCGCCGCGTGGATCAAAGAATCTATGGTTTTCCCTCGAGTCTTTCCCACGAGGCTTTCCCACGAGGCTTTCCCACAGGGCTGTCCCACGTGCACACGTGGTGGGAGTCGATCCTCGGCTTGAACGTCAAGGCAGTGCAGCGAAAACAGGTTCCTCTGGAATGGACTGACACATCTGGGGGACTCTTGGAATGGTGGCACGACCCTGGAGTTCCTCTCGCCTTTCCTGTGGAGAGCACCTCCTCTTGAGATGCTACGGGAACGCCGGGAATTCTTTCCCTACGAAACAGGGAAAGGATCCCTCATCTCGAGCTAGGATTCGGAAACGGGTCTCCCCTGGATGTGTGCGGGACCCTCGTGCTTCCTCTCGAGTGGAGACGGGTATGTCGGGGAACTTCTTGATTTGAAGCAAGGGAGAGGGACCCTTTGGATGTTCCAGTGGTTAGATGTGATTAGCCTCGAGAAGCCTCAGCGGAAATGTGCCTCATCTCGCCTGGAGGCCAAAACCTCCTGGATTATCTCGAGTTGCGGCAGGTGCTCTCGACTTACGACGGGGACCTCAGGGACCCGCTCTGGTGGCCTCAGGAAAGGCCAGTCCCCATGCGAGTTCCTCGGGGGCCTCTCGGGATTCCTCTCCCGTCGATTCCGGGGCCTAAGACTTTGTGTGGAGTCGGGGCCGGAACATGAGGATTCCTCTCCAGTGCTGACATGGAATTCGGGGTACTTCTGGAGTCTCCCCAGGGGAGTCAGTCCTCGTCTCGAATGCGGGCATGCACTTGCGCTTCCCTCCAGAGCGGTAGCAGCAGTGTCACGCAGTCCGCCGCGTGGATCAAAGGATCTATGGTTTTCCCTCGAGTCTTTCCCACGAGGCTTTCCCACGAGGCTTTCCCACAGGGCTGTCCCACGTGCACACGTGGTGGGACTCGATCCTCGGCTTGAAAGTCAAGGCAGTGCAGGGAAAACAGGTTCCTCTGGAATGGACTGACACATCTGGGGGACTCTTGGAATGGTGGCACGACCCTGGAGTTCCTCTCGCCTTTCCTGTGGAGAGCGCCTCCTCTTGAGATGCGACGGGAACGCCGGGAATTCTTTCCCTACGAAACAGGGAAAGGATCCCTCATCTCGAGTTAGGAGGCGGAAACCGGGCTCCCCTGGATGTGTGCGGGACCCTCGTGCTTCCTCTCGAGTGGAGACGGGTATGTCGGGAAACTTCTTGAGTTGCAGCAAGGGTCAGAAGGACCCTTTGGATGTTCCAGTGGTTAGATGTGATTAGCCTCGAGAAGCCTCAGCGGAAATGGGCCTCATCTCGCCTGGAGGGCAAAACCTCCTGGATTTTCTCGAGTTGCGGCAGGTGCTCTCGACTTACGACTGGGACCTCAGGGACCCGCTCTGGGGGCCTCAGAAAAGGCCAGTCCCCATTCGAGTTCCTCGGGGGACTCTCGGGATTCCTCTCCCGTCGATTCCGGGGCCTAAGACTTTGTGTGGAGTCGGGGCCGGAACATGAGGATTCCTCTCCAGTGCTGACATGGAATTTGGGGTACTTCTGGAGTCTCCCCAGGGGAGTCAGTCATCCTCTCGAATGCGGGCATGCACTTGCGCTTCCCTCCAGAGCGGTAGCATCAGTGTCACGCAGTCCGCCGCGTGGATCAAAGGATCTATGGTTTTCCCTCGAGACTTTCCCACGAGGCTTTCCCACGAGGCTTTCCCACAGGGCTGTCCCACGTGCACACGTGGTGGGAGTCGATCCTCGGCTTGAACGTCAAGGCAGTGCAGCGAAAACAGGTTCCTCTGGAATGGACTGACACATCTGGGGGACTCTTGGAATGGTGGCACGACCCTGGAGTTCCTCTCGCCTTTCCTGTGGAGAGCGCCTCCTCTTAAGATGCTACGGGAACGCCGGGAATTCTTTCCCTACGAAACAGGGAAAGGATCCCTCATCTCGAGCTAGGAGGCGGAAACGGGTCTCCCCTGGATGTGTGCGGGACCCTCGTGCTTCCTCTCGAGTGGAGACGGGTATGTCGGGGAACTTCTTGAGTTGCAGCAAGGGTGAGAGGGACCCTTTGGATGTTCCAGTGGTTAGATGTGATCAGCCTCGAGAAGCCTCAGCGGAAATGTGCCTCATCTCGCCTGGAGGCCAAAACCTCCTGGATTTTCTCGAGTTGCGGCAGGTGCTCTCGACTTACGACGGGGACCTCAGGGACCCGCTCTGGTGGCCTCAGGAAAGGCCAGTCCCCATGCGAGTTCCTCGGGGGCCTCTCGGGATTCCTCTCCCGTCGATTCCGGGGCCTAAGACTTTGTGTGGAGTCGGGGCCGGAACATGAGGATTCCTCTCCAGTGCTGACATGGATCTTGGGGTACTTCTGGAGTCTCCCCAGGGGAGTCAGACCTCGTCTCGAATGCGGGCATGCACTTGCGCTTCCCTCCAGAGCGGTAGCAGCAGAGTCACGCAGTCCGCCGCGTGGATCAAAGGATCTATGGTTTTCCCTCGAGTCTTTCCCACGAGGCTTTCCCACGAGGCTTTCCCACAGGGCTGTCCCACGTGCACACGTGGTGGGACTCGATCCTCGGCTGGAAAGTCAAGGCAGTGCAGGGAAAGCAGGTTCCTCTGGAATGGACTGACACATCTGGGGGACTCTTGGAATGGTGGCACGACCCTGGAGTTCCTCTCGCCTTCCTGTGGAGAGCGCCTCCTCTTGAGATGCGACGGGAACGCCGGGAATTCTTTCCCTACGAAACAGGGAAAGGATCCCTCATCTCGAGCTAGGAGGCGGAAACGGGGCTCCCCTGGATGTGTGCGGGACCCTCGTGCTTCCTCTCGAGTGGAGACGGGTATGTCGGGGAACTTCTTGAGTTGCAGCAAGGATGAGAAGGACCCTTTGGATGTTCCAGTGGTTAGATGTGATTAGCCTCGAGAAGCTTCAGCAGAAATGGGCCTCATCTCGCCAGGAGGGCAAAACCTCCTGGATTTTCTCGAGTTGCGGCAGGTGCTCTCGACTTACGACGGGGACCTCAGGGACCCGCTCTGGTGGCCTCAGGAAAGGCCAGTCCCCATGCGAGTTCCTCGGGGGCCTCTCGGGATTCCTCTCCCGTCGATGCCCGGGCCTAAGAACTTGTGTGGAGTCGGGGACGGAACCTGAGGTTTCCTCTCCAGTGCTGACATGCATCTTGGGGTACTTCTGGAGTCTCCCCAGGGGAGTCAGTCCTCGTCTCGAATGCGGGCATGCACTTGCGCTTTCCTCCAGAGCGGTAGCAGCAGTGTCACACAGTCCGCCGCGTGGATCAAAGGATCTTTGGTTTTCCCTCGAGTCTTTCCCACGAGGCTGTCCCACGAGGCTTTCCCACAGGTCTGTCCCACGTGCACACGTGGTGGGAGTCGATCCTCGGCTTGAACGTCAAGGCAGTGCAGGGAAAACAGGTTCCTCTGGAATGGACTGACACATCTGGCGGTCTCTTGGAATGGTGGCACAACCCTGGAGTTCCTCTCCCCTTTCCTGTGGAGAGCGCCTCCTCTTGAGATGCCACGGGAACGCCGGGAATTCTTTCCCTACGAAACAGGGAAAGGATCCCTCATCTCGAGCTAGGAGGCGGTAACGGGGCTCCCCTGGATGTGTGCGGGACCCCATGTGCTTCCTCTCGAGTGGAGACTGGTATGTCGGGGAACTTCTTGAGTTGCAGCAAGTGTGTGAAGGACCCTTTGGAAGTTCCAGTGGTTAGAAGTGATTAGCCTCGAGAAGCCTCAGCGGAAATGGGCCTCATCTCGCCTGGAGGGCAAAACCTCCTGGATTTTCTCGAGTTGCGGCAGGTGCTCTCGACTTACGACGGGGACCACAGGGCCCGCTCTGGTGGCCTCAGGAAAGGCCAGTCCCCATGCGAGTTCCTCGGGGGCCTCTCGGGATTCCTCTCCCGTCGATGCCGGGGCCAAAGAACTTGTGTGGAGTCGGGGCCGGAACGTGAGGATTCCTCTCCAGTGCTGACATGGATCTTGGGGTACTTCTGGAGTCTCCCCAGGGGAGTCAGTCCTCGTCTCGAATGGGGGCATGCACTGGCGCTTTCCTCCAGAGCGGTGGCAGCAGTGTCACGGAGTCCGCCGCGTGGATCAAAGGATCTATGGTTTTCCCTCGAGTCTTACCCACGAGGCTTTCCCACGAGGCTTTCCCACAGGGCTGTCCCACGTGCACACTTGGTGGGAGTCGATCCTCGGCTTGAACGTCAAGGCAGTGCAGGGAAAACAGGTTCCTCTGGAATGGACTGACACATCTGGGGGACTCTTGGAATGGTGGCACGACCCTGGAGTTCCTCTCGGCTTTCCTGTGGAGAGCGCCTCCTCTTGAGATGCGACGGGAACGCCCGGAATTCTTTCCCTACGAAACAGGGAAAGGATCCCTCATCTCGAGCTAGGAGGCGGAAACGGGGCTCCCCTGGATGTGTGCGGGACCCCATGTGCTTCCTCTCAAGTGGAGACGGGTATGTCGGGGAACTTCTTGAGTTGCAGCAAGGGTGTGAAGGACCCTTTGGAAGTTCCAGTGGTTAGATGTGATTAGCCTCGAGAAGCCTCAGCGGAAATGGGCCTCATCTTGCCTGGAGGGCAAAACCTCCTGGATTTTCTCGAGTTGCGGCAGGTGCTCTCGACTTACGACGGGGACCTCAGGGACCCGCTCTGGTGGACTCAGGAAAGGCCAGTCCCCATGCGAGTTCCTCGAGTGCCTCTTGGGATTCCTCTCCTGTCGATGCCGGGGCCTAAGACCTTGTGTGGAGTCGGGGCCGGAACCTGAGGATTCCTCTCCAGTGCTGACATGGATCTTGGGGTACTTCTGGAGTCTCCCCAGGGGAGTCAGTCCTCGTCTCGAATGAGGGCATGCACTTGCGCTTTCCTCAAGAGCGGTAGCAGCAGTGTCACACAGTCCGCAGCGTGGATCAAAGGATCTTTGGTTTTCCCTCGAGTCTTTCCCACGAGGCTGTCCCACGAGGCTTTCCCACAGGGCTGTCCCACGTGCACACGTGGTGGGAGTCGATCCTCGGCTTGATCGTCAAGGCAGTTCAGGGAAAACAGGTTCCTCTGGAATGGACTGACACATCTGGGGGACTCTTGGAATGGTGGCACCACCCTGGAGTTGCTCTCGCCTTTCCTGTGGAGAGCGTCTCCTCTTGAGATGCGACGGGAACGCCGGGAATTCTTTCCCTACGAAACAGGGATAGGATCCCTCATCTCGAACTAGGAGGCGGAAACGGGGCTCCCCTGGATGTGTGCGGCACCCCACGTGCTTCCTCTCGAGTGGAGACGGGTTTGTCGTGGAACGGCTTGAGTTGCAGCAAGGGTGTGAAGGACCCTTTGAAAGTTCCAGTGGTTAGATGTGATTAGCCTCGAGAAGCCTCAGCGGAAGTGGGCCTCATCTCGGCTGGAAGGCAAAACCTCCTGGATTTTCTCGAGTTGCGGCAGGTGCTCTCGACTTACGACGTGGACCTCAGGGACCCGCTCTGGTGGCGTCAGGAAAGGCCAGTCCCCATGCGAGTTCCTCGGGGGCCTCTCGAGATTCCTCTCCCGTCGATGCCGGGGCCTAAGTCCTTGTGTGGAGTCGGGGCCGGAACCTGAGGATTCCTCTCCAGTGCTGACATGGATCTTGGGGTACTTCTGGAGTCTCCCCAGGGGAGTCAGTCCCCGTCTCGAATGCGGGCATGCACTTGCGCTTTCCTCCAGAGCGGTAGCAGGAGTGTCATGCAGTCCGCCCGTGGATCAAAGGATCTATGCTTTTCCCTCGATTCTTTCCCACGAAGCTTTCCCACGAGGCTTTCCCACAGGGCTGTCCCACGTGCACACGTGGTGGGAGTCGATCATCGGCTTGAATGTCAAGGCAGTGCAGGGAAACAGGTTCCTCTGGAATGGACTGACCCATCTGGGGGACTCCTGGAATGGTGGCACGACCCTGGAGTTCCTCTCGCCTTTCCTGTGGAGAGCGCCTCCTCTTGAGATGCGACGGGAACGCCGGGAATTCTTTCCCTACGAAACAGGGAAAGGATCCCTCATCTCGAGCTAGGAGGCGGAAACGGGGCTCCCTTGGATGTGTGCTTGACCCTCGTGCTTCCTCTCGAGTGGAGACGGGTATGTCGGGACAATTCTTGTGTTGCAGCAAGGGTGTGAAGGACCCTTTGGAAGTTCCAGTGGTTAGATGTGATTAGCCTCGAGAAGCCTCAGCGGAAATGGGCCTCATCTCACCTGGAGGGCAAAACCTCCTGGATTTTCTGGAGTTGCGGCAGGTGCTCTGGACTTACGATGGGGACCTCAGGGACCCGCTCTGGTGGCCTCAGGAAAGGCCAGTCCCCATGCGAGTTCCTCGGGGGCCTCTCGGGATTCCTGTTCCGTTGATGCCAGGGCCTAAGACCTTGTGTGGAGTAGGGGCCGGAACCTGAGGATTCCTCTCCAGTGCTGACATGGATCTTGGGTACTTCTGGAGTCTCCCCAGGGGAGTCAGTCCTCGTCTCGAATGCGGGCATGCACTTGCGCTTTCCTCCAGAGCGGTGGCAGCAGTGTCACGCAGTCCGCCGCGTGGATCAAAGAATCTAGGGTTTTCCCTCGAGTCTTTCCCACGAGGCTTTCCCACGAGGCGTTCCCACAGGGCTGTCCCACGTGCACACGTGGTGGGAGTCGATCCTCGGCTTGAACGTCAAGGCAGTGCAGCGAAAACAGGTTCCTCTGGAATGGACTGACCCATCTGGGGGACTCTTGGAATGGTAGCACGACCCTGGAGTTCCTCTCGCCTTTCCTGTGGAGAACGCCTCCTCTTGAGATGCGACTGGAACGCCGGGAATTCTTTCCCTACGAAACAGGGAAAGGATCCCTCATCTCGAGCTAGGAGGCGGAAACGGGGCTCCCCTGGATCTGTGCGGGACCCCATGTGCTTCCTCTCAAGTGGAGACTGGTATGTCGGGGAACTTCTTGAGTTGCAGCAAGGGTGTGAAGGACCCTTTGGAAGTTCCAGTGGTTAGATGTGATTAGCCTCGAGAAGCCTCAGCGGAAATGGGCCTCATCTCGCCTGGAGGGCAAAACCTCCTGGATTTTCTCGAGTTGCGGCAGGTGCTCTCGACTTACGACGGGGACCTCAGGGACCCGCTCTGGTGGCCTCAGGAAAGGCCAGTCCCCATGCGAGTTCCTCGAGGGCCTCTTGGGATTCCTCTCCTGTCGACGCCGGGGCCTACGACCTTGTGTGGAGTCGGGGCCGGAACCTGAGGATTCCTCTCCAGTGCTGACATGGATCTTGGGGTAATTCTGGAGTCTCCCCAGGGGAGTCAGTCCTCGTCTCGAATGAGGGCATGCACTTGCGCTTTCCTCCAGAGCGGTGGCAGCAGTGTCACGCAGTCCGCCGCGTGGATCAAAGGATCTATGGTTTTCCCTCGAGTCTTTCCCACGAGGCTTTCCCACGAGGCTTTCCCACAGGGCTGTCCCACGTGCACACGTGGTGGGAGTCGATCCTCGGCTTGAACGTCAAGGCAGTGCAGGGAAAACAGGTTCCTCTGGAATGGACTGACACCTCTGGGGGTCTCTTGGAATGGTGGCACGACCCTGGAGTTCCTCTCGCCTTTCCTGTGGAGAGTGCCTCCTTTTGAGATGCGACGGGAAAGCCGGGAATTCTTTCCCTACGAAACAGGGAAAGGATCCCTCATCTCGAGCTAGGAGGCGGAAACGGGGCTCCCCTGGATCTGTGCGGGACCCCACGTGCTTCCTCTCGAGTGGAGACGGGTATGTCGCGGAACTGCTTGAGTTACAGCAAGGGTGTGAAGGACCCTTTGGAAGTCCAGTGGTTAGATGTGATTAGCTTCGAGAAGCCTCAGCGGAAATGGGCCTCATCTCGCCTGGAGGGCAAAACCTCCTGGATTTTCTCGAGTTGCGGCAGGTGCTCTCGACTTACGACGGGGACCTCCGGGACCCGCTCTGGAGGCCTCAGGAAAGGCCAGACCCCATGCGAGTTCTTCGGGGGCCTCTCGGGATTCCTCTCCCGTCGATGCCGGGGCCTAAGACCTTGTGTGGAGTCGGGGCCGGAACCTGAGGATTCCTCTCCAGTACTGACATGGATCTTGGGGTACTTCTGGAGTCTCCCCAGGGGAGTCAGTCCTCGTCTCGAATGCGGGCATGCACTTGCGCTTTCCTCCAGAGCAGTAGCAGCAGTGTCACGCAGTCCGCCACGTGGATCAAAGGATCTATGGTTTTCCCTCGAGTCTTTCCCACGAGGCTTTCCCACGAGGCTTTCCCACAGGGCTGTCACACGTGCACACGTGGTGGGAGTCGATCCTCTGCTTGAACGACAAGGCAGTGCAGGGAAAACAGGTTCCTCTGGAATGGACTGACACATCTGGGGGACTCTTGGAATGGTGCCACGACCCTGAAGTTTCTCTCGCCTTACCTGTGGAGAGCGCCTCCTCTTGAGATGCGACGGGAACGCCGGGAATTCTTTCCCTACGAAACAGGGAAAGGATCCCTCATCTCGAGCTAGGAGGCGGAAACGGAGCTCCCTTGGATGTGTGCTTGACCCTCGTGCTTCCTCTCGAGTGGAGACGGGTATGTCGGGACAATTCTTGTGTTGCAGCAAGGGTGTGAAGGACCCTTTGGAAGTTCCAGTGGTTAGATGTGATTAGCCTCGAGAAGCCTCAGCGGAAATGGGCCTCATCTCACCTGGAGGGCAAAACCTCCTGGATTTTCTGGAGTTGCGGCAGGTGCTCTGGACTTACGATTGGGACCTCAGGGACCCGCTCTGGTGGCCTCAGGAAAGGCCAGTCCCCATGCGAGTTCCTCGGGGGCCTCTCGGGATTCCTGTTCCGTTGATGCCAGGGCCTAAGACCTTGTGTGGAGTAGGGGCCGGAACCTGAGGATTCCTCTCCAGTGCTGACATGGATCTTGGGTACTTCTGGAGTCTCCCCAGGGGAGTCAGTCCTCGTCTCGAATGCGGGCATGCACTTGCGCTTTCCTCCAGAGCGGTAGCAGCAGTGTCACGCAGTCCGCAGCGTGGATCAAAGGATCTATGGTTTTCCCTCGAGTCTTTCCCACGAGGCTTTCCCACGAGGCTTTCCCACAGGGCTGTCCCACGTGCACACGTGGTGGGAGTCGATCCTCGGCTTGAACGTCATGGCAGTGCAGGGAAAACAGGTTCCTCTGGAATGGACTGACCCATCTGGGGGACTCTTGGAAAGGTAGCACGACCCTGGAGTTCCTCTCGCCTTTCCTGTGGAGAGCGCCTCCTCTTGAGATGCGACTGGAACGCCGGGAATTCTTTCCCTACGAAACAGGGAAAGGATCCCTCATCTCGAGCTAGGAGGCGGAAACGGGGCTCCCCTGGATGTGTGCGGGACCCCATGTGCTTCCTCTCAAGTGGAGACTGGTATGTCGGGGAACTTCTTGAGTTGCAGCAAGGGTGTGAAGGACCCTTTGGAAGTTCCAGTGGTTAGATGTGATTAGCCTCGAGAAGCCTCAGCGGAAATGGGCCTCATCTCGCCTGGAGGGCAAAACCTCCTGGATTTTCTCGAGTTGCGGCAGGTGCTCTCGACTTACGACGGGGACCTCAGGGACCCGCTCTGGAGGCCTCAGGAAAGGCCAGTCCCCATGCGAGTTCTTCGGGGGCCTCTCGGGATTCCTCTCCCGTCGATGCCGGGGCCTAAGACCTTGTGTGGAGTCGGGGCCGGAACCTGAGGATTCCTCTCCAGTACTGACATGGATCTTGGGGTACTTCTGGAGTCTCCCCAGGGGAGTCAGTCCTCGTCTCGAATGCGGGCATGCACTTGCGCTTTCCTCCAGAGCAGTAGCAGCAGTGTCACGCAGTCCGCCACGTGGATCAAAGGATCTATGGTTTTCCCTCGAGTCTTTCCCACGAGGCTTTCCCACGAGGCTTTCCCACAGGGCTGTCACACGTGCACACGTGGTGGGAGTCGATCCTCTGCTTGAACGTCAAGGCAGTGCAGGGAAAACAGGTTCCTCTGGAATGGACTGACACATCTGGGGGACTCTTGGAATGGTGCCACGACCCTGAAGTTTCTCTCGCCTTACCTGTGGAGAGCGCCTCCTCTTGAGATGCGACGGGAACGCCGGGAATTCTTTCCCTACGAAACAGGGAAAGGATCCCTCATCTCGAGCTAGGAGGCGGAAACGGGGCTCCCTTGGATGTGTGCTTGACCCTCGTGCTTCCTCTCGAGTGGAGACGGGTATGTCGGGACAATTCTTGTGTTGCAGCAAGGGTGTGAAGGACCCTTTGGAAGTTCCAGTGGTTAGATGTGATTAGCCTCGAGAAGCCTCAGCGGAAATGGGCCTCATCTCACCTGGAGGGCAAAACCTCCTGGATTTTCTGGAGTTGCGGCAGGTGCTCTGGACTTACGATGGGGACCTCAGGGACCCGCTCTGGTGGCCTCAGGAAAGGCCAGTCCCCATGCGAGTTCCTCGGGGGCCTCTCGGGATTCCTGTTCCGTTGATGCCAGGGCCTAAGACCTTGTGTGGAGTAGGGGCCGGAACCTGAGGATTCCTCTCCAGTGCTGACATGGATCTTGGGTACTTCTGGAGTCTCCCCAGGGGAGTCAGTCCTCGTCTCGAATGCGGGCATGCACTTGCGCTTTCCTCCAGAGCGGTAGCAGCAGTGTCACGCAGTCCGCAGCGTGGATCAAAGGATCTATGGTTTTCCCTCGAGTCTTTCCCACGAGGCTTTCCCACGAGTCTTTCCCACAGGGCTGTCCCACGTGCACACGTGGTGGGAGTCGATCCTCGGCTTGAACGTCATGGCAGTGCAGGGAAAACAGGTTCCTCTGGAATGGACTGACCCATCTGGGGGACTCTTGGAATGGTAGCACGACCCTGGAGTTCCTCTCGCCTTTCCTGTGGAGAGCGCCTCCTCTTGAGATGCGACTGGAACGCCGGGAATTCTTTCCCTACGAAACAGGGAAAGGATCCCTCATCTCGAGCTAGGAGGCGGAAACGGGGCTCCCCTGGATCTGTGCGGGACCCCACGTGCTTCCTCTCGAGTGCAGATGGGTATGTCGCGGAACTGCTTGAGTTACAGCAAGGGTGTGAAGGACCCTTTGGAAGTTCCAGTGGTTAGATGTGATTAGCTTCGAGAAGCCTCAGCGGAAATGGGCCTCATCTCGCCTGGAGGGCAAAACCTCCTGGATTTTCTCGAGTTGCGGCAGGTGCTCTCGACTTACGACGGGGACCTCCGGGACCCACTCTGGTGGCCTCAGGAAAGGCCAGTCCCCATGCGAGTTCCTCGGGGGCCTCTCGGGATTCCTCTCCCGTCGATGCCGGGGCCTAAGACCTTGTGTGGAGTCGGGGCCGGAACCTGAGGATTCCTCTCCAGTGCTGACATGGATCTTGGGGTACTTCTGGAGTCTCCCCAGGGGAGTCAGTCCTCGTCTCGAATGCGGGCATGCACTTGCGCTTTCCTCCAGAGCGGTAGCAGCAGTGTCACGCAGTCCGCCGCGTGGATCAAAGAATCTATGGTTTTCCCTCGAGTCTTTCCCACGAGGCTTTCCCACGAGGCTTTCCCACAAGGCTGTCCCACGTGCACACGTGGTGGGAGTCGATCCTCGGCTTGAACGTCAAGGCAGTGCAGGGAAAACAGGTTCCTCTGGAATGGACTGACACATCTGGGGGACTCGTGGAATGGTGGCACGACCCTGGAGTTCCTCTGGCCTTTCCTGTGGAGAGCGCCTCCTCTTGAGATGCGACGGGAACGCCGTGAATTCTTTCCCTACGAAACAGGGAAAGGATCCCTCATCTCGAGCTAGGAGGCGGAAACGGGGCTCCCCTGGATGTGTGCGGGACCCTATGTGCTTCCTCTCAAGTGGAGACGGGTATGTCGGGGAACTTCTTGAGTTGCAGCAAGGGTGTGAAGGACCCTTTGGAAGTTCCAGTGGTTAGATGTGATTAGCCTCGAGAAGCCTCAGCGGAAATGGGCCTCATCTCGCCTGGAGGGCAAAACCTCCTGGATTTTCTCGAGTTGCGGCAGGTGCTCTCGACATACGACGGGGACCTCAGGGACCCGCTCTGGAGGCCTCAGGAAACGCCAGTCCCCATGCGAGTTCCTCGGGGGCCTCTCGGGATTCCTCTCCCGTCGATGCCGGGGCCTAAGACCTTGTGTGGAGTCGGGGCCGGAACCTGAGGATTCCTCTCCAGTGCTGCCATGGATCTTGGGGTACTTCTGGAGTCTCCCCAGGGGAGTCAGTCCCCGTCTCGAATGCGGGCATGCACTTGCGCTTTCCTCCAGAGCGGTAGCAGCAGTGTCACGCAGTCCGCCGCGTGGATCAAAGGATCTATGGTTTTCCCTCGAGTCTTTCCCACGGGGCTTTCCCACGAGGCTTTCCCACAGGGCTGTCCCACGTGCACACGTGGTGGGAGTCGATCCTCGGCTTGAACGTCAAGGCAGTGCAGGGAAAACAGGTTCCTCTGGAATGGACTGACCCATCTGGGGGACTCTTGGAATGGTGGCACGACCCTGGAGTTCCTCTCGCCTTTCCTGTGGAGAGCGCCTCCTCTTGAGATGCGACGGGAACGCCGGGAATTCTTTCCCTACGAAACAGGGAAAGGATCCCTCATCTCGAGCTAGGAGGCGGAAACGGGGCTCCCCTGGAAGTGTGCGGGACCCTCGTGCTTCCTCTCGAGTGGAGACGGGTATGTCGGGGAACTTCTTGAGTTGCAGCAAGGGTGTGAAGGACCCTTTGGAAGTTCCAGTGGTTAGATGTGATTAGCCTCGAGATGCCTCAGCGGAAATGGGCCTCATCTCGCCTGGAGGGCAAAACCTCGTGGATTTTCTCGAGTTGCGGCAGGTGCTCTCGACTTACGACGGGGACCTCGGGGACCCGCTCTGGTGGCCTCAGGAAAGGCCAGTCCCCATGCGAGTTCCTCGGGGGCCTCTCGGGATTCTTCTCCCGTCGATGCCGGGGCTTAAGACCTTGTGTGGAGTCGGGGCCGGAACCTGAGGATTCCTCCTCAGGGCTGACATGGATCTTGGGCTACTTCTGGAGTATCCCCAGGAGAGTCAGTCCTCGTCTCGAATGTGGGCATGCACTTGCGCTTTCCTCCAGAGCGGTAGCAGCAGTGTCACGCAGTCCGCCACGTGGATCAAAGGATCTATGGTTTTCCCTCGAGTCTTTCCCACGAGGCTTTCCCACGAGGCTTCCCACAGGGCTGTCCCACGTGCACACGAGGTGGGAGTCGATCCTCGGCTTGAACGTCAAGGCAGTGCAGGGAAAACAGTTTCCTCTGGATTGGACTGACACATCTGGGGGTCTCTTGGAATGGTGGCACGACCCTGGAGTTCCTCTCGCCTTTCCTGTGGAGAGCGCCTCCTCTTGAGATGCGACGGGAACGCCGGGAATTCTTTCCCTACGAAACATGGAAAGGATCCCTCATCTCGAGCTAGGAGGCGGAAACAGTGCTCCCCTGGATGTGTGCGGGACCCCACGTGCTTCCCTTCGAATAGAGACGGGTATGTCGCAGAACTGCTTGAGTTGCAGCAAGGGTGTGAAGGACCCTTTGGAAGTTCCAGTGGTTAGATGTGATTAGCCTCGAGAAGCCTCAGCGGAAATGGGCCTCATCTCGCCTGGAGGGCAAAACCTCCTGGATTTTCTCGAGTTGCGGCAGGTGCTCTCGACTTACGACGGGGACCTCAGGGACCCGCTCTGGAGGCCTCAGGAAAGGCCAGTCCCCATGCGAGTTCCTCGGGGGCCACTCGGGATTCCTCTCCCGTCGATGCCGGGGCCTAAGACCTTGTGTGGAGTCGGGGCCGGAACCTGAGGATTCCTCTCCAGTGCTGACATGGATCTTGGGGTACTTCTGGAGTCTCCCCAGGGGAGTCAGTCCTCGTCTCGAATGCGGGCACGCACTTGCGCTTTCCTCCAGAGCGGTAGCAGCAGTGTCATGCATTCCGCCGCGTGAATCAAAGGATCTATGGTTTTCCCTCGAGTCTTTCCCACGAGGCTTTCCCACGAGGCTTTCCCACAGGGCTGTCCCACGTGCACACGTGGTGGGAGTCGATCCTCGGCTTGAACGTCAAGGCAGTGCAGGGAAAACAGGTTCCTCTGGAATGGACTGACACATCTGGGGGACTCTTGGAATGGTGACACGACCCTGGAGTTCCTCTCGCCTTTCCTGTGGAGAGCGCCTCCTCTTGAGATTCGACGGGAACGCCGGGAATTCTTTCCCTACGAAACAGGGAAAGGATCCCTCATCTCGAGCTAGGAGGCGGAAACGGGGCTCCCCTGGATGTGTGCGGGACCCCAAGTGCTTGCTCCCGAGTGGAGACGGGAATGTCGAGGAACTTCTTGAGTTGCAGCAAGGGTGAGAAGGACCCTTAGGAAGTTCCAGTGGTTAGAAGTGATTAGCCTCGAGAAGCCTCAGCGGAAATGGGCCTCATCTCGCCTGAAGGACAAAACCTCGTGAATTTTCTCGAGTTGCGGCAGGTACTTTCGACTTACGACGGGGACCTCAGGGACCCGCTCTGGTGGCCTCAGGAAAGGCTAGTTCCCATGCGAGTTCCTCGGGGGCCTCTCGGGATTCCTCTCCCTTCGATGCCGGGGACTAAGACCTTGTGAGGAGTCAGGGCCGGAACCTGAGGATTCCTCTCCAGTGCTGACATGGATCTTGGGGTACTTCTGGAGTCTCCCCAAGGGAGTCAGTCCTCGTCTCGAATGCGGGCATGCACTTGCGCTTTCCTCCAGAGCGGTAGCAGCAGTGTCACGCAGTCCGCCGCGTGGATCAAAGGATCTATGGTTTTCCCTCGAGTCTTTCCCACGAGGCTTTCCCACGAGGCTTTCCCACAGGGCTGTCCCACGTGTACACGTGGTGGGAGTCGATCCTCGGCTTGAACGTCAAGGCAGTACAGGGAAAACAGGTTCCTCTGGAATGGACTGACACATCTGGGGGACTCGTGGAATGGTGGCACGACCCTGGAGTTCCTCTCGCCTTTCCTGTGGAGAGCGCCTCCTCTTGAGATGCGACGGGAACGCCGGGAATTCTTTCCCAAGAAACAGGGAAAGGATCCCTCATTTCGAGCTAGGAGTCGGAAACGTGGCTCCTCTGGATGTGTGCGGGACCCTCGTGCTTCCTCTCGAGTGGAGACGGGTATGTCGGGGAACTTCTTGAGTTGCAGCAAGGGTGTGAAGGACCCTTTGGAAGTTCCAGTGGTTAGATGTGATTAGCCTCGAGAAGCCTCAGCGGAAATGGGCCTCATCTCGCCTGGAGGGCAAAACCTCCTGGATTTTCTCGAGTTGCGGCAGGTGCTCTCGACTTACGACGGGGACCTCAGGGACCCACTCTGGTGGCCTCAGGAAAGGCCAGTCCCCATGCGAGTTCCTCGGGGGCCTCTCGGGATTCCTCTCCCATCGATGCCGGGGCCTAAGACCTTGTGTGGAGTCGGGGCCGGAACCTGAGGATTCCTCTCCAGTGCTGACATGGATCTTGGGGTAATTCTGGAGTCTCCCCAGGGGAGTCAGTCCTCCTCTCGAATGCAGGCATGCACTTGCGCTTTCATCCAGAGCGGTAGCAGCAATGTCACGCAGTCCGCCGCGTGGTTCAAAGGATCTATGGTTTTCCCTCGAGTCTTTCCCAAGAGGCTTTCCCACGAGGCTTTCCCACAGGGCTGTCCCACGTGCACACGTGGTGGGAGTCGATCCTCGGCTTGAACGTCAAGGCAGTACAGGGAAAACAGGTTCCTCTGGAATGGACTGACACATCTAGGGTCTCTTGGAATGGTGGCACGACCCTGGAGTTCCTCTCGCCTTTCCTGTGGAGAGAGCCTCCTCTTGAGATGCGACGGGATCGACGGGAATTCTTTCCCTACGAAACAGGGAAAGGATCCCTCATCTCGAGCTAGGAGGCGGAAACGGGGCTCCCCTGGATGTGTGCGGGACCCCACGTACTTCCTCTCGAGTGGAGACGGGTATGTCGGGGAACTTCTTGAGTTGCAGCAAGGGTGTGAAGGACCCTTTGGAAGTTCCAGTGGTCAGATGTGATTAGCCTCGAGAAGCCTCAGCGGAAATGGGCCTCATCTCGCCTGGAGGGCAAAACCTCCTGGATTTTCTCGAGTTGCGGCAGGTGCTCTCGACTTACGACGGGGACCTCAGGGACCCGCTCTGGAGGCCTCAGGAAAGGCCAGTCCCCATGCGAGTTCCTCGGGGGCCTCTCGGGATTCCTCTCCCGTCGATGCCGGGGCCTAAGACCTTGTGTGGAGTCGGGGCCGGAACCTGAGGATTCCTCTCCAGTGCTGACATGGATCTTGGGGTACTTCTGGAGTCTCCCCAGGGGAGTCAGTCCTCGTCTCGAATGCGGGCACGCACTTGCGCTTTCCTCCAGAGCGGTAGCAGCAGTGTCATGCATTCCGCCGCGTGGATCAAAGGATCTATGCTTTTCCCTCGAGTCTTTCCCAGGAGGCTTTCCCACCAGGCTTTCCCACAGGGCTGTCCCACGTGCGCACGTGGTGGGAGTCGATCCTCGGCTTGAACGTCAAGGCAGTGCAGGGAAAACAGGTTCCTCTGGAATGGACTGACACATCTGGGAGTCTCTTTGAATGGTGCCACGACCCTGGAGTTCCTCTCGCCTTACCTGTGGAGAGCGCCTCCTCTTGAGATGCGACGGGAACGCCGGGAATTCTTTCCCTACGAAACAGGGAAAGGATCCCTCATCTCGAGCTAGGAGGCGGAAACGGGGCTCCCCTGGATGTGTGCGGGACCCCACGTGCTTCCTCTCGAGTGGAGACGGGTATGTCGCGGAACTGCTTGAGTTGCAGCAAGGGTGTGAAGGACCCGTTGGAAGTTCCAGTGGTTAGATGTGATTAGCCTCGATAAGCCTCAGCGGAAATGGGCCTCATCTCGCCTGGAGGGCAAAACCTCCTGGATTTTCTCGAGTTGCGGCAGGTGCTCTCGACTTACGACGGGGACCTCAGGGACCCGCTCTGGTGGTCTCAGGAAAGGCCAGTCATCATGTGAGTTCCTCGGGGGCCTCTCGGGATTCCTCTCCCGTCGATGCCGGGGCCTAAGACCTTGTGTGGAGTCGGGGCCGGAACCTGAGGATTCCTCTCCAGTGCTGACATGGATCTTGGGGTACTTCTGGGGTCTCCACAGGGGAGTCAGTCCTCGTCTCGAATGCGGGCATGCACTTGCGCTTTCCTCCAGAGCGGTAGCAGCAGTGTCACGCATTCCGCCGCGTGGATCAAGGTATCTATGGCTTTCCCTTGAGTCTTTCCCACGAGGCTTTTCCACGAGGCTTTCCCACAGGGCTGTCCCACGTGCACACGTGGTGGGAGTCGATCCTCGGCTTGAACGTCAAGGCAGTGCAGGGAAAACAGGTTCCTCTGGAATGGACTGACACATCTGGGGGACTCTTGGAATGGTGGCACGACCCTGGAGTTCCTCTCGCCTTTCCTGTGGAGAGCGCCTCCTCTTGAGATGCGACGGGAACGCCGGGAATTCTTTCCCTACGAAACAGGGAAAGGATCCCTCATCTCGAGCTAGGAGGCGGAAACGGGGCTCCCCTGGAAGTGTGCGGGACCCTCGTGCTTCCTCTCAAGTGGAGACGGGTATGTCGGGGAACTTCTTGAGTTGCAGCAAGGGTGTGAAGGACCCTTTGGAAGTTCCAGTGGTTAGATGTGATTAGCCTCGAGATGCTTCAGCGGAAATGGGCCTCATCTCGCCTGGAGGGCAAAACCTCCTGGATTTTCTCGAGTTGCGGCAGGTGCTCTCGACTTACGACGGGGACCTCGGGGACCCGCTCTGGTGGCCTCAGGAAAGGCCAGTCCCCATGCGAGTTCCTCGGGGGCCTCTCGGGATTCTTCTCCCGTCGATGCCGGGGCCTAAGACCTTGTGTGGAGTCGGGGCCGGAACCTGAGGATTCCTCCTCAGGGCTGACATGGATCTTGGGCTACTTCTGGAGTATCCCCAGGAGAGTCAGTCCTCGTCTCGAATGTGGGCATGCACTTGCGCTTTCCTCCAGAGCGGTAGCAGCAGTGTCACGCAGTCCGCCACGTGAATCAAAGGATCTATGGTTTTCCCACGAGTCTTTCCCACGAGGCTTTCCCACAGGGCTGTCCCACGTGCACACGTGGTGGGAGTCGATCCTCGTCTTGAACGTCAAGGCAGTGCAGGGAAAACAGTTTCCTCTATAATGGACTGACACATCTGGGGGACTCTTGGAATGGTGACATGACCCTGGAGTTCCTCTCGCCTTTCCTGAGGAGAGCGCCTCCTCTTGAGATGGGACGGGAACGCCTGGAATTCTTTCTCTACGAAACAGGGAAAGGATCCCTCATCTCGAGCTAGGAGGCGGAAACGGGGCTCCCCTGGATGTGTGCGGGACCCTCGTGCTTCCTCTCGAGTGGAGACGGGTATGTCGGGGAACTTCTTGAGTTGCAGCAAGGGTGTGAAGGACCCTTTGGAAGTTCCAGGGGTTAGATGTGATTAGCCTCGAGAAGCCTCAGCAGAAATGGGCCACATCTCGCCTGGAGGGCAAAACCTCCTGCATTTTCTCGAGTTGCGGCAGGTGCTCTCGACTTATGGCGGGGACCTCGGGGACCTGCTCTGGTGGCCTCAGGAAAGGCCAGTCCTCATGAGAGTTCCTCGCGGGCCTCTCGGGATTCCTCTCCCGTCGATGCCGGGCCTAAGAACTTGTGTGGAGTCGGGGCCGGAACCTGAGGATTCCTCTCCAGTGCTGACATTGATCTTGGGGTACTTCTGGAATCTCCCCAGGGGAGTCAGTCCTCGTGTCGAATGCGGGCATGCACTTGTGCTTTCCTCCAGAGCGGTAGCAGCAGTGTCACGCAGTCCGCCGCGTGGATCAAAGGATCTATGGTTTTCCCTCGAGTCTTTCCCACGAGGCTTTCCCACGAGGCTTTCCCACAGGGCTGTCCCACGTGCACACGTGGTGGGAGTCGATCCTCCGCTTGAACGTCAAGGCAGTGCAGGGAAAACAGGTTCCTCTGGAATGGACTGACACATCTGGGGGACTCTTGGAATGGTGACACGACCCTGGAGTTCTTCTCGCCTTTCCTGTGGAGAGCGCCTCCTCTTGAGATGCGACGGGAACGCCGGGAATTCTTTCCCTACGAAACAGGGAAAGGATCCCTCATCTCGACCTAGGAGGCGGAAACGGGGCTCCCCTGGATGTGTGCGGGACCCCACGTGCTTCCTCTCAAGTGGAGATGGGCATGTCGGGGAACTTCTTGAGTTGCAGCAAGGGTGAGAAGGACCCTTTGGAAGTTCCAGTGGTTAGATGTGATTAGCCTCGAGAAGCCTCAGCGGAAATGGGCCTCATCTCGCCTGGAGGGCAAAACCTCCTGGATTTTCTCGAGTTGCGGCACGTGCTCTCGACTTACGACGGGGACCTCAGGGAAACGCTCTGGTGGCCTCAGGAAAGGCCAGTCCCCAAGCGAGTTCCTCGGGGGCCTCCGGGATTACTCTCCCGTCGATGCCGGGGCCTAAGACCTTGTGTGGAGTCGGGGCCGGAACCTGAGGATTCCTCTCCAGTGCTGACATGGATCTTGGGGTACTTCTGGAGTCTAACCAGGGGAGTCAGTCCTCTTCTCGAATGCGGGCATGCACTTGCGCTTTCCTTCAGAGCGGTAGCAGCAGTGTCACGCAGTCCGCCGTGTGTATCAAAGGATCTATGATTTTCCCTCGAGTCTTTCCCACGAGGCTTTCCCACGATGCTTTCCCACAGGGCTGTCCCACGTGCACACGTGGTGGGAGTCGATCCTCGGCTTGAACGTCAAGGCAGTGCAGGGAAAACAGTTTCCTCTGGAATGGACTGACATATCTGGGGGCCTCTTGGAATGGTGGCACGACCCTGGAGTTCCTCTCGCCTTTCCTGTGGAGAGCGCCTCCTCTTGAGATGCGACGGGAACGCCGGGAATTCTTTCCCTACGAAACAGGGAAAGGATCCCTCATCTCGAGCTGGGAGGCGGAAACGGGGCTCCCCTGGATGTGTGCGGGACCCTCGTGCTTCCTCTCGAGTGGAGACGGGTATGTCGGGGAAGTTCTTGAGTTGCAGCAAGGGTGTGAAGGACCCTTTGGAAGTTCCAGTGGTTAGATGTGATTACCCTCGAGAAGCCTCAGCGGAAATGGGCCTCATCTCGCCTGGAGGGCAAAACCTCTGGATTTTCTCGAGTTGCGGCAGGTGCTCTCGACTTACGACGGGGACCTCGGGGACCCGCTCTGGTGGCCTCAGGAAAGGCCAGTCCCCATGAGAGTTCCTCGGGGGCCTCTCGGGATTCCTCTCCCGTCGATGCCGGGGCCTAAGACCTTGAGTGGAGTCGGGGCCGGAACCTGAGGATTCCTCTCCAGTGCTGACATGGATCTTGGGGTACTTCTGGAGTCTCCCCAGGGGAGTCAGTCCTCGTCTCGAATGCGGGCATGCACTTGCGCTTTCCTCCAGAGCGGTAGCAGCAGTGTCACTCAGTCCGCCGCGTGGATCAAAGGATCTATGGTTTTCCCTCGAGTCTTTCCCACGAGGCTTTCTCACGAGGCTTTCCCACAGGGCTGTCCCACGTGCACACGTGGTGGTAGTCGATCCTCGGCTTGAACGTCAAGGCAGTGCAGGGAAAACAGGTTCCTCTGGAATAGACTGACACATCTGGGGGACTCTTGGAATGGTGACACGACCCCGGAGTTCCTCTCGCCTTTCCTGTGGAGAGCGCCTTCTCTTGAGATGCGACGGGAACGCCGGGAATTCTTTCCCTACGAAACAGGGAAAGGATCCCTCATCTCGAGCTAGGAGGCGGAAACGGGGCTCCCCTGGATGTGTGCGGGACCCTCGTGCTTCCTCTCGAGTAGAGACGGGTATGTCGGGGAACTTCTTGAGTTGCAGCAAGGGTGTGAAGGACCCTTTGGAAGTTCCAGTGGTTAGATGTGATTAGCCTCGAGAAGCCTCAGCGGAATTGGGCCTCATCTCGCCTGGAGGGCAAAACCTCCTGGATTTTCTCGAGTTGCGGCAGGTGCTCTCGACTTACGACGGGGACCTCGGGGACCCGCTCTGGTGGCCTTAGGAAAGGCCAGTCCCCATGCGAGTTCCTCGGGGGCCTCTCGGGATTCCTCTCCAGTCGATGCCGGGGCCTAAGACCTTGTGTGGAGTCGGGGCCGGAACCTGAGGATTCCTCTCCAGTGCTGACTTGGATCTTGGGGTACTTCTGGAGTCTCCCCAGGGGAGTCAGTCTTCGTCTCGAATGCGGGCATGCACTTGCGCTTTCCTCCATAGCGGTAGCAGCAATGTCACGCAGTCCGCCGCGTGGATCAAAGGATCTATGGTTTTCCCTCGAGTCTTTCCCACGAGGCTTTCCCACGAGGCTTTCCCACAGGGCTGTCCCACGTGCACATGTGGTGGGAGTAGATCCTCGGCTTGAACGTCAAGGCAGTGCAGGGAAAACAGGTTGCTCTGGATTGGACTGACACATCTGGGGGACTCTTGGAATGGTGGCACGACCCTGGAGTTCTTCTCGCCTTTCCTGTGGAGAGCGCCTCCTCTTCAGATGCGACGGAACGCCGGGAATTCTTTCCCTACGAAACAGGGAAAGGATCCCTCATCTCGAGCTAGGAGGCGGAAACGGGGCTCCCCTGGATGTGTGCGGGACCCTCGTGCTTCCTCTCGTGTGGAGACGGGTATGTTGGGGAACTTCTTGAGTTGCAGCAAGGGTGTGAAGGATCCTTTGGAAGTTCCAGTGGTTTGATGTGATTAGCCTCGAGAAGCCTCAGCGGAAATGGGCCTCATCTCGCCTGGAGGGCAAAACCTCCTGGATTTTCTCGAGTTGCGGCAGGTGCTCTCGACTTACGAAGGGGACCTCGGGGACCCGCTCTGGTGGCCTCAGGAAAGGCCAGTCCCCATGCGAGTTCCTCGGGGGCCTCTCGGGATTCCTCTCCCGTCGATGCCGGGGCCTAAGACCTTGTGTGGAGTCGGGGCCGGAACCTGAGGATTCCTCTCCAGTGCTGACATGGATCTTGGGCTACTTCTGGAGTCTACAAAGGGGAGTCAGTCCTCGTCTCGAATGCGGGCATGCACTTGCGCTTTCCTCCAGAGCGGTAGCAGCAGTGTCACGCAGTCCGCCGCGTGGATCAAAGGATCTATGGTTTTCCCTCGAGTCTTTCCCACGAGGCTTTCCCAAGAGGCTTTCCCACAGGGCTGTCCCACGTGCACACGTGGTGGGAGTCGATCCTCGGCTTGAGCGTCAAGGCAGTGCAGGGAAAACAGGTTCCTCTGGAATGGACTGACACATCTGGGGGACTCTTGGAATGGTGGCACGACCCTGGAGTTCCTCTCGCCTTTCCTGTGGAGAGCGCCTCCTCTTGAGATGCGACGGGAACGCGGGGAATTCTTTCCCTACGAAACAGGGAAAGGATCCCTCATCTCGAGCTAGGAGGCGGAATCGGGGCCCCCCTGGATGTGTGCGGGACCCTCGTGCTTCCTCTCGAGTGGAGACGGGTATGTCGGGGAACTTCTTGAGTTGCAGCAAGGGTGTGAAGGACCCTTTGGAAGTTCCATTGGTTAGATGTGATTAGCCTCGAGAAGCCTCAGCGGAAATGGGCCTCATCTCGCCTGGAGGGCAAAACCTCCTGGATTTTCTCGAGTTGCGGCAGGTGCCTTCGACTTACGACGGGGACCTCGGGGACCCTCTCTGGTGGCCTCAGGAAAGGCCAGTCCCCAGGCGAGTTCCTCGGGGGCCTCTCGGGATTCCTCTCCCGTCGATGCCGGGGCCTAAGACCTTGTGTGGAGTCCGGGCCGGAACCTGAGGATTCCTCTCCAGTGCTGACATGGATCTTGGGCTACTTCTGGAGTCTCCCCAGGGGAGTCAGTCCTCGTCTCGAATGCGGGCATGAACTTGCGCTTTCCTCCAGAGCGGTAGCAGCAGTGTCACGCAGTGCGCCGCGTGGATCAAAGGAT
The DNA here is from genome assembly GCF_042477335.2 of Ovis canadensis. Classification (NCBI taxonomy): domain Eukaryota; kingdom Metazoa; phylum Chordata; class Mammalia; order Artiodactyla; family Bovidae; genus Ovis; species Ovis canadensis. Next base: position 4,177,508 of record NC_091249.1, on the reverse strand, counting down.
CTATGGTTTTCCCTCGAGTCTTTCCCACGAGTTTTTCCCACGAGGCCTTCCCCCAGGGATTTCCCACGTGCACACGTGGTGGGAGTCGATCCTCGGCTTGAACGTCCAGGCAGTGCAGGGAAAACATGTTCCTCTGGAATGGACTGACACATCTGGGGGACTCCTGGAATGGTGGCACGACCCTGTAGTTCCTCTCGCTTTTCCTGTGGAGAGCGCCTCCTCTTGAGATGCGACGGGAACGCCGGGAATTCTTTCCCTTCGAAACAGGGAAAGGATCCCTCATCTCGAGCTAGGAGGCGGAAACGGGGCCCCCCTGGATGTGTGCGGGACCCTCGTGCTTCCTCTCGAGTGGAGACGGGTATGTCGGGGAACTTCTTGAGTTGCAGCAACGGTGTGAAGGACCCTTTGGAAGTTCCAGTGGTTAGATGTGATTAGCCTCGAGAAGCCTCAGCGGAAATGGGCCTCATCTCGCCTGGAGGGCAAAACCTCCTGGATTTTCTCGAGTTGCGGCAGGTGCTCTCGACTTACGACGGGGAACTCGGGGACCCGCTCTGGTGGCCACAGGAAAGGCCAGTCCCCATGCGAGTTCCTCGGGGGCCTCTCGGGATTCCTCTCCCGTCGATGCCGGGTCCTAAGACGTTGTGTGGAGTCGGGGCCGGAACCTGAGGATTCCTCTCCAGTGCTGACATGGATCTTGGGCTACTTCTGGAGTCTCCCCAGGGGAGTCAGTCCTCGTATCCAATGCGGGCATGCACTTGCGCTTTCCTCCAGAGCGGTAGCAGCAGTGTCACGCAGTCCGCCGCGTGGATCAAAGGATCTATGGTTTTCCCTCGAGTCTTTCCCACGAGGCTTTCCCACAGGGCTGTCCCACGTGCACACGTCGTGGGAGTCGATCCTCGGCTTGAACGTCAAGGCAGTGCAGGGAAAACAGGTTCCTCTGGAATGGACTGACACATCTGGGGGACTCTTGGAATGGTGGCACGACCCTGGAATTCCTCTCTCCTTTCCTGTGGAGAGCGCCTCCTCTTGAGATGCGACGGGAAAGCCGGGAATTCTTTCCCTACGAAACAGGGAAAGGATCCCTCATCTCGAGCTAGGCGGCGGAAACGGGGCTCCCCTGGATGTGTGCGCGACCCTCGTGCTTCCTCTCGAGTGGAGACGGGTAGGTCGGGGAACTTCTTGAGTTGCAGCAAGGGTGTGAAGGACCCTTTGGAAGTTCCAGTGGTTAGATGTGATTAGCCTCGAGAATCCTCAGCGGAAATGGGCCTCATCTCGCCTGGAGGGCAAAACCTCCTGGTTTTTCTCGAGTTGCGGCAGGTGCTGTCGAATTACGACGGGGACCTCGGGGACCCGCTCTGGTGGCCTCAGGAAAGGCCAGTCCCCAAGCGAGTTCCTCGGGGGCCTCTCGGGATTCCTCTCCCGTCGATGCCGGGGCCTAAGACCTTGTGTGGAGTCGGGGCCGGAACCTGAGGATTCCTCTCCAGTGCTGACATGGATCCTGGGGTACTTCTGGAGTCTCCCCAGGGGAGTCAGTCCTCGTCTCGAATGCGGACATGCACTTGCGCTTTCCTCCAGAGCGGCAGCAGCAGTGTCACGCAGTCCGCCGCGTGGATCAAAGGATCTATGGTTTTCCCTCGAGTCTTTCCCACGAGGCTTTCCCACGAGGCTTTCCCACAGGGCTGTCCCACGTGCACACGTGGTGGGAGTCGATCCTCGGCTTGAATGTCAAGGCAGTGCAGGGAAAACAGGTTCCTCTGGAATGGACTGACACATCTGAGGGACTCTTGGAATGGTGGCAGGACCCTGGAGTTCCTCTCGCCTTTCTTATGGAGAGCGCCTCCTCTTGAGATGGGACAGGAACGCCGGGAATTCTTTCTCTACGAAACAGGGAAAGGATACCTCATCTCGAGCTAGGAGGCGGAAACGGGGCTCCCCTGGATGTGTGCGGGACCGTCGTGCTTCCTCTCGAGTGGAGACGGGTATGTTGGGGAACTTCTTGAGTTGCAGCAAGGGTGTGAAGGACCCTTTGGAAGTTCCAGTGGTTAGATGTGATTAGCCTCGAGAAGCCTCAGCGGAAATGGGCCTCATCTCGCCTGGAGGGCAAAACCTCCTGGATCTTCTCGAGTTGCGGCAGGTGCTCTCGACTTACGACGGGGACCTCGGGGACCCGCTCTGGTGGCCTCAGGAAAGGCCAGTCCCCATGCGAGTTCCTCGGGGTCCTCTCGGGATTCCTCTCCCGTCGATGCCGGGGCCTAAGACCTTGTGTGGAGTCGGGGCCGGAACCTGAGGATTCCTCTCCAGTGCTGACATGGATCCTGGGGTACTTCTGGAGTCTCCCCAGGGGAGTCAGTCCTCGTCTCGAATGCGGACATGCACTTGCGCTTTTCTCCGGAGCGGTAGCAGCAGAGTCACGCAGTCCGCCGCGTGGATCAAAGGATCTATGGTTTTCCCTCGAGTCTTTCCCACGAGGCTTTCCCACGAGGCTTTCCCACAGGGCTGTCCCACGTGCACACGTGGTGGGACTCGATCCTCGGCTTGAACGTCAAGGCAGTGCAGGGAAAACAGATTCCTCTGGAATGGACTGACACATCTGGGGGACTCTTGGAATGGTGGCACGACCCTGGAGTTCCTCTCGCCTTTCCTGTGGAGAGTGCCTTCTCTTGAGATGGGACGGGAACGCCGGGAATTCTTTCCCTACGAAACAGGGAAAGGATCCCTCATCTCAAGCTAGGAGGCAGAAACGGGGCTCCCCTGGATGTGTGCGGGACCCTCGTGCTTCCTCTCGAGTGGAGACGGGTATGTCGGGGAACTTCTTGAGTTGCAGCAAGGGTGTGAAGGACCCTTTGGAAGTTCAAGTGGTTAGATGTGATTAGCCTCGAGAAGCCTCAGCGGAAATGGGCCTCATCTCGCCTGGAGGGCAAAACCTCCTGGATTTTCTCGAGTTGCGGCATGTGCTCTCGACTTACGACGGGGACCTCGGGGACCCGCTCTGGTGGCCTCAGGAAAGGCCAGTCCCCATGCGAGTTCCTCGGGGGCCTCTCGGGATTAATCAACCGTCGATGCCGGGGCCTAAGACCTTGTGTGGAGTCGGGGCCGGAACCTGAGGATTCTTCTCCAGTGCTGACATGGATCCTGGGGTACTTCTGGAGTCTCCCCAGGGGAGTCAGTCCTCGTCTCGAATGCGGACATGCACTTGCGCTTTCCTCCAGAGTGGTAGCAGCAGAGTCACGCAGTCCGCCGCGTGGATCAAAGGATCTATGGTTTTCCCTCGAGTCTTTCCCACGAGGCTTTCCCACGAGGCTTTCACACAGGGCTGTCCCACGTGCACACGTGGTGGGAGTCGATCCTCGGCTTGAACGTCAAGGCAGTGCAGGGAAAACAGATTCCTCTGGAATGGACTGACACATCTGGGGGACTCTTGGAATGGTGGCACGACCCTGGAGTTCCTCTCGCCTTTCCTGTGGAGAGCGCCTTCTCTTGAGATGCGACGGGAACGCCGGGAATTCTTTCCCTTCGAAACAGGGAAAGGATCCCTCATCTCAAGCTAGGAGGCGGAAACGGGGCTCCCCTGGATGTGTCGGGACCCTCGTGCTTCCTCTCGAGTGGAGACGGGTATGTCGGGGAACTTCTTGAGTTGCAGCAAGGGTGTGAAGGACCCTTTGGAAGTTCCAGTGGTTAGATGTGATTAGCCTCGAGAAACCTCAGCAGAAATGGGCCTCATCTCGCCTGGAGGGCAAAACCTCCTGGATTTTCTCGAGTTGCGGCAGGTGCTCTCGACTTACGATGGGGACCTCGGGGACGCGCTCTGGTGCCCTAGGAAAGGCCAGTCCCCATGCGAGTTCCTCGGGAGCCTCTCGGGATTCCTCTCCCGTCGATGCCGGGGCCTAAGACCTTGTGTGGAGTCGGGGCCGGAACCTGAGGATTCCGCTCCAGTGCTGACATGGATCTTGGGGTACTTCTGGAGTCTCCCCAGGGGAGTCAGTCCTCGTCTCGAATGCGGGAATGCCCTTGCGCTTTCCTCCAGAGCGGTAGGAGCAGTGTCACGCAGTCCGCCGCGTGGATCAAAGGATCTATGGTTTTCCCTCGAGTCTTTCCCACGAGGCTTTCCCACGAGGCTTTCCCACAGGGCTGTCCCACGTGCACACGTGGTGGGAGTCGATCCTCGGCTTGAACGTCAAGGCAGTGCAGGGAAAACAGGTTCCTCTGGAATGGACTGACACATCTGGGGACTCTTGGAAAGGTGGCACGACCCTGGAGTTCCTCTCGCCTTTCCTGTGGAGAGCGCCTCCTCTTGAGATGCGACGGGAACGCCGGGAATTCTTTCCCTACGAAACAGGGAAAGGATCCCTCATCTCGAGCTAGGAGGCGGAAACGGGGCTCCCCTGGATGTGTGCGGGACCCACGTGCTTCCTCTCGAGTGGAGACGTGTATGTCGGGGAACTTCTTGAGGTACAGCAAGGGTGTGAAGGACCCTTTGGAAGTTCCAGAGGTTAGATGTGATTAGCCTCGAGAAGCCTCAGCGGACATGGGCCTCATCTCGCCTGGAGGGCAAAACCTCCTGGATTTTCTCGAGTTGCGGCAGGTGCTCTCGACTTACGATGGGGACCTCGGGGACCCGCTCTGGTGCCCTCAGGAAAGGCCAGTCCCCAAGCGAGTTCCTCGGGGGCCTCTCGGGATTCCTCTCCCGTCGATGCCGGGGCCTAAGACCTTGTGTGGAGTCGGGCCGGAACCTGAGGATTCCTCTCCAGTGCTGACATGGATCTTGGGCTACTTCTGGAGTCTCCGAAGGGGAGTCAGTCCTCTTCTCGAATGCGGGCATGCACTTGTGCTTTCCTCCAGAGCGGTAGCAGCAGTGTCACGCAGTCCGCCGCGTGGATCAAAGGATCTATGATTTTCCCTCGAGTCTTTCCCACGAGGCTTTCCCACAGGGCTGTTCCACGTGCACACGTGGTGGGAGTCGATCCTCGGCTTGAACGTCAAGGCAGTGCAGGGAAAACAGGTTCCTCTGGAATGGACTGACACATCTGGGGGACTGTTGGAATGGTGGCACGACCCTGGAGTTCCTCTCGCCTTTCCTGTGGAGAGCGCCTCCTCTTGAGATGCGATGGGAACGCCGGGAATTCTTTCCCTACGAAACAGGGAAAGGATCCCTCATCTCGAGCTAGGAGGCGGAAACGGGGCTCCCCTGGATGTGTGCGGGACCCGCGTGCTTCCTCTCGAGTGGAGACGGGTATGTCGGGGAACTTCTTGAGTTGCAGCAAGGGTGTGAAGGACCCTTTGGAAGTTCCAGAGGTTAGATGTGATTAGCCTCGAGAAGCCTCAGCGGAAATGGGCCACATCTCGCCTGGAGGGCAAAACCTCCTGGATTTTCTCGAATTGCGGCAGGTGCCCTCGACTTTCGACGGGGAACTCGGGGACCCGCTCTGGTGGCCTCAGGAAAGGCCAGTCCCCATGCGAGTTCCTCGGGGGCCTCTCGGGATTCCTCTCCCGTCGATGCCGGGGCCTAAGACCTTGTGTGGAGTCGGGGCCGGAACCTGAGGATTCCTCTCCTGTGCTGACATGGATCTTGGGCTACTTCTGGAGTCTCCCCAGGGGAGTCAGTCCTCGTCTCGAATGCGGGCATGCACTTGCGCTTTCCTCCAGAGCGGTAGCAGCAGTGTCACGCAGTCCGCCGCGTGGAGCAAAGGATCTATGGTTTTCCCTCGAGACTTTCCCACGAGGCTTTCCCACGAGGCTTTCCCACAGGGCTGTCCCACGTGCACACGTGGTGGGAGTCGATCCTCGGCTTGAACGTCAAGGCAGTGCAGGGAAAACAGGTTCCTCTGGAATGGACTGACACATCTGGGGGACTCTTGGAATGGTGGCACGACCCTGGAGTTCCACTCGCCTTTCCTGTGGAGAGCGCCTCCTCTTGAGATGCGACGGGAACGCTGGGAATTCTTTCCCTACGAAACAGGGAAAGGATCCCTCATCTCGAGCTAGGAGGCGGAAACGGGGCTCCCCTGGATGTGTGCGGGACCCCACGTGCATCCTCTCGAGTGGAGACGGGTATGTCGGGGAACTTCTTGAGTTGCAGCAAGGGTGTGAAGGACCCTTTGGAAGTTCCAGTGGTAAGACGTGATTGGCCTCGAGAAGACTCAGCGGAAATGGGCCTCATCTCGCCTGGAGGGCAAAACCTCCTGGATTTTCTCGAGTTGCGGCAGGTGCTCTCGACTTACGACGGGGACCTCAGGGACCCGCTCTGGTGGCCTCAGGAAAGGCCAGTCCCCATGCGAGTTCCTCGGGGGCCTCTCGGGATTCCTCTCCCGTCGATGCCGGGGCCTAAGACCTTGTGTGGAGTCGGGGCCGGAACCTGAGGATTCCTCTCCAGTGCTGACATGGATCTTGGGGTACTTCTGGAGTCTCCCCAGGGGAGTCAGTCCTCGTCTCGAATGCGGGCATGCACTTGCGCTTTCCTCCAGAGCGGTAGCAGCAGTGTCACGCAGTCCGCCGCGTGGATCAAAGGATCTCTGGGTTTCCCTCGAGTCTTTCCCACGAGGCTGTCCCACGAGGCTTTCCCACAGGGCTGTCCCACGTGCACACGTGGTGGGAGTCGATCCTCGGCTTGAACGTCAAGGCAGTGCAGGGAAAACAGGTTCCTCTGGAATGGACTGACACATCTGGGGGTCTCTTGGAATGGCGGCACGACTCTGGAGTTCCTCTTCCCTTTCCTGTGGAGAGCGCCTCCTCTTGAGATGCGACAGGAACGCCGGGAATTCTTTCCCTACGAAACAGGGAAAGGATCCCTCATCTCAAGCTAGGAGGCGGAAACGGGGCTCCCCTGGATGTGTGCGGGACCCTCATGCTTCCTCTCGAGTGGAGACGTGTATGTCGGGGAACTTCTTGAGTTGCAGCAAGGGTGTGAAGGACCCTTTGGAAGTTCCATTGGTTAGATGTGATTAGCCTCGAGAAGCCTCAGCGGAAATGGGCCTCATCTCGCCTGGAGGGCAAAACCTCCTGGATTTTCTCGAGTTGCGGCAGGTGCCTTCGACTTACGACGGGGACCTCGGGGACCCTCTCTGGTGGCCTCAGGAAAGGCCAGTCCCCAGGCGAGTTCCTCGGGGGCCTCTCGGGATTCCTCTCCCGTCGATGCCGGGGCCTAAGACCTTGTGTGGAGTCCGGGCCGGAACCTGAGGATTCCTCTCCAGTGCTGACATGGATCTTGGGCTACTTCTGGAGTCTCCCCAGGGGAGTCAGTCCTCGTCTCGAATGCGGGCATGAACTTGCGCTTTCCTCCAGAGCGGTAGCAGCAGTGTCACGCAGTGCGCCGCGTGGATCAAAGGATCTATGGTTTTCCCTCGAGTCTTTCCCACGAGTTTTTCCCACGAGGCCTTCCCCCAGGGATTTCCCACGTGCACACGTGGTGGGAGTCGATCCTCGGCTTGAACGTCCAGGCAGTGCAGGGAAAACATGTTCCTCTGGAATGGACTGACACATCTGGGGGACTCCTGGAATGGTGGCACGACCCTGTAGTTCCTCTCGCTTTTCCTGTGGAGAGCGCCTCCTCTTGAGATGCGACGGGAACGCCGGGAATTCTTTCCCTTCGAAACAGGGAAAGGATCCCTCATCTCGAGCTAGGAGGCGGAAACGGGGCCCCCCTGGATGTGTGCGGGACCCTCGTGCTTCCTCTCGAGTGGAGACGGGTATGTCGGGGAACTTCTTGAGTTGCAGCAACGGTGTGAAGGACCCTTTGGAAGTTCCAGTGGTTAGATGTGATTAGCCTCGAGAAGCCTCAGCGGAAATGGGCCTCATCTCGCCTGGAGGGCAAAACCTCCTGGATTTTCTCGAGTTGCGGCAGGTGCTCTCGACTTACGACGGGGAACTCGGGGACCCGCTCTGGTGGCCACAGGAAAGGCCGGTCCCCATGCGAGTTCCTCGGGGGCCTCTCGGGATTCCTCTCCCGTCGATGCCGGGTCCTAAGACGTTGTGTGGAGTCGGGGCCGGAACCTGAAGATTCCTCTCCAGTGCTGACATGGATCTTGGGCTACTTCTGGAGTCTCCCCAGGGGAGTCAGTCCTCGTATCCAATGCGGGCATGCACTTGCGCTTACCTCCAGAGCGGTAGCAGCAGTGTCACGCAGTCCGCCGCGTGGATCAAAGGATCTATGGTTTTCCCTCGAGTCTTTCCCACGAGGCTTTCCCACAGGGCTGTCCCACGTGCACACGTCGTGGGAGTCGATCCTCGGCTTGAACGTCAAGGCAGTGCAGGGAAAACAGGTTCCTCTGGAATGGACTGACACATCTGGGGGACTCTTGGAATGGTGGCACGACCCTGGAATTCCTCTCTCCTTTCCTGTGGAGAGCGCCTCCTCTTGAGATGCGACGGGAAAGCCGGGAATTCTTTCCCTACGAAACAGGGAAAGGATCCCTCATCTCGAGCTAGGCGGCGGAAACGGGGCTCCCCTGGATGTGTGCGCGACCCTCGTGCTTCCTCTCGAGTGGAGACGGGTAGGTCGGGGAACTTCTTGAGTTGCAGCAAGGGTGTGAAGGACCCTTTGGAAGTTCCAGTGGTTAGATGTGATTAGCCTCGAGAATCCTCAGCGGAAATGGGCCTCATCTCGCCTGGAGGGCAAAACCTCCTGGTTTTTCTCGAGTTGCGGCAGGTGCTGTCGAATTACGACGGGGACCTCGGGGACCCGCTCTGGTGGCCTCAGGAAAGGCCAGTCCCCATGCGAGTTCCTCGGGGGCCTCTCGGGATTCCTCTCCCGTCGATGCCGGGGCCTAAGACCTTGTGTGGAGTCGGGGCCGGAACCTGAGGATTCCTCTCCAGTGCTGACATGGATCCTGGGGTACTTCTGGAGTCTCCCCAGGGGAGTCAGTCCTCGTCTCGAATGCGGACATGCACTTGCGCTTTCCTCCAGAGCGGCAGCAGCAGTGTCACGCAGTCCGCCGCGTGGATCAAAGGATCTATGGTTTTCCCTCGAGTCTTTCCCACGAGGCTTTCCCACGAGGCTTTCCCACAGGGCTGTCCCACGTGCACACGTGGTGGGAGTCGATCCTCGGCTTGAATGTCAAGGCAGTGCAGGGAAAACAGGTTCCTCTGGAATGGACTGACACATCTGAGGGACTCTTGGAATGGTGGCAGGACCCTGGAGTTCCTCTCGCCTTTCTTATGGAGAGCGCCTCCTCTTGAGATGGGACGGGAACGCCGGGAATTCTTTCTCTACGAAACAGGGAAAGGATACCTCATCTCGAGCTAGGAGGCGGAAACGGGGCTCCCCTGGATGTGTGCGGGACCGTCGTGCTTCCTCTCGAGTGGAGACGGGTATGTTGGGGAACTTCTTGAGTTGCAGCAAGGGTGTGAAGGACCCTTTGGAAGTTCCAGTGGTTAGATGTGATTAGCCTCGAGAAGCCTCAGCGGAAATGGGCCTCATCTCGCCTGGAGGGCAAAACCTCCTGGATCTTCTCGAGTTGCGGCAGGTGCTCTCGACTTACGACGGGGACCTCGGGGACCCGCTCTGGTGGCCTCAGGAAAGGCCAGTCCCCATGCGAGTTCCTCGGGGTCCTCTCGGGATTCCTCTCCCGTCGATGCCGGGGCCTAAGACCTTGTGTGGAGTCGGGGCCGGAACCTGAGGATTCCTCTCCAGTGCTGACATGGATCCTGGGGTACTTCTGGAGTCTCCCCAGGGGAGTCAGTCCTCGTCTCGAATGCGGACATGCACTTGCGCTTTTCTCCGGAGCGGTAGCAGCAGAGTCACGCAGTCCGCCGCGTGGATCAAAGGATCTATGGTTTTCCCTCGAGTCTTTCCCACGAGGCTTTCCCACGAGGCTTTCCCACAGGGCTGTCCCACGTGCACACGTGGTGGGACTCGATCCTCGGCTTGAACGTCAAGGCAGTGCAGGGAAAACAGATTCCTCTGGAATGGACTGACACATCTGGGGGACTCTTGGAATGGTGGCACGACCCTGGAGTTCCTCTCGCCTTTCCTGTGGAGAGTGCCTTCTCTTGAGATGGGACGGGAACGCCGGGAATTCTTTCCCTACGAAACAGGGAAAGGATCCCTCATCTCAAGCTAGGAGGCAGAAACGGGGCTCCCCTGGATGTGTGCGGGACCCTCGTGCTTCCTCTCGAGTGGAGACGGGTATGTCGGGGAACTTCTTGAGTTGCAGCAAGGGTGTGAAGGACCCTTTGGAAGTTCAAGTGGTTAGATGTGATTAGCCTCGAGAAGCCTCAGCGGAAATGGGCCTCATCTCGCCTGGAGGGCAAAACCTCCTGGATTTTCTCGAGTTGCGGCATGTGCTCTCGACTTACGACGGGGACCTCGGGGACCCGCTCTGGTGGCCTCAGGAAAGGCCAGTCCCCATGCGAGTTCCTCGGGGGCCTCTCGGGATTAATCAACCGTCGATGCCGGGGCCTAAGACCTTGTGTGGAGTCGGGGCCGGAACCTGAGGATTCTTCTCCAGTGCTGACATGGATCCTGGGGTACTTCTGGAGTCTCCCCAGGGGAGTCAGTCCTCGTCTCGAATGCGGACATGCACTTGCGCTTTCCTCCAGAGTGGTAGCAGCAGAGTCACGCAGTCCGCCGCGTGGATCAAAGGATCTATGGTTTTCCCTCGAGTCTTTCCCACGAGGCTTTCCCACGAGGCTTTCACACAGGGCTGTCCCACGTGCACACGTGGTGGGAGTCGATCCTCGGCTTGAACGTCAAGGCAGTGCAGGGAAAACAGATTCCTCTGGAATGGACTGACACATCTGGGGGACTCTTGGAATGGTGGCACGACCCTGGAGTTCCTCTCGCCTTTCCTGTGGAGAGCGCCTTCTCTTGAGATGCGACGGGAACGCCGGGAATTCTTTCCCTTCGAAACAGGGAAAGGATCCCTCATCTCAAGCTAGGAGGCGGAAACGGGGCTCCCCTGGATGTGTCGGGACCCTCGTGCTTCCTCTCGAGTGGAGACGGGTATGTCGGGGAACTTCTTGAGTTGCAGCAAGGGTGTGAAGGACCCTTTGGAAGTTCCAGTGGTTAGATGTGATTAGCCTCGAGAAACCTCAGCGGAAATGGGCCTCATCTCGCCTGGAGGGCAAAACCTCCTGGATTTTCTCGAGTTGCGGCAGGTGCTCTCGACTTACGATGGGGACCTCGGGGACGCGCTCTGGTGCCCTAGGAAAGGCCAGTCCCCATGCGAGTTCCTCGGGAGCCTCTCGGGATTCCTCTCCCGTCGATGCCGGGGCCTAAGACCTTGTGTGGAGTCGGGGCCGGAACCTGAGGATTCCGCTCCAGTGCTGACATGGATCTTGGGGTACTTCTGGAGTCTCCCCAGGGGAGTCAGTCCTCGTCTCGAATGCGGGAATGCCCTTGCGCTTTCCTCCAGAGCGGTAGGAGCAGTGTCACGCAGTCCGCCGCGTGGATCAAAGGATCTATGGTTTTCCCTCGAGTCTTTCCCACGAGGCTTTCCCACGAGGCTTTCCCACAGGGCTGTCCCACGTGCACACGTGGTGGGAGTCGATCCTCGGCTTGAACGTCAAGGCAGTGCAGGGAAAACAGGTTCCTCTGGAATGGACTGACACATCTGGGGGACTCTTGGAAAGGTGGCACGACCCTGGAGTTCCTCTCGCCTTTCCTGTGGAGAGCGCCTCCTCTTGAGATGCGACGGGAACGCCGGGAATTCTTTCCCTACGAAACAGGGAAAGGATCCCTCATCTCGAGCTAGGAGGCGGAAACGGGGCTCCCCTGGATGTGTGCGGGACCCACGTGCTTCCTCTCGAGTGGAGACGTGTATGTCGGGGAACTTCTTGAGGTACAGCAAGGGTGTGAAGGACCCTTTGGAAGTTCCAGAGGTTAGATGTGATTAGCCTCGAGAAGCCTCAGCGGACATGGGCCTCATCTCGCCTGGAGGGCAAAACCTCCTGGATTTTCTCGAGTTGCGGCAGGTGCTCTCGACTTACGATGGGGACCTCGGGGACCCGCTCTGGTGCCCTCAGGAAAGGCCAGTCCCCAAGCGAGTTCCTCGGGGGCCTCTCGGGATTCCTCTCCCGTCGATGCCGGGGCCTAAGACCTTGTGTGGAGTCGGGCCGGAACCTGAGGATTCCTCTCCAGTGCTGACATGGATCTTGGGCTACTTCTGGAGTCTCCGAAGGGGAGTCAGTCCTCTTCTCGAATGCGGGCATGCACTTGTGCTTTCCTCCAGAGCGGTAGCAGCAGTGTCACGCAGTCCGCCGCGTGGATCAAAGGATCTATGATTTTCCCTCGAGTCTTTCCCACGAGGCTTTCCCACAGGGCTGTTCCACGTGCACACGTGGTGGGAGTCGATCCTCGGCTTGAACGTCAAGGCAGTGCAGGGAAAACAGGTTCCTCTGGAATGGACTGACACATCTGGGGGACTGTTGGAATGGTGGCACGACCCTGGAGATCCTCTCGCCTTTCCTGTGGAGAGCGCCTCCTCTTGAGATGCGATGGGAACGCCGGGAATTCTTTCCCTACGAAACAGGGAAAGGATCCCTCATCTCGAGCTAGGAGGCGGAAACGGGGCTCCCCTGGATGTGTGCGGGACCCGCGTGCTTCCTCTCGAGTGGAGACGGTATGTCGGGGAACTTCTTGAGTTGCAGCAAGGGTGTGAAGGACCCTTTGGAAGTTCCAGAGGTTAGATGTGATTAGCCTCGAGAAGCCTCAGCGGAAATGGGCCACATCTCGCCTGGAGGGCAAAACCTCCTGGATTTTCTCGAATTGCGGCAGGTGCCCTCGACTTTCGACGGGGAACTCGGGGACCCGCTCTGGTGGCCTCAGGAAAGGCCAGTCCCCATGCGAGTTCCTCGGGGGCCTCTCGGGATTCCTCTCCCGTCGATGCCGGGGCCTAAGACCTTGTGTGGAGTCGGGGCCGGAACCTGAGGATTCCTCTCCTGTGCTGACATGGATCTTGGGCTACTTCTGGAGTCTCCCCAGGGGAGTCAGTCCTCGTCTCGAATGCGGGCATGCACTTGCGCTTTCCTCCAGAGCGGTAGCAGCAGTGTCACGCAGTCCGCCGCGTGGAGCAAAGGATCTATGGTTTTCCCTCGAGACTTTCCCACGAGGCTTTCCCACGAGGCTTTCCCACAGGGCTGTCCCACGTGCACACGTGGTGGGAGTCGATCCTCGGCTTGAACGTCAAGGCAGTGCAGGGAAAACAGGTTCCTCTGGAATGGACTGACACATCTGGGGGACTCTTGGAATGGTGGCACGACCCTGGAGTTCCACTCGCCTTTCCTGTGGAGAGCGCCTCCTCTTGAGATGCGACGGGAACGCTGGGAATTCTTTCCCTACGAAACAGGGAAAGGATCCCTCATCTCGAGCTAGGAGTCGGAAACGGGGCTCCCCTGGATGTGTGCGGGACCCCACGTGCATCCTCTCGAGTGGAGACGGGTATGTCGGGGAACTTCTTGAGTTGCAGCAAGGGTGTGAAGGACCCTTTGGAAGTTCCAGTGGTAAGACGTGATTGGCCTCGAGAAGACTCAGCGGAAATGGGCCTCATCTCGCCTGGAGGGCAAAACCTCCTGGATTTTCTCGAGTTGCGGCAGGTGCTCTCGACTTACGACGGGGACCTCAGGGACCCGCTCTGGTGGCCTCAGGAAAGGCCAGTCCCCATGCGAGTTCCTCGTGGGCCTCTCGGGATTCCTCTCCCGTCGATGCCGGGGCCTAAGACCTTGTGTGAAGTCCGGGCCGGAACCTGAAGATTCCTCTCCAGAGCTGACATGGATCTTGGGGTACTTCTGGAGTCTCCCCTGGAGAGTCAGTCCTCGTCTCGAATGCGGGCATGCACTTGCGCTTTCCTCCAGAGCGGTAGCAGCAGTGTCACGCAGTCCGCCGCGTGGATCAAAGGATCTATGGTTTTCCCTCGAGTCTTTCCCACGAGGCTTTCCCACGAGGCTTTCCCACAGGGCTGTCCCACGTGCACACGTGGTGGGAGTCGATCCTCGGCTTGAACGTCAAGGCAGTGCAGGGAAAACAGGTTCCTCTGGAATGGACTGACATATCTGGGGGACTCTTGGAATGGTCTCACGACCCTGGAGTTCCTCTCGCCTTTCCTGTGGAGAGCGCCTCCTCTTGAGATGCGACGGGAACGCCGGGAATCTTTCCCTACGAAACAGGGAAAGGATACCTCATCTCGAGCTAGGAGGCGGAAACGGGGCTCCCCTGGATGTGTGCGGGACCCTCATGCTTCCTCTCGAGTGGAGACGTGTATGTCGGGGAACTTCTTGAGTTGCAACAAGGGTGTGAAGGACCCTTTGGAAGTTCCAGTGGTTAGATGTGATTAGCCTCGAGAAGCGTCAGCGGAAATGGGCCTCATCTCGCCAGGAGGGCAAAACCTCCTGGATTTTCTCGAGTTGCGGCAGGTGCTCTCGACTTACGACGGGGACCTCAGGGACCCGCTCTGGTGGCCTCAGGAAAGGCCAGTCCCCATGCGAGTTCCTCGATGGCCTTTCGGGATTCCTCTCCCGTCGATGCCGGGGCCTAAGACCTTGTGTGGAGTCGGGGCCGGAACCTGAGGATTCCTCTGCAGTGCTGACATGGATCTTGGGGTACTTCTGGAGTCTCCGCAGGGGAGTCAGTCCTCGTCTCGAATGCGGGCATGCACTTGCGCTTTCCTCCAGAGCGGTAGCAGCAGTGTCACGCAGTCCGCCGCGTGGAACAAAGGATCTATGGTTTTCCCTCGAGTCTTTCCCATGAGGCTTTCCCACGAGGCTTTCCCACAGGGCTGTCCCACGTTCACACGTGGTGGGAGTCGATCCTCGGCTTGAACGTCAAGGCAGTGCAGGGAAAACAGGTTCCTCTGGAATGGACTGACACATCTGGGGGACTCTTGGAATGGTGGCCCGACCCTGGAGTTCCTCTCGCCTTTCCTGTGGAGAGCGCCTTCTCTTGAGATGCGACGGGAACGCCGGGAATCTTTCCCTACGAAACAGAGAAAGGATCCCTCATCTCGAGCTAGGAGGCGGAAACGGGGCTCCCCTGGATGTGTGCGGGACCCCACGTGCTTCCTCTCGAGTGGAGACGGGTATGTCGGGGAACTTCTTGAGTTGCAGCAAGGGTGTGAAGGACCCTTTGGAAGTTCCAGTGGTAAGACGTGATTGGCCTCGAGAAGCCTCAGCGGAAATGGGCCTCATCTCGCCTGGAGGGCAAAACCTCCTGGATTTTCTCGAGTTGCGGCAGGTGCTCTCGACTTACGACGTGGACCTCAGGGACCCGCTCTGGTGGCCTCAGGAAAGGCCAGTCCCCATGCGAGTTCCTCGGGGGCCTCTCGGGATTCCTCTCCCGTCGATGCCGGGGCCTAAGACCTTGTGTGGAGTCGGGGCCGGAACCTGAGGATTCCTCTCCAGTGCTGACACGGATCTTGGGGTAGTTCTGGAGTCTCCCCAGGGGAGTCAGTCCTCGTCTCGAATGCGGGAATGCCCTTGCGCTTTCCTCCAGAGCGGTAGGAGCAGTGTCACGCAGTCCGCTGCGTGGATCAAAGGATCTATGGTTTCCCTCGAGTCTTTCCCACGAGGCTTTCCCACGAGGCTTTCCCATAGGGCTGTCCCACGTGCACACGAGGTGGGAGTCGATCCTCGGCTTGAACGTCAAGGCAGTGCAGGGAAAACAGGTTCCTCTGGAATGGACTGACACATCTGGGGGTCTCTTGGAATGGTGGCACGACCCTGGAGTTCCTCTCGCCTTTCCTGTGGAGAGCGCTCCCTCTTCAGATGCGACGGGAACGCCGGGAATTCTTTCCCTACGAAACAGGGAAAGGATCCCTCATCTCGAGCTAGGAGGCGGAAACGGGGCTCCCTTGGATGTGTGCGGGAACCTCGTGCTGCCTCTCGAGTGGAGACAGGTATGTCGGGGAACTTCTTGAGTTGCAGCAAGGGTGTGAAGGACCCTTTGGAAGTTCCAGTGGTTTGAAGTGATTAGTCTCGAGAAGCCTCATCGGAAATGGGCCTCATCTCGCCTGGAGGGCAAAACCTCCTGGATTTTCTCGAGTTGCGGCAGGTGCTCTCGACTTACGACGGGGACCTCAGGGACCCGCTCTGGTGGCCTCAGGAAAGGCCAGTCCCCATGCGAGTTCCTCGGGGGCCTCTCGGGATTCCTCTCCCGTCGACGCCGGGGCCTAAGACCTTGTGTGGAGTCGGGGCCGGAACCTGAGGATTCCTCTCCAGTGCTGACATGGATCTTGGAGTACTTCTGGAGTCTCCCCAGGGGAGTCAGTCCTCGTCTCGAATGCGGGCATGCATTGCGCTTTCCTCCAGAGCGGTAGCAGCAGTGTCACGCAGTCCGCCGCGTGGATCAAAGGATCTATGGTTTTCCCTCGAGTCTTTCACACGAGGCTTTCCCACGAGGCTTTGCCACAGGGCTGTCCCACGTGCACGCGTGTTGGGAGTCGATCCTCGGCTTGAACGTCAAGGCAGTGCAGGGAAACAGGTTCCTCTGGAATGGACTGACACATCTGGGGGTCTCTTGGAATGGCGGCACGACTCTGGAGTTCCTCTTCCCTTTCCTGTGGAGAGCTCCTCCTCTTGAGATGCGACGGGAACGCCGGGAATTCTTTCCCTACGAAACTCTGAAAGGATCCCTCATCTCGAGCTAGGAGGCGGAAATGGGCTCCCCTGGATGTGTGCGGGACCCCACGTGCTTCCTCTCGAGTGGAGACGGGTATGTCGGGGAACTTCTTCAGTTGTAGCAAGGGTGTGAAGGACCCTTTGGAAGTTCCAGTGGTTAGACGTTATTAGCCTCGAGAAGCCTCACTGGAAATGGGCCTCATCTCGCCTGGAGGGCAAAACCTCCAGGATTTTCTCGAGATGCGGCAGGTGCTCTCGACTTACGACGGGGACCTCAGGGACCCGCTCTGGTGGCCTCAGGAAAGGCCAGTCCCCATGCGAGTTCCTCGGGGGCCTCTCGGGATTCCTCTCCCGTCGATGCCGGGCCTAAGACCTTGTGTGGAGTCGGGGCCGGAACCTGAGGATTCCTCTCCAGTGCTGAAATGGATCTTGGGGTACTTCTGGAGTCTCCCCAGGAGAGTCAGTCCTCGTCTCGAATGTGGGAATGCCCTTGCGCTTTCCTCCAGAGCGGTAGGAGCAGTGTCACGCAGTCCGCCGCGTGTATCAAAGGATCTATGGTTTCCCTCGAGTCTTTCCCAAGAGGCTTTCCCACGAGGCTTTCCCACAGGGCTGTCCCACGTGCACACGTGGTGGGAGTCGATCCTCGGCTTGAACGTCAAGGCAGTGCAGGGAAAACAGGTTCCTCTGGAATGGACTGACACATCTGGGGGACTCTTGGAATGGTGGCACGACCCTGGAGTTCCTCTCGCCTTTCCTGTTGAGAGCACCTTCTCTTGAGATGCGACGGGAACGCCGGGAATTCTTTGCCTACGAAACAGGGAAAGGATCCCTCATCTCGAGCTATGAGGGGGATACGGGGCTCCCCTGGATGTGTGCGGGACCCTCGTGCTTCCTCTCGAGTGGAGACGGGTATGTCGCGGAACTGCTTGAGTTGCAGCAAGGGTGTGAAGGACCCTTTGGAAGTTCCAGTGGTTAGATGTGATTAGCCTCGAGAAGCCTCAGCGGAAATGGGCCTCATCTCGCCTGGAGGGCAAAACCTCCTGGATTTTCTCGAGTTGCGGCAGGTGCTCTCGACTTACGACGGGGACCTCAGGGACCCGCTCTGGTGGCCACATGAAAGGCCAGCCCCCATGCGAGTTCCTCGGGGGCCTCTCGGGATTCCTCTCCCGTCGATGCCGGGGCCTAAGACCTTGTGTGGAGTCGGGGCCGGAATCTGCGGATTCCTCTCCAGTGATGACATGGATCTTGGGGTACTTCTGGAGTCTCCCCAGGGGAGTCAGTCCTCGTCTCGAATGCGGGCATGCACTTGCGCTTTCCTCCAGAGCGGTAGCAGCAGTGTCACGCAGTCCGTCGCGTGGATCAAAGGAGCTATGGTTTTCCCTCGAGGCTTTTCCACGAGGCTTTCCCACAGGGCTGTCCCACGTGCAAACGTGGTGGGAGTCGATCCTCGGCTTGAACTTCAAGGCAGTGCATGGAAAACAGTGTCCTCTGGAATGGACTGACACATCTGGGGGACTCTAGGAATGGTGGCACGACCCTGGAGTTCCTCTCGCCTTTCCTGTGGAGAGCGCCTCCTCTTGAGATGCGACGGGAACGCCGGGAATTCTTTCCCTATGAAACAGGGAAAGGATCCCTCATCTCGAGCTAGGAGGAGGAAACGGGGCTCTCCTGGATGTGTGCGGGAACCTCGTGCTTCCTCTCGAGTGGAGACGTTTATGTCGGGGAACTTCTTGAGTGGCAGAAAGGGTGTGAAGGACCCTTTGGAAGTTCCAGTGGTTAGATGTGATTAGCCTCGAGAAGCCTCAGCGGAAATGGGCCTCATCTCGCCTGGAGGGCAAAACCTCCTGGATTTTCTCGAGTTGCGGCAGGTGCTCTCGACTTACGACGGGGACCTCAGGGACCCGCTCTGGTGGCCTCAGGAAAGGCCAGTCCCCATGCGAGTTCCTCGGGGGCCTCTCGGGATTACTCTCCCGTCGATGCCGGGGCCTAAGACCTTGTGTGGAGTCGGGGCCGGAACCTGAGGTTTCCTCTCCAGTGCTGACATGGATCTTAGAGTACTTCTGGAGTCTCCCCAGGGGAGTCAGTCCTCGTCTCGAATGCGGGCATGCACTTGCGCTTTCCTCCAGAGCGGTAGCAGCAGTGTCACGCAGTCCGCCGCGTGGATCAAAGGATCTATGGTTTTCCCTCGAGTCTTTCCCACGAGGCTTTCCCACGAGGCTTTGCCACAGGCCTGTCCCACGTGCACACGTGGTGGGAGTCGATCCTCGGCTTGAACGTCAAAGCAGTGTATGGAAAACAGGTTCCTCTGGAATGGACTGACACATCTGGGGGTCTCTTGGAATGGCAGCACGACTCTGGAGTTCCTCTTCCCTTTCCTGTGGAGAGCGCCTCCTCGTGAGATGCGACGGGAACGCCGGGAATTCTTTCCCTACGAAACAGGGAAAGGATCCGTCATCTCGAGCTAGGAGGCGGAAACGGGGCTCCCCTGGATGTGTGCGGGACCCCACGTGCTTCCTCTCGAGTGGAGACGGGTATGTCGGGGAACTTCTTGTGTTGCAGCACGGGTGTGAAGGACCCTTTGGAAGTTCCAGTGGTTAGACGTGATTAGCCTCGAGAAGCCTCAGCGGAAATGGGCCTCATCTCGCCTGGAGGGCAAAACCTCCTGGATTTTCTCGAGATGCGGCAGGTGCTCTCGACTTACGACGGGGACCTCAGGGACCCGCTCTGGTGGCCTCAGGAAAGGCCAGTCCCCATGCGAGTTCCTCGGGGGCCTCTCGGGATTCCTCTCCCGTCGATGCCGGGGCCTAAGACCTTGTGTGGAGTCGGGGCCGGAACCTGAGGATTCCTCTCCAGTGATGACATGGATCTTGGGGTACTTATGGAGTCTCCCCAGGGGAGTCAGTCCTCGTCTCGAATGCGGGCATGCACTTGCGCTTTCCTCCAGAGCGGTAGCAGCAGTGTCACGCAGTCCGCCGCGTGGATCAAAGGAGCTATGGTTTTCCCTCAAGGCTTTCCCACGAGGCTTTCCCACAGGGCTGTCCCACGTGCAAACGTGGTGGGAGTCGATCCTCGGCTTGAACTTCAAGGCAGTGCAGGGAAAACAGGTTCCTCTGGATGGCCGGACAAATCTGGGGGACTCTTGGTATGGTGGCATGACACTGGAGTTCCTCTCGCCTTTCCTGTGGAGAGCGCCTCCTCTTGAGATGCGACGGGAACGCCGGGAATTCTTTCCCTACGAAACAGGGAAAGGATCCCTCATCTCGAGCTAGGAGGCGGAAACGGGGCTCCCCTGGATGTGTGCGGGACCCCACGTGCTTCCTCTCGAGTGGAGACGGGCATGTCGGGGAACTTCTTGAGTTGCAGCAAGGTTGTGAAGGACCCTTCGGAAGTTCCAGTGGTTAGACGTGATTAGCCTCGAGAAACCTCAGCGGAAATGGGCCTCATCTCGCCTGGAGGGCAAAACCTCCTGGATTTTCTCGTGTTGCGACAGGTGCTCTCGACTTACGAGGGGGACCTCAGGGACCCGCTCTGGTGGCCTCAGGAAAGGCCAGTCCCATGCGAGTTCCTCGGGGCCTCTCGGGATTCCTCTCCCGTCGATGCCGGGGCCTAAGACCTTGTGTGGAGTCGGGGCCGGAACCTGAGGATTCCTCTCCAGTGCTGACATGGATCTTGGGGTACTTCTGGAGTCTCCCCAGGGGAGTCAGTCCTCGTCTCGAATGCGGGCATGCACTTGCGCTTTCCTCCAGAGCGGTAGCAGCAGTGTCACGCAGTCCGCCGCGTGGATCAAAGGATCTATGGTTTTCCCTCGAGTCTAGCCCACGAGGCTTTCCCACGAGGCTTTCCCACAGGGCTGTCCCACGTGCACACGTGGTGGGAGTCGATCCTCGGCTTGAACGTCAAGGCAGTGCAGGGAAAACAGGTTCCTCTGGAATGGACTGACACATCTGGGGGACTCTTGGAATGGTGGCACGACCCTGGAGTTCCTCTCGCCTTTCCTGTGGAGAGCGCCTCCTCTTGAGATGCGACGGGAACGCCGGGAATTCTTTCCCTACGAAACAGGGAAAGGATCCCTCATCTCGAGCTAGGAGGCGGAAACGGGGCTCCCCTGGATGTGTGCGGGACCCTCATGTTTCCTCTCGAGTGGAGACGTGTATGTCGGGGAACTTCTTGAGTTGCAGCAAGGGTGTGAAGGACCCTTTGGAAGTTCCAGTGGTAAGACGTGATTGGCCTCGAGAAGCCTCAGCGGAAATGGGCCTCATCTCGCCTGGAGGGCAAAACCTCCTGGATTTTCTCGAGTTGCGGCAGGTGCTCTCGACTTACGACGGGGACCTCAGGGACCCGCTCTGGTGGCCTCAGGAAAGGCCAGTCCCCATGCGAGTTCCTCGGGGGCCTCTCGGGATTCCTCTCCCGTCGATGCCGGGGCCTAAGACCTTGTGTGGAGTCGGGACCGGAACCTGAGGATTCCTCTCCAGTGCTGACACGGATCTTGGGGTAGTTCTGGAGTCTCCCCAGGGGAGTCAGTCCTCGTCTCGAATGCGGGAATGCCCTTGCGCTTTCCTCCAGAGCGGTAGGAGCAGTGTCACGCAGTCCGCTGCGTGGATCAAAGGATCTATGGTTTCCCTCGAGTCTTTCCCACGAGGCTTTCCCACGAGGCTTTCCCATAGGGCTGTCCCACGTGCACACGAGGTGGGAGTCGATCCTCGGCTTGAACGTCAAGGCAGTGCAGGGAAAACAGGTTCCTCTGGAATGGACTGACACATCTGGGGGTCTCTTGGAATGGTGGCACGACCCTGGAGTTCCTCTCGCCTTTCCTGTGGAGAGCGCCCCCTCTTCAGATGCGACGGGAACGCCGGGAATTCTTTCCCTACGAAACAGGGAAAGGATCCCTCATCTCGAGCTAGGAGGCGGAAACGGGGCTCCCTTGGATGTGTGCGGGAACCTCGTGCTGCCTCTCGAGTGGAGACAGGTATGTCGGGGAACTTCTTGAGTTGCAGCAAGGGTGTGAAGGACCCTTTGGAAGTTCCAGTGGTTTGATGTGATTAGCCTCGAGAAGCCTCATCGGAAATGGGCCTCATCTCGCCTGGAGGGCAAAACCTCCTGGATTTTCTCGAGTTGCGGCAGGTGCTCTCGACTTACGACGGGGACCTCAGGGACCCGCTCTGGTGGCCTCAGGAAAGGCCAGTCCCCATGCGAGTTCCTCGGGGGCCTCTCGGGATTCCTCTCCCGTCGATGCCGGGGCCTAAGACCTTGTGTGGATTCGGGGCCGGAACCTGAGGATTCCTCTCCAGTGCTGACATGGATCTTGGAGTACTTCTGGAGTCTCCCCAGGGGAGTCAGTCCTCGTCTCGAATGCGGGCATGCATTGCGCTTTCCTCCAGAGCGGTAGCAGCAGTGTCACGCAGTCCGCCGCGTGGATCAAAGGATCTATGGTTTTCCCTCGAGTCTTTCACACGAGGCTTTCCCACGAGGCTTTGCCACAGGGCTGTCCCACGTGCACGCGTGTTGGGAGTCGATCCTCGGCTTGAACGTCAAGGCAGTGCAGGGAAACAGGTTCCTCTGTAATGGACTGAAACATCTGGGGGTCTCTTGGAATGGCGGCACGACTCTGGAGTTCCTCTTCCCTTTCCTGTGGAGAGCGCCTCCTCTTGAGATGCGACGGGAACGCCGGGAATTCTTTCCCTACGAAACTGGGAAAGGATCCCTCATCTCGAGCTAGGAGGCGGAAATGGGCTCCCCTGGATGTGTGCGGGACCCCACGTGCTTCCTCTCGAGTGGAGACGGGTATGTCGGGGAACTTCTTCAGTTGTAGCAAGGGTGTGAAGGACCCTTTGGAAGTTCCAGTGGTTAGACGTGATTAGCCTCGAGAAGCCTCACTGGAAATGGGCCTCATCTCGCCTGGAGGGCAAAACCTCCAGGATTTTCTCGAGATGCGGCAGGTGCTCTCGACTTACGACGGGGACCTCAGGGACCTGCTCTGGTGGCCTCAGGAAAGGCCAGTCCCCATGCGAGTTCCTCGGGGGCCTCTCGGGATTCCTCTCCCGTCGATGCCGGGCCTAAGACCTTGTGTGGAGTCGGGGCCTGAACCTGAGGATTCCTCTCCAGTGCTGAAATGGATCTTGGGGTACTTCTGGAGTCTCCCCAGGAGAGTCAGTCCTCGTCTCGAATGTGGGAATGCCCTTGCGCTTTCCTCCAGAGCGGTAGGAGCAGTGTCACGCAGTCCGCCGCGTGTATCAAAGGATCTATGGTTTCCCTCGAGTCTTTCCCAAGAGGCTTTCCCACGAGGCTTTCCCACAGGGCTGTCCCACGTGCACACGTGGTGGGAGTCGATCCTCGGCTTGAACGTCAAGGCAGTGCAGGGAAAACAGGTTCCTCTGGAATGGACTGACACATCTGGGGGACTCTTGGAATGGTGGCACGACCCTGGAGTTCCTCTCGCCTTTCCTGTTGAGAGCACCTTCTCTTGAGATGCGACGGGAACGCCGGGAATTCTTTGCCTACGAAACAGGGAAAGGATCCCTCATCTCGAGCTATGAGGGGGAAACGGGGCTCCCCTGGATGTGTGCGGGACCCTCGTGCTTCCTCTCGAGTGGAGACGGGTATGTCGCGGAACTGCTGGAGTTGCAGCAAGGGTGTGAAGGACCCTTTGGAAGTTCCAGTGGTTAGATGTGATTAGCCTCGAGAAGCCTCAGCGGAAATGGGCCTCATCTCGCCTGGAGGGCAAAACCTCCTGGATTTTCTCGAGTTGCGGCAGGTGCTCTCGACTTACGACGGGGACCTCAGGGACCCGCTCTGGTGGCCACATGAAAGGCCAGCCCCCATGCGAGTTCCTCGGGGGCCTCTCGGGATTCCTCTCCCGTCGATGCCGGGGCCTAAGACCTTGTGTGGAGTCGGGGCCGGAACGTGAGGATTCCTCTCCAGTGCTGACATGGATCTTGGGGTACTTCTGGAGTCTCCCCAGGGGAGTCAGTCCTCGTCTCGAATGCGGGCATGCACTTGCGCTTTCCTCCAGAGCGGTAGCAGCAGTGTCACGCAGTCCGTCGCGTGGATCAAAGGAGCTATGGTTTTCCCTCGAGGCTTTTCCACGAGGCTTTCCCACAGGGCTGTCCCACGTGCAAACGTGGTGGGAGTCGATCCTCGGCTTGACCTTCAAGGCAGTGCATGGAAAACAGTGTCCTCTGGAATGGACTGACACATCTGGGGGACTCTAGGAATGGTGGCACGACCCTGGAGTTCCTCTCGCCTTTCCTGTGGAGAGCGCCTCCTCTTGAGATGCGACGGGAACGCCGGGAATTCTTTCCCTATGAAACAGGGAAAGGATCCCTCATCTCGAGCTAGGAGGAGGAAACGGGGCTCTCCTGGATGTGTGCGGGAACCTCGTGCTTCCTCTCGAGTGGAGACGTTTATGTCGGGGAACTTCTTGAGTGGCAGAAAGGGTGTGAAGGACCCTTTGGAAGTTCCAGTGGTTAGATGTGATTAGCCTCGAGAAGCCTCAGCGGAAATGGGCCTCATCTCGCCTGGAGGGCAAAACCTCCTGGATTTTCTCGAGTTGCGGCAGGTGCTCTCGACTTACGACGGGGACCTCAGGGACCCGCTCTGGTGGCCTCAGGAAAGGCCAGTCCCCATGCGAGTTCCTCGGGGGCCTCTCGGGATTCCTCTCCCGTCGATGCCGGGGCCTAAGACCTTGTGTGGAGTCGGGGCCGGAACCTGAGGTTTCCTCTCCAGTGCTGACATGGATCTTAGAGTACTTCTGGAGTCTCCCCAGGGGAGTCAGTCCTCGTCTCGAATGCGGGCATGCACTTGCGCTTTCCTCCAGAGCGGTAGCAGCAGTGTCACGCAGTCCGCCGCGTGGATCAAAGGATCTATGGTTTTCCCTCGAGTCTTTCCCACGAGGCTGTCCCACGAGGCTTTGCCACAGGCCTGTCCCACGTGCACACGTGGTGGGAGTCGATCCTCGGCTTGAACGTCAAAGCAGTGTATGGAAAACAGGTTCCTCTGGAATGGACTGACACATCTGGGGTCTCTTGGAATGGCAGCACGACTCTGGAGTTCCTCTTCCCTTTCCTGTGGAGAGCGCCTCCTCTTGAGATGCGACGGGAACGCCGGGAATTCTTTCCCTACGAAACAGGGAAAGGATCCGTCATCTCGAGCTAGGAGGCGGAAACGGGGCTCCCCTGGATGTGTGCGGGACCCCACCTGCTTCCTCTCGAGTGGAGACGGGTATGTCGGGGAACTTCTTGTGTTGCAGCAAGGGTGTGAAGGACCCTTTGGAAGTTCCAGTGGTTAGACGTGATTAGCCTCGAGAAGCCTCAGCGGAAATGGGCCTCATCTCGCCTGGAGGGCAAAACCTCCTGGATTTTCTCGAGATGCGGTAGGTGCTCTCGACTTACGACGGGGACCTCAGGGACCCGCTCTGGTGGCCTCAGGAAAGGCCAGTCCCCATGCGAGTTCCTCGGGGGCCTCTCGGGATTCCTCTCCCGTCGATGCCGGGGCCTAAGACCTTGTGTGGAGTCGGGGCCGGAACCTGAGGATTCCTCTCCAGTGATGACATGGATCTTGGGGTACTTATGGAGTCTCCCCAGGGGAGTCAGTCCTCGTCTCGAATGCGGGCATGCACTTGCGCTTTCCTCCAGAGCGGTAGCAGCAGTGTCACGCAGTCCGCTGCGTGGATCAAAGGAGCTATGGTTTTCCCTCAAGGCTTTCCCACGAGGCTTTCCCAGAGGGCTGTCCCACGTGCACACGTGGTGGGAGTCGATCCTCGGCTTGAACTTCAAGGCAGTGCAGGGAAAACAGGTTCCTCTGGATGGCCGGACAAATCTGGGGGACTCTTGGTATGGTGGCATGACACTGGAGTTCCTCTCGCCTTTCCTGTGGAGAGCGCCTCCTCTTGAGATGCGACGGGAACGCCGGGAATTCTTTCCCTACGAAACAGGGAAAGGATCCCTCGTCTCGAGCTAGGAGGCGGAAACGGGGCTCCCCTGGATGTGTGCGGGACCCCACGTGCTTCCTCTCGAGTGGAGACGGGCATGTCGGGGAACTTCTTGAGTTGCAGCAAGGTTGTGAAGGACCCTTCGGAAGTTCCAGTGGTTAGACGTGATTAGCCTCGAGAAACCTTAGCGGAAATGGGCCTCATCTCGCCTGGAGGGCAAAACCTCCTGGATTTTCTCGTGTTGCGACAGGTGCTCTCGACTTACCAGGGGAACCTCAGGGACCCGCTCTGGTGGCCTCAGGAAAGGCCAGTCCCATGCGAGTTCCTCGGGGCCTCTCGGGATTCCTCTCCCGTCGATGCCGGGGCCTAAGACCTTGTGTGGAGTCGGGCCCGGAACCTGAGGATTCCTCTCCAGAGCTGACATGGATCTTGGGGTACTTCTGGAGTCTCCCCAGGGGAGTCAGTGCTCGTCCCGAATGCGGGCATGCACTTGCGCTTTCCTCCAGAGCGGTAGCATCAGTGTCACGCAGTCCGCCACAGGGATCAAAGGATCTATGGTTTTCCCTCGAGTCTTTCCCACGAGGCTTTCCCACGAGGCTTTCCCACAGGGCTGTCCCACGTTCACGCGTGGTGGGAGTCGATCCTCGGCTTGAACGTCAAGCCAGTGCAGGGAAAAGAGGTTCCTCTGTAATGGACTGACACATCTGTGGGTCTCTTGGAATGGTGGCACGACTCTGGAGATCCTCTCCCCTTTCCTGTTGAGAGCGCCTCCTCTTGAGATGCGACGGGAACGCGGGTAATTCTTTCCCTACGAAACAGGGAAAGGATCCCTCATCTCGAGCTAGCAGGCGGAAACGGGGCTCTCCTGGATGTGTGCGGGAACCTCGTGCTTCCTCTCGAGTGGAGACGTTTATGTCGGGGAACTTCTTGAGTGGCAGAAAGGGTGTGAAGGACCCTTTGGAAGTTCCAGTGGTTAGATGTGATTAGCCTCGAGAAGCCTCAGCGGAAATGGGCCTCATCTCGCCTGGAGGGCAAAACCTCCTGGATTTTCTCGAGTTGCGGCAGGTGCTCTCGACTTACGACGGGGACCTCAGGGACCCGCTCTGGTGGCCTCAGGAAAGGCCAGTCCCCATGCGAGTTCCTCGGGGGCCTCTCGGGATTACTCTCCCGTCGATGCCGGGGCCTAAGACCTTGTGTGGAGTCGGGGCCGGAACCTGAGGTTTCCTCTCCAGTGCTGACATGGATCTTAGAGTACTTCTGGAGTCTCCCCAGGGGAGTCAGTCCTCGTCTCGAATGCGGGCATGCACTTGCGCTTTCCTCCAGAGCGGTAGCAGCAGTGTCACGCAGTCCGCCGCGTGGATCAAAGGATCTATGGTTTTCCCTCGAGTCTTTCCCACGAGGCTTTCCCACGAGGCTTTGCCACAGGCCTGTCCCACGTGCACACGTGGTGGGAGTCGATCCTCGGCTTGAACGTCAAAGCAGTGTATGGAAAACAGGTTCCTCTGGAATGGACTGACACATCTGGGGTCTCTTGGAATGGCAGCACGACTCTGGAGTTCCTCTTCCCTTTCCTGTGGAGAGCGCCTCCTCTTGAGATGCGACGGGAACGCCGGGAATTCTTTCCCTACGAAACAGGGAAAGGATCCGTCATCTCGAGCTAGGAGGCGGAAACGGGGCTCCCCTGGATGTGTGCGGGACCCCACCTGCTTCCTCTCGAGTGGAGACGGGTATGTCGGGGAACTTCTTGTGTTGCAGCAAGGGTGTGAAGGACCCTTTGGAAGTTCCAGTGGTTAGACGTGATTAGCCTCGAGAAGCCTCAGCGGAAATGGGCCTCATCTCGCCTGGAGGGCAAAACCTCCTGGATTTTCTCGAGTTGCGGCAGGTGCTCTCGACTTACGATGGGGACCTCGGGGACCCGCTCTGGTGCCCTCAGGAAAGGCCAGTCCCCAAGCGAGTTCCTCGGGGGCCTCTCGGGATTCCTCTCCCGTCGATGCCGGGGCCTAAGACCTTGTGTGGAGTCGGGCCGGAACCTGAGGATTCCTCTCCAGTGCTGACATGGATCTTGGGCTACTTCTGGAGTCTCCGAAGGGGAGTCAGTCCTCTTCTCGAATGCGGGCATGCACTTGTGCTTTCCTCCAGAGCGGTAGCAGCAGTGTCACGCAGTCCGCCGCGTGGATCAAAGGATCTATGATTTTCCCTCGAGTCTTTCCCACGAGGCTTTCCCACAGGGCTGTTCCACGTGCACACGTGGTGGGAGTCGATCCTCGGCTTGAACGTCAAGGCAGTGCAGGGAAAACAGGTTCCTCTGGAATGGACTGACACATCTGGGGGACTGTTGGAATGGTGGCACGACCCTGGAGTTCCTCTCGCCTTTCCTGTGGAGAGCGCCTCCTCTTGAGATGCGATGGGAACGCCGGGAATTCTTTCCCTACGAAACAGGGAAAGGATCCCTCATCTCGAGCTAGGAGGCGGAAACGGGGCTCCCCTGGATGTGTGCGGGACCCGCGTGCTTCCTCTCGAGTGGAGACGGTATGTCGGGGAACTTCTTGAGTTGCAGCAAGGGTGTGAAGGACCCTTTGGAAGTTCCAGAGGTTAGATGTGATTAGCCTCGAGAAGCCTCAGCGGAAATGGGCCACATCTCGCCTGGAGGGCAAAACCTCCTGGATTTTCTCGAATTGCGGCAGGTGCCCTCGACTTTCGACGGGGAACTCGGGGACCCGCTCTGGTGGCCTCAGGAAAGGCCAGTCCCCATGCGAGTTCCTCGGGGGCCTCTCGGGATTCCTCTCCCGTCGATGCCGGGGCCTAAGACCTTGTGTGGAGTCGGGGCCGGAACCTGAGGATTCCTCTCCTGTGCTGACATGGATCTTGGGCTACTTCTGGAGTCTCCCCAGGGGAGTCAGTCCTCGTCTCGAATGCGGGCATGCACTTGCGCTTTCCTCCAGAGCGGTAGCAGCAGTGTCACGCAGTCCGCCGCGTGGAGCAAAGGATCTATGGTTTTCCCTCGAGACTTTCCCACGAGGCTTTCCCACGAGGCTTTCCCACAGGGCTGTCCCACGTGCACACGTGGTGGGAGTCGATCCTCGGCTTGAACGTCAAGGCAGTGCAGGGAAAACAGGTTCCTCTGGAATGGACTGACACATCTGGGGGACTCTTGGAATGGTGGCACGACCCTGGAGTTCCACTCGCCTTTCCTGTGGAGAGCGCCTCCTCTTGAGATGCGACGGGAACGCTGGGAATTCTTTCCCTACGAAACAGGGAAAGGATCCCTCATCTCGAGCTAGGAGGCGGAAACGGGGCTCCCCTGGATGTGTGCGGGACCCCACGTGCATCCTCTCGAGTGGAGACGGGTATGTCGGGGAACTTCTTGAGTTGCAGCAAGGGTGTGAAGGACCCTTTGGAAGTTCCAGTGGTAAGACGTGATTGGCCTCGAGAAGACTCAGCGGAAATGGGCCTCATCTCGCCTGGAGGGCAAAACCTCCTGGATTTTCTCGAGTTGCGGCAGGTGCTCTCGACTTACGACGGGGACCTCAGGGACCCGCTCTGGTGGCCTCAGGAAAGGCCAGTCCCCATGCGAGTTCCTCGGGGGCCTCTCGGGATTCCTCTCCCGTCGATGCCGGGGCCTAAGACCTTGTGTGGAGTCGGGGCCGGAACCTGAGGATTCCTCTCCAGTGCTGACATGGATCTTGGGGTACTTCTGGAGTCTCCCCAGGGGAGTCAGTCCTCGTCTCGAATGCGGGCATGCACTTGCGCTTTCCTCCAGAGCGGTAGCAGCAGTGTCACGCAGTCCGCCGCGTGGATCAAAGGATCTCTGGGTTTCCCTCGAGTCTTTCCCACGAGGCTGTCCCACGAGGCTTTCCCACAGGGCTGTCCCACGTGCACACGTGGTGGGAGTCGATCCTCGGCTTGAACGTCAAGGCAGTGCAGGGAAAACAGGTTCCTCTGGAATGGACTGACACATCTGGGGGTCTCTTGGAATGGCGGCACGACTCTGGAGTTCCTCTTCCCTTTCCTGTGGAGAGCGCCTCCTCTTGAGATGCGACAGGAACGCCGGGAATTCTTTCCCTACGAAACAGGGAAAGGATCCCTCATCTCAAGCTAGGAGGCGGAAACGGGGCTCCCCTGGATGTGTGCGGGACCCTCATGCTTCCTCTCGAGTGGAGACGTGTATGTCGGGGAACTTCTTGAGTTGCAGCAAGGGTGTGAAGGACCCTTTGGAAGTTCCATTGGTTAGATGTGATTAGCCTCGAGAAGCCTCAGCGGAAATGGGCCTCATCTCGCCTGGAGGGCAAAACCTCCTGGATTTTCTCGAGTTGCGGCAGGTGCCTTCGACTTACGACGGGGACCTCGGGGACCCTCTCTGGTGGCCTCAGGAAAGGCCAGTCCCCAGGCGAGTTCCTCGGGGGCCTCTCGGGATTCCTCTCCCGTCGATGCCGGGGCCTAAGACCTTGTGTGGAGTCCGGGCCGGAACCTGAGGATTCCTCTCCAGTGCTGACATGGATCTTGGGCTACTTCTGGAGTCTCCCCAGGGGAGTCAGTCCTCGTCTCGAATGCGGGCATGAACTTGCGCTTTCCTCCAGAGCGGTAGCAGCAGTGTCACGCAGTGCGCCGCGTGGATCAAAGGATCTATGGTTTTCCCTCGAGTCTTTCCCACGAGTTTTTCCCACGAGGCCTTCCCCCAGGGATTTCCCACGTGCACACGTGGTGGGAGTCGATCCTCGGCTTGAACGTCCAGGCAGTGCAGGGAAAACATGTTCCTCTGGAATGGACTGACACATCTGGGGGACTCCTGGAATGGTGGCACGACCCTGTAGTTCCTCTCGCTTTTCCTGTGGAGAGCGCCTCCTCTTGAGATGCGACGGGAACGCCGGGAATTCTTTCCCTTCGAAACAGGGAAAGGATCCCTCATCTCGAGCTAGGAGGCGGAAACGGGGCCCCCCTGGATGTGTGCGGGACCCTCGTGCTTCCTCTCGAGTGGAGACGGGTATGTCGGGGAACTTCTTGAGTTGCAGCAACGGTGTGAAGGACCCTTTGGAAGTTCCAGTGGTTAGATGTGATTAGCCTCGAGAAGCCTCAGCGGAAATGGGCCTCATCTCGCCTGGAGGGCAAAACCTCCTGGATTTTCTCGAGTTGCGGCAGGTGCTCTCGACTTACGACGGGGAACTCGGGGACCCGCTCTGGTGGCCACAGGAAAGGCCAGTCCCCATGCGAGTTCCTCGGGGGCCTCTCGGGATTCCTCTCCCGTCGATGCCGGGTCCTAAGACGTTGTGTGGAGTCGGGGCCGGAACCTGAGGATTCCTCTCCAGTGCTGACATGGATCTTGGGCTACTTCTGGAGTCTCCCCAGGGGAGTCAGTCCTCGTATCCAATGCGGGCATGCACTTGCGCTTTCCTCCAGAGCGGTAGCAGCAGTGTCACGCAGTCCGCCGCGTGGATCAAAGGATCTATGGTTTTCCCTCGAGTCTTTCCCACGAGGCTTTCCCACAGGGCTGTCCCACGTGCACACGTCGTGGGAGTCGATCCTCGGCTTGAACGTCAAGGCAGTGCAGGGAAAACAGGTTCCTCTGGAATGGACTGACACATCTGGGGGACTCTTGGAATGGTGGCACGACCCTGGAATTCCTCTCTCCTTTCCTGTGGAGAGCGCCTCCTCTTGAGATGCGACGGGAAAGCCGGGAATTCTTTCCCTACGAAACAGGGAAAGGATCCCTCATCTCGAGCTAGGCGGCGGAAACGGGGCTCCCCTGGATGTGTGCGCGACCCTCGTGCTTCCTCTCGAGTGGAGACGGGTAGGTCGGGGAACTTCTTGAGTTGCAGCAAGGGTGTGAAGGACCCTTTGGAAGTTCCAGTGGTTAGATGTGATTAGCCTCGAGAATCCTCAGCGGAAATGGGCCTCATCTCGCCTGGAGGGCAAAACCTCCTGGTTTTTCTCGAGTTGCGGCAGGTGCTGTCGAATTACGACGGGGACCTCGGGGACCCGCTCTGGTGGCCTCAGGAAAGGCCTGTCCCCATGCGAGTTCCTCGGGGGCCTCTCGGGATTCCTCTCCCGTCGATGCCGGGGCCTAAGACCTTGTGTGGAGTCGGGGCCGGAACCTGAGGATTCCTCTCCAGTGCTGACATGGATCCTGGGGTACTTCTGGAGTCTCCCCAGGGGAGTCAGTCCTCGTCTCGAATGCGGACATGCACTTGCGCTTTCCTCCAGAGCGGCAGCAGCAGTGTCACGCAGTCCGCCGCGTGGATCAAAGGATCTATGGTTTTCCCTCGAGTCTTTCCCACGAGGCTTTCCCACGAGGCTTTCCCACAGGGCTGTCCCACGTGCACACGTGGTGGGAGTCGATCCTCGGCTTGAATGTCAAGGCAGTGCAGGGAAAACAGGTTCCTCTGGAATGGACTGACACATCTGAGGGACTCTTGGAATGGTGGCAGGACCCTGGAGTTCCTCTCGCCTTTCTTATGGAGAGCGCCTCCTCTTGAGATGGGACGGGAACGCCGGGAATTCTTTCTCTACGAAACAGGGAAAGGATACCTCATCTCGAGCTAGGAGGCGGAAACGGGGCTCCCCTGGATGTGTGCGGGACCGTCGTGCTTCCTCTCGAGTGGAGACGGGTCTGTTGGGGAACTTCTTGAGTTGCAGCAAGGGTGTGAAGGACCCTTTGGAAGTTCCAGTGGTTAGATGTGATTAGCCTCGAGAAGCCTCAGCGGAAATGGGCCTCATCTCGCCTGGAGGGCAAAACCTCCTGGATCTTCTCGAGTTGCGGCAGGTGCTCTCGACTTACGACGGGGACCTCGGGGACCCGCTCTGGTGGCCTCAGGAAAGGCCAGTCCCCATGCGAGTTCCTCGGGGTCCTCTCGAGATTCCTCTCCCGTCGATGCCGGGGCCTAAGACCTTGTGTGGAGTCGGGGCCGGAACCTGAGGATTCCTCTCCAGTGCTGACATGGATCCTGGGGTACTTCTGGAGTCTCCCCAGGGGAGTCAGTCCTCGTCTCGAATGCGGACATGCACTTGCGCTTTTCTCCGGAGCGGTAGCAGCAGAGTCACGCAGTCCGCCGCGTGGATCAAAGGATCTATGGTTTTCCCTCGAGTCTTTCCCACGAGGCTTTCCCACGAGGCTTTCCCACAGGGCTGTCCCACGTGCACACGTGGTGGGACTCGATCCTCGGCTTGAACGTCAAGGCAGTGCAGGGAAAACAGATTCCTCTGGAATGGACTGACACATCTGGGGGACTCTTGGAATGGTGGCACGACCCTGGAGTTCCTCTCGCCTTTCCTGTGGAGAGTGCCTTCTCTTGAGATGGGACGGGAACGCCGGGAATTCTTTCCCTACGAAACAGGGAAAGGATCCCTCATCTCAAGCTAGGAGGCAGAAACGGGGCTCCCCTGGATGTGTGCGGGACCCTCGTGCTTCCTCTCGAGTGGAGACGGGTATGTCGGGGAACTTCTTGAGTTGCAGCAAGGGTGTGAAGGACCCTTTGGAAGTTCAAGTGGTTAGATGTGATTAGCCTCGAGAAGCCTCAGCGGAAATGGGCCTCATCTCGCCTGGAGGGCAAAACCTCCTGGATTTTCTCGAGTTGCGGCATGTGCTCTCGACTTACGACGGGGACCTCGGGGACCCGCTCTGGTGGCCTCAGGAAAGGCCAGTCCCCATGCGAGTTCCTCGGGGGCCTCTCGGGATTAATCAACCGTCGATGCCGGGGCCTAAGACCTTGTGTGGAGTCGGGGCCGGAACCTGAGGATTCTTCTCCAGTGCTGACATGGATCCTGGGGTACTTCTGGAGTCTCCCCAGGGGAGTCAGTCCTCGTCTCGAATGCGGACATGCACTTGCGCTTTCCTCCAGAGTGGTAGCAGCAGAGTCACGCAGTCCGCCGCGTGGATCAAAGGATCTATGGTTTTCCCTCGAGTCTTTCCCACGAGGCTTTCCCACGAGGCTTTCACACAGGGCTGTCCCACGTGCACACGTGGTGGGAGTCGATCCTCGGCTTGAACGTCAAGGCAGTGCAGGGAAAACAGATTCCTCTGGAATGGACTGACACATCTGGGGGACTCTTGGAATGGTGGCACGACCCTGGAGTTCCTCTCGCCTTTCCTGTGGAGAGCGCCTTCTCTTGAGATGCGACGGGAACGCCGGGAATTCTTTCCCTTCGAAACAGGGAAAGGATCCCTCATCTCAAGCTAGGAGGCGGAAACGGGGCTCCCCTGGATGTGTCGGGACCCTCGTGCTTCCTCTCGAGTGGAGACGGGTATGTCAGGGAACTTCTTGAGTTGCAGCAAGGGTGTGAAGGACCCTTTGGAAGTTCCAGTGGTTAGATGTGATTAGCCTCGAGAAACCTCAGCGGAAATGGGCCTCATCTCGCCTGGAGGGCAAAACCTCCTGGATTTTCTCGAGTTGCGGCAGGTGCTCTCGACTTACGATGGGGACCTCGGGGACGCGCTCTGGTGCCCTAGGAAAGGCCAGTCCCCATGCGAGTTCCTCGGGAGCCTCTCGGGATTCCTCTCCCGTCGATGCCGGGGCCTAAGACCTTGTGTGGAGTCGGGGCCGGAACCTGAGGATTCCGCTCCAGTGCTGACATGGATCTTGGGGTACTTCTGGAGTCTCCCCAGGGGAGTCAGTCCTCGTCTCGAATGCGGGAATGCCCTTGCGCTTTCCTCCAGAGCGGTAGGAGCAGTGTCACGCAGTCCGACGCGTGGATCAAAGGATCTATGGTTTTCCCTCGAGTCTTTCCCACGAGGCTTTCCCACGAGGCTTTCCCACAGGGCTGTCCCACGTGCACACGTGGTGGGAGTCGATCCTCGGCTTGAACGTCAAGGCAGTGCAGGGAAAACAGGTTCCTCTGGAATGGACTGACACATCTGGGGGACTCTTGGAAAGGTGGCACGACCCTGGAGTTCCTCTCGCCTTTCCTGTGGAGAGCGCCTCCTCTTGAGATGCGACGGAACGCCGGGAATTCTTTCCCTACGAAACAGGGAAAGGATCCCTCATCTCGAGCTAGGAGGCGGAAACGGGGCTCCCCTGGATGTGTGCGGGACCCACGTGCTTCCTCTCGAGTGGAGACGTGTATGTCGGGGAACTTCTTGAGGTACAGCAAGGGTGTGAAGGACCCTTTGGAAGTTCCAGAGGTTAGATGTGATTAGCCTCGAGAAGCCTCAGCGGACATGGGCCTCATCTCGCCTGGAGGGCAAAACCTCCTGGATTTTCTCGAGTTGCGGCAGGTGCTCTCGACTTACGATGGGGACCTCGGGGACCCGCTCTGGTGCCCTCAGGAAAGGCCAGTCCCCAAGCGAGTTCCTCGGGGGCCTCTCGGGATTCCTCTCCCGTCGATGCCGGGGCCTAAGACCTTGTGTGGAGTCGGGCCGGAACCTGAGGATTCCTCTCCAGTGCTGACATGGATCTTGGGCTACTTCTGGAGTCTACGAAGGGGAGTCAGTCCTCTTCTCGAATGCGGGCATGCACTTGTGCTTTCCTCCAGAGCGGTAGCAGCAGTGTCACGCAGTCCGCCGCGTGGATCAAAGGATCTATGATTTTCCCTCGAGTCTTTCCCACGAGGCTTTCCCACAGGGCTGTTCCACGTGCACACGTGGTGGGAGTCGATCCTCGGCTTGAACGTCAAGGCAGTGCAGGGAAAACAGGTTCCTCTGGAATGGACTGACACATCTGGGGGACTGTTGGAATGGTGGCACGACCCTGGAGTTCCTCTCGCCTTTCCTGTGGAGAGCGCCTCCTCTTGAGATGCGATGGGAACGCCGGGAATTCTTTCCCTACGAAACAGGGAAAGGATCCCTCATCTCGAGCTAGGAGGCGGAAACGGGGCTCCCCTGGATGTGTGCGGGACCCGCGTGCTTCCTCTCGAGTGGAGACGGTATGTCGGGGAACTTCTTGAGTTGCAGCAAGGGTGTGAAGGACCCTTTGGAAGTTCCAGAGGTTAGATGTGATTAGCCTCGAGAAGCCTCAGCGGAAATGGGCCACATCTCGCCTGGAGGGCAAAACCTCCTGGATTTTCTCGAATTGCGGCAGGTGCCCTCGACTTTCGACGGGGAACTCGGGGACCCGCTCTGGTGGCCTCAGGAAAGGCCAGTCCCCATGCGAGTTCCTCGGGGGCCTCTCGGGATTCCTCTCCCGTCGATGCCGGGGCCTAAGACCTTGTGTGGAGTCGGGGCCGGAACCTGAGGATTCCTCTCCAGTGCTGACATGGATCTTGGGGTACTTCTGGAGTCTCCCCAGGGGAGTCAGTCCTCGTCTCGAATGCGGGCATGCACTTGCGCTTTCCTCCAGAGCGGTAGCAGCAGTGTCACGCAGTCCGCCGCGTGGATCAAAGGATCTCTGGTTTTCCCTCGAGTCTTTCCCACGAGGCTGTCCCACGAGGCTTTCCCACAGGGCTGTCCCACGTGCACACGTGGTGGGAGTCGATCCTCGGCTTGAACGTCAAGGCAGTGCAGGGAAAACAGGTTCCTCTGGAATGGACTGACACATCTGGGGGTCTCTTGGAATGGCGGCACGACTCTGGAGTTCCTCTTCCCTTTCCTGTGGAGAGCGCCTCCTCTTGAGATGCGACAGGAACGCCGGGAATTCTTTCCCTACGAAACAGGGAAAGGATCCCTCATCTCAAGCTAGGAGGCGGAAACGGGGCTCCCCTGGATGTGTGCGGGACCCTCATGCTTCCTCTCGAGTGGAGACGTGTATGTCGGGGAACTTCTTGAGTTGCAGCAAGGGTGTGAAAGACCCTTTGGAAGTTCCAGTGGTTAGATGTGATTAGCCTCGAGAAGCCTCAGCGGAAATGGGCCTCATCTCACCTGGAGGGTAAAACCTCCTGGATTTTTTCGAGTTGCGGCAGGTGCTCTCGACTTACGACGGGGACCTCAGGGACCCGCTCTGGTGGCCTCAGGAAAGGCCAGTCCCCATGCGAGTTCCTCGTGGGCCTCTCGGGATTCCTCTCCCGTCGATGCCGGGGCCTAAGACCTTGTGTGAAGTCCGGGCCGGAACCTGAAGATTCCTCTCCAGAGCTGACATGGATCTTGGGGTACTTCTGGAGTCTCCCCTGGAGAGTCAGTCCTCGTCTCGAATGCGGGCATGCACTTGCGCTTTCCTCCAGAGCGGTAGCAGCAGTGTCACGCAGTCCGCCGCGTGGATCAAAGGATCTATGGTTTTCCCTCGAATCTTTCCCACGAGGCTTTCCCACGAGGCTTTCCCACAGGGCTGTCCCACGTGCACACGTGGTGGGAGTCGATCCTCGGCTTGAACGTCAAGGCAGTGCAGGGAAAACAGGTTCCTCTGGAATGGACTGACATATCTGGGGGACTCTTGGAATGGTCTCACGACCCTGGAGTTCCTCTCGCCTTTCCTGTGGAGAGCGCCTCCTCTTGAGATGCGACGGGAACGCCGTGAATCTTTCCCTACGAAACAGGGAAAGGATACCTCATCTCGAGCTAGGAGGCGGAAACGGGGCTCCCCTGGATGTGTGCGGGACCCTCATGCTTCCTCTCGAGTGGAGACGTGTATGTCGGGGAACTTCTTGAGTTGCAACAAGGGTGTGAAGGACCCTTTGGAAGTTCCAGTGGTTAGATGTGATTAGCCTCGAGAAGCGTCAGCGGAAATGGGCCTCATCTCGCCAGGAGGGCAAAACCTCCTGGATTTTCTCGAGTTGCGGCAGGTGCTCTCGACTTACGACGGGGACCTCAGGGACCCGCTCTGGTGGCCTCAGGAAAGGCCAGTCCCCATGCGAGTTCCTCGATGGCCTTTCGGGATTCCTCTCCCGTCGATGCCCGGGCCTAAGACCTTGTGTGGAGTCGGGGCCGGAACCTGAGGATTCCTCTGCAGTGCTGACATGGATCTTGGGGTACTTCTGGAGTCTCCGCAGGGGAGTCAGTCCTCGTCTCGAATGCGGGCATGCACTTGCGCTTTCCTCCAGAGCGGTAGCAGCAGTGTCACGCAGTCCGCCGCGTGGAACAAAGGATCTATGGTTTTCCCTCGAGTCTTTCCCATGAGGCTTTCCCACGAGGCTTTCCCACAGGGCTGTCCCACGTTCACACGTGGTGGGAGTCGATCCTCGGCTTGAACGTCAAGGCAGTGCAGGGAAAACAGGTTCCTCTGGAATGGACTGACACATCTGGGGGACTCTTGGAATGGTGGCCCGACCCTGGAGTTCCTCTCGCCTTTCCTGTGGAGAGCGCCTTCTCTTGAGATGCGACGGGAACGCCGGGAATCTTTCCCTACGAAACAGAGAAAGGATCCCTCATCTCGAGCTAGGAGGCGGAAACGGGGCTCCCCTGGATGTGTGCGGGACCCCACGTGCTTCCTCTCGAGTGGAGACGGGTATGTCGGGGAACTTCTTGAGTTGCAGCAAGGGTGTGAAGGACCCTTTGGAAGTTCCAGTGGTAAGACGTGATTGGCCTCGAGAAGCCTCAGCGGAAATGGGCCTCATCTCGCCTGGAGGGCAAAACCTCCTGGATTTTCTCGAGTTGCGGCAGGTGCTCTCGACTTACGACGTGGACCTCAGGGACCCGCTCTGGTGGCCTCAGGAAAGGCCAGTCCCCATGCGAGTTCCTCGGGGGCCTCTCGGGATTCCTCTCCCGTCGATGCCGGGGCCTAAGACCTTGTGTGGAGTCGGGGCCGGAACCTGAGGATTCCTCTCCAGTGCTGACACGGATCTTGGGGTAGTTCTGGAGTCTCCCCAGGGGAGTCAGTCCTCGTCTCGAATGCGGGAATGCCCTTGCGCTTTCCTCCAGAGCGGTAGGAGCAGTGTCACGCAGTCCGCTGCGTGGATCAAAGGATCTATGGTTTCCCTCGAGTCTTTCCCACGAGGCTTTCCCACGAGGCTTTCCCATAGGGCTGTCCCACGTGCACACGAGGTGGGAGTCGATCCTCGGCTTGAACGTCAAGGCAGTGCAGGGAAAACAGGTTCCTCTGGAATGGACTGACACATCTGGGGGTCTCTTGGAATGGTGGCACGACCCTGGAGTTCCTCTCGCCTTTCCTGTGGAGAGCGCTCCCTCTTCAGATGCGACGGGAACGCCGGGAATTCTTTCCCTACGAAACAGGGAAAGGATCCCTCATCTCGAGCTAGGAGGCGGAAACGGGGCTCCCTTGGATGTGTGCGGGAACCTCGTGCTGCCTCTCGAGTGGAGACAGGTATGTCGGGGAACTTCTTGAGTTGCAGCAAGGGTGTGAAGGACCCTTTGGAAGTTCCAGTGGTTTGATGTGATTAGCCTCGAGAAGCCTCATCGGAAATGGGCCTCATCTCGCCTGGAGGGCAAAACCTCCTGGATTTTCTCGAGTTGCGGCAGGTGCTCTCGACTTACGACGGGGACCTCAGGGACCCGCTCTGGTGGCCTCAGGAAAGGCCAGTCCCCATGCGAGTTCCTCGGGGGCCTCTCGGGATTCCTCTCCCGTCGACGCCGGGGCCTAAGACCTTGTGTGGAGTCGGGGCCGGAACCTGAGGATTCCTCTCCAGTGCTGACATGGATCTTGGAGTACTTCTGGAGTCTCCCCAGGGGAGTCAGTCCTCGTCTCGAATGCGGGCATGCATTGCGCTTTCCTCCAGAGCGGTAGCAGCAGTGTCACGCAGTCCGCCGCGTGGATCAAAGGATCTATGGTTTTCCCTCGAGTCTTTCACACGAGGCTTTCCCACGAGGCTTTGCCACAGGGCTGTCCCACGTGCACGCGTGTTGGGAGTCGATCCTCGGCTTGAACGTCAAGGCAGTGCAGGGAAACAGGTTCCTCTGTAATGGACTGACACATCTGGGGGTCTC
Organism: Ovis canadensis; assembly: GCF_042477335.2. Lineage (NCBI taxonomy): Eukaryota > Metazoa > Chordata > Mammalia > Artiodactyla > Bovidae > Ovis > Ovis canadensis. Next base: position 4,138,302 of record NC_091249.1, on the reverse strand, counting down.
TTGGAATGGCGGCACGACTCTGGAGTTCCTCTTCCCTTTCCTGTGGAGAGCGCCTCCTCTTGAGATGCGACGGGAACGCCGGGAATTCTTTCCCTACGAAACTCTGAAAGGATCCCTCATCTCGAGCTAGGAGGCGGAAATGGGCTCCCCTGGATGTGTGCGGGACCCCACGTGCTTCCTCTCGAGTGGAGACGGGTATGTCGGGGAACTTCTTCAGTTGTAGCAAGGGTGTGAAGGACCCTTTGGAAGTTCCAGTGGTTAGACGTTATTAGCCTCGAGAAGCCTCACTGGAAATGGGCCTCATCTCGCCTGGAGGGCAAAACCTCCAGGATTTTCTCGAGATGCGGCAGGTGCTCTCGACTTAGGACGGGGACCTCAGGGACCCGCTCTGGTGGCCTCAGGAAAGGCCAGTCCCCATGCGAGTTCCTCGGGGGCCTCTCGGGATTCCTCTCCCGTCGATGCCGGGCCTAAGACCTTGTGTGGAGTCGGGGCCGGAACCTGAGGATTCCTCTCCAGTGCTGAAATGGATCTTGGGGTACTTCTGGAGTCTCCCCAGGAGAGTCAGTCCTCGTCTCGAATGTGGGAATGCCCTTGCGCTTTCCTCCAGAGCGGTAGGAGCAGTGTCACGCAGTCCGCCGCGTGTATCAAAGGATCTATGGTTTCCCTCGAGTCTTTCCCAAGAGGCTTTCCCACGAGGCTTTCCCACAGGGCTGTCCCACGTGCACACGTGGTGGGAGTCGATCCTCGGCTTGAACGTCAAGGCAGTGCAGGGAAAACAGGTTCCTCTGGAATGGACTGACACATCTGGGGGACTCTTGGAATGGTGGCACGACCCTGGAGTTCCTCTCGCCTTTCCTGTTGAGAGCACCTTCTCTTGAGATGCGACGGGAACGCCGGGAATTCTTTGCCTACGAAACAGGGAAAGGATCCCTCATCTCGAGCTATGAGGGGGATACGGGGCTCCCCTGGATGTGTGCGGGACCCTCGTGCTTCCTCTCGAGTGGAGACGGGTATGTCGCGGAACTGCTTGAGTTGCAGCAAGGGTGTGAAGGACCCTTTGGAAGTTCCAGTGGTTAGATGTGATTAGCCTCGAGAAGCCTCAGCGGAAATGGGCCTCATCTCGCCTGGAGGGCAAAACCTCCTGGATTTTCTCGAGTTGCGGCAGGTGCTCTCGACTTACGACGGGGACCTCAGGGACCCGCTCTGGTGGCCACATGAAAGGCCAGCCCCCATGCGAGTTCCTCGGGGGCCTCTCGGGATTCCTCTCCCGTCGATGCCGGGGCCTAAGACCTTGTGTGGAGTCGGGGCCGGAACGTGAGGATTCCTCTCCAGTGCTGACATGGATCTTGGGGTACTTCTGGAGTCTCCCCAGGGGAGTCAGTCCTCGTCTCGAATGCGGGCATGCACTTGCGCTTTCCTCCAGAGCGGTAGCAGCAGTGTCACGCAGTCCGTCGCGTGGATCAAAGGAGCTATGGTTTTCCCTCGAGGCTTTTCCACGAGGCTTTCCCACAGGGCTGTCCCACGTGCAAACGTGGTGGGAGTCGATCCTCGGCTTGACCTTCAAGGCAGTGCATGGAAAACAGTGTCCTCTGGAATGGACTGACACATCTGGGGGACTCTAGGAATGGTGGCACGACCCTGGAGTTCCTCTCGCCTTTCCTGTGGAGAGCGCCTCCTCTTGAGATGCGACGGGAACGCCGGGAATTCTTTCCCTATGAAACAGGGAAAGGATCCCTCATCTCGAGCTAGGAGGAGGAAACGGGGCTCTCCTGGATGTGTGCGGGAACCTCGTGCTTCCTCTCGAGTGGAGACGTTTATGTCGGGGAACTTCTTGAGTGGCAGAAAGGGTGTGAAGGACCCTTTGGAAGTTCCAGTGGTTAGATGTGATTAGCCTCGAGAAGCCTCAGCGGAAATGGGCCTCATCTCGCCTGGAGGGCAAAACCTCCTGGATTTTCTCGAGTTGCGGCAGGTGCTCTCGACTTACGACGGGGACCTCAGGGACCCGCTCTGGTGGCCTCAGGAAAGGCCAGTCCCCATGCGAGTTCCTCGGGGGCCTCTCGGGATTACTCTCCCGTCGATGCCGGGGCCTAAGACCTTGTGTGGAGTCGGGGCCGGAACCTGAGGTTTCCTCTCCAGTGCTGACATGGATCTTAGAGTACTTCTGGAGTCTCCCCAGGGGAGTCAGTCCTCGTCTCGAATGCGGGCATGCACTTGCGCTTTCCTCCAGAGCGGTAGCAGCAGTGTCACGCAGTCCGCCGCGTGGATCAAAGGATCTATGGTTTTCCCTCGAGTCTTTCCCACGAGGCTGTCCCACGAGGCTTTGCCACAGGCCTGTCCCACGTGCACACGTGGTGGGAGTCGATCCTCGGCTTGAACGTCAAAGCAGTGTATGGAAAACAGGTTCCTCTGGAATGGACTGACACATCTGGGGTCTCTTGGAATGGCAGCACGACTCTGGAGTTCCTCTTCCCTTTCCTGTGGAGAGCGCCTCCTCTTGAGATGCGACGGGAACGCCGGGAATTCTTTCCCTACGAAACAGGGAAAGGATCCGTCATCTCGAGCTAGGAGGCGGAAACGGGGCTCCCCTGGATGTGTGCGGGACCCCACCTGCTTCCTCTCGAGTGGAGACGGGTATGTCGGGGAACTTCTTGTGTTGCAGCAAGGGTGTGAAGGACCCTTTGGAAGTTCCAGTGGTTAGACGTGATTAGCCTCGAGAAGCCTCAGCGGAAATGGGCCTCATCTCGCCTGGAGGGCAAAACCTCCTGGATTTTCTCGAGATGCGGTAGGTGCTCTCGACTTACGACGGGGACCTCAGGGACCCGCTCTGGTGGCCTCAGGAAAGGCCAGTCCCCATGCGAGTTCCTCGGGGGCCTCTCGGGATTCCTCTCCCGTCGATGCCGGGGCCTAAGACCTTGTGTGGAGTCGGGGCCGGAACCTGAGGATTCCTCTCCAGTGATGACATGGATCTTGGGGTACTTATGGAGTCTCCCCAGGGGAGTCAGTCCTCGTCTCGAATGCGGGCATGCACTTGCGCTTTCCTCCAGAGCGGTAGCAGCAGTGTCACGCAGTCCGCCGCGTGGATCAAAGGAGCTATGGTTTTCCCTCAAGGCTTTCCCACGAGGCTTTCCCAGAGGGCTGTCCCACGTGCACACGTGGTGGGAGTCGATCCTCGGCTTGAACTTCAAGGCAGTGCAGGGAAAACAGGTTCCTCTGGATGGCCGGACAAATCTGGGGGACTCTTGGTATGGTGGCATGACACTGGAGTTCCTCTCGCCTTTCCTGTGGAGAGCGCCTCCTCTTGAGATGCGACGGGAACGCCGGGAATTCTTTCCCTACGAAACAGGGAAAGGATCCCTCATCTCGAGCTAGGAGGCGGAAACGGGGCTCCCCTGGATGTGTGCGGGACCCCACGTGCTTCCTCTCGAGTGGAGACGGGCATGTCGGGGAACTTCTTGAGTTGCAGCAAGGTTGTGAAGGACCCTTCGGAAGTTCCAGTGGTTAGACGTGATTAGCCTCGAGAAACCTCAGCGGAAATGGGCCTCATCTCGCCTGGAGGGCAAAACCTCCTGGATTTTCTTGTGTTGCGACAGGTGCTCTCGACTTACGAGGGGAACCTCAGGGACCCGCTCTGGTGGCCTCAGGAAAGGCCAGTCCCATGCGAGTTCCTCGGGGCCTCTCGGGATTCCTCTCCCGTCGATGCCGGGGCCTAAGACCTTGTGTGGAGTCGGGCCCGGAACCTGAGGATTCCTCTCCAGAGCTGACATGGATCTTGGGGTACTTCTGGAGTCTCCCCAGGGGAGTCAGTGCTCGTCCCGAATGCGGGCATGCACTTGCGCTTTCCTCCAGAGCGGTAGCATCAGTGTCACGCAGTCCGCCACAGGGATCAAAGGATCTATGGTTTTCCCTCGAGTCTTTCCCACGAGGCTTTCCCACGAGGCTTTCCCACAGGGCTGTCCCACGTTCACGCGTGGTGGGAGTCGATCCTCGGCTTGAACGTCAAGCCAGTGCAGGGAAAAGAGGTTCCTCTGTAATGGACTGACACATCTGTGGGTCTCTTGGAATGGTGGCACGACTCTGGAGATCCTCTCCCCTTTCCTGTTGAGAGCGCCTCCTCTTGAGATGCGACGGGAACGCGGGTAATTCTTTCCCTACGAAACAGGGAAAGGATCCCTCATCTCGAGCTAGCAGGCGGAAACGGGGTTCCCCTGGATGTGTGCTGGACCCCACGTGCTTCCTCTCGAGTGGAGACGGGTTTGTCGGGGAACTTCTTGAGTTGCAGCAAGGGTGTGAAGGACCCTTTGGAAGTTCCAGTGGTTAGACGTGATTAGCCTCGAGAAGCCTCAGCGGAAATGGGCCTCATCTCGCCTGGAGGGTAAAACCTCCTGGATTTTCTCGAGTTGCGGCAGGTGCTCTCGACTTACGACGGGGACCTCAGGGACCCGCTCTGGTGGCCTCAGGAAAGGCCAGTCCCCATGCCAGTTCCTCGGGGGCCTCTCGGGATTCCTCTCCCGTCGATGCCGGGGCCTAAGACCTTGTGTGGAGTCGGGGCCGGAACCTGAGGATTCCTCTCCAGAGGTGACATGGATCTTGGGGTACTTCTGGAGTCTCCCCAGGGGAGTCAGTGGTCGTCTGGAATGCGGGCATGCACTTGCGCTTTCCTCCAGAGCGGTAGCAGCAGTGTCTCGCAGTCCGCCACAGGGATCAAAGGATCTATGGTTTTCCCTCGAGTCTTTCCCACGAGGCTTTCCCACGAGGCTTTCCCACAGGGCTGTCCCACGTGCACGCGTGGTCGGAGTCGATCCTCGGCTTGAACGTCAAGGCAGTGCAGGGAAAACAGTTTCCTCTGGAATGGACTGACACATCTGGGGGACTCTTGGAATGGTGGCACGACCCTGGAGTTCCTCTCGCCTTTCCTGTGGAGAGCGCCTCCTCTTGAGATGCGACGGGAACGCCGGGAATTCTTTCTCTAAGAAACAGTGAAAGGATCCCTCACCTCGAGCTAGGAGGCGGAAACGGGGCTCCCCTGGATGTGTGCGGGACCCCATGTGCTTCCTCTCGAGTGCAGACAGGTATGTCGGGGAACTTCTTGAGTTGCAGCAAGGGTGTGAAGGACCCTTTGGAAGTTCCAGTGGTTAGATGTGATTAGCCTCGAGAAGCCTCAGCGGAAATGGGCCTCATCTCGCCTGGAGGGCAAAACCTCCTGGATTTTCTCGAGTTGCGGCAGGTGCTCTCGACTTACGACGGGGACCTCAGGGACCCGCTCTGGTGCCCTCAGGAAAGGCCAGTCCCCATGCGAGTTCCTCGGGGGCCTCACGGGATTCCTCTCCCGTCGATGCCGGGGCCTAAGACCTTGTGTGGAGTCGGGGCCGGAACCTGAGGATTCCTCTCCAGTGCTGACATGGTTCTTGGGGTACTTCTGGAGGCTCCCCAGGGGAGTCAGTCCTCGTCTCGAATGCGGGCATGCACTTGCGCTTTCCCCCTGAGCGGTAGCAGCAGTGTCACGCAATCCGCCGCGTGGATCAAAGGATCTATGGTTTTCCCTCGAGTCTTTCCCACGAGGCTTTCCCACGAGGCTTTCCCAGAGGGCTGTCCCACGTGCACACGTGGTGGGAGTCGAACCTCGGTTTGAACGTCAAGGCAGTGCAGGGAAAACAGGTTCCTCTGGAATGGACTGACATATCTGGGGGGCTCTTTCTAATGGTGGCACGACCCTGGAGTTCCTCTCGCCTTTCCTGTGGAGAGCGCCTCCTCTTGAGATGCGACGGGAACGCAGGGAATTCTTTCCCTACGAAACAGGGAAAGGATCCCTCACCTCGAGCTAGGAGGCGGAAACGGGGCTCCCCTGGATGTGTGCGGGAACCTCGGGCTTCCTCTCGAGTGGAGACGGATATGTTGGGCAACTTCTTGAGTTGCAGCAAGGGTGTGAAGGACCCTTTGGAAGTTCCAGTGGTTAGATGTGATTAGCCTCGAGAAGCCTCAGCGGAAATGGGCCTCATCTCGCCTGGAGGGCAAAACCACCTGGATTTTCTCGAGTTGCGGCAGGTGCTCTCGACTTACGACGGGGACCTCAGGGACCCGCTCTGGTGGCCTCAGGAAAGGCCAGTCCCCATGCGAGTTCCTCTGGGGCCTCTCGGGATTCCTCTCCCGTCGATGCCGGGGCCTAAGACCTTGTGTGGAGTCGGGGCCGGAACCTGAGGATTCCTCTCCAGTGCTGACATGGATCTTGGGGTACTTCTGGAGTCTCCCCAGGAGAGTCAGTCCTCGTCTCGAATGCGGGAATGCCTTGCGCTTTCCTCCAAAGCGGTAGGAGCAGTGTCACGCAGTCCGCCGCGTGGATCAAAGGATCTATGGTTTCCCTCGAGTCTTTCCCACGAGGCTTTCCCACGAGGCTTTCCCACAGGGCTGTCCCACGTGCACACGTGGTGGGAGTCTATCCTCGGCTTGAACGTCAAGGCAGTGCAGGGAAAACAGGTTCCTCTGGAATGGACTGACACATCTGTGGGACTCTTGGAATGGTGGCACGACCCTGGAGTTCCTCTCGCCTTTACTGTGGAGAGCACCTTCTGATGAGATGCGACGGGAACGCCGGGAATTCTTTCCCTACGAAACAGGGAAAGGATCCCTCATCTCGAGCTATGAGGGGGAAACGGGGCTCCCCTGGATGTGTGCGGGACCCTCGTGCTTCCTCTCGAGTGGAGACGGGTATGTCGCGGAACTGCTTGAGTTGCAGCAAGGGTGTGAAGGACCCTTCGGAAGTTCCAGTGGTTAGACGTGATTAGCCTCGAGAAACCTCAGCGGAAATGGGCCTCATCTCGCCTGGAGGGCAAAACCTCCTGGATTTTCTCGAGTCGCGGCAGGTGCTCTCGACTTACGACGGGGACCTCAGGGACCCGCTCTGGTGGCCTCAGGAAAGGCCAGTCCCTATGCGAATTCCTCGGGGGCCTCTCGGGATTCCTCTCCCGTCGATGCCGGGGTTAAGACCTTGTGTGGAGTCGGGCCCGGAACCTGAGGATTCCTCTCCAGAGCTGACATGGATCTTGGGGTACTTCTGGAGTCTCCCCAGGGGAGTCAGTGCTCGTCTCGAATGCGGGCATGCACTTGCGCTTTCCTCCAGAGCGGTAGCATCAGTGTCACGCAGTCCGCCACAGGGATCAAAGGATCTATGGTTTTCCCTCGAGTCTTTCCCACGAGGCTTTCCCACGAGGCTTTCCCACAGGGCTGTCCCACGTTCACGCGTGGTGGGAGTCGATCCTCGGCTTCAACGTCAAGGCAGTGCAGGGAAAAGAGGTTCCTCTGTAATGGACTGACACATCTGTGGGTCTCTTGGAATGGTGGCACGACTCTGGAGATCCTCTCCCCTTTCCTGTTGAGAGCGCCTCCTCTTGAGATGCGACGGGAACGCGGGTAATTCTTTCCCTACCAAACAGGGAAAGGATCCCTCATCTCGAGCTAGCAGGCGGAAACGGGGTTCCCCTGGATGTGTGCTGGACCCCACGTGCTTCCTCTCGAGTGGAGACGGGTAGGTCGGGGAACTTCTTGAGTTGCAGCAAGGGTGTGAAGGACCCTTTGGAAGTTCCAGGGGTTAGACGTGATTAGCCTCGAGAAGCCTCAGCGGAAATGGGCCTCATCTCGCCTGGAGGGTAAAACCTCCTGGATTTTCTCGAGTTGCGGCAGGTGCTCTCGACTTACGACGGGGACCTCAGGGACCCGCTCTGGTGGCCTCAGGAAAGGCCAGTCCCCATGCCAGTTCCTCGGGGGCCTTTCGGGATTCCTCTCCCGTCGATGCCGGGGCCTAAGACCTTGTGTGGAGTCGGGGCCGGAACCTGAGGATTCCTCTCCAGAGGTGACATGGATCTTGGGGTACTTCTGGAGTCTCCCCAGGGGAGTCAGTGCTCGTCTCGAATGCGGGCATGCACTTGCGCTTTCCTCCAGAGTGGTAGCAGCAGTGTCTCGCAGTCCGCCACAGGGATTAAAGGATCTATGGTTTTCCCTCGAGTCTTTCCCACGAGGCTTTCCCACGAGGCTTTCCCACAGGGCTGTCCCACGTGCACGCGTGGTCGGAGTCGATCCTTGGCTTGAACGTCAACGCAGTGCAGGGAAAAGAGGTTCCTCTGTAATGGACTTACACATCTGTGGGTCTCTTGGAATGGTGGCACGACTCTGGAGATCCTCTCCCCTTTCCTGTTGAGAGCGCCTCCTCTTGAGATGCGACGGGAACGCGTGGAATTCTTTCCCTACGAAACAGGGAAAGGATCCCTCATCTCGAGCTATGAGGCGGAAACGGGGTTCCCCTGGATGTGTGCGGGACCCCACGTGCTTCCTCTCGAGTGGAGACGGGTATGTCGGGGAACTTCTTGAGTTGCAGCAAGGGTGTGAAGGACCCTTTGGAAGTTCCAGTGGTTAGACGTGATTAGCCTCGAGAAGCCTCAGCGGAAATGGGCCTCATCTCGCCTGGAGGGTAAAACCTCCTGGATTTTCTCGAGTTGCGGCAGGTGCTCTCGACTTACGACGGGGACCTCAGGGACCCGCTCTGGTGGCCTCAGGAAAGGCCAGTCCCCATGCGAGTTCCTCGGGGGCCTCTCGGGATTCCTCTCCCGTCGATGCCGGGGCCTAAGACCTTGTGTGGAGTCGGGGCCGGAACCTGAGGATTCCTCTCCAGAGGTGACATGGATCTTGGGGTACTTCTGGAGTCTCCCCAGGGGAGTCAGTGCTCGTCTCGAATGCGGGCATGCACTTGCGCTTTCCTCCAGAGCGGTAGCAGCAGTGTCACGCAGTCCGCCGCGTGGATCAAAGGATCTATGGTTTTCCCTCGAGTCTTTCCCACGAGGCTTTCCCACGAGGCTTTCCCACAGGGTTGTCCCACGTGCACGCGTGGTGGGAGTCGATCCTCGGCTTGAACGTCAAGGCAGTGCAGGGAAAAGAGGTTCCTCTGTAATGGACTGACACATCTGTGGGTCTCTTGGAATGGTGGCACGACTCTGGAGATCCTCTCCCCTTTCCTGTTGAGAGCGCCTCCTCTTGAGATGCGACGGGAACGCGGGGAATTCTTACCCTACGAAACAGGGAAAGGATCCCTCATCTCGAGCTATGAGGGGGAAACGGGGCTCCCCTGGATGTGTGCGGGACCCTCGTGCTTCCTCTCGAGTGGAGACGGGTATGTCGCGGAACTGCTTGAGTTGCAGCAAGGGTGTGAAGGACCCTTTGGAAGTTCCAGTGGTTAGATGTGATTAGCCTCGAGAAGCCTCAGCGGAAATGGGCCTCATCTCGCCTGGAGGGCAAAACCTCCTGGATTTTCTCGAGTTGCGGCAGGTGCTCTCGACTTACGACGGGGACCTCAGGGACCCGCTCTGGTGGCCACATGAAAGGCCAGCCCCCATGCGAGTTCCTCGGGGGCCTCTCGGGATTCCTCTCCCGTCGAAGCCGGGGCCTAAGACCTTGTGTGGAGTCGGGGCCGGAATCTGACGATTCCTCTCCAGTGCTGACATGGATCTTGGGGTACTTCTGGAGTCTCCCCAGGGGAGTCAGTCCTCGTCTCGAATGCGGGCATGCACTTGCGCTTTCCTCCAGAGCGGTAGCAGCAGTGTCACGCAGTCCGCCGCGTGGATCAAAGGAGCTATGGTTTTCCCTCGAGGCTTTTCCACGAGGCTTTCCCACAGGGCTGTCCCACGTGCAAACGTGGTGGGAGTCGATCCTCGGCTTGAACATCAAGGCAGTGCATGGAAAACAGGTTCCTCTGGATGGACGGACAAATCTGGGGGACTCTTGGTATGTTGGCATGACACTGGAGTTCCTCTCGCCTATCCTGTGGAGAGCGCCTCCTCTTGAGATGCGACGGGAACGCCGGGAATTCTTTCCCTACGATACAGGGAAAGGATCCCTCATCTCGAGCTAGGAGGCGGAAACGGGGCTCCCCTGGATGTGTGCGGGACCCCACGTACTTCCTCTCGAGTGGAGACGGGCATGTCGGGGAACTTCTTGAGTTGCAGCAAGGTTGTGAAGGACCCTCCGGAAGTTCCAGTGGTTAGACGTGATTAGCCTCGAGAAACCTCAGCGGAAATGGGCCTCATCTCGCCTGGAGGGCAAAACCTCCTGGATTTTCTCGAGTTGCGGCAGGTGCTCTCGACTTACGACGGGCACATCAGGGACCCGCTCTGGTGGCCTCAGGAAAGGCCAGTCCCATGCGAGTTCCTCGGGGCCTCTCGGGATTCCTCTCCCGTCGATGCCGGGGCCTAAGACCTTGTGTGGAGTCGGGGCCGGAAACTGAGGATTCCTCTCCAGTGCTGACATGGATCTTGGGGTACTTCTGGAGTCTCCCCAGGGGAGTCAGTCCTCGTCTCGAATGCGGGCATGCACTTGCGCTTTCCTCCAGAGCGGTAGCAGCAGTGTCACGCAGTCCGCCGCGTGGATCAAAGGAGCTATGGTTTTCCCTCGAGGCTTCCCACGAGGCTTTCCCACAGGGCTGTCCCACGTGCACACGTGGTGGGAGTCGATCCTTGGCTTGAAGGTCAAGGCAGTGCAGGGAAAACAGGTTCCTCTGGAATGGACTGACACATCTGGGGGACTCTTGGAATGGTGGCACGACCCTGGAGTTCTTCTCGCCTTTCCTGTGGAGAGCGCCTCCTCTTGAGATGCGACGGGAACGCCGGGAATTCTTTCCCTATGAAACAGGGAAAGGATCCCTCATCTCGAGCTAGGAGGAGGAAACGGGGCTCCCCTGGATGTGTGCGGGAACCTCGTGCTTCCTCTCGAGTGGAGACGTTTATGTCGGGGAACTTCTTGAGTGGCAGAAAGGGTGTGAAGGACCCTTTGGAAGTTCCAGTGGTTAGACGTGATTAGCCTCGAGAAGCCTCAGCGGAAATGGGCCTCATTTCGCCTGGAGGGCAAAACCTCCTGGATTTTCTCGAGATGCGGTAGGTGCTCTCGACTTACGACGGGGACCTCAGGGACCCGCTCTGGTGGCCTCAGGAAAGGCCAGTCCCTATGCGAATTCCTCGGGGGCCTCTCGGGATTCCTCTCCCGTCGATGCCGGGGTTAAGACCTTGTGTGGAGTCGGGGCCGGAACCTGAGGATTCCTCTCCAGAGCTGACATGGATCTTGGGGTACTTCTGGAGTCTCCCCAGGGGAGTCAGTGCTCGTCTCGAATGCGGGCATGCACTTGCGCTTTCCTCCAGAGCGGTAGCATCAGTGTCACGCAGTCCGCCACAGGGATCAAAGGATCTATGGTTTTCCCTCGAGTCTTTCCCACGAGGCTTTCCCACGAGGCTTTCCAACAGGGCTGTCCCACGTTCACGCGTGGTGGGAGTCGATCCTCGGCTTGAACGTCAAGGCAGTGCAGGGAAAAGAGGTTCCTCTGTAATGGACTGACACATCTGTGGGTCTCTTGGAATGGTGGCACGACTCTGGAGATCCTCTCCCCTTTCCTGTTGAGAGCGCCTCCTCTTGAGATGCGACGGGAACGCGGGTAATTCTTTCCCTACGAAACAGGGAAAGGATCCCTCATCTCGAGCTAGCAGGCGGAAACGGGGTTCCCCTGGATGTGTGCTGGACCCCACGTGCTTCCTCTCGAGTGGAGACGGGTATGTCGGGGAACTTCTTGAGTTGCAGCAAGGGTGTGAAGGACCCTTTGGAAGTTCCAGGGGTTAGACGTGATTAGCCTCGAGAAGCCTCAGCGGAAATGGGCCTCATCTCGCCTGGAGGGTAAAACCTCCTGGATTTTCTCGAGTTGCGGCAGGTGCTCTCAACTTACGACGGGGACCTCAGGGACCCGCTCTGGTGGCCTCAGGAAAGGCCAGTCCCCATGCCAGTTCCTCGGGGGCCTCTCGGGATTCCTCTCCCGTCGATGCCGGGGCCTAAGACCTTGTGTGGAGTCGGGGCCGGAACCTGAGGATTCCTCTCCAGAGGTGACATGGATCTTGGGGTACTTCTGGAGTCTCCCCAGGGGAGTCAGTGCTCGTCTCGAATGCGGGCATGCACTTGCGCTTTCCTCCAGAGCGGTAGCAGCAGTGTCTCGCAGTCCGCCACAGGGATTAAAGGATCTATGGTTTTCCCTCGAGTCTTTCCCACGAGGCTTTCCCACGAGGCTTTCCCACAGGGCTGTCCCACGTGCACGCGTGGTCGGAGTCGATCCTTGGCTTGAACGTCAACGCAGTGCAGGGAAAAGAGGTTCCTCTGTAATGGACTTACACATCTGTGGGTCTCTTGGAATGGTGGCACGACTCTGGAGATCCTCTCCCCTTTCCTGTTGAGAGCGCCTCCTCTTGAGATGCGACGGGAACGCGTGGAATTCTTTCCCTACGAAACAGGGAAAGGATCCCTCATCTCGAGCTATGAGGCGGAAACGGGGTTCCCCTGGATGTGTGCGGGACCCCACGTGCTTCCTCTCGAGTGGAGACGGGTATGTCGGGGAACTTCTTGTGTTGCAGCAAGGGTGTGAAGGACCCTTTGGAAGTTCCAGTGGTTAGATGTGATTAGCCTCGATAAGCCTCAGCGGAAATGGGCCTCATCTCGCCTGGAGGGCAAAACCTCCTGGATTTTCTCGAGTCGCGGCAGGTGCTCTCGACGTACGACGGGGACCTCAGGGACCCGCTCTGGTGGCCTCAGGAAAGGCCAGTCCCTATGCGAATTCCTCGGGGGCCTCTCGGGATTCCTCTCCCATCGATGCCGGGGCCTAAGACCTTGTGTGGATTCGGGGCCGGAACCTGAGGATTCCTCTCCAGAGCTGACATGGATCTTGGGGTAATTCTGGAGTCTCCCCAGGGGAGTCAGTGCTCGTCTCGAATGCGGGCATGCACTTGCGCTTTCCTCCAGAGCGGTAGCAGCAATGTCACGCAGTCCGCCACAGGGATCAAAGGATCTATGGTTTTCCCTCGAGTCTTTCCCACGAGGCTTTCCCACGAGGCTTTCCCACAGGGCTGTCCCACGTGCACGTGTGGTGGGAGTCGATCCTCGGCTTGAACGTCAAGGCAGTGCAGGGAAAAGAGGTTCCTCTGTAATGGACTGACACATCTGTGGGTCTCTTGGAATGGTTGCACGACTCTGGAGATCCTCTCCCCTTTCCTGTTGAGAGCGCCTCCTCTTGAGATGCGACGGGAACGCGGGGAATTCTTTCCCTACGAAACAGGGAAAGGATCCCTCATCTCGAGCTAGCAGGCGGAAACGGGGTTCCCCTGGATGTGTGCTGGACCCCACGTGCTTCCTCTCGAGTGGAGACGGGTACGTCGGGGAACTTCTTGAGTTGCAGCAAGGGTGTGAAGGACCCTTTGGAAGTTCCAGGGGTTAGACGTGATTAGCCTCGAGAAGCCTCAGCGTAAATGGGCCTCATCTCGCCTGGAGGGTAAAACCTCCTGGATTTTCTCGAGTTGCGGCAGGTGCTCTCGACTTACGACGGGGACCTCAGGGACCCGCTCTGGTGGCCTCAGGAAAGGCCAGTCCTCATGCGAGTTCCTCGGGGGCCTCTCGGGATCCCTCTCCCGTCGATGCCGGGGCCTAAGACCTTGTGTGGAGTCGGGGCCGGAACCTGAGGATTCCTCTCCAGTGCTGACATTGATTTTGGGGTACTTCTGGAGTCTCCCCAGGGGAGTCAGTCCTCGTCTCGAATGCGGGCATGCACTTGCGCTTTCCTCCAGAGCGGTAGCAGCAGTGTCACACAGTCCGCCCCGTGGATCAAAGGATCTATGGTTTTCCCTCGAGTCTTTCCCACGAGGCTTTTCCACGAGGCTTTCCCACAGGGCTGTCCCACGTGCACACGTGGTGGGAGTCGATCCTCGGCTTGAACGTCAAGGCAATGCAGGGAAAACATGTTCCTCTGGAATGGACTGACACATCTGGGGGACTCTTGGAATGGTGGCACGACCCTGGAGTTCCTCTCGCCTTTCCTGTGGAGAGCGCCTCCTCTTGAGATGCGACGGGAACGCCGGGAATTCTTTCCCTACGAAACAGGGAAAGGATCCCTCATCTCGAGCTAGGAGGCGGAAACGGGGCTCCCCTGGATGTGTGCGGGAACCTCGTGCTTCCTCTCGAGTGGAGACGGTTATGTCGGGGAACTTCTTGAGTTGTAGCAAGGGTGTGAAGGACCCTTTGAAAGTTCCAGTGGTTAGATGTGATTAGCCTCGAGAAGCCTCAGTGGAAATGGGCCTCATCTCGCCTGCAGGGCAAACCTCCTGGATTTTCTCGAGTTGCGGCAGGTGCTCTCGACTTACGACGGGGACCTCAGGGACCCGCTCTGGTGGCCTCAGGAAAGGCCAGTCCCCATGCGAGTTCCTCGGGGGCCTCTCGGGATTCCTCTCCCGTGGATGCCGGGGCCTAAGACCTTGTGTGGAGTCAGGGCCGGAACCTGAGGATTCCTCTCCAGTGCTGACATGGATCTTGGGGTACTTCTGGAGTCTCCCCAGGGGAGTCAGTCCTCGTCTCGAATGCGGCCATGCACTTGCCCTTTCCTCCAGAGCGGTAGCAGCAGTGTCACGCAGTCCGCCGCGTGGATCAAAGGATCTATGGTTTTCCCTCGAGTCTTTCCCACGAGGCTGTCCCACAGGGCTGTCCCACGTGCACACGTGGTGGGAGTCGATCCTCGGCTTGAATGTCAAGGCAGTGCAGGGAAAACAGGTTCCTCTGCAATGGACTGACACATCTGGGAGTCTCTTGGAATGGTGGCACGACTCTGGAGTTCCTCTTCCCTTTCCTGTGGAGAGCGCCTCCTCTTGAGATGCGACGGGAACGCCGGGGATTCTTTTCCTACGAAGCAGGGAAAGGATCCCTCATCTCGAGCTATGAGGCGGAAACGGGGCTCCCCTGGATGTGTGCTGGACCACACGTGCTTCCTCTCGAGTGGAGACGGGTATGTCGGGGAACTTCTTGAGTTGCAGCAAGGGTGTGAAGGACCCTTTGGAAGTTCCAGTGGTTAGACGTGATTAGCCTCGCGAAGCCTCAGCGGAAAGGGGCCTCATCTCGCCTGGAGGGAAAAACCTCCTGGATTTTTTCGAGTTGCGGCAGGTGCTCTCGACTTACGACGGGGACCTCAGGGACCCGCTCTGGTGGCCTCAGGAAAGGCCAGTCCCCATGCGAGTTCCTCGGGGGCCTCTCGGGATTCCTCTCCCGTCGATGCCGGGGCCTAAGACCTTGTGTGGAGTCGGGGCCGGAACCTGAGGATTCCTCTCCAGTGCTGACATGGATCTTGGGGTACTTCTGGAGTCTCCCCAGGGGAGTCAGTCCTCGTCTCGAATGCGGGCATGCACTTGCGCTTTCCCCCTGAGCGGTAGCAGCAGTGTCACGCAATCCGCCACGTGGATCAAAGGATCTATGGTTTTACCTCGAGTCTTTCCCACGAGGCTTTCCCACGAGGCTTTCCCACAGGGCTGTCCCACGTGCACACGTGGTGGGAGTCGATCCTGGGCTTGAACGTCAAGGCAGTGCAGGGAAAACAGGTTCCTCTGGAATGGACTGACACATCTGGGGGGCTCTTGGAATGGTGGCACGACCCTGGAGTTCCTCTCGCCTTTCCTGTGGAGAGCGCCTCCTCTTGAGATGCGACGGGAACGCCGGGAATTCTTTCCCTACGAAACAGGGAAAGGATCCCTCATCTCGAGCTATGAGGCGGAAACGGGGTTCCCCTGGATGTGTGCGGGAACCTCCTGCTTCCTCTCGAGTGGAGACGGGTATGTCGGGGAACTACTTGAGTTGCAGCAAGGGTGTGAAGGACCCTTTGGAAGTTCCAGTGGTTAGATGTGATTAGCCTCGAGAAGCCTCAGCGGAAATGGGCCTCACCTCGCCTGGAGGGCAAAACCTCCTGGATTTTCTCGAGTTGCGGCAGGTGCTCCCGACTTACGACGGGGACCTCAGGGACCCGCTCTGGTGGCCTCAGGAAAGGCCAGTCCCTATGCGAATTCCTCGGGGGCCTCTCGGGATTCCTCTCCCGTCGATGCCGGGGCCTAAAACCTTGTGTGGAGTCGGGGCCGGAACCTGAGGATTCCTCTCCAGAGCTGACATGGATCTTGGGGTACTTCTGGAGTCTCCCCAGGGGAGTCAGTGCTCGTCTCGAATGCGGGCATGCACTTGTGCTTTCCTCCAGAGCGGTAGCAGCGGTGTCACGCAGTCCGCCACAGGGATCAAAGGATCTATGGTTTTCCCTCGAGTCTTTCCCACGAGGCTTTCCCACGAGGCTTTCCCACAGGTCTGTCCCACGTGCACGCGTGGTGGGAGTCGATCCTCGGCTTGAACGTCAAGGCAGTGCAGGGAAAAGAGGTTCCTCTGTAATGGACTGACACATCTGTGGGTCTCTTGGAATGGTGGCACAACTCTGGAGATCCTCTCCCCTTTCCTGTTGAGAGCGCCTCCTCTTGAGATGCGACGGGAACGCGGGGAATTCTTTCCCTACGAAACAGGGAAAGGATCCCTCATCTCGAGCTAGCAGGTGGAAACGGGGTTCCCCTGGATGTGTGCTGGACCCCACGTGCTTCCTCTCGAGTGGAGACGGGTATGTCGGGGAACTTCTTGAGTTGCAGCAAGGGTGTGAAGGACCCTTTGGAAGTTCCAGGGGTTAGACGTGATTAGCCTCGAGAAGCCTCAGCGGAAATGGGCCTCATCTCGCCTGGAGGGTAAAACCTCCTGGATTTTCTCGAGTTGCGGCAGGTGCTCTCGACTTACGACGGGGACGTCGGGGACCCGCTCTGGTGGCCTCAGGAAAGGCCAGTCCCCATGCGAGTTCCTCGGGGGCCTCTCGGGATTCCTCTCCCGTCGATTCCGGGGCCTAAGACCTTGTGTGGAGTCGGGGCCGGAACCTGAGGATTCCTCTCCAGTGCTGACATTGATTTTGGGGTACTTCTGGAGTCTCCCCAGGGGAGTCAGTGCTCGTCTCGAATGCGGGCATGCACTTGCGCTTTCCTCCAGAGCGGTGGCAGCAGTGTCACTCAGTCCGCCCCGTGGATCAAAGGATCTATGGTTTTCCCTCGAGTCTTTCCCACGAGGCTTTCCCACGAGGCTTTCCCTCAGGGCTGTCCCACGTGCACACGTGGTGGGAGTCGATCCTCTGCTTGAACGTCAAGGCAGTGCAGGGAAAACAGGTTCCTCTGGAATGGACTGACACATCTATGGGACTCTTGGAATGGTGGCATGACCCTGGAGTTCCTCTCGCCTTTCCTGTGGAGAGCGACTCCTCTTGAGATGCGACGGGAACGCCGGGAATTCTTTCCCTACGAAACATGGAAAGGATCCCTCATCTCGAGCTAGGAGGCGGAAACGGGGCTCGCCTGGATGTGTGCGGGAACCTCGTGCTTCCTCTCGAGTGGAGACGGGTATGTCGGGGAACTTCTTGAGTTGCAGCAAGGGGGTGAAGGACCCTTTGGAAGTTCCAGTGGTTAGATGTGATTAGCCTCGAGAAGCCTCAGTGGAAATGGGCCTCATCTCGCCTGGAGGGCAAACCTCCTGGATTTTCTCGAGTTGCGGCAGGTGCTCTCGACTTACGACGGGGACCTCAGGGACCCGCTCTGGTGGCCTCAGGAAAGGCCAGTCCCCATGCGAGTTCCTCGGGGGCCTCTCGGGATTCCTCTCCCGTCGATGCCTGGGCCTAAGACCTTGTGTGGAGTCGGGGCCGGAAACTGAGGATTCCTCTCCAGTGCTGACATGGATCTTGGGGTACTTCTGGAGTCTCCCCAGGGGAGTCAGTCCTCGTCTCGAATGCGGGCATGCACTTGCGCTTTCCTCCAGAGTGGTAGATGCAGTGTCACGCAGTCCGCCGCGTGGATCAAAGGATCTATGGTTTTCCCTCGAGTCTTTCCCACGAGGCTATCCCACAGGGCTGTCCCACGTGCACACGTGGTGGGAGTCGATCCTCGGCTTGAACGTCAAGGCAGTGCAGGAAAACAGGTTCCTCTGGAATGGACTGACACATCTGGGGGACTCTTGGAATGGTGGCACGACCCTGGAGTTCCTCTCGCCTTTCCTGTGGAGAGCGCCTCCTCTTGAGATGCGACGGGAACGCCGGGAATTCTTTCCCTACGAAACAGGAAAGGATCCCTCATCTGGAGCTAGGAGGCGGAACCGGGTTCTCCCCTGGATGTGTGCGGGACCCCACGTGCTTCCTCTCGAGTGGAGACGGGTATGTCGGGGAGCTTCTTGAGTTGCAGCAAGGGTGTGAAGGACCCTTTGGAAGTTCCAGTGGTTAGACGTGATTAGCCTCGAGAAGCCTCAGCGGAAATGGGCCTCATCTCGCCTGGAGGGAAAAACCTCCTGGATTTTTTCGAGTTGCGGCAGGTGCTCTCGACTTACGACGGGGACCTCAGGGACCCGCTCTGGTGGCCTCAGGAAAGGCCAGTCCCCATGCGAGTTCCTCGGGGGCCTCGCGGGATTCCTCTCCCGTCGATGCCGGGGCCTAAGACCTTGTGTGGAGTCGGGGCCGGAACCTGAGGATTCCTCTCCAGTGCTGACATGGATCTTGGGGTACTTCTGGAGTCTCCCCAGGGGAGTCAGTCCTCGTCTCGAATGCGGGCATGCACTTGCGCTTTCCCCCTGAGCGGTAGCAGCAGTGTCACGCAATCCGCCGCGTGGATCAAAGGATCTATGGTTTTCCCTCGAGTCTTTCCCACGAGGCTTTCCCACGAGGCTTTCCCAGAGGGCTGTCCCACGTGCACACGTGGTGGGAGTCGATCCTCGGCTTGAACGTCAAGGCAGTGCAGGGAAAACAGGTTCCTCTGGAATGGACTGACACATCTGGGGGGCTCTTGGAATGGTGGCACGACCCTGGAGTTCCTCTCGCCTTTCCTGTGGAGAGCGCCTCCTCTTGAGATGCGACGGGAACGCCGGGAATTCTTTCCCTAAGAAACAGGGAAAGGATCCCTCATCTCGAGCTATGAGGCGGAAACGGGGTTCCCCTGGATGTGTGCGGGAACCTCCTGCTTCCTCTCGAGTGGAGACGGGTATGTCGGGGAACTTCTTGAGTTGCAGCAAGGGTGTGAAGGACCCTTTGGAAGTTCCAGTGGTTAGATGTGATTAGCCTAGAGAAGCCTCAGCGGAAATGGGCCTCACCTCGCCTGGAGGGCAAAACCTCCTGGATTTTCTCGAGTTGCGGCAGGTGCTCCCGACTTACGACGGGGACCTCAGGGACCCGCTCTGGTGGCCTCAGGAAAGGCCAGTCCCTATGCGAATTCCTCGGGGGCCTCTCGGGATTCCTCTCCGGTCGATGCCGGGGCCTAAGACCTTGTGTGGAGTCGGGGCCGGAACCTGAGGATTCCTCTCCAGAGCTGACATGGATCTTGGGGTACTTCTGGAGTCTCCCCAGGGGAGTCAGTGCTCGTCTCGAATGCGGGCATGCACTTGTGCTTTCCTCCAGAGCGGTAGCAGCGGTGTCACGCAGTCCACCACAGGGATCAAAGGATCTATGGTTTTCCCTCGAGTCTTTCCCACGAGGCTTTCCCACGAGGCTTTCCCACAGGGCTGTCCCACGTGTACGCGTTGTGGGAGTCGATCCTCGGCTTGAACGTCAAGGCAGTGCAGGGAAAAGAGGTTCCTCTGTAATGGACTGACACATCTGTGGGTCTCTTGGAATGGTGGCACAACTCTGGAGATCCTCTCCCCTTTCCTGTTGAGAGCGCCTCCTCTTGAGATGCGACGGGAACGCGGGGAATTCTTTCCCTACGAAACAGGGAAAGGATCCCTCATCTCGAGCTAGCAGGTGGAAACGGGGTTCCCCTGGATGTGTGCTGGACCCCACGTGCTTCCTCTCGAGTGGAGACGGGTATGTCGGGGAACTTCTTGAGTTGCAGCATGGGTGTGAAGGACCCTTTGGACGTTCCAGGGGTTAGACGTGATTAGCCTCGAGAAGCCTCAGCGGAAATGGGCCTCATCTCGCCTGGAGGGTAAAACCTCCTGGATTTTCTCGAGTAGCGGCAGGTGCTCTCGACTTACGACGGGGACCTCGGGGACCCGCTCTGGTGGCCTCAGGAAAGGCCAGTCCCCATGCGAGTTCCTCGGGGGCCTCTCGGGATTCCTCTCCCGTCGATGCCGGGGCCTAAGACCTTGTGTGGAGTCGGGGCCGGAACCTGAGGATTCCTCTCCAGTGCTGACATTGATTTTGGGGTACTTCTGGAGTCTCCCCAGGGGAGTCAGTGCTCGTCTCGAATGCGGGCATGCACTTGCGCTATCCTCCAGAGCGGTAGCAGCAGTGTCACTCAGTCCGCCCCGTGGATCAAAGGATCTATGGTTTTCCCTCGAGTCTTTCCCACGAGGCTTTTCCACGAGGCTTTCCCTCAGGGCTGTCCCACGTGCACACGTGGTGGGAGTCGATCCTCGGCTTGAACGTCAAGGCAGTGCAGGGAAAACAGGTTCCTCTGGAATGGACTGACACATCTAGGGGACTCTTGGAATGGTGGCACGACCCTGGAGTTCCTCTCGCCTTTCCTGTGGAGAGCGCCTCCTCTTGAGATGCGACGGGAACGCCAGGAATTCTTTCCCTACGAAACATGGAAAGGATCCCTCATCTCGAGCTAGGAGGCGGAAACGGGGCTCGCCTGGATGTGTGCGGGAACCTCGTGCTTCCTCTCGAGTGGAGACGGGTATGTCGGGGAACTTCTTGAGTTGCAGCAAGGGGGTGAAGGACCCTTTGGAAGTTCCAGTGGTTAGATGTGATTAGCCTCGAGAAGCCTCAGTGGAAATGGGCCTCATCTCGCCTGGAGGGCAAACCTCCTGGATTTTCTCGAGTTGCGGCAGGTGCTCTCGACTTACGACGGGGACCTCAGGGACCCGCTCTGGTGGCCTCAGGAAAGGCCAGTCCCCATGCGAGTTCCTCGGGGGCCTCTCGGGATTCCTCTCCCGTCGATGCCTGGGCCTAAGACCTTGTGTGGAGTCGGGGCTGGAAACTGAGGATTCCTCTCCAGTGCTGACATGGATCTTGGGGTACTTCTGGAGTCTCCCCAGGGGAGTCAGTCCTCGTCTCGAATGCGGGCATGCACTTGCGCTTTCCTCCAGAGTGGTAGATGCAGTGTCACGCAGTCCGCCGCGTGGATCAAAGGATCTATGGTTTTCCCTCGAGTCTTTCCCACGAGGCTATCCCACAGGGCTGTCCCACGTGCACACGTGGTGGGAGTCGATCCTCGGCTTGAACGTCAAGGCAGTGCAGGGAAAACAGGTTCCTCTGGAATGGACTGACACATCTAGGGGACTCTTGGAATGGTGGCACGACCCTGGAGTTCCTCTCGCCTTTCCTGTGGAGAGCGCCTCCTCTTGAGATGCGACGGGAACGCCGGGAATTCTTTCCCTACGAAACAGGGAAAGGATCCCTCATCTGGAGCTAGGAGGCGGAAACGGGGCTCGCCTGGATGTGTGCGGGACCCCACGTGCTTCCTCTCGAGTGGAGACGGGTATGTCGGGGAGCTTCTTGAGTTGCAGCAAGGGTGTGAAGGACCCTTTGGAAGTTCCAGTGGTTAGACGTGATTAGCCTCGAGAAGCCTCAGCGGAAATGGGCCTCATCTCGCCTGGAGGGAAAAACCTCCTGGATTTTTTCGAGTTGCGGCAGGTGCTCTCGACTTACGACGGGGACCTCAGGGACCCGCTCTGGTGGCCTCAGGAAAGGCCAGTCCCCATGCGAGTTCCTCGGGGGCCTCGCGGGATTCCTCTCCCGTCGATGCCGGGGCCTAAGACCTTGTGTGGAGTCGGGGCCGGAACCTGAGGATTCCTCTCCAGTGCTGACATGGATCTTGGGGTACTTCTGGAGTCTCCCCAGGGGAGTCAGTCCTCGTCTCGAATGCGGGCATGCACTTGCGCTTTCCCCCTGAGCGGTAGCAGCAGTGTCACGCAATCCGCCGCGTGGATCAAAGGATCTATGGTTTTCCCTCGAGTCTTTCCCACGAGGCTTTCCCACGAGGCTTTCCCAGAGGGCTGTCCCACGTGCACACGTGGTGGGAGTCGATCCTCGGCTTGAACGTCAAGGCAGTGCAGGGAAAACAGGTTCCTCTGGAATGGACTGACACATCTGGGGGGCTCTTGGAATGGTGGCACGACCCTGGAGTTCCTCTCGCCTTTCCTGTGGAGAGCGCCTCCTCTTGAGATGCGACGGGAACGCCGGGAATTCTTTCCCTAAGAAACAGGGAAAGGATCCCTCATCTCGAGCTATGAGGCGGAAACGGGGTTCCCCTGGATGTGTGCGGGAACCTCCTGCTTCCTCTCGAGTGGAGACGGGTATGTCGGGGAACTTCTTGAGTTGCAGCAAGGGTGTGAAGGACCCTTTGGAAGTTCCAGTGGTTAGATGTGATTAGCCTAGAGAAGCCTCAGCGGAAATGGGCCTCACCTCGCCTGGAGGGCAAAACCTCCTGGATTTTCTCGAGTTGCGGCAGGTGCTCCCGACTTACGACGGGGACCTCAGGGACCCGCTCTGGTGGCCTCAGGAAAGGCCAGTCCCTATGCGAATTCCTCGGGGGCCTCTCGGGATTCCTCTCCGGTCGATGCCGGGGCCTAAGACCTTGTGTGGAGACGGGGCCGGAACCTGAGGATTCCTCTCCAGAGCTGACATGGATCTTGGGGTACTTCTGGAGTCTCCCCAGGGGAGTCAGTGCTCGTCTCGAATGCGGGCATGCACTTGTGCTTTCCTCCAGAGCGGTAGCAGCGGTGTCACGCAGTCCACCACAGGGATCAAAGGATCTATGGTTTTCCCTCGAGTCTTTCCCACGAGGCTTTCCCACGAGGCTTTCCCACAGGGCTGTCCCACGTGTACGCGTTGTGGGAGTCGATCCTCGGCTTGAACGTCAAGGCAGTGCAGGGAAAAGAGGTTCCTCTGTAATGGACTGACACATCTGTGGGTCTCTTGGAATGGTGGCACAACTCTGGAGATCCTCTCCCCTTTCCTGTTGAGAGCGCCTTCTCTTGAGATGCGACGGGAACGCGGGGAATTCTTTCCCTACGAAACAGGGAAAGGATCCCTCATCTCGAGCTAGCAGGTGGAAACGGGGTTCCCCTGGATGTGTGCTGGACCCCACGTGCTTCCTCTCGAGTGGAGACGGGTATGTCGGGGAACTTCTTGAGTTGCAGCATGGGTGTGAAGGACCCTTTGGACGTTCCAGGGGTTAGACGTGATTAGCCTCGAGAAGCCTCAGCGGAAATGGGCCTCATCTCGCCTGGAGGGTAAAACCTCCTGGATTTTCTCGAGTAGCGGCAGGTGCTCTCGACTTACGACGGGGACCTCGGGGACCCGCTCTGGTGGCCTCAGGAAAGGCCAGTCCCCATGCGAGTTCCTCGGGGGCCTCTCGGGATTCCTCTCCCGTCGATGCCGGGGCCTAAGACCTTGTGTGGAGTCGGGGCCGGAACCTGAGGATTCCTCTCCAGTGCTGACATTGATTTTGGGGTACTTCTGGAGTCTCCCCAGGGGAGTCAGTGCTCGTCTCGAATGCGGGCATGCACTTGCGCTATCCTCCAGAGCGGTAGCAGCAGTGTCACTCAGTCCGCCCCGTGGATCAAAGGATCTATGGTTTTCCCTCGAGTCTTTCCCACGAGGCTTTTCCACGAGGCTTTCCCTCAGGGCTGTCCCACGTGCACACGTGGTGGGAGTCGATCCTCGGCTTGAACGTCAAGGCAGTGCAGGGAAAACAGGTTCCTCTGGAATGGACTGACACATCTAGGGGACTCTTGGAATGGTGGCACGACCCTGGAGTTCCTCTCGCCTTTCCTGTGGAGAGCGCCTCCTCTTGAGATGCGACGGGAACGCCGGGAATTCTTTCCCTACGAAACATGGAAAGGATCCCTCATCTCGAGCTAGGAGGCGGAAACGGGGCTCGCCTGGATGTGTGCGGGAACCTCGTGCTTCCTCTCGAGTGGAGACGGGTATGTCGGGGAACTTCTTGAGTTGCAGCAAGGGGGTGAAGGACCCTTTGGAAGTTCCAGTGGTTAGATGTGATTAGCCTCGAGAAGCCTCAGTGGAAATGGGCCTCATCTCGCCTGGAGGGCAAACCTCCTGGATTTTCTCGAGTTGCGGCAGGTGCTCTCGACTTACGACGGGGACCTCAGGGACCCGCTCTGGTGGCCTCAGGAAAGGCCAGTCCCCATGCGAGTTCCTCGGGGGCCTCTCGGGATTCCTCTCCCGTCGATGCCTGGGCCTAAGACCTTGTGTGGAGTCGGGGCTGGAAACTGAGGATTCCTCTCCAGTGCTGACATGGATCTTGGGGTACTTCTGGAGTCTCCCCAGGGGAGTCAGTCCTCGTCTCGAATGCGGGCATGCACTTGCGCTTTCCTCCAGAGTGGTAGATGCAGTGTCACGCAGTCCGCCGCGTGGATCAAAGGATCTATGGTTTTCCCTCGAGTCTTTCCCACGAGGCTATCCCACAGGGCTGTCCCACGTGCACACGTGGTGGGAGTCGATCCTCGGCTTGAACGTCAAGGCAGTGCAGGGAAAACAGGTTCCTCTGGAATGGACTGACACATCTAGGGGACTCTTGGAATGGTGGCACGACCCTGGAGTTCCTCTCGCCTTTCCTGTGGAGAGCGCCTCCTCTTGAGATGCGACGGGAACGCCGGGAATTCTTTCCCTACGAAACAGGGAAAGGATCCCTCATCTGGAGCTAGGAGGCGGAAACGGGGCTCGCCTGGATGTGTGCGGGACCCCACGTGCTTCCTCTCGAGTGGAGACGGGTATGTCGGGGAACTTCTTGAGTTGCAGCAAGGGTGTGAAGGACCCTTTGGAAGTTCCAGTGGTTAGACGTGATTAGCCTCGAGAAGCCTCAGCGGATATGGGCCTCATCTCGCCAGGAGGGCAAAACCTCCTGGAATTTCTCGAGATGCGGCAGGTGCTCTCGACTTACGACGGGGACCTCAGGGACCCGCTCTGGTGGCCTCATGAAAGGCCAGTCCCCATGCGAGTTCCTCGGGGGCGTCTCGGGATTCCTCTCCCGTCGATGCCGGGGCCTAAGACGTTGTGTGGAGTCGGGGCCGGAACCTGAGGATTCCTCTCCAGTGCTGACATGGATCTTGGGGTACTTCTGGAGTCTCCCCAGGGGAGTCAGTCCTCGTCTCGAATGCGGGCATGCACTTGCGCTTTTCTCCAGAGCGGTAGCAGCAGTGTCACGCATTCCGTCGCGTGGAACAAAGGATCTATGGTTTTCCCTCGAGTCTTTCCCACGAGGCTTTCCCACGAGGCTTTCCCACAGGGCTGTCCCACGTGCACACGTGGTGGGACTCGATCCTCGGCTTGAACGTCAGGCAGTGCAGGGAAAAGAGGTTCCTCTGCAATGGACTGACACATCTGGGAGTCTCTTGGAATGGTGGCACGACTCTGGAGTTCCTCTTCCCTTTCCTGTGGAGAGCGCCTCCTCTTGAGATGCGACGGGAACGCCGGGGATTCTTTTCCTACGAAGCAGGGAAAGGATCCCTCATCTCGAGCTATGAGGCGGAAACGGGGCTCCCCTGGATGTGTGCTGGACCACACGTGCTTCCTCTCGAGTGGAGACGGGTATGTCAGGGAACATCTTGAGTTGCAGCAAGGGTGTGAAGGACCCTTTGGAAGTTCCAGTGGTTAGACGTGATTAGCCTCGAGAAGCCTCAGCGGAAATGGGCCTCATCTCGCCAGGAGGGCAAAACCTCCTGGATTTTCTCGAGTTGCGGCAGGTGCTCTCGACTTACGACGGGGACTTCAGGGACCCGCTCTGGTGGCCTCAGGAAAGGCCAGTCCCCATGCGAGTTCCTCGGGGGCGTCTGGGGATTCCTCTCCCGTCGATGCCGGGGCCTAAGACGTTGTGTGGAGTCGGGGCCGGAACCTGAGGATTCCTCTCCAGTGCTGACATGGACCTTGGGGTACTTCTGGAGTCTCCCCAGGGGAGTCAGTCCTCGTCTCGAATGCGGGCATGCACTTGCGCTTTCCTCCAGAGCGGTAGCAGCAGTGTCACGCAGTCCGCCGCATGGATCAAAGGATCTATGGTTTTCCCTCGAGTCTTTCCCACAGGCTTTCCCACGAGGCTTTCCCACAGGGCTGTCCCACGTGCACACGTGGTGGGAGTCGATCCTCGGCTTGAACGTCAAGGCAGTGCAGGGAAAACAGGTTCCTCTGGAATGGACTGACACATCCGGGGGACTCTTGGAATGGTGGCACGACCCTGGAGTTCCTCTCGCCTTTCCTGTGGAGAGCGCCTCCTCTTGAGATCTGACGGGAACGCCGGGAATTCTTTCCCTACGAAACAGGGAAAGGATCCCTCAACTCGAGCTAGGAGGCGGAAACGGGTCTCCCCTGGATGTGTGCGGGACCCCACGTGCTTCCTCTCGAGTGGAGACGGGTATGTCGGGGAACTGCTTGAGTTGCAGCAAGTGTATGAAGGACCCTTTGGAAGTTCCAGTGGTAAGATGTGATTGGCCTCGAGAAGCCTCAGCGGAAATGGGCCTCATCTCGCCTGGAGGGCAAAACCTCCTGGATTTTCTCGAGTTGCGGCAGGTGCTCTCGACTTACGACGGGGACCTCAGGGACCCGCTCTGGTGGCCTCATGAAAGGCCAGTCCCCATGCGAGTTTCTCGGGGGCGTCTGGGGATTCCTCTCCCGTCGATGCCGGGGCCTAAGACGTTGTGTGGAGTCGGGGCCGGAACCTGAGGATTCCTCTCCAGTGCTGACATGGACCTTGGGGTACTTCTGGAGTCTCCCCAGGGGAGTCAGTCCTCGTCTCGAATGCGGGCATGCACTTGCGCTTTTCTCCAGAGCGGTAGCAGCAGTGTCACGCAGTCCGCCGCGTGGATCAAAGGATCTACGGTTTTCCCTCGAGTCTTTCCCACGAGGCTGTCCCACAGGGCTGTCCCACGTGCACACGTGGTGGGAGTCGATCCTCGGCTTGAACGTCAAGGCAGGGCAGGGAAAACAGGTTCCTCTGCAATGGACTGACACATCTGGGAGTCTCTTGGAATGGTGGCACGACTCTGGAGTTCCTCTTCCCTTTCCTGTGGAGAGCGCCTCCTCTTGAGATGCGACGGGAACGCCGGGGATTCTTTTCCTATGAAGCAGGGAAAGGATCCCTCATCTCGAGCTATGAGGCGGAAACGGGGCTCCCCTGGATGTGTGCTGGACCACACGTGCTTCCTCTCGAGTGGAGACGGGTATGTCGGGGAACTTCTTGAGTTGCAGCAAGGGTGTGAAGGACCCTTTGGAAGTTCCAGTGGTTAGACGTGATTAGCCTCGAGAAGCCTCAGCGGAAATGGGCCTCATCTCGCCTGGAGGGAAAAACCTCCTGGATTTTCTCGTGTTGCGGCAGGTGCTCTCGACTTACGACGGGGACCTCAGGGACCCGCTCTGGTGGCCTCAGGAAAGGCCAGTCCCCATGCGAGTTCCTCGGGGGCCTCGCGGGATTCCTCTCCCGTCGATGCCGGGGCCTAAGACCTTGTGTGGAGTCGGGGCCGGAACCTGAGGATTCCTCTCCAGTGCTGACATGGATCTTGGGGTACTTCTGGAGTCTCCCCAGGGGAATCAGTCCTCGTCTCGAATGCGGGCATGCACTTGCGCTTTCCCCCTGAGCGGTAGCAGCAGTGTCACGCAATCCGCCGCGTGGATCAAAGGATCTATGGTTTTCCCTCGAGTCTTTCCCACGAGGCTTTCCCACGAGGCTTTCCCAGAGGGCTGTCCCACGTGCACACGTGGTGGGAGTCGATCCTCGGCTTGAACGTCAAGGCAGTGCAGGGAAAAAAGGTTCCTCTGGAATGGACTGACACATCTGGGGGGCTCTTGGAATGGTGGCACGACCCTGGAGTTCCTCTCGCCTTTCCTGTGGAGAGCGCCTCCTCTTGAGATGCGACGGGAACGCCGAGAATTCTTTCCCTACGAAACAGGGAAAGGATCCCTCATCTCGAGCTATGAGGCGGCAACGGGGTTCCCCTGGATGTGTGCGGGAACCTCGTGCTTCCTCTCGAGTGCAGACGGGTATGTCGGGGAACTGCTTGAGTTGCAGCAAGGGTGTGAAGGACCCTTTGGAAGTTCCAGTGGTTAGATGTGATTAGCCTCGAGAAGCCTCAGCGGAAATGGGCCTCATCTCGCCTGGAGGGCAAAACCTCCTGGATTTTCTCGAGTTGCGGCAGGTGCTCTCGACTTACGACGGGGACTCAGGGACCCGCTCTGGTGGCCTCAGGAAAGGCCAGTCCCCATGCGAGTTCCTCGGGGGCCTCACGGGATTCCTCTCCCGTCGATGCCGGGGCCTAAGACCTTGTGTGGAGTCGGGGCCGGAACCTGAGGATTCCTCTCCAGTGCTGACATGGATCTTGGGGTACTTCTGGAGTCTCCCCAGGGGAGTCAGTCCTCGTCTCGAATGCGGGCATGCACTTGCGCTTTCCCCCTGAGCGGTAGCAGCAGTGTCACGCAATCCGCCGCGTGGATCAAAGGATCTATGGTTTTCCCTCGAGTCTTTCCCACGAGGCTTTCCCACGAGGCTTTCCCAGAGGGCTGTCCCACGTGCACACGTGGTGGGAGTCGATCCTCGGCTTGAACGTCAAGGCAGTGCAGGGAAAACAGGTTCCTCTGGAATGGACTGACACATCTGGGGGGCTCTTGGAATGGTGGCACGACCCTGGAGTTCCTCTCGCCTTTCCTGTGGAGAGCGCCTCCTCTTGAGATGCGACGGGAACGCCGGGAATTCTTTCCCTACGAAACAGGGAAAGGATCCCTCATCTCGAGCTAGCAGGCGGAAACGGGGTTCCCCTGGATGTGTGCGGGACCCCACGTGCTTCCTCTCGAGTGGAGACGGGTATGTCGGGGAACTTCTTGAGTTGCAGCAAGGGTGTGAAGGACCCTTTGGAAGTTTGAGTGGTTAGATGTGATTAGCCACGAGAAGCCTCAGTGGAAATGGGCCTCATCTCGTCTGGAGGGCAACCCTCCTGGATTTTCTCGAGTTGCGGTAGGTGCTCTCGACTTACGACGGGGACCTCAGGGACCCGCTCTGGTGGCCTCAGGAAAGGCCAGTCCCCATGCGAGTTCCTCGGGGGCCTCTCGGGATTCCTCTCCCGTCGATGCCGGGGCCTAAGACCTTGTGTGGAGTCAGGGCCGGAACCTGAGGATTCCTCTCCAGTGATGACATGGATCTTGGGGTACTTCTGGAGTCTCCCCAGGGGAGTCAGTCCTCGTCTCGAATGCGGGCATGCACTTGCGCTTTCCTCCAGAGCGGCAGCAGCAGTGTCACGCAGTCCGCCGCGTGGATCAAAGGATCTATGGTTTTCCCTCGAGTCTTTCCCACGAGGCTGTCCCACAGGGCTGTCCCACGTGCACACGTGGTGGGAGTCGGTCCTCGGCTTGAACGTCAAGGCAGCTCAGGTAAAACAGGTTCCTCTGCAATGGACTGACACATCTGGGAGTCTATTGGAATGGTGGCACGACTCTGGAGTTCCTCTTCCCTTTCCTGTGGAGAGCGCCTCCTCTTGAGATGCGACGGGAACGCCGGGGATTCTTTTCCTACGAAGCAGGGAAAGGATCCCTCATCTCGAGCTATGAGGCGGAAACGGGGCTCCCCTGGATGTGTGCTGGACCACACGTGCTTCCTCTCGAGTGGAGACGGGTATGTCGGGGAACTTCTTGATTTGCAGAAAGGGTGTGAAGGACCCTTTGGAAGTTCCAGTGGTTAGACGTGATTAGCCTCGAGAAGCCTCAGCGGAAATGGGCCTCATCTCGCCTGGAGGGAAAAACCTCCTGGATTTTCTCGAGTTGCGGCAGGTGCTCTCGACTTACGACGGGGACATCAGGGACCCGCTCTGGTGGCCTCAGGAAAGGCCAGTCCCCATGCGAGTTCCTCGGGGGCCTCGCGGGATTCCTCTCCCGTCGATGCCGGGGCCTAAGACCTTGTGTGGAGTCGGGGCCGGAACCTGAGGATTCCTCTCCAGTGCTGACATGGATCTTGGGCTACTTCTGGAGTCTACAAAGGGGAGTCAGTCCTCGTCTCGAATGCGGGCATGCACTTGCGCTTTCCTCCAGAGCGGTAGCAGCAGTGTCACGCAGTCCGCCGCGTGGATCAAAGGATCTATGGTTTTCCCTCGAGTCTTTCCCACAGGCTTTTCCACGAGGCTTTCCCACAGGGCTGTCCCACGTGCACACGTGGTGGGAGTCGATCCTCAGCTTGAACGTCAAGGCAGTGCAGGGAAAACAGGTTCCTCTGGAATGGACTGACACATCCGGGGGACTCTTGGAATGGTGGCACGACCCTGGAGTTCCTCTCGCCTTTCCTGTGGAGAGCGCCTCCTCTTGAGATGCGACGGGAACGCCGGGAATTCTTTCCCTACGAAACAGGGAAAGGATCCCTCATCTCGAGCTAGGAGGCGGAAACGGGTCTCCCCTGGATGTGTGCGGGACCCCACGTACTTCCTCTCGAGTGGAGACGGGTATGTCGCGGAACTGCTTGAGTTGCAGCAAGTGTGTGAAGGACTCTTTGGAAGTTCCAGTGGTTAGATGTGATTGGCCTCGAGAAGCCTCAGCGGAAATGGGCCTCATCTCGCCTGGAGGGCAAAACCTCCTGGATTTTCTCGAGATGCGGTAGGTGCTCTCGAATTACGACGGGGACCTCAGGGACCCGCTCTGGTGGCCTCAGGAAAGGCCAGTCCCCATGCGAGTTCCTCGGGGGCCTCTCCGGATTCCTCTCCCTTCGATGCCGGGGCCTAAGACCTTGTGTGGAGTCGGGGCCGGAACCTGAGGATTCCTCTCCAGTGCTGACATGGATCTTGGGGTACTTCTGGAGTCTCCCCAGGGGAGTCAGTCCTCGTCTCGAATGCGGGCATGCACTTGCGCTTTCCTCCAGAGCGGTAGCAGCAGTGTCACGCAGTCCGCCGCGTGGATCAAAGGATCTATGGTTTTCCCTCGAGTCATTCCCACGAGGCTTTCCCACGAGGCTTTCCCACAGGGCTGTCCCACGTGCACACGTGGTGGGAGTCGATCCTCGGCTTGAACGTCATGGCAGTGCAGGGAAAACAGGTTCCTCTGGAATGGACTGACACATCTGGGGGTCTCTTGGAATGGTGGCACGACCCTGGAGTTCCTCTCGCCTTTCCTGTGGAGAGCGCCCCCTCTTGAGATGCGACGGGAACGCCGGGAATTCTTTCCCTACGAAACAGGGAAAGGATCCCTCATCTCGAGCTAGGAGGCGGAAACGGGGCTCCCCTGGATGTGTGCGGGACCCTCGTGCTTCCTCTCGAGTGGAGACGGGTATGTCGGGGAACTTATTGAGTTGCAGCAAGGGTGTGAAGGACCCATTGGAAGTTCCAGTGGTTAGATGTGATTAGCCTCGAGAAACCTCAGCGGAAATGGGCCTCATCTCTCCTGGAGGGCAAAACCTCCTGGATTTTCTCGAGTCGCGGCAGGTGCTCTCGACGTAAGACGGGGACCTCAGGGACCCGCTCTGGTGGCCTCAGGAAAGGCCAGTCCCTATGCGAATTCCTCGGGGGCCTCTCGGGATTCCTCTCCCGTCGATGCCGGGGCCTAAGACCTTGTGTGGAGTCAGGGCCGGAATCTGAGGATTCCTCTCCAGTGCTGACATGGATCTTGGGGTACTTCTGGAGTCTCCCCAGGGGAGTCAGTCCTCGTCTCGAATGCGGGCATGCACTTGCGCTTTCCTCCAGAGCGGCAGCAGCAGTGTCACGCAGTCCGCCGCGTGGATCAAAGGATCTATGGTTTTCCCTCGAGTCTTTCCCACGAGGCTGTCCCACAGGGCTGTCCCACGTGCACACGTGGTGGGAGTCGATCCTCGGCTTGAACGTCAAGGCAGCTCAGGTAAAACAGGTTCCTCTGCAATGGACTGACACATCTGGGAGTCTATTGGAATGGTGGCACGACTCTGGAGTTCCTCTTCCCTTTCCTGTGGAGAGCGCCCCCTCTTGAGATGCGACGGGAACGCCGGGAATTCTTTCCCTACGAAACAGGGAAAGGATCCCTCATCTCGAGCTAGGAGGCGGAAACGGGGCTCCCCTGGATGTGTGCGGGACCCTCGTGCTTCCTCTCGAGTGGAGACGGGTATGTCGGGGAACTTATTGAGTTGCAGCAAGGGTGTGAAGGACCCATTGGAAGTTCCAGTGGTTAGATGTGATTAGCCTCGAGAAACCTCAGCGGAAATGGGCCTCATCTCGCCTGGAGGGCAAAACCTCCTGGATTTTCTCGAGACGCGGCAGATGCTCCCGACTTACGACGGGGACCTCAGGGACCCGCTCTGGTGGCCTCAGGAAAGGCCAGTCCCTATGCGAATTCCTCGGGGGCCTCTCGGGATTCCTCTCCCGTCGATGCCGGGGCCTAAGACCTTGTGTGGAGTCGGGGCCGGAACCTGAGGATTCCTCTCCAGAGCTGACATGGATCTTGGGGTACTTCTGGAGTCTCCCCAGGGGAGTCAGTGCTCGTCTCGAATGCGGGCATGCACTTGCGCTTTCCTCCAGAGCCGTAGCAGCAGTGTCACGGAGTCCGCTCCGTGGATCAAAGGATCTATGGTTTTCCCTCGAGTCTTTCCCACGAGGCTTTTCCACGAGGCTTTCCCACAGGGCTGTCCCACGTGCACACGTGGTGGGAGTCGATCCTCGGCTTGAACGTCAAGGCAGTGCAGGGAAAACAGGTTCCTCTGGAATGGACTGACACATCTAGGGGACTCTTGGAATGGTGGCACGACCCTGGAGTTCCTCTCGCCTTTCCTGTGGAGAGCGCCTCCTCTTGAGATGCGACGGGAACGCCGGGAATTCTTTCCCTACGAAACAGGGAAAGGATCCCTCAGCTCGAGCTAGGAGGCGGAAACGGGGCTCGCCTGGATGTGTGCGGGAACCTCCTGCTTCCTCTCGAGTGGAGACGGTTATGTCGGGGAACTTCTTGAGTTGCAGCAAGGGGGTGAAGGACCCTTTGGAAGTTCCAGTGGTTAGATGTGATTAGCCTCGAGAAGCCTCAGTGGAAATGGGCCTCATCTCGCCTGGAGGGCAAACCTCCTGGATTTTCTCGAGTTGAGGCAGGTGCTCTCGACTTACGACGGGGACCTCAGGGACCCGCTCTGGTGGCCTCAGGAAAGGCCAGTCCCCATGCGAGTTCCTCGGGGGCCTCTCGGGATTCCTCTCCCGTCGATGCCAGGGCCTAAGACCTTGTGTGGAGTCAGGGCCGGAACCTGAGGATTCCTCTCCAGTGCTGACATGGATCTTGGGGTATTTCTGGAGTCTCCCCAGGGGAGTCAGTCCTCGTCTCGAATGCGGGCATGCACTTGCGCTTTCCTCCAGAGCGGTAGAAGCAGTGTCACGCAGTCCGCCGCGTTGATCAAAGGATCTATGGTTTTCCCTCGAGTCTGTCCCACGAGGCTGTCCCACAGGGCTGTCCCACGTGCACACGTGGTGGGAGTCGATCCTCGGCTTGAACGTCAAGGCAGTGCAGGGAAAAGAGGTTCCTCTGCAATGGACTGACACATCTGGGAGTCTCTTGGAATGGTGGCACGACTCTGGAGTTCCTCTTCCCTTTCCTGTGGAGAGCGCCTCCTCTTGAGATGCGACGGGAACGCCGGGGATTCTTTTCCTACGAAGCAGGGAAAGGATCCCTCATCTCGAGCTATGAGGCGGAAACGGGGCTCCCCTGGATGTGTGCTGGACCACACGTGCTTCCTCTCGAGTGGAGACGGGTATGTCAGGGAAATTCTTGAGTTGCAGCAAGGGTGTGAAGGACCCTTTGGAAGTTCCAGTGCTTAGACGTGATTAGCCTCGAGAAGCCTCAGCGGAAATGGGCCTCATCTCGCCTGGAGGGAAAAACCTCCTGGATTTTCTCGAGTTGCGGCAGGTGCTCTCGACTTACGACGGGGACCAAAGGAACCCGCTCTGTTGGCCTCAGGAAAGGCCAGTCCCCATGCGAGTTCCTCGGGGGCCTCTCGGGATTCCTCTCCCGTCGATGCCGGGGCCTAAGACCTTGTGTGGAGTCGGGGCCGGAACCTGAGGATTCCTCTCCAGTGCTCACATGGATCTTGGGGTACTTCTGGAGTCTCCCCAGGGGAGTCAGTCCTCGTCTCGAATGCGGACATGCACTTGCGCTTTCCTCCAGAGCGGTAGCAGCAGTGTCACGCAGTCCGCCGCGTGGATCAAAGGATCTATGGTTTTCCCTCGAGTCTTTCCCACAGGCTTTCCCACGAGGCTTTCCCACAGGGCTGTCCCACGTGCACACGTGGTGGGAGTCGATCCTCGGCTTGAACGTCAAGGCAGTGCAGGGAAAACAGGTTCCTCTGGAATGGACTGACACATCCGGGGGACTCTTGGAATGGTGGCACGACCCTGGAGTTCCTCTCGCCTTTCCTGTGGAGAGCGCCTCCTCTTGAGATCTGACGGGAGCGCCGGGAATTCTTTCCCTACGAAACAGGGAAAGGATCCCGCATCTCGAGCTAGGAGGCGGAAACGGGTCTCCCCTGGATGTGGGCGGGACCCCACGTGCTTCCTCTCGAGTGGAGACGGGTATGTCAGGGAACTGCTTGAGTTGCAGCAAGTGTGTGAAGGACCCTTTGGAAGTTCCAGTGGTTAGATGTGATTGGCCTCGAGAAGCCTCAGCGGAAATGGGCCTCATCTCGCCTGTAGGGCAAAACCTCCTGGATTTTCTCGAGTTGCGGCAGGTGCTCTCGACTTACGACGGGGACCTCAGGGACCCGCTCTGGTGGCCTCATGAAAGGCCAGTCCCCATGCGAGTTCCTCGGGGGCGTCTCGGGATTCCTCTCCCGTCGATGCCGGGGCCTAAGACGTTGTGTGGAGTCGGGGCCGGAACCTGAGGATTCCTCTCCGGTGCTGACATGGACCTTGGGGTACTTCTGGAGTCTCCCCAGGGGAGTCAGTCCTCGTCTCGAATGCGGGCGTGCACTTGCGCTTTTCTCCAGAGCGGTAGCAGCAGTGTCACGCAGTCCGCCGCGTGGATCAAAGGATCTATGGTTTTCCCTCGAGTCTTTCCCACGAGGCTTTCCCACGAGGCTTTCCCACAGGGCTGTCCCACGGGCACACGTGGTGGGAGTCGATCCTCGGCTTGAACGTCATGGCAGTACAGGGAAAACAGGTTCCTCTGGAATGGACTGACACATCTGGGGGTCTCTTGGAATGGTGGCACGACCCTGGAGTTCCTCTCGCCTTTCCTGTGGAGAGCGCCTCCTCTTGAGATGCGACGGGAACGCCGGGAATTCTTTCCCTACGAAACAGGGAAAGGATCCCTCATCTCGAGCTAGGAGGCGGAATCGGGGCTCCCCTGGATGTGTGCGGGACCCTCGTGCTTCCTCTCGAGTGGAGACGGGTATGTCGGGGAACTTCTTGAGTTGCAGCAAGGGTGTGAAGGACCCTTTGGAAGTTCCAGTGGTTAGATGTGATTAGCCTCGAGAAACCTCAGCGGAAATGGGCCTCATCTCTCCTGGAGGGCAAAACCTCCTGGATTTTCTCGAGTCGCGGCAGGTGCTCTCGACGTACGACGGGGACCTCAGGGACCCGCTCTGGTGGCCTCAGGAAAGGCCAGTCCCTATGCGAATTCCTCGGGGGCCTCTCGGGATTCCTCTCCCATCGATGCCGGGGCCTAAGACCTTGTGTGGATTCGGGGCCGGAACCTGAGGATTCCTCTCCAGAGCTGACATGGATCTTGGGGTACTTCTGGAGTCTCCCCAGGGGAGTCAGTGCTCGTCTCGAATGCGGGCATGCACTTGCGCTTTCCTCCAGAGCGGTAGCAGCAGTGTCACGCAGTCCGCCACAGGGATCAAAGGATCTATGGTTTTCCCTCGAGTCTTTCCCACGAGGCTTTCCCACGAGGCTTTCCCACAGGGCTGTCCCACGTGCACCTGTGGTGGGAGTCGATCCTCGGCTTGAACGTCAAGGCAGTGCAGGGAAAAGAGGTTCCTCTGTAATGGACTGACACATCTGTGGGTCTCTTGGAATGGTGGCACGACTCTGGAGATCCTCTCCCCTTTCCTGTTGAGAGCGCCTCCTCTTGAGATGCGACGGGAACGCGGGGAATTCTTTCCCTACGAAACAGGGAAAGGATCCCTCATCTCGATCTAGCAGGCGGAAACGGGGTTCCCCTGGATGTGTGCTGGACCCCACGTGCTTCCTCTCGAGTGGAGACGGGTACGTCGGGGAACTTCTTGAGTTGCAGCAAGGGTGAGAAGGACCCTTTGGACGTTCCAGGGGTTAGACGTGATTAGCATCGAGAAGCCTCAGCGTAAATGGGCCTCATCTCGCCTGGAGGGTAAAACCTCCTGGATTTTCTCGAGTTGCGGCAGGTGCTCTCGACTTACGACGGGGACCTCAGGGACCCGCTCTGGTGGCCTCAGGAAAGGCCAGTCCCCATGCGAGTTCCTCGGGGGCCTCTCGGGATTCCTCTCCCGTCGATGCCGGTGCCTAAGACCTTGTGTGGAGTCGGGGCCGGAACCTGAGGATTCCTCTCCAGTGCTGACATTGATTTTGGGGTACTTCTGGAGTCTCCCCAGGGGAGTCAGTCCTCGTCTCGAATGCGGGCATGCACTTGCGCTTTCCTCCAGAGCGGTAGCAGCAGTGTCACACAGTCCGCCCCGTGGATTAAAGGATCTATGGTTTTCCCTCGAGTCTTTCCCACGAAGCTTTTCCACGAGGCTTTCCCACAGGGCTGTCCCACGTGCACACGTGGTGGGAGTCGATCCTCGGCTTGAACGTCAAGGCAATGCAGGGAAAACATGTTCCTCTGGAATGGACTGACACATCTGGGGGACTCTTGGAATGGTGGCACGACCCTGGAGTTCCTCTCGCCTTTCCTGTGGAGAGCGCCTCCTCTTGAGATGCGACGGGAACGCCGGGAATTCTTTCCCTACGAAACAGGGAAAGGATCCCTCATCTCGAGCTAGGAGGCGGAAACGGGGCTCCCCTGGATGTGTGCTCTACCCTCGTGCTTCCTCTCTAGTGGAGACGGGTATGTCGGGGAACTTCTTGAGTTGCAGCAAGGGTGTGAAGGACCCTTTGAAAGTTCCAGTGGTTAGATGTGATTAGCCTCGAGATGCCTCAGTGGAAATGGGCCTCATCTCGCCTGGAGGGCAAACCTCCTGGATTTTTTCGAGTTGCGGCAGGTGCTCTCGACTTACGACGGGGACCTCAGGGACCCGCTCTGGTGGCCTCAGGAAAGGCCAGTCCCCATGCGAGTTCCTCGGGGGCCTCTCGGGATTCCTCTCCCGTCGATGCCGGGGCCTAAGATCTTGTGTGGAGTCAGGGCCGGAACCTGAGGATTCCTCTCCAGTGCTGACATGGATCTTGGGGTACTTCTGGAGTCTCCCCAGGGGAGTCAGTCCTCGTCTCGAATGCGGCCATGCACTTGCGCTTTCCTCCAGAGCGGTAGCAGCAGTGTCACGCAGTCCGCCGCGTGGATCAAAGGATCTATGGTTTTCCCTCGAGTCTTTCCCACGAGGCTGTCCCACAGGGCTGTCCCACGTGCACACGTGGTGGGAGTCGATCCTCGGCTTGAACGTCAAGGCAGTGCAGGGAAAACAGATTCCTCTGGAATGGACTGACACATCTGGGGGACTCTTGGAATGGTGGCACGACCCTGGAGTTCCTCTCGCCTTTCCTGTGGAGAGCGCCTCCTCTTGAGATGCGACGGGAACGCCGGGAATTCTTTCCCTACGAAACAGGGAAAGGATCCCTCATCTGGAGCTAGGAGGCGGAAACGGGTTCTCCCCTGGATGTGTGCGGGACCCCACGTGCTTCCTCTCGAGTGGAGACGGGTATGTCGGGGAACTTCTTGAGTTGCAGCAAGGGTGTGAAGGACCCTTTGGAAGTTCAAGTGGTTAGACGTGATTAGCCTCGAGAAGCCTCAGCGGATATGGGCCTCATCTCGCCAGGAGGGCAAAACCTCCTGGAATTTCTCGAGATGCGGCAGGTGCTCTCGACTTACGACGGGGACCTCAGGGACCCGCTCTGGTGGCCTCATGAAAGGCCAGTCCCCATGCGAGTTCCTCGGGGGCGTCTCGGGATTCCTCTCCCGTCGATGCCGGGGCCTAAGACGTTGTGTGGAGTCGGGGCCGGAACCTGAGGATTCCTCTCCAGGGCTGACATGGACCTTGGGGTACTTCTGGAGTCTCCCCAGGGGAGTCAGTCCTCGTCTCGAATGCGGGCATGCACTTGCGCTTTTCTCCAGAGCGGTATCAGCAGTGTCACGCAGTCCGCCGCGTGGATCAAAGGATCTATGGTTTTCCCTCGAGTCTTTCCCACGAGGCTTTCCCACGAGGCTTTCCCACAGGGCTGTCCCACGTGCACACGTGGTGGGAGTCGATCCTCGGCTTGAACGTCAAGGCAGTGCAGGGAAAATAGGTTCTTCTGCAATGGACTGACACATCTGGGAGTCTCTTGGAATGGTGGCACGACTCTGGAGTTCCTCTTCCCTTTCCTGTGGAGAGCGCCTCCTCTTGAGATGCGACGGGAACGCCGGGGATTCTTTTCCTACGAAGCAGGGAAAGGATCCCTCATCTCGAGCTATGAGGCGGAAACGGGGCTCCCCTGGATGTGTGCTGGACCACACGTGCTTCCTCTCGAGTGGAGACGGGTATGTCGGGGAACTTCTTGAGTTGCAGCAAGGGTGTGAAGGACCCTTTGGAAGTTCCAGTGGTTAGACGTGATTAGCCTCGAGAAGCCTCAGCGGAAATGGGCCTCATCTCGCCTGGAGGGAAAAACCTCCTGGATTTTCTCGAGTTGCGGCAGGTGCTCTCGACTTACGACGGGGACCTCAGGGACCCGCTCTGGTGGCCTCAGGAAAGGCCAGTCCCCATGCGAGTTCCTCGGGGGCCTCTCGGGATTCCTTTCCCGTCGATGCCGGGGCCTAAGACCTTGTGTGGAGTCGGCGCCGGAACCTGAGGATTCCTCTCCAGTGCTGACATGGATCTTGGGGTACTTCTGGAGTCTCCATAGGGGAGTCAGTCCTCGTCTCGAATGCGGCCATGCACTTGCGCTTTCCTCCAGAGCGGTAGCAGCAGTGTCACGCAGTCCGCCGCGTGGATCAAAGGATCTATGGTTTTCCCTCGAGTCTTTCCCACAGGCTTTCCCATGAGGCTTTCCCACAGGGCTGTCCCACGTGCACACGTGGTGTGAGTCGATCCTCAGCTTGAACGTCAAGGCAGTGCAGGGAAAACAGGTTACTCTGGAATGGACTGACACATCCGGGGGACTCTTGGAATGGTGGCACGACCCTGGAGTTCCTCTCGCCTTTCCTGTGGAGAGCGCCTCCTCTTGAGATGCGACGGGAACGCCGGGAATTCTTTCCCTACGAAACAGGGAAAGGATCCCTCATCTCGAGCTAGGAGGCGGAAACGGGGCTCCCCTGGATGTGTGCGGGAACCTCGTGCTTCCTCTCGGGTGGAGACGGTTATGTCGGGGAACTTCTTGAGTTGCAGCAAGGGTGTGAAGGACCCTTTGGAAGTTCCAGTGGTTAGATGTGATTAGCCTCGAGAAGCCTCAGCGGAAATGGGCCTCATCTCGCCTGGAGGGCAAAACCTCCTGGATTTTCTCGAGTTGCGGCAGGTGCTCTCGACTTACGACCGGGACCTCAGGGACCCGCTCTGGTGGCCTCAGGAAAGGCCAGTCCCCATGCAAGTTCCTCGGGGGCCTCACGGGATTCCTCTCCCGTCGATGCCGGGGCCTAAGACCTTGTGTGGAGTCGGGGCCGGAACCTGAGGATTCCTCTCCAGTGCTGACATGGATCTTGGGGTACTTCTGGAGTCTCCCCAGGGGAGTCAGTCCTCGTCTCGAATGCGGGCATGCACTTGCGCTTTCCCCCTGAGCGGTAGCAGCAGTGTCACGCAATCCGCCGCGTGGATCAAAGGATCTATGGTTTTCCCTCGAGTCTTTCCCACGAGGCTTTCCCACGAGGCTTTCCCAGAGGGCTGTCCCACGTGCACACGTGGTGGGAGTCGATCCTCGGCTTGAACGTCAAGGCAGTGCAGGGAAAACAGGTTCCTCTGGAATGGACTGACACATCTGGGGGGCTCTTGGAATGGTGGCACGACCCTGGAGTTCCTCTCGCCTTTCCTGTGGAGAGCGCCTCCTCTTGAGATGCGACGGGAACGCCGGGAATTCTTTCCCTACGAAACAGGGAAAGGATCCCTCATCTCGAGCTATGAGGCGGAAACGGGGTTCCCCTGGATGTGTGCGGGAACCTCGTGCTTCCTCTCGAGTGCAGACGGGTATGTCCGGGAACTTCTTGAGTTGCAGCAAGGGTGTGAAGGACCCTTTGGAAGTTCCAGTGGTTAGATGTGATTAGCCTCGAGAAGCCTCAGCGGAAATGGGCCTCATCTCGCCTGGAGGGCAAAACCTCCTGGATTTTCTCGAGTTGCGGCAGGTGCTCTCGACTTACGACGGGGACCTCAGGGAGCCGCTCTGGTGGCCTCAGGAAAGGCCAGTCCCCATGCGAGTTCCTCGGGGGCCTCACGGGATTCCTCTCCCGTCGATGCCGGGGCCTAAGACCTTGTGTGGAGTCGGGGCCGGAACCTGAGGATTCCTCTCCAGTGCTGACATGGATCTTGGGGTACTTCTGGAGTCTCCCCAGGGGAGTCAGTCCTCGTCTCGAATGCGGGCATGCACTTGCGCTTTCCCCCTGAGTGGTAGCAGCAGTGTCACGCAATCCGCCGCGTGGATCAAAGGATCTATGGTTTTCCCTCGAGTCTTTCCCACGAGGCTTTCCCACGAGGCTTTCCCAGAGGGCTGTCCCACGTGCACACGTGGTGGGAGTCGATCCTCGGCTTGAACGTCAAGGCAGTGCAGGGAAAACAGGTTCCTCTGGAATGGACTGACACATCTGGGGGGCTCTTGGAATGGTGGCACGACCCTGGAGTTCCTCTCGCCTTTCCTGTGGAGATCGCCTCCTCTTGAGATGCGACGGGAACGCG
This sequence comes from Ovis canadensis, assembly GCF_042477335.2. Lineage (NCBI taxonomy): Eukaryota > Metazoa > Chordata > Mammalia > Artiodactyla > Bovidae > Ovis > Ovis canadensis. The sequence continues at coordinate 4,097,539 of NC_091249.1, read as the reverse complement.
GGGAATTCTTTCCCTACGAAACAGGGAAAGGATCCCTCATCTCGAGCTAGCAGGCGGAAACGGGGTTCCCCTGGATGTGTGCGGGACCCCACGTGCTTCCTCTCGAGTGGAGACGGGTATGTCGGGGAACTTCTTGAGTTGCAGCAAGGGTGTGAAGGACCCTTTGGAAGTTCCAGTGGTTAGATGTGATTAGCCACGAGAAGCCTCAGTGGAAATGGGCCTCATCTCGCCTGGAGGGCAACCCTCCTGGATTTTCTCGAGTTGCGGCAGGTGCTCTCGACTTACGACGGGGACCTCAGGGACCCGCTCTGGTGGCCTCAGGAAAGGCCAGTCCCCATGCGAGTTCCTCGGGGGCCTCTCGGGATTCCTCTCCCGTCGATGCCGGGGCCTAACACCTTGTGTGGAGTCAGGGCCGGAACCTGAGTATTCCTCTCCAGTGCTGACATGGATCTTGGGGTACTTCTGGAGTCTCCCCAGGGGAGTCAGTCCTCGTCTCGAATGCGGGCATGCACTTGCGCTTTCCTCCAGAGCGGCAGCAGCAGTGTCACGCAGTCCGCCGCGTGGATCAAAGGATCTATGGTTTTCCCTCGAGTCTTTCCCACGAGGCTGTCCCACAGGGCTGTCCCACGTGCACACGTGGTGGGAGTCGATCCTCGGATTGAACGTCAAGGCAGTGCAGGGAAAAGAGTTTCCTCTGCAATGGACTGACACATCTGGGAGTCTCTTGGAATGGTGGCACGACTCTGGAGTTCCTCTTCCCTTTCCTGTGGAGAGCGCCTCCTCTTGAGATGCGACGGGAACGCCGGGAATTCTTTCCCTACGAAACAGGGAAAGGATCCCTCATCTGGAGCTAGGAGGCGGAAACGGGTTCTCCCCTGGATGTGTGCGGCACCCCACGTGCTTCCTCTCGAGTGGAGACGGGTATGTCGGGGAACTTCTTGAGTTGCAGCAAGGGTGTGAAGGACCCTTTGGAAGTTCCAGTGGTTAGACGTGATTAGCCTCGAGAAGCCTCAGCGGATATGGGCCTCATCTCGCCAGGAGGGCAAAACCTCCTGGAATTTCTCGAGATGCGGCAGGTGCTCTCGACTTACGACGGGGACCTCAGGGACCCGCTCTGGTGGCCTCATGAAAGGCCAGTCCCCATGCGAGTTCCTCGGGGGCGTCTCGGGATTCCTCTCCCGTCGATGCTGGGGCCTAAGACGTTGTGTGGAGTCGGGGCCGGAACCTGAGGATTCCTCTCCAGTGCTGACATGGACCTTGGGGTACTTCTGGAGTCTCCCCAGGGGAGTCAGTCCTCGTCTCGAATGCGGGCATGCACTTGCGCTTTTCTCCAGAGCGGTATCAGCAGTGTCACGCAGTCCGCCGCGTGGATCAAAGGATCTATGGTTTTCCCTCGAGTCTTTCCCACGAGGCTTTCCCACGAGGCTTTCCCACAGGGCTGTCCCACGTGCACACGTGGTGGGAGTCGATCCTCGGCTTGAACGTCAAGGCAGTGCAGGGAAAATAGGTTCTTCTGCAATGGACTGACACATCTGGGAGTCTCTTGGAATGGTGGCACGACTCTGGAGTTCCTCTTCCCTTTCCTGTGGAGAGCGCCTCCTCTTGAGATGCGACGGGAACGCCGGGGATTCTTTTCCTACGAAGCAGGGAAAGGATCCCTCATCTCGAGCTATGAGGCGGAAACGGGGCTCCCCTGGATGTGTGCTGAACCACACGTGCTTCCTCTCGAGTGGAGACGGGTATGTCGGGGAACTTCTTGAGTTGCAGCAAGGGTGTGAAGGACCCTTTGGAAGTTCCAGTGGTTAGACGTGATTAGCCTCGAGAAGCCTCAGCGGAAATGGGCCTCATCTCGCCTGGAGGGAAAAACCTCCTGGATTTTCTCGAGTTGCGGCAGGTGCTCTCGACTTACGACGGGGACCTCAGGGACCCGCTCTGGTGGCCTCAGGAAAGGCCAGTCCCCATGCGAGTTCCTCGGGGGCCTCTCGGGATTCCTTTCCCGTCGATGCCGGGGCCTAAGACCTTGTGTGGAGTCGGCGCCGGAACCTGAGGATTCCTCTCCAGTGCTGACATGGATCTTGGGGTACTTCTGGAGTCTCCATAGGGGAGTCAGTCCTCGTCTCGAATGCGGCCATGCACTTGCGCTTTCCTCCAGAGCGGTAGCAGCAGTGTCACGCAGTCCGCCGCGTGGATCAAAGGATCTATGGTTTTCCCTCGAGTCTTTCCCACAGGCTTTCCCATGAGGCTTTCCCACAGGGCTGTCCCACGTGCACACGTGGTGTGAGTCGATCCTCAGCTTGAACGTCAAGGCAGTGCAGGGAAAACAGGTTCCTCTGGAATGGACTGACACATCCGGGGGACTCTTGGAATGGTGGCACGACCCTGGAGTTCCTCTCGCCTTTCCTGTGGAGAGCGCCTCCTCTTGAGATGCGACGGGAACGCCGGGAATTCTTTCCCTACGAAACAGGGAAAGGATCCCTCATCTCGAGCTAGGAGGCGGAAACGGGGCTCCCCTGGATGTGTGCGGGAACCTCGTGCTTCCTCTCGGGTGGAGACGGTTATGTCGGGGAACTTCTTGAGTTGCAGCAAGGGTGTGAAGGACCCTTTGGAAGTTCCAGTGGTTAGATGTGATTAGCCTCGAGAAGCCTCAGCGGAAATGGGCCTCATCTCGCCTGGAGGGCAAAACCTCCTGGATTTTCTCGAGTTGCGGCAGGTGCTCTCGACTTACGACCGGGACCTCAGGGACCCGCTCTGGTGGCCTCAGGAAAGGCCAGTCCCCATGCAAGTTCCTCGGGGGCCTCACGGGATTCCTCTCCCGTCGATGCCGGGGCCTAAGACCTTGTGTGGAGTCGGGGCCGGAACCTGAGGATTCCTCTCCAGTGCTGACATGGATCTTGGGGTACTTCTGGAGTCTCCCCAGGGGAGTCAGTCCTCGTCTCGAATGCGGGCATGCACTTGCGCTTTCCCCCTGAGCGGTAGCAGCAGTGTCACGCAATCCGCCGCGTGGATCAAAGGATCTATGGTTTTCCTTCGAGTCTTTCCCACGAGGCTTTCCCACGAGGCTTTCCCAGAGGGCTGTCCCACGTGCACACGTGGTGGGAGTCGATCCTCGGCTTGAACGTCAAGGCAGTGCAGGGAAAACAGGTTCCTCTGGAATGGACTGACACATCTGGGGGGCTCTTGGAATGGTGGCACGACCCTGGAGTTCCTCTCGCCTTTCCTGTGGAGAGCGCCTCCTCTTGAGATGCGACGGGAACGCCGGGAATTCTTTCCCTACGAAACAGGGAAAGGATCCCTCATCTCGAGCTATGAGGCGGAAACGGGGTTCCCCTGGATGTGTGCGGGAACCTCGTGCTTCCTCTCGAGTGGAGACGGGTATGTCGGGGAACTTCTTGAGTTGCAGCAAGGGTGTGAAGGACCCTTTGGAAGTTCCAGTGGTTAGATGTGATTAGCCACGAGAAGCCTCAGTGGAAATGGGCCTCATCTCGCCTGGAGGGCAACCCTCCTGGATTTTCTCGAGTTGCGGCAGGTGCTCTCGACTTACGACGGGGACCTCAGGGACCCGCTCTGGTGGCCTCAGGAAAGGCCAGTCCCCATGCGAGTTCCTCGGGGGCCTCTCGGGATTCCTCTCCCGTCGATGCCGGGGCCTAACACCTTGTGTGGAGTCAGGGCCGGAACCTGAGGATTCCTCTCCAGTGCTGACATGGATCTTGGGGTACTTCTGGAGTCTCCCCAGGGGAGTCAGTCCTCGTCTCGAATGCGGGCATGCACTTGCGCTTTCCTCCAGAGCGGCAGCAGCAGTGTCACGCAGTCCGCCGCGTGGATCAAAGGATCTATGGTTTTCCCTCGAGTCTTTCCCACGAGGCTGTCCCACAGGGCTGTCCCACGTGCACACGTGGTGGGAGTCGATCCTCGGCTTGAACGTCAAGGCAGTGCAGGGAAAAGAGTTTCCTCTGCAATGGACTGACACATCTGGGAGTCTCTTGGAATGGTGGCACGACTCTGGAGTTCCTCTTCCCTTTCCTGTGGAGAGCGCCTCCTCTTGAGATGCGACGGGAACGCCGGGGATTCTTTTCCTACGAAGCAGGGAAAGGATCCCTCATCTCGAGCTATGAGGCGGAAACGGGGCTCCCCTGGATGTGTGCTGGACCACACGTGCTTCCTCTCGAGTGGAGACGGGTATGTCGGGGAACTTCTTGAGTTGCAGCAAGGGTGTGAAGGACCCTTTGGAAGTTCCAGTGGTTAGACGTGATTAGCCTCGAGAAGCCTCAGCGGAAATGGGCCTCATCTCGCCTGGAGGGCAAAACCTCCTGGATTTTCTCGAGTTGCGGCAGGTGCTCTCGACTTACGACGGGGACCTCAGGGACCCGCTCTGGTGGCCTCAGGAAAGGCCAGTCCCCATGCGAGTTCCTCGGGGGCCTCGCGGGATTCCTCTCCCGTCGATGCCGGGGCCTAAGACCTTGTGTGGAGTCGGGGCCGGAACCTGAGGATTCCTCTCCAGAGCTGACATGGATCTTGGGGTACTTCTGGAGTCTCCCCAGGGGAGTCAGTCCTCGACTCGAATGCGGGCATGCACTTGCGCTTTCCTCCAGAGCGGTAGCAGCAGTGTCACGCAGTCCGCCGCGTGGATCAAAGGATCTATGGTTTTCCCTCGAGTCTTTCCCACGAGGCTTTCCCACGAGGCTTTCCCACAGGGCTGTCCCACGTGCACACGTGGTGGGAGTCGATCCTCGGCTTGAACGTCATGGCAGTGCAGGGAAAACAGGTTCCTCTGGAATGGACTGACACATCTGGGGGTCTCTTAAAATGGTGGCACGACCCTGGAGTTCCTCTCGCCTTTCCTGTGGAGAGCGCCCCCTCTTGAGATGCGACGGGAACGCCGGGAATTCTTTCCCTACGAAACAGGGAAAGGATCCCTCATCTCGACCTAGGAGGCGGAAACGGGGCTCGCCTGGATGTGTGCGGGAACCTCCTGCTTCCTCTCGAGTGGAGACGGTTATGTCGGGGAACTTCTTGAGTTGCAGCAAGGGTGTGAAGGACCCTTTGGAAGTTCCAGTGGTTAGATGTGATTTGCCTCGAGAAGCCTCAGTGGAAATGGGCCTCATCTCGCCTAGAGGGCAAACCTCCTGGATTTTCTCGAGTTGCGGCAGGTGCTCTCGACTTACGACGGGGACCTCAGGGACCCGCTCTGGTGGCCTCAGGAAAGGCCAGTCCCCATGCGAGTTCCTCCGGGGCCTCTCGGGATTCCTCTCCCGTCGATGCCGGGGCCTAAGACGTTGTGTGGAGTCGGGGCCGGAACCTGAGGATTCCTCTCCAGTGCTGACATGGACCTTGGGGTACTTCTGGAGTCTCCCCAGGGGAGTCAGTCCTCGTCTCGAATGCGGGCATGCACTTGCGCTTTTCTCCAGAGCGGTAGCAGCAGTGTCACGCAGTCCGCCGCGTGGATCAAAGGATCTATGGTTTTCCCTCGAGTCTTTCCCACGAGGCTTTCCCACGAGGCTTTCCCACAGGGCTGTCCCACGTGCACACGTGGTGGGAGTCGATCCTCGGCTTGAACGTCAAGGCAGTGCAGGGAAAACAGGTTCCTCTGGAATGGACTGCCACATCTGGGGGGCTCTTGGAATGGTGGCACGACCCTGGAGTTCCTCTCGCCTTTCCTGTGGAGAGCGCCTCCTCTTGAGATGCGACGGGAACGCCGGGAATTCTTTCCCTACGAAACAGGGAAAGGATCCCTCATCTCGAGCTATGAGGCGGAAACGGGGTTCCCCTGGATGTGTGCGGGAACCTCGTGCTTCCTCTCGAGTGCAGACGGGTATGTCCGGGAACTTCTTGAGTTGCAGCAAGGGTGTGAAGGACCCTTTGGAAGTTTCAGTGGTTAGATGTGATTAGCCTCGAGAAGCCTCAGCGGAAATGGGCCTCATCTCGCCTGGAGGGCAAAACCTCCTGGATTTTCTCGAGTTGCGGCAGGTGCTCTCGACTTACGACGGGGACCTCAGGGAGCCGCTCTGGTGGCCTCAGGAAAGGCCAGTCCCCATGCGAGTTCCTCGGGGGCCTCACGGGATTCCTCTCCCGTCGATGCCGGGGCCTAAGACCTTGTGTGGAGTCGGGGCCGGAACCTGAGGATTCCTCTCCAGTGCTGACATGGATCTTGGGGTACTTCTGGAGTCTCCCCAGGGGAGTCAGTCCTCGTCTCGAATGCGGGCATGCACTTGCGCTTTCCCCCTGAGTGGTAGCAGCAGTGTCATGCAATCCGCCGCGTGGATCAAAGGATCTATGGTTTTCCCTCGAGTCTTTCCCACGAGGCTTTCCCACGAGGCTTTCCCAGAGGGCTGTCTCACGTGCACACGTGGTGGGAGTCGATCCTCGGCTTGAACGTCAAGGCAGTGCAGGGAAAACAGGTTCCTCTGGAATGGACTGACACATCTGGGCGGCTCTTGGAATGGTGGCACGACCCTGGAGTTCCTCTCGCCTTTCCTGTGGAGATCGCCTCCTCTTGAGATGCGACGGGAACGCGGGGAATTCTTTCCCTACGAAACAGGGAAAGGATCCCTCATCTCGAGCTAGCAGGCGGAAACGGGGTTCCCCTGGATGTGTGCGGGACCCCACGTGCTTCCTCTCGAGTGGAGACGGGTATGTCGGGGAACTTCTTGAGTTGCAGCAAGGGTGTGAAGGACCCTTTGGAAGTTCCAGTGGTTAGATGTGATTAGCCACGAGAAGCCTCAGTGGAAATGGGCCTCATCTCGCCTGGAGGGCAACCCTCCTGGATTTTCTCGAGTTGCGGCAGGTGCTCTCGACTTACGACGGGGACCTCAGGGACCCGCTCTGGTGGCCTCAGGAAAGGCCAGTCCCCATGCGAGGTCCTCGGGGGCCTCTCGGGATTCCTCTCCCGTCGATGCCGGGGCCTAACACCTTGTGTGGAGTCAGGGCCGGAACCTGAGTATTCCTCTCCAGTGCTGACATGGATCTTGGGGTACTTCTGGAGTCTCCCCAGGGGAGTCAGTCCTCGTCTCGAATGCGGGCATGCACTTGCGCTTTCCTCCAGAGCGGCAGCAGCAGTGTCACGCAGTCCGCCGCGTGGATCAAAGGATCTATGGTTTTCCCTCGAGTCTTTCCCACGAGGCTTTCCCACGAGGCTTTCCCAGAGGGCTGTCCCACGTGCACACGTGGTGGGAGTCGATCCTCGGCTTGAACGTCAAGGCAGTGCAGGGAAAAGAGGTTCCTCTGGAATGGACTGACACATCTGGGGGGCTCTTGGAATGGTGGCACGACCCTGGAGTTCCTCTCGCCTTTCCTGTGGAGAGCGCCTCCTCTTGAGATGCGACGGGAACGCGGGGAATTCTTTCCCTACGAAACAGGGAAAGGATCCCTCATCTCGAGCTAGCAGGTGGAAACGGGGTTCCCCTGGATGTGTGCTGGACCCCACGTGCTTTCTCTCGAGTGGAGACGGGTATGTCGGGGAACTTCTTGAGTTGCAGCAAGGGTGTGAAGGACCCTTTGGAAGTTCCAGGGGTTAGACGTGATTAGCCTCGAGAAGCCTCAGCGGAAATGGGCCTCATCTCGCCTGGAGGGTAAAACCTCCTGGATTTTCTCGAGTTGCGGCAGGTGCTCTCGACTTACGACGGGGACCTCGGGGACCCGCTCTGGTGGCCTCAGGAAAGGCCAGTCCCCATGCGAGTTCCTCGGGGGCCACTCGGGATTCCTCTCCCGTCGATGCCGGGGCCTAAGACCTTGTGTGGAGTCGGGGCCGGAACCTGAGGATTCCTCTCCAGTGCTGACATGGATCTTGGGGTACTTCTGGAGTCTCCCCAGGGGAGTCAGTCCTCGTCTCGAATGCGGGCATGCACTTGCGCTTTCCTCCAGAGTGGTAGATGCAGTGTCACGCAGTCCGCCGCGTGGATCAAAGGATCTATGGTTTTCCCTCGAGTCTTTCCCACGAGGCTATCCCACAGGGCTGTCCCACGTGCACACGTGGTGGGAGTCGATCCTCGGCTTGAACGTCAAGGCAGTGCAGGGAAAACAGGTTCCTCTGGAATGGACTGACACATCTGGGGGACTCTTGGAATGGTGGCACGACCCTGGAGTTCCTCTCGCCTTTCCTGTGGAGAGCGCCTCCTCTTGAGATGGGACGGGAACGCCGGGAATTCTTTCCCTACGAAACAGGGAAAGGATCCCTCATCTGGAGCTAGGAGGCGGAAACGGGTTCTCCCCTGGATGTGTGCGGGACCCCACGTGCTTCCTCTCGAGTGGAGACGGGTATGTCGGGGAACTTCTTGAGTTGCAGCAAGGGTGTGAAGGACCCTTTGGAAGTTCCAGTGGTTAGACGTGATTAGCCTCGAGAAGCCTCAGCGGATATGGGCCTCATCTCGCCAGGAGGGCAAAACCTCCTGGAATTTCTCCAGATGCGGCAGGTGCTCTCGACTTACGACGGGGACCTCAGGGACCCGCTCTGGTGGCCTCATGAAAGGCCAGTCCCCATGCGAGTTCCTCGGGGGCGTCTCGGGATTCCTCTCCCGTCGATGCCGGGGCCTAAGACGTTGTGTGGAGTCGGGGCCAGAACCTGAGGATTCCTCTCCAGTGCTGACATGGACCTTGGGGTACTTCTGGAGTCTCCCCAGGGGAGTCAGTCCTCGTCTCGAATGCGGGCATGCACTTGCGCTTTTCTCCAGAGCGGTAGCAGCAGTGTCACGCAGTCCGCCGCGTGGAACAAAGGATCTATGGTTTTCCCTCGAGTCTTTCCCACGAGGCTTTCCCACGAGGCTTTCCCACAGGGCTGTCCCACGTGCACACGTGGTGGGACTCGATCCTCGGCTTGAACGTCAGGCAGTGCAGGGAAAAGAGGTTCCTCTGCAATGGACTGACACATCTGGGAGTCTCTTGGAATGGTGGCACGACTCTGGAGTTCCTCTTCCCTTTCCTGTGTAGAGCGCCTCCTCTTGAGATGCGACGGGAACGCCGGGAATTCTTTCCCTACGAAGCAGGGAAAGGATCCCTCATCTCGAGCTAGGAGGCGGAAACGGGTCTCCCCTGGATGTGTGCGGGACCCCACGTACTTCCTCTCGAGTGGAGACGGGTATGTCGCGGAACTGCTTGAGTTGCAGCAAGGGTGTGAAGGACCCTTTGGAAGTTCCAGTGGTTAGATGTGATTAGCCTCGAGAAGCCTCAGCGGAAATGGGCCTCATCTCGCCTGGAGGGCACAACCTCCTGGATTTTCTCGAGTTGCGGCAGGTGCTCTCGACTTACGACCGGGACCTCAGGGACCCGCTCTGGTGGCCTCAGGAAAGGCCAGTCCCCATGCAAGTTCCTCGGGGGCCTCACGGGATTCCTCTCCCGTCGATGCCGGGGCCTAAGACCTTGTGTGGAGTCGGGGCCGGAACCTGAGGATTCCTCTCCAGTGCTGACATGGATCTTGGGGTACTTCTGGAGTCTCCCCAGGGGAGTCAGTCCTCGTCTCGAATGCGGGCATGCACTTGCGCTTTCCCCCTGAGCGGTAGCAGCAGTGTCACGCAATCCGCCGCGTGGATCAAAGGATCTATGGTTTTCCCTCGAGTCTTTCCCACGAGGCTTTCCCACGAGGCTTTCCCAGAGGGCTGTCCCACGTGCACACGTGGTGGGAGTCGATCCTCGGCTTGAACGTCAAGGCAGTGCAGGGAAAACAGGTTCCTCTGGAATGGACTGACACATCTGGGGGGCTCTTGGAATGGTGGCACGACCCTGGAGTTCCTCTCGCCTTTCCTGTGGAGAGCGCCTCCTCTTGAGATGCGACGGGAACGCCGGGAATTCTTTCCCTACGAAACAGGGAAAGGATCCCTCATCTCGAGCTATGAGGCGGAAACCGGGTTCCCCTGGATGTGTGCGGGAACCTCGTGCTTCCTCTCGAGTGGAGACGGGTATGTCGGGGAACTTCTTGAGTTGCAGCAAGGGTGTGAAGGACCCTTTGGAAGTTCCAGTGGTTAGATGTGATTAGCCACGAGAAGCCTCAGTGGAAATGGGCCTCATCTCGCCTGGAGGGCAACCCTCCTGGATTTTCTCGAGTTGCGGCAGGTGCTCTCGACTTACGACGGGGACCTCAGGGACCCGCTCTGGTGGCCTCAGGAAAGGCCAGTCCCCATGCGAGTTCCTCGGGGGCCTCTCGGGATTCCTCTCCCGTCGATGCCGGGGCCTAACACCTTGTGTGGAGTCAGGGCCGGAACCTGAGGATTCCTCTCCAGTGCTGACATGGATCTTGGGGTACTTCTGGAGTCTCCCCAGGGGAGTCAGTCCTCGTCTCGAATGCGGGCATGCACTTGCGCTTTCCTCCAGAGCGGCAGCAGCAGTGTCACGCAGTCCGCCGCGTGGATCAAAGGATCTATGGTTTTCCCTCGAGTCTTTCCCACGAGGCTGTCCCACAGGGCTGTCCCACGTGCACACGTGGTGGGAGTCGATCCTCGGCTTGAACGTCAAGGCAGTGCAGGGAAAAGAGTTTCCTCTGCAATGGACTGACACATCTGGGAGTCTCTTGGAATGGTGGCACGACTCTGGAGTTCCTCTTCCCTTTCCTGTGGAGAGCGCCTCCTCTTGAGATGCGACGGGAACGCCGGGGATTCTTTTCCTACGAAGCAGGGAAAGGATCCCTCATCTCGAGCTATGAGGCGGAAACGGGGCTCCCCTGGATGTGTGCTGGACCACACGTGCTTCCTCTCGAGTGGAGACGGGTATGTCGGGGAACTTCTTGAGTTGCAGCAAGGGTGTGAATGACCCTTTGGAAGTTCCAGTGGTTAGACGTGATTAGCCTCGAGAAGCCTCAGCGGAAATGGGCCTCATCTCGCCTGGAGGGCAAAACCTCCTGGATTTTCTCGAGTTGCGGCAGGTGCTCTCGACTTACGACGGGGACCTCAGGGACCCGCTCTGGTGGCCTCAGGAAAGGCCAGTCCCCATGCGAGTTCCTCGGGGGCCTCGCGGGATTCCTCTCCCGTCGATGCCGGGGCCTAAGACCTTGTGTGGAGTCGGGGCCGGAACCTGAGGATTCCTCTCCAGAGCTGACATGTATCTTGGGGTACTTCTGGAGTCTCCCCAGGGGAGTCAGTCCTCGACTCGAATGCGGGCATGCACTTGCGCTTTCCTCCAGAGCGGTAGCAGCAGTGTCACGCAGTCCGCCGCGTGGATCAAAGGATCTATGGTTTTCCCTCGAGTCTTTCCCACGAGGCTTTCCCACGAGGCTTTCCCACAGGGCTGTCCCACGTGCACACGTGGTGGGAGTCGATCCTCGGCTTGAACGTCATGGCAGTGCAGGGAAAACAGGTTCCTCTGGAATGGACTGACACATCTGGGGGTCTCTTAAAATGGTGGCACGACCCTGGAGTTCCTCTCGCCTTTCCTGTGGAGAGCGCCCCCTCTTGAGATGCGACGGGAACGCCGGGAATTCTTTCCCTACGAAACAGGGAAAGGATCCCTCATCTCGACCTAGGAGGCGGAAACGGGGCTCGCCTGGATGTGTGCGGGAACCTCCTGCTTCCTCTCGAGTGGAGACGGTTATGTCGGGGAACTTCTTGAGTTGCAGCAAGGGGGTGAAGGACCCTTTGGAAGTTCCAGTGGTTAGATGTGATTTGCCTCGAGAAGCCTCAGTGGAAATGGGCCTCATCTCGCCTAGAGGGCAAACCTCCTGGATTTTCTCGAGTTGCGGCAGGTGCTCTCGACTTACGACGGGGACCTCAGGGACCCGCTCTGGTGGCCTCAGGAAAGGCCAGTCCCCATGCGAGTTCCTCCGGGGCCTCTCGGGATTCCTCTCCCGTCGATGCCGGGGCCTAAGACGTTGTGTGGAGTCGGGGCCGGAACCTGAGGATTCCTCTCCAGTGCTGACATGGACCTTGGGGTACTTCTGGAGTCTCCCCAGGGGAGTCAGTCCTCGTCTCGAATGCGGGCATGCACTTGCGCTTTTCTCCAGAGCGGTAGCAGCAGTGTCACGCAGTCCGCCGCGTGGATCAAAGGATCTATGGTTTTCCCTCGAGTCTTTCCCACGAGGCTTTCCCACGAGGCTTTCCCACAGGGCTGTCCCACGTGCACACGTGGTGGGAGTCGATCCTCGGCTTGAACGTCAAGGCAGTGCAGGGAAAACAGGTTCCTCTGGAATGGACTGACACATCTGGGGGGCTCTTGGAATGGTGGCACGACCCTGGAGTTCCTCTCGCCTTTCCTGTGGAGAGCGCCTCCTCTTGAGATGCGACGGGAACGCCGGGAATTCTTTCCCTACGAAACAGGGAAAGGATCCCTCATCTCGAGCTATGAGGCGGAAACGGGGTTCCCCTGGATGTGTGCGGGAACCTCGTGCTTCCTCTCGAGTGCAGACGGGTATGTCCGGGAACTTCTTGAGTTGCAGCAAGGGTGTGAAGGACCCTTTGGAAGTTTCAGTGGTTAGATGTGATTAGCCTCGAGAAGCCTCAGCGGAAATGGGCCTCATCTCGCCTGGAGGGCAAAACCTCCTGGATTTTCTCGAGTTGCGGCAGGTGCTCTCGACTTACGACGGGGACCTCAGGGAGCCGCTCTGGTGGCCTCAGGAAAGGCCAGTCCCCATGCGAGTTCCTCGGGGGCCTCACGGGATTCCTCTCCCGTCGATGCCGGGGCCTAAGACCTTGTGTGGAGTCGGGGCCGGAACCTGAGGATTCCTCTCCAGTGCTGACATGGATCTTGGGGTACTTCTGGAGTCTCCCCAGGGGAGTCAGTCCTCGTCTCGAATGCGGGCATGCACTTGCGCTTTCCCCCTGAGTGGTAGCAGCAGTGTCACGCAATCCGCCGCGTGGATCAAAGGATCTATGGTTTTCCCTCGAGTCTTTCCCACGAGGCTTTCCCACGAGGCTTTCCCAGAGGGCTGTCCCACGTGCACACGTGGTGGGAGTCGATCCTCGGCTTGAACGTCAAGGCAGTGCAGGGAAAACAGGTTCCTCTGGAATGGACTGACACATCTGGGCGGCTCTTGGAATGGTGGCACGACCCTGGAGTTCCTCTCGCCTTTCCTGTGGAGATCGCCTCCTCTTGAGATGCGACGGGAACGCGGGGAATTCTTTCCCTACGAAACAGGGAAAGGATCCCTCATCTCGAGCTAGCAGGCGGAAACGGGGTTCCCCTGGATGTGTGCGGGACCCCACGTGCTTCCTCTCGAGTGGAGACGGGTATGTCGGGGAACTTCTTGAGTTGCAGCAAGGGTGTGAAGGACCCTTTGGAAGTTCCAGTGGTTAGATGTGATTAGCCACGAGAAGCCTCAGTGGAAATGGGCCTCATCTCGCCTGGAGGGCAACCCTCCTGGATTTTCTCGAGTTGCGGCAGGTGCTCTCGACTTACGACGGGGACCTCAGGGACCCGCTCTGGTGGCCTCAGGAAAGGCCAGTCCCCATGCGAGTTCCTCGGGGGCCTCTCGGGATTCCTCTCCCGTCGATGCCGGGGCCTAACACCTTGTGTGGAGTCAGGGCCGGAACCTGAGTATTCCTCTCCAGTGCTGACATGGATCTTGGGGTACTTCTGGAGTCTCCCCAGGGGAGTCAGTCCTCGTCTCGAATGCGGGCATGCACTTGCGCTTTCCTCCAGAGCGGCAGCAGCAGTGTCACGCAGTCCGCCGCGTGGATCAAAGGATCTATGGTTTTCCCTCGAGTCTTTCCCACGAGGCTTTCCCACGAGGCTTTCCCAGAGGGCTGTCCCACGTGCACACGTGGTGGGAGTCGATCCTCGGCTTGAACGTCAAGGCAGTGCAGGGAAAACAGGTTCCTCTGGAATGGACTGACACATCTGGGGGGCTCTTGGAATGGTGGCACGACCCTGGAGTTCCTCTCGCCTTTCCTGTGGAGAGCGCCTCCTCTTGAGATGCGACGGGAACGCCCGGAATTCTTTCCCTACGAAACAGGGAAAGGATCCCTCATCTCGAGCTATGAGGCGGAAACGGGGTTCCCCTGGATGTGTGCGGGAACCTCGTGCTTCCTCTCGAGTGGAGACGGGTATGCCGGGGAAGTTCTTGAGTTGCAGCAAGGGTGTGAAGGACCCTTTGGAAGTTCCAGTGGTTAGATGTGATTAGCCTCGAGAAGCCTCAGCGGAAATGGGCCTCGTCTCGCCTGGAGGGAAAAACCTCCTGGATTTTCTCGAGTTGCGGCAGGTGCTCCCGACTTACGACGGGGACCTCAGGGACCCGCTCTGGTGGCCTCAGGAAAGGCCAGTCCCTATGCGAATTCCTCGGGGGCCTCTCGGGATTCCTCTCCCGTCGATGCCGGGGCCTAAGACCTTGTGTGGAGTCGGGCCCGGAACCTGAGGATTCCTCTCCAGAGCTGAAATGGATCTTGGGGTACTTCTGGAGTCTCCCCAGGGGAGTCAGTCCTCGTCTCGAATGCGGGCATGCACTTGCGCTTTCCTCCAGAGCGGTAGCAGCAGTGTCACGCAGTCCGCCACAGGGATCAAAGGATCTATGGTTTTCCCTCGAGTCTTTCCCACGAGGCTTTCCCACGAGGCTTTCCCACAGGGCTGTCCCACGTGCACGCGTGGTGGGAGTCGATCCTCGGCTTGAACGTCAAGGCAGTGCAGGGAAAAGAGGTTCCTCTGTAATGGACTGACACATCTGTGGGTCTCTTGGAATGGTGGCACAACTCTGGAGATCCTCTCCCCTTTCCTGTTGAGAGCGCCTCCTCTTGAGATGCGACGGGAACGCGGGGAATTCTTTCCCTACGAAACAGGGAAAGGATCCCTCATCTCGAGCTAGCAGGTGGAAACGGGGTTCCCCTGGATGTGTGCTGGACCCCACGTGCTTTCTCTCGAGTGGAGACGGGTATGTCGGGGAACTTCTTGAGTTGCAGCAAGGGTGTGAAGGACCCTTTGGAAGTTCCAGGGGTTAGACGTGATTAGCCTCGAGAAGCCTCAGCGGAAATGGGCCTCATCTCGCCTGGAGGGTAAAACCTCCTGGATTTTCTCGAGTTGCGGCAGGTGCTCTCGACTTACGACGGGGACCTCGGGGACCCGCTCTGGTGGCCTCAGGAAAGGCCAGTCCCCATGCGAGTTCCTCGGGGGCCACTCGGGATTCCTCTCCCGTCGATGCCGGGGCCTAAGACCTTGTGTGGAGTCGGGGCCGGAACCTGAGGATTCCTCTCCAGTGCTGACATGGATCTTGGGGTACTTCTGGAGTCTCCCCAGGGGAGTCAGTCCTCGTCTCGAATGCGGGCATGCACTTGCGCTTTCCTCCAGAGTGGTAGATGCAGTGTCACGCAGTCCGCCGCGTGGATCAAAGGATCTATGGTTTTCCCTCGAGTCTTTCCCACGAGGCTATCCCACAGGGCTGTCCCACGTGCACACGTGGTGGGAGTCGATCCTCGGCTTGAACGTCAAGGCAGTGCAGGGAAAAGAGGTTCCTCTGCAATGGACTGACACATCTGGGAGTCTCTTGGAATGGTGGCACGACTCTGGAGTTCCTCTTCCCTTTCCTGTGTAGAGCGCCTCCTCTTGAGATGCGACGGGAACGCCGGGAATTCTTTCCCTACGAAGCAGGGAAAGGATCCCTCATCTCGAGCTAGGAGGCGGAAACGGGTCTCCCCTGGATGTGTGCGGGACCCCACGTACTTCCTCTCGAGTGGAGACGGGTATGTCGCGGAACTGCTTGAGTTGCAGCAAGGGTGTGAAGGACCCTTTGGAAGTTCCAGTGGTTAGATGTGATTGGCATCGAGAAGCCTCAGCGGAAATGGGCCTCATCTCGCCTGGAGGGCAAAACCTCCTGGATTTTCTCGAGATGCGGTAGGTGCTCTCGAATTACGACGGGGACCTCAGGGACCCGCTCTGGTGGCCTCAGGAAAGGCCAGTCCCCATGCGAGTTCCTCGGGGGCCTCTACGGATTCCTCTCCCTTCCATGCCGGGGCCTAAGACCTTGTGTGGAGTCGGGGCCGGAACCTGAGGATTCCTCTCCAGTGCTGACATGGATCTTGGGGTACTTCTGGAGTCTCCCCAGGGGAGTCAGTCCTCGTCTCGAATGCGGGCATGCACTTGCGCTTTCCTCCAGAGCGGTAGCAGCAGTGTCACGCAGTCCGCCGCGTGGATCAAAGGATCTATGGTTTTCCCTCGAGTCTTTCCCACGAGGCTTTCCCACGAGGCTTTCCCACAGGGCTGTCCCACGTGCACACGTGGTGGGAGTCGATCCTCGGCTTGAACGTCATGGCAGTGCAGGGAAAACAGGTTCCTCTGGAATGGACTGACACATCTGGGGGTCTCTTGGAATGGTGGCACGACCCTGGAGTTCCTCTCGCCTTTCCTGTGGAGAGCGCCCCCTCTTGAGATGCGACGGGAACGCCGGGAATTCTTTCCCTACGAAACAGGGAAAGGATCCCTCATCTCGAGCTAGGAGGCGGAAACGGGGCTCCCCTGGATGTGTGCGGGACCCTCGTGCTTCCTCTCGAGTGGAGACGGGTATGTCGGGGAACTTATTGAGTTGCAGCAAGGGTGTGAAGGACCCATTGGAAGTTCCAGTGGTTAGATGTGATTAGCCTCGAGAAACCTCAGCGGAAATGGGCCTCATCTCGCCTGGAGGGCAAAACCTCCTGGATTTTCTCGAGTCGCGGCAGATGCTCCCGACTTACGACGGGGACCTCAGGGACCCGCTCTGGTGGCCTCAGGAAAGGCCAGTCCCTATGCGAATTCCTCGGGGGCCTCTCGGGATTCCTCTCCCGTCGATGCCGGGGCCTAAGACCTTGTGTGGAGTCGGGGCCGGAACCTGAGGATTCCTCTCCAGAGCTGACATGGATCTTGGGGTACTTCTGGAGTCTCCCCAGGGGAGTCAGTGCTCGTCTCGAATGCGGGCATGCACTTGCGCTTTCCTCCAGAGCGGTAGCAGCAGTATCACGCAGTCCGCCCCGTGGATCAAAGGATCTATGGTTTTCCCTCGAGTCTTTCCCACGAGGCTTTTCCACGAGGTTTTCCCACAGGGCTGTCCCACGTGCACACGTGGTGGGAGTCGATCCTCGGCTTGAACGTCAAGGCAGTGCAGGGAAAACAGGTTCCTCTGGAATGGACTGACACATCTAGGGGACTCTTGGAATGGTGGCACGACCCTGGAGTTCCTCTCGCCTTTCCTGTGGAGAGCGCCTCCTCTTGAGATGCGACGGGAACGCCGGGAATTCTTTCCCTACGAAACAGGGAAAGGATCCCTCATCTCGAGCTAGGAGGCGGAAACGGGGCTCGCCTGGATGTGTGCGGGAACCTCCTGCTTCCTCTCGAGTGGAGACGGTTATGTCGGGGAACTTCTTGAGTTGCAGCAAGGGGGTGAAGGACCCTTTGGAAGTTCCAGTGGTTAGATGTGATTTGCCTCGAGAAGCCTCAGTGGAAATGGGCCTCATCTCGCCTAGAGGGCAAACCTCCTGGATTTTCTCGAGTTGCGGCAGGTGCTCTCGACTTACGACGGGGACCTCAGGGACCCGCTCTGGTGGCCTCAGGAAAGGCCAGTCCCCATGCGAGTTCCTCGGGGGCCTCTCGGGATTCCTCTCCCGTCGATGCCGGGGCCTAAGACGTTGTGTGGAGTCGGGGCCGGAACCTGAGGATTCCTCTCCAGTGCTGACATGGACCTTGGGGTACTTCTGGAGTCTCCCCAGGGGAGTCAGTCCTCGTCTCGAATGCGGGCATGCACTTGCGCTTTTCTCCAGAGCGGTAGCAGCAGTGTCACGCAGTCCGCCGCGTGGATCAAAGGATCTATGGTTTTCCCTCGAGTCTTTCCCACGAGGCTTTCCCACGAGGCTTTCCCACAGGGCTGTCCCACGTGCACACGTGGTGGGAGTCGATCCTCGGCTTGAACGTCAGGCAGTGCAGGGAAAAGAGGTTCCTCTGCAATGGACTGACACATCTGGGAGTCTCTTGGAATGGTGGCACGACTCTGGAGTTCCTCTTCCCTTTCCTGTGGAGAGCGCCTCCTCTTGAGATGCGACGGGAACGCCGGGGATTCTTTTCCTACGAAGCAGGGAAAGGATCCCTCATCTCGAGCTATGAGGCGGAAACGGGGCTCCCCTGGATGTGTGCTGGACCACACGTGCCTCCTCTCGAGTGGAGATGGGTATGTCAGGGAACTTCTTGAGTTGCAGCAAGGGTGTGAAGGACCCTTTGGAAGTTCCAGTGGTTAGACGTGATTAGCCTCGAGAAGCCTCAGCGGAAATGGGCCTCATCTCGCCTGGAGGGAAAAACCTCCTGGATTTTCTCGAGTTGCGGCAGGTGCTCTCGACTTACGACGGGGACCAAAGGAACCCGCTCTGGTGGCCTCAGGAAAGGCCAGTCCCCATGCGAGTTCCTCGGGGGCCTCTCGGGATTCCTCTCCCGTCGATGCCGGGGCCTAAGACCTTGTGTGGAGTCGGGGCCGGAACCTGAGGATTCCTCTCCAGTGCTGACATGGATCTTGGGGTACTTCTGGAGTCTCCCCAGGGGAGTCAGTCCTCGTCTCGAATGCGGCCATGCACTTGCGCTTTCCTCCAGAGCGGTAGCAGCAGTATCACGCAGTCCGCCGCGTGGATCAAAGGATCTATGGTTTTCCCTCGAGTCTTTCCCACAGGCTTTCCCACGAGGCTTTCCCACAGGGCTGTCCCACGTGCACACGTGGTGGGAGTCGATCCTCGGCTTGAACGTCAAGGCAGTGCAGGGAAAACAGCTTCCTCTGGAATGGACTGACACATCCGGGGGACTCTTGGAATGGTGGCACGACCCTGGAGTTCCTCTCGCCTTTCCTGTGGAGAGCGCCTCCTCTTGAGATCTGACGGGAACGCCGGGAATTCTTTCCCTACGAAACAGGGAAAGGATCCCTTATCTCGAGATAGGAGGCCGAAACGGGGCTCCCCTGGATGTGTGCGGGACCCTCCTGCTTCCTCTCGAGTGGAGACGGGTATGTCGGGGAACTTCTTGAGTTGCAGCAAGGGTGTGAAGGACCCTTTGGAAGTTCCAGTGGTTTGATGTGATTAGCCTCGAGAAGCCTCAGCAGAAATGGGCCTCATCTCGCCTGGAGGGCAAAATCTCCTGGATTTTCTCGAGTTGCGGCGGGTGCTCTCGACTTACGACGGGGACCTCAGGGACCAGCTCAGGTGGCCTCAGGAAAGGCCAGTCCCCATGCGAGTTCCTCGGGGGGGTCTCGGGATTCCTCTCCCGTCGATGCCGGGGCCTAAGACCTTGTGTGGAATCGGGGCCGGAACCTGAGGATTCCTCTCCAGTGCTGACATGGATCTTGGGGTAATTCTGGAGTCTCCCCAGGGTAGTCAGTCCTCGTCTCGAATGCGGGTATGCACTTGCGCTTTCCTCCAGAGCGGTAGCAGCAGTGTCACGCAGTCCGCCGCGTGGATCAAAGGATCTATGGTTTTCCCTCGAGTCTTTCCCACGAGGCTTTCCCACGAGGCTTTCCCACAGGGCTGTCCAACGTGCACACGTGGTGGTAGTCGATCCTCGGCTTGAACGTCAAGGCAGTGCAGGGAAAACAGGTTCCTCTAGAATGGACTGACACATCTGGGGGACTCTTGGAATGGTGGCACGACCCTGGAGTTCCTCTCGCCTTTCCTGTGGAGAGCGCCTCCTCTTGAGATGCGACGGGAACGCCGGGAATTCTTTCCCTACGAAACAGGGAAATGATCCCTCATCTCGAGCTAGGAGGCGGAAACGGGTCTCCCCTGGATGTGTGTTTGACCCTCGTGCTTCCTCTCGAGTGGAGACGGGTATGTCGGGGAACTTCTTGAGTTGCAGCAAGGGTGAGAAGGACCCTTTGGATGTTCCAGTGGTTAGATGTGATTAGCCACGAGAAGCCTCAGCGGAAATGGGCCTCATCTCGCCAGGAGGGCAAAACCTCCTGGATTTTCTCGAGTTGCGGCAGGTGCTCTCGACTTACGACGGGGACCTCAGGGACCCGCTCTGGTGGCCTCAGGAAAGGCCAGTCCCCATGCGAGTTCCTCGGGGGCCACTCGGGATTCCTCTCCCGTCGATGCCGGGGCCTAAGACCTTGTGTGGAGTCGGGGCCGGAACCTGAGGATTCCTCTCCAGTGCTGACATGGATCTTGGGGTACTTCTGGAGTCTCCCCAGGGGAGTCAGTCCTCGTCTCGAATGCGGGCATGCACTTGCGCTTTCCTCCAGAGCGGTAGCAGCAGTGTCACGCAGTCCGCCGCGTGGATCAAAGGATCTATGGTTTTCCCTCGAGTCTTTCCCATGAGGCTTTCCCACGAGGCTTTCCCACAGGGCTGTCCCACGTGCACACGTGGTGGGAGTCGATCCTCGGCTTGAACGTCAAGGCAGTGCAGGGAAAACAGGTTCCTCTGGAATGGACTGACACATCTGGGGGACTCTTGGAATGGTGGCACGACCCTGGAGTTCCTCTCTCCTTTCCTGTGGAGAGCGCCTCCTCTTGAGATGCCACGGGAACACCGGGAATTCTTTCCCTACGAAACAGGGAAAGGATCCCTCATCTCGAGCTAGGAGGCGGAAACGGGGCTCCCCTGGATGTGTGCGGGACCCTCGTGCTTCCTCTCGAGTGGAGACGGGTATGTCGGGGAACTTCTTGAGTTGAAGCAAGGGTGTGAAGGACCCTTGGGAAGTTCCAGTGGTTAGATGTGATTAGCCTAGAGAAGCCTCAGCGGAAATGGGCCTCATCTCGCCTGGAGGGCAAAACCTCCTGGATTTTCTCGAGTTGCGCAGGTGCTCTCGACTTATGACGGGGACCTCAGGGACCCGCTCTGGTGGCCTCAGGAAAGGCCAGTCCACATGCGAGTTCCTCGGGGGCCTCTCGGGATTCCTCTCCCGTCGATTCCGGGGCCTAAGACCTTGTGTGGAGTCGGGGCCGGAACCTGAGGATTCCTCTCCAGTGCTGACATGGATCTTGGGGTACTTCTGGGGTCTCCCCAGGGGAGTCAGTCCTCGTCTCGAATGCGGGCATGCACTTGCGCTTTCCTCCAGAGCGGTAGCAGCAGTGTCACGAAGTCCACCGCGTGGATCAAAGGATCTATGGTTTTCCCTCGAGTCTTTCCCACGAGGCTTTCCCACGAGGCTATCCCACAGGACTGTCCCACGTGCACACGTGGTGGGACTCGATCTTCGGCTTGAACGTCAAGGCAGTGCAGGGAAAACATGTTCCTATTGAATGGACTGACACATCTGGGGGACTCTGGAATGGTGGCACGACCCTGGAGTTCCTCTCGCCTTTCCTGTGGAGAGCGCCTCCTCCTGAGATGCGACGGGAACGCCGGGAATTCTTTCCCTACGAAACAGGGAAAGGATCCCTCATCTCGAGCTAGGAGGCGGAAACGGGGCTCCCCTGGATGTGTGCCGGACCCCACGAGCTTCCTCTCGAGTGGAGACGGGTATGTCGGGGAACTTCTTGAGTTGCAGCAAGGGTGTGAAGGACCCTTTGGAAGTTCCAGTGGTTAGATGTGATTAGCCTCGAGAAGCCTCAGCCGAAATGGGCCTCATCTCGCCTGGAGGGCAAAACCTCCTGTATTTTCTCGAGTTGCGGCAGGTGCTCTCGACTTACGACGGCGACCTCAGGGACCGGCTCTGGTGGCCTCAGAAAAGGCCAGTCCCCATGCGAGTTCCTCGGGGGCCTCTCGGGATTCCTCTCCCGTGGATGCCGGGGCCTAAGACCTTGTGTGGAGTCGGGGCCGGAACCTGAAGGATTCCTCTCCAGTGCTGACATGGATCTTGGGGTATTTCTGGAGTCTCCCCAGGGGAGTCAGTCCTCGACTCGAATGCGGGCATGCACTTGCGCTTTCCTGTAGAGCGGTAGCAGCAGTGTCACGCAGTCCGCCGCGTGGATCAAAGGATCTATGGTTTTCCCTCGAGTCTTTCCCACGAGGCTTTCCCACGAGGCTTTCCCACAGGGCTGTACCACGTGCACACGTGGTTGGAGTCGATCCTCGGCTTGAAAGTCAAGGCAGTGCAGGGAAAACAGGTGCCTCCGGAATGGACTGACACATCTGGGGGACTCTTGGAATGGTGGCACGACCCTGGAGTTCCTCTCGCCTTTCCTGTGGAGAGTGCCTCCTTTTGAGATGCGACGGGAACGCCGGGAAATCTTTCCCTACGAAACAGGAAAAGGATCCCTCATCTCGAGCTAGGAGGCGGAAACTGGGCTCCCCTGGATGTGTGCGGGACCCCACGTGCTTCCTCTCGAGTGGAGACGGTTATGTCGGGGAACTTCTTGAGTTGCAGCAAGGGTGTGAAGGACCCCTTGGAAGTTCCAGTGGTTAGAAGTGATTAGCCTCGAGAAGCCTCAGCGGAAATGGACCTCATCTTGCCTGGAGGGCAAAACCTCCTGGATTTTCTCGAGTTGCGGCAGGTGCTCTCGACTTACGACGGGGACCTCAGGGACCCGCTCTGGTGGCCTCAGGAAAGGCCAGTCCCCATGCGAGTTCCTCGGGGGCCTCTCGGGATTCCTCTCCCGTCGATGCCGGGGCCTAAGACCTTGTGTGGAGTCGGGGCCGGAAACTTAGGATTCCTCTCCAGTGCTGACATGGATCTTGGGGTACTTCTGGAGTCTCCCCAGGGGAGTCAGTCCTCGTCTCGAATGCGGGCATGCACTTGCGCTTTCCTCCAGAGCGGTAGCAGCAGTGTCACGCAGTCCTCCGCGTGGATCAAAGGATCTATGGTTTTCCCTCGAGTCTTTCCCACGAGTCTTTCCCACGAGGCTTTCCCACAGGGCTGTCCCACGTGCACACGTGGTGGGAGTCGATCCTCGGCTTGAACGTCAAGGCAGTGCAGGGAAAACAGGTTCCTCTGGAATGGACTGACCCATCTGGGGGACTCTTAGAATGGTGGCACGACCCTGGAGGTCCTCTCGCCTTTCCTGTGGAGAGCGCCTCCTCTTGAGTTGCGACGGGAACGCCGGGAATTCTTTCCCTACGAAACAGGGAAAGGATCCCTCATCTCGAGCTAGGAGGTGGAAACGGGGCTCCCCTGGATGTGTGCGGGAACCCACGTGATTCCTCTCGAGTGGAGACGGTTATGTCGGGTAAATTCTTGAGTTGCAGCAAGGGTGTGAAGGACCCTTTGGAAGTTCCAGTGGTGAGATGTGATTAGCCTCGAGAAGCCTCAGCGGAAATGGGCCTCATCTCGCATCGAGGGCAAAACCTCCTGGATTTTCTGGAGTTGCGGCAGGTGCTCTCGACTTACGATGGGGACCTTAGGGACCCGCTCTGGTGGCCTCAGGAAAGGCCAGTCCCCATGTGAGTTCCTCGGGGGCCTCTCGGGATTCCTGTTCCGTTGATGCCAGGGCCTAAGACCTTGTGTGGAGTAGGGGCCGGAACCTAAGGATTCCTCTCCAGTGCTGACATGGATCTTGGGTACTTCTGGAGTCTCCCCAGGGGAGTCAGTCCTCGTCTCGAATGCGGGCATGCACTTGCGCTTTCCTCCAGAGCGGTAGCAGCAGTGTCACGCAGTCCGCCGCGTGGATCAAAGGATCTATGGTTTTCCCTCGAGTCTTTCCCACGAGGCTTTCCCACGAGGCTTTCCCACAGGGCTATCCCACGTGCACACGTGGTGGGGGTCGATCCTCGGCTTGAACGTCATGGCAGTGCAGGGAAAACAGGTTCCTCTGGAATGGACTGACCCATCTGGGGGACTCTTGGAATGGTAGCACGACCCTGGAGTTCCTCTCGCCTTTCCTGTGGAGAGCGCCTCCTCTTGAGTTGCGACGGGAACGCCGGGAATTCTTTCCCTACGAAACAGGGAAAGGATCCCTCATCTCGAGCTAGGAGGCGGAAACGGGGCTCCCCTGGATGTGTGCTTGACCCTCGTGCTTCCTCTCGAGTGGAGACGGGTATGTCGCGGAACTGCTTGAGTTGCAGCAAGGGTGTGAAGGACCCTTTGGAAGGTCCAGTGGTTAGATGTGATTAGCCTCGAGAAGCCTCAGCGGAAATGGGCCTCATCTCGCCTGGATGGCAAAACCTCCTGGATTTTCTCGAGTTGCGGCAGGTGCTCTCGACTTACGACGGGGACCTCAGGGACCCGCTCTGGTGGCCTCAGGAAAGGCCAGTCCCCATGCGAGTTCCTCGGGGGCCTCTTGGGATTCCTCTCCCGTCGATGCCGGGGCCTAAGACCTTGTGTGGAGTCGGGGCCGGAACCTGAGGATTCCTCTCCAGTGCTGACATGGATCTTGGGGTACTTCTGGAGTCTCCCCAGGGGAGTCAGTCCTCGTCTCGAATGCGGGCATGCACTTGCGCTTTCCTCCAGAGCGGTAGCAGCAGTGTCACGCAGTCCGCCGCGTGGATCAAAGGATCTATGGTTTTCCCTCGAGTCTTTCCCATGAGGCTTTCCCACGAGGCTTTCCCACAGGGCTGTCCCACGTGCACACGTGGTGGGAGTCGATCCTCGGCTTGAACGTCAAGGCAGTGCAGGGAAAACAGGTTCCTCTGGAATGGACTGACACATCTGGGGGACTCTTGGAATGGTGGCACGACCCTGGAGTTCCTCTCGCCTTTCCTGTGGAGAGCGCCTCCTCTTGAGATGCCACGGGAACACCGGGAATTCTTTCCCTACGAAACAGGGAAAGGATCCCTCATCTCGAGCTAGGAGGCGGAAACGGGGCTCCCCTGGATGTGTGCGGGACCCTCGTGCTTCCTCTCGAGTGGAGACGGGTATGTCGGGGAACTTCTTGAGTTGAAGCAAGGGTGTGAAGGACCCTTGGGAAGTTCCAGTGGTTAGATGTGATTAGCCTAGAGAAGCCTCAGCGGAAATGGGCCTCATCTCGCCTGGAGGGCAAAACCTCCTGGATTTTCTCGAGTTGCGCAGGTGCTCTCGACTTATGACGGGGACCTCAGGGACCCGCTCTTGTGGCCTCAGGAAAGGCCAGTCCACATGCGAGTTCCTCGGGGGCCTCTCGGGATTCCTCTCCCGTCGATTCCGGGGCCTAAGACCTTGTGTGGAGTCGGGGCCGGAACCTGAGGATTCCTCTCCAGTGCTGACATGGATCTTGGGGTACTTCTGGGGTCTCCCCAGGGGAGTCAGTCCTCGTCTCGAATGCGGGCATGCACTTGCGCTTTCCTCCAGAGCGGTAGCAGCAGTGTCACGAAGTCCACCGCGTGGATCAAAGGATCTATGGTTTTCCCTCGAGTCTTTCCCACGAGGCTTTCCCACGAGGCTATCCCACAGGGCTGTCCCACGTGCACACGTGGTGGGACTCGATCTTCGGCTTGAACGTCAAGGCAGTGCAGGGAAAACATGTTCCTATTGAATGGACTGTCACATCTGGGGGACTCTGGAATGGTGGCACGACCCTGGAGTTCCTCTCGCCTTTCCTGTGGAGAGCGCCTCCTCCTGAGATGCGACGGGAACGCCGGGAATTCTTTCCCTACGAAACAGGGAAAGGATCCCTCATCTCGAGCTAGGAGGCGGAAACGGGGCTCCCCTGGATGTGTGCCGGACCCCACGAGCTTCCTCTCGAGTGGAGACGGGTATGTCGGGGAACTTCTTGAGTTGCAGCAAGGGTGTGAAGGACCCTTTGGAAGTTCCAGTGGTTAGATGTGATTAGCCTCGAGAAGCCTCAGCCGAAATGGGCCTCATCTCGCCTGGAGGGCAAAACCTCCTGTATTTTCTCGAGTTGCGGCAGGTGCTCTCGACTTACGACGGCGACCTCAGGGACCGGCTCTGGTGGCCTCAGAAAAGGCCAGTCCCCATGCGAGTTCCTCGGGGGCCTCTCGGGATTCCTCTCCCGTGGATGCCGGGGCCTAAGACCTTGTGTGGAGTCGGGGCCGGAACCTGAGGATTCCTCTCCAGTGCTGACATGGATCTTGGGGTACTTCTGGAGTCTCCCCAGGGGAGTCAGTCCTCGTCTCGAATGCGGGCATGCACTTGCGCTTTCCTCCAGAGGGGTAGCAGCAGTGTCACGCAGTCCGCCGCGTGGATCAAAGGATCTATGGTTTTCCCTCGAGTCTTTCCCACGAGGCTATCACACGAGGCTTTCCCACAGGGCTGTCCCACGTGCACACGTGGTGGGAGTCGATCCTCGGCTTGAACGTCAAGGCAGTGCAGGGAAAACAGGTTCCTCTGGAATGGACTGACACATCTGGGGGACTCGTGGAATGGTGGCACGACCCTGGAGTTCCTCTGGCCTTTCCTGTGGAGAGCGCCTCCTCTTGAGATGCGACGGGAACGCCCGGAATTCTTTCCCTACGAAACAGGGAAAGGATCCCTCATCTCGAGCTAGGAGGCGGAAACGGGGCTCCCCTGGATGTGTGCGGGACCCTCGTGCTTCCTCTCGAGTGGAGACGGGTATGTCGGGTTACTTCTTGAGTTGCAGCAAGGGTGTGAAGGATCCTTTGAAAGTTCCAGTGGTTAGATGTGATTAGCCTCGAGAAGCCTCAGCGGAAATGGGCCTCATCTCGCCTGGAGGGCAAAACCTCCTGGATATTCTCGAGTTGCGGCAGGTGCTCTCGACTTACGACGGGGACCTCAGGGACCCGCTCTGGTGGCCTCAGGAAAGGCCAGTCCCCATGCGACTTCCTCGGGGGCCTCCCGGGATTCCTCTCCCGTCGATGCCGGGGCCTAAGACCTTGTGTGGAGTCGGGGCCGGAACCTGAGGATTCCTCTCCAGTGCTGACATGGATCTTGGGGTACTTCTGGAGTCTCCCCAGGTGAGTCAGTCCTCGTCTCGAATGCGGGCATGCACTTGCGCTTTCCTCCAGAGCGGTAGCAGCAGTGTCACGCAGTCCGCCACGTGGATCAAAGGATCTATGGTTTTCCCTCGAGTCTTTCCCACGAGGCTTTCCTACGAGGCTTTCCCACAGGGCTGTCCCAAGTGCACACGTGGTGGGAGTCTATCTTCGGCTTGAACGTCAAGGCAGTACATGGAAAACAGGTTCCTCTGGAATGGACTGACACATCTGTGGTCTCTTGGAATGGTGGCACGACCCTGGAGTTCCTCTCGCCTTTCCTGTGGAGAGCGCCTCCTCCTGAGATGCGACGGGAACGCCGGGAATTCTTTCCCTACGAAACAAGGAAAGGATCCCTCATCTCGAGCCAGGAGGCGGAAACGGGGCTCCCCTGGATGTGTGCGGGACCCCACGTGCTTCCTCTAGAGTGGAGACGGGTATGTCGCGGAACTTCTTGAGTTGCAGCAAGGGTGTGAAGGACCCTTTGGAAGTTCCAGTGGTTAGATGTGATTAGCCTCGAGAAGCCTCAGCGGAAATGGGCCTCATCTCGCCTGGAGGGCAAAACCTCCTGGATTTTATCGAGTTGCGGCAGGTGCTCTCGACTTACGACGGGGACCTCAGGGACCCGCTCTGGTGGCCTCAGGAAAGGCCAGTCCCCATGCGAGTTCCTCCGGGGCCTCTCGGGATTCCTCTCCGGTCGATGCCGGGGCCTAGGACCTAGTGTGGAGTCGGGGCCGGAACCTGAGGATTCCTCTCCAGTGCTGACATGGATCTTGGGGTACTTCTGGAGTCTCCCCAGGGGAGTCAGTCCTCGTCTCGAATGCGGGCATGCACTTGTGCTTTCCTTCAGAGCGGTAGCAACAGTGTCACGCAGTCCGCCGCGTGGATCAAAGGATCTATGGTTTTCCCTCGAGTCTTTCCCACGAGGCTTTCCCACGAGGCTTTCCCACAGGGCTGTCCCACGTGCACACGTGGTGGGAGTCGATCCTCGGCTTGAACGTCAAGGAAGTGCAGGGAAAACAGGTTCCTCTGGAATGGACTGACACATCTGGGGGACTCTTGGAATGGTGGCACGACCCTGGAGTTCCTCTCGCCTTTCCTGTGGAGAGCGCCTCCTCTTGAGATGCGACGGGAACGCCGGGAATTCTTTCCCTACGAAACAGGGAAAGGATCACTCATTTCGAGCTAGGAGGCGGAAACAGGGCTCCTCTGGATGTGTGCGGGACCCTCGTGCTTCCTCTCGAGTGGAGACGGGTATGTCGGGGAACTTCTTGAGTTGCAGCAAGGGTGTGAAGGACCCTTTGGAAGTTATAGTTGTTAGATGTGATTAGCCTCGAGAAGCCTCAGCGGAAATGGACCTCATCTCGCCTGGAGCGCAAAACCTCCTGGATTTTCTCGAGTTGCGGCAGGTGCTCTCGACTTACGACGGGGACCTCAGGGACCCGCTCTTGTGGCCTCAGGAAAGGCCAGTCCCCATGCGAGTTCCTCGGGGGCCTCTCGGGATTCCTCTCCCGTCGATGCCGGGGCCTAAAACCTTGTGTGGAGTCGGGGCCGGAACCTGAGGATTCCTCTCCAGTGCTGACATGGATCTTGGGGTACTTCTGGAGTCTCCCCAGGGGAGTCAGTCCTCGTCTCGAATGCGGGCATGCACTTGCGCTTTCCTCCAGAGCGGTAGCAGCAGTGTCACGCAGTCCGCCGGGTGGATCAAAGGATCTATGGTTTTCCCTCGAGTCTTTCCCATGAGGCTTTCCTACGAGGCTTTCCCACAGGGCTGTCCCACGTGCACACGTGGTGGGAGTCTATCTTCGGCTTGAACGTCAAGGCAGTACATGGAAAACAGGTTCCTCTGGAATGGACTGACACATCTGGGGTCTCTTGGAATGGTGGCACGACCCTGGAGTTCCTCTCGCCTTTCCTGTGGAGAGCGCCTCCTCTTGAGATGCGACGGGAACGCCGGGAATTCTTTCCCTACGAAACAAGGAAAGGATCCCTCATCTCGAGCTAGGAGGCAGAAACGGGGCTCCCCTGGATGTGTGCGGGACCCTCGTGCTTCCTCTCGAGTGGAGACGGGTATGTTGGGGAACTTCTTGAGTTGCAGCAAGGGTGTGAAGGACTCTTTGGAAGTTGCATTGGTTAGATGTGATTAGCCTCGAGAAGCCTCAGCGGAAATGGGCCTCATCTCGCCTGGAAGGCAAAACCTCCTGGATTTTCTCGAGTTGCGGGAGGTGCTCTCGACTTACGACGGGGACCTCAGGGACCCGCTCTGGTGGCCTCAGGAAAGGCCAGTCCCCATGCGAGGTCCTCGGGGGCCTCTCGGGATTCCTCTCCCGTCGATGCCGGTCCCTAAGACCTTGTGTGCAGTCGGGGCCGGAACCTGAGGATTCCTCTCCAGTGCTGACATGGATCTTGGGGTACTTCTGGAGTCCCCCAGGGGAGTCAGTCCTCGTCTCGAATGCGGGCATGCACTTGCGCTTTCCTCCAGACCAGTAGCAGCAGTGTCACGCAGTCCGCCGCGTGGATCAAAGGATCTATGGTTTTCCCTCGAGTCTTTCCCACGAGGCTTTCCCACGAGGCTTTCCCACAGGGCTGTCCCACGTGCACACGTGGTGGGAGTCGATCCTCGGCTTGAACGTCAAGGCAGTGCAGGGAAAACAGGTTCCTCTGGAATGGACTGACCCATCTGGGGGACTCTTGGAATGGTGGCACGACCCTGGAGTTCCTCTCGCCTTTCCTGTGGAGAGCGCCTCCTCTTGAGATGCGACGGGAACGCCGGGAATTCTTTCCCTACGAAACAAGGAAAGGATCCCTCATCTCGAGCTAGGAGGCGGAAACGGGGCTCCGCTGGATGTGTGCGGGACCCCACGTGCTTCCTCTAGAGTGGAGACGGGTATGTCGCGGAACTTCTTGAGTTGCAGCAAGGGTGTGTAGGACCCTTTGGAAGTTCCATTGGTTTGATGTGATTAGCCTCGAGAAGCCTCAGCGGAAATGGGCCTCATCTCGCCTGGAGGGAAAAACCTCCTGGATTTTCTCGAGTTGCGGCAGGTGCTCTCGACTTACGACGGGGCCCTCAGGGACCCGCTCTGGTGGCCTCAGGAAAGGCCAGTCCCCATGCGAGTTCCTCGGGGGCCTCTCGGGATTCCTCTCCCGTCGATGCCGGGGCCTAAGACCTTGTGTGGAGTCGGGGCCGGAACTTGAGGATTCCTCTCCAGTGCTGACATGGATCTTGGGGTACTTCTGGAGTCTCCCCAGGGGAGTCAGTCCTCGTCTCGAATGCGGGCATGCACTTGCGCTTTCCTCCAGACCAGTAGCAGCAGTGTCACGCAGTCCGCCGCGTGAATCAAAGGATCTATGGTTTTCCCTCGAGTCTTTCCCACGAGGCTTTCCCACGAGGCTTTCCCACAGGGCTGTCCCACGTGCACACGTGGTGGGAGTCGATCCTAGGCTTGAACGTCAAGGCAGTGCAGGGAAAACAGGTTCCTCTGGAATGGACTGACACATCTGGGGGACTCCTGGAATGGTGGCACGACCCTGGAGTTCCTCTCGCCTTTCCTGTGGAGAGCGCCTCCTCTTGAGATGCGACGGGAACGCCGGGAATTCTTTCCCTACGAAACAAGGAAAGGATCCCTCATCTCGAGCCAGGAGGCGGAAACGGGGCTCCCCTGGATGTGTGCGGGACCCCACGTGCTTCCTCTAGAGTGGAGACGGGTATGTCGCGGAACTTCTTGAGTTGCAGCAAGGGTGTGAAGGACCCTTTGGAAGTTCCAGTGTTTAGACGTGATTAGCCTCGAGAAGCCTCAGCGGAAATGGGCCTCATCTCGCCTGGAGGGCAAAACCTCCTGGATTTTCTCGAGTTGCGGCAGGTGCTCTCGACTTACGACGGGGACCTCAGGGACCCGCTCTGGTGGCCTCAGGAAAGGCCAGTCCCCATGCGAGTTCCTCCGGGGCCTCTCGGGATTCCTCTCCGGTCGATGCCGGGGCCTAGGACCTAGTGTGGAGTCGGGGCCGGAACCTGAGGATTCCTCTCCAGTGCTGACATGGATCTTGGGGTACTTCTGGAGTCTCCCCAGGGGAGTCAGTCCTCGTCTCGAATGCGGGCATGCACTTGTGCTTTCCTTCAGAGCGGTAGCAGCAGTGTCACGCAGTCCGCCGCGTGGATCAAAGGATCTATGGTTTTCCCTCGAGTCTTTCCCACGAGGCTTTCCCACGAGGCTTTCCCACAGGGCTGTCCCACGTGCACACGTGGTGGGAGTCGATCCTCGGCTTGAACGTCAAGGAAGTGCAGGGAAAACAGGTTCCTCTGGAATGGACTGACACATCTGGGGGACTCTTGGAATGGTGGCACGACCCTGGAGTTCCTCTCGCCTTTCCTGTGGAGAGCGCCTCCTCTTGAGATGCGACGGGAACGCCGGGAATTCTTTCCCTACGAAACAGGGAAAGGATCCCTCATTTCGAGCTAGGAGGCGGAAACAGGGCTCCTCTGGATGTGTGCGGGACCCTCGTGCTTCCTCTCGAGTGGAGACGGGTATGTCGGGGAACTTCTTGAGTTGCAGCAAGGGTGTGAAGGACCCTTTGGAAGTTATAGTTGTTAGATGTGATTAGCCTCGAGAAGCCTCAGCGGAAATGGACCTCATCTCGCCTGGAGCGCAAAACCTCCTGGATTTTCTCGAGTTGCGGCAGGTGCTCTCGACTTACGACGGGGACCTCAGGGACCCGCTCTGGTGGCCTCAGGAAAGGCCAGTCCCCATGCGAGTTCCTCGGGGGCCTCTCGGGATTCCTCTCCCGTCGATGCCGGGGCCTAAAACCTTGTGTGGAGTCGGGGCCGGAACCTGAGGATTCCTCTCCAGTGCTGACATGGATCTTGGGGTACTTCTGGAGTCTCCCCAGGGGAGTCAGTCCTCGTCTCGAATGCGGGCATGCACTTGCGCTTTCCTCCAGAGCGGTAGCAGCAGTGTCACGCAGTCCGCCGGGTGGATCAAAGGATCTATGGTTTTCCCTCGAGTCTTTCCCATGAGGCTTTCCTACGAGGCTTTCCCACAGGGCTGTCCCACGTGCACACGTGGTGGGAGTCTATCTTCGGCTTGAACGTCAAGGCAGTACATGGAAAACAGGTTCCTCTGGAATGGACTGACACATCTGGGGTCTCTTGGAATGGTGGCACGACCCTGGAGTTCCTCTCGCCTTTCCTGTGGAGAGCGCCTCCTCTTGAGATGCGACGGGAACGCCGGGAATTCTTTCCCTAC
Source organism: Ovis canadensis (assembly GCF_042477335.2). Taxonomy (NCBI): domain Eukaryota; kingdom Metazoa; phylum Chordata; class Mammalia; order Artiodactyla; family Bovidae; genus Ovis; species Ovis canadensis. Next base: position 4,065,722 of record NC_091249.1, on the reverse strand, counting down.
GAAACAAGGAAAGGATCCCTCATCTCGAGCTAGGAGGCAGAAACGGGGCTCCCCTGGATGTGTGCGGGACCCTCGTGCTTCCTCTCGAGTGGAGACGGGTATGTTGGGGAACTTCTTGAGTTGCAGCAAGGGTGTGAAGGACTCTTTGGAAGTTGCATTGGTTAGATGTGATTAGCCTCGAGAAGCCTCAGCGGAAATGGGCCTCATCTCGCCTGGAAGGCAAAACCTCCTGGATTTTCTCGAGTTGCGGGAGGTGCTCTCGACTTACGACGGGGACCTCAGGGACCCGCTCTGGTGGCCTCAGGAAAGGCCAGTCCCCATGCGAGTTCCTCGGGGGCCTCTCGGGATTCCTCTCCCGTCGATGCCGGTCCCTAAGACCTTGTGTGCAGTCGGGGCCGGAACCTGAGGATTCCTCTCCAGTGCTGACATGGATCTTGGGGTACATCTGGAGTCCCCCAGGGGAGTCAATCCTCGTCTCGAATGCGGGCATGCACTTGCGCTTTCCTCCAGACCAGTAGCAGCAGTGTCACGCAGTCCGCCGCGTGGATCAAAGGATCTATGGTTTTCCCTCGAGTCTTTCCCACGAGGCTTTCCCACGAGGCTTTCCCACAGGGCTGTCCCACGTGCACACGTGGTGGGAGTCGATCCTCGGCTTGAACGTCAAGGCAGTGCAGGGAAAACAGGTTCCTCTGGAATGGACTGACCCATCTGGGGGACTCTTGGAATGGTGGCACGACCCTGGAGTTCCTCTCGCCTTTCCTGTGGAGAGCGCCTCCTCTTGAGATGCGACGGGAACGCCGGGAATTCTTTCCCTACGAAACAAGGAAAGGATCCCTCATCTCGAGCCAGGAGGCGGAAACGGGGCTCCCCTGGATGTGTGCGGGACCCCACGTGCTTCCTCTAGAGTGGAGACGGGTATGTCGCGGAACTTCTTGAGTTGCAGCAAGGGTGTGAAGGACCCTTTGGAAGTTCCAGTGGTTAGATGTGATTAGCCTCGAGAAGCCTCAGCGGAAATGGGCCTCATCTCGCCTGGAGGGCAAAACCTCCTGGATTTTCTCGAGTTGCGGCAGGTGCTCTCGACTTACGACGGGGACCTCAGGGACCCGCTCTGGTGGCCTCAGGAAAGGCCAGTCCCCATGCGAGTTCCTCCGGGGCCTCTCGGGATTCCTCTCCGGTCGATGCCGGGCCTAGGACCTAGTGTGGAGTCGGGGCCGGAACCTGAGGATTCCTCTCCAGTGCTGACATGGATCTTGGGGTACTTCTGGAGTCTCCCCAGGGGAGTCAGTCCTCGTCTCGAATGCGGGCATGCACTTGTGCTTTCCTTCAGAGCGGTAGCAGCAGTGTCACGCAGTCCGCCGCGTGGATCAAAGGATCTATGGTTTTCCCTCGAGTCTTTCCCACGAGGCTTTCCCACGAGGCTTTCCCACAGGGCTGTCCCACGTGCACACGTGGTGGGAGTCGATCCTCGGCTTGAACGTCAAGGAAGTGCAGGGAAAACAGGTTCCTCTGGAATGGACTGACACATCTGGGGGACTCTTGGAATGGTGGCACGACCCTGGAGTTCCTCTCGCCTTTCCTGTGGAGAGCGCCTCCTCTTGAGATGCGACGGGAACGCCGGGAATTCTTTCCCTACGAAACAGGGAAAGGATCCCTCATTTCGAGCTAGGAGGCGGAAACAGGGCTCCTCTGGATGTGTGCGGGACCCTCGTGCTTCCTCTCGAGTGGAGACGGGTATGTCGGGGAACTTCTTGAGTTGCAGCAAGGGTGTGAAGGACCCTTTGGAAGTTATAGTTGTTAGATGTGATTAGCCTCGAGAAGCCTCAGCGGAAATGGACCTCATCTCGCCTGGAGCGCAAAACCTCCTGGATTTTCTCGAGTTGCGGCAGGTGCTCTCGACTTACGACGGGGACCTCAGGGACCCGCTCTGGTGGCCTCAGGAAAGGCCAGTCCCCATGCGAGTTCCTCGGGGGCCTCTCGGGATTCCTCTCCCGTCGATGCCGGGGCCTAAAACCTTGTGTGGAGTCGGGGCCGGAACCTGAGGATTCCTCTCCAGTACTGACATGGATCTTGGGGTACTTCTGGAGTCTCCCCAGGGGAGTCAGTCCTCGTCTAGAATGCGGGCATGCACTTGCGCTTTCCTCCAGAGCGGTAGCAGCAGTGTCACGCAGTCCGCCGGGTGGATCAAAGGATCTATGGTTTTCCCTCGAGTCTTTCCCATGAGGCTTTCCTACGAGGCTTTGCCACAGGGCTGTCCCACGTGCACACGTGGTGGGAGTCTATCTTCGGCTTGAACGTCAAGGCAGTACATGGAAAACAGGTTCCTCTGGAATGGACTGACACATCTGGGGTCTCTTGGAATGGTGGCACGACCCTGGAGTTCCTCTCGCCTTTCCTGTGGAGAGCGCCTCCTCTTGAGATGCGACGGGAACGCCGGGAATTCTTTCCCTACGAAACAAGGAAAGGATCCCTCATCTCGAGCTAGGAGGCAGAAACGGGGCTCCCCTGGATGTGTGCGGGACCCTCGTGCTTCCTCTCGAGTGGAGACGGGTATGTTGGGGAACTTCTTGAGTTGCAGCAAGGGTGTGAAGGACTCTTTGGAAGTTGCATTGGTTAGATGTGATTAGCCTCGAGAAGCCTCAGCGGAAATGGGCCTCATCTCGCCTGGAAGGCAAAACCTCCTGGATTTTCTCGAGTTGCGGGAGGTGCTCTCGACTTACGACGGGGACCTCAGGGACCCGCTCTGGTGGCCTCAGGAAAGGCCAGTCCCCATGCGAGTTCCTCGGGGGCCTCTCGGGATTCCTCTCCCGTCGATGCCGGTCCCTAAGACCTTGTGTGCAGTCGGGGCCGGAACCTGAGGATTCCTCTCCAGTGCTGACATGGATCTTGGGGTACTTCTGGAGTCCCCCAGGGGAGTCAATCCTCGTCTCGAATGCGGGCATGCACTTGCGCTTTCCTCCAGACCAGTAGCAGCAGTGTCACGCAGTCCGCCGCGTGGATCAAAGGATCTATGGTTTTCCCTCGAGTCTTTCCCACGAGGCTTTCCCACGAGGCTTTCCCACAGGGCTGTCCCACGTGCACACGTGGTGGGAGTCGATCCTCGGCTTGAACGTCAAGGCAGTGCAGGGAAAACAGGTTCCTCTGGAATGGACTGACCCATCTGGGGGACTCTTGGAATGGTGGCACGACCCTGGAGTTCCTCTCGCCTTTCCTGTGGAGAGCGCCTCCTCTTGAGATGCGACGGGAACGCCGGGAATTCTTTCCCTACGAAACAAGGAAAGGATCCCTCATCTCGAGCCAGGAGGCGGAAACGGGGCTCCCCTGGATGTGTGCGGGACCCCACGTGCTTCCTCTAGAGTGGAGACGGGTATGTCGCGGAACTTCTTGAGTTGCAGCAAGGGTGTGAAGGACCCTTTGGAAGTTCCAGTGGTTAGATGTGATTAGCCTCGAGAAGCCTCAGCGGAAATGGGCCTCATCTCGCCTGGAGGGCAAAACCTCCTGGATTTTCTCGAGTTGCGGCAGGTGCTCTCGACTTACGACGGGGACCTCAGGGACCCGCTCTGGTGGCCTCAGGAAAGGCCAGTCCCCATGCGAGTTCCTCCGGGGCCTCTCGGGATTCCTCTCCGGTCGATGCCGGGGCCTAGGACCTAGTGTGGAGTCGGGGCCGGAACCTGAGGATTCCTCTCCAGTGCTGACATGGATCTTGGGGTACTTCTGGAGTCTCCCCAGGGGAGTCAGTCCTCGTCTCGAATGCGGGCATGCACTTGTGCTTTCCTTCAGAGCGGTAGCAGCAGTGTCACGCAGTCCGCCGCGTGGATCAAAGGATCTATGGTTTTCCCTCGAGTCTTTCCCACGAGGCTTTCCCACGAGGCTTTCCCACAGGGCTGTCCCACGTGCACACGTGGTGGGAGTCGATCCTCGGCTTGAACGTCAAGGAAGTGCACGGAAAACAGGTTCCTCTGGAATGGACTGACACATCTGGGGGACTCTTGGAATGGTGGCACGACCCTGGAGTTCCTCTCGCCTTTCCTGTGGAGAGCGCCTCCTCTTGAGATGCGACGGGAACGCCGGGAATTCTTTCCCTACGAAACAGGGAAACGATCCCTCATTTCGAGCTAGGAGGCGGAAACAGGGCTCCTCTGGATGTGTGCGGGACCCTCGTGCTTCCTCTCGAGTGGAGACGGGTATGTCGGGGAACTTCTTGAGTTGCAGCAAGGGTGTGAAGGACCCTTTGGAAGTTATAGTTGTTAGATGTGATTAGCCTCGAGAAGCCTCAGCGGAAATGGACCTCATCTCGCCTGGAGCGCAAAACCTCCTGGATTTTCTCGAGTTGCGGCAGGTGCTCTCGACTTACGACGGGGACCTCAGGGACCCGCTCTGGTGGCCTCAGGAAAGGCCAGTCCCCATGCGAGTTCCTCGGGGGCCTCTCGGGATTCCTCTCCCGTCGATGCCGGGGCCTAAAACCTTGTGTGGAGTCGGGGCCGGAACCTGAGGATTCCTCTCCAGTGCTGACATGGATCTTGGGGTACTTCTGGAGTCTCCCCAGGGGAGTCAGTCCTCGTCTAGAATGCGGGCATGCACTTGCGCTTTCCTCCAGAGCGGTAGCAGCAGTGTCACGCAGTCCGCCGGGTGGATCAAAGGATCTATGGTTTTCCCTCGAGTCTTTCCCATGAGGCTTTCCTACGAGGCTTTGCCACAGGGCTGTCCCACGTGCACACGTGGTGGGAGTCTATCTTCGGCTTGAACGTCAAGGCAGTACATGGAAAACAGGTTCCTCTGGAATGGACTGACACATCTGGGGTCTCTTGGAATGGTGGCACGACCCTGGAGTTCCTCTCGCCTTTCCTGTGGAGAGCGCCTCCTCTTGAGATGCGACGGGAACGCCGGGAATTCTTTCCCTACGAAACAAGGAAAGGATCCCTCATCTCGAGCTAGGAGGCAGAAACGGGGCTCCCCTGGATGTGTGCGGGACCCTCGTGCTTCCTCTCGAGTGGAGACGGGTATGTTGGGGAACTTCTTGAGTTGCAGCAAGGGTGTGAAGGACCCTTTGGAAGTTCCATTGGTTAGATGTGATTAGCCTCGAGAAGCCTCAGCGGAAATGGGCCTCATCTCGCCTGGAAGGCAAAACCTCCTGGATTTTCTCGAGTTGCGGGAGGTGCTCTCGACTTACGACGGGGACCTCAGGGACCCGCTCTGGTGGCCTCAGGAAAGGCCAGTCCCCATGCGAGTTCCTCGGGGCCTCTCGGGATTCCTCTCCCGTCGATGCCGGTCCCTAAGACCTTGTGTGCAGTCGGGGCCGGAACCTGAGGATTCCTCTCCAGTGCTGACATGGATCTTGGGGTACTTCTGGAGTCTCCCCAGGGGAGTCAGTCCTCGTCTCGAATGCGGGCATGCACTTGCGCTTTCCTCCAGACCAGTAGCAGCAGTGTCACGCAGTCCGCCGCGTGGATCAAAGGATCTATGGTTTTCCCTCGAGTCTTTCCCACGAGGCTTTCCCACGAGGCTTTCCCACAGGGCTGTCCCACGTGCACACGTGGTGGGAGTCGATCGTCGGCTTGAACGTCAAGGCAGTGCAGGGAAAACAGGTTCCTCTGGAATGGACTGACCCATCTGGGGGACTCTTGGAATGGTGGCACGACCCTGGAGTTCCTCTCGCCTTTCCTGTGGAGAGAGCCTCCTCTTGAGATGCGACGGGAACGCCGGGAATTCTTTCCCTACGGAAGAGGGAAAGGATCCCTCATCTCGAGCTAGGAGGCGGAAACGGGGCTCCCCTGGATGTGTGCGGGACCCCACGTGCTTCCTCTCGAGTGGAGACGGGTATGTCGCGGAAATTCTTGTGTTGCAGCAAGGGTGTGAAGGACCCATTGGAAGTTCCAGTGGTTAGATATGATTAGCCTCGAGAAGCCTCAGCGGAAATGGGCCTCATCTCGCCTGGAGGGCAAAACCTCCTGGATTTTCTCGAGTTGCGGCAGGTGCTCTCGACTTACGACGGGGACCACAGGGACCCGCTCTGGTGGCCTCAGGAAAGGCCAGTCCCAATGCGAGTTCCTCGGGGGCCTCTCGGGATTCCTCTCCCGTCGATGCCGGGGCCTAAGACCTTGTGTTGAGTCGGGTCCGGAAGCTGAGGATTCCTCTCCAGTGCTGACATGGATCTTGGGGTACTTCTGGAGTCTCCCCAGGGGAGTCAGTGCTCGTCTCGAATGCGGGCATGCACTTGTGCTTTCCTCCAGAGCGGTAGCAGCAGTGTCACGGAGTCCCCCGCGTGGATCAAAGGATCTATGGTTTTCCCTCGAGACTTTCCCACGAGGCTTTCCCACGGGGCTTTCCCACAGGGCTGTCCCACGTGCACACGTGGTGGGAGTCGATCGTCGGCTTGAACGTCAAGGCAGTGCAGGGAAAACAGGTTCCTCTGGAATGGACTGACACATCTGGGGGACTCTTGGAATGGTGGCACGACCCTGGAGTTCCTCTCCCCTTTCCTGTGGAGAGCACCTCCTCTTGAGATTCGACGGGAACACCGGGAATTCTTTCCCTACGAAACAGGGAAAGGATCCCTCATCTCGTGCTAGGAGGCGGAAACGGGGCTCCCCTGGATGTGTGCGGGACCCCACGTGCTTCCTCTCGAGTGGAGTCGGGTATGTTGGGGAACTTCTTGAGTTGCAGCAAGGGTGTGAAGGACCCTTAGGAAGTTCCAGTGGTTAGATGTGATTAGCCTCGAGAAGCCTCAGCTGAAATGGGCCTCATCTCGCCTGGAGGGCAAAACCTCCTGGAATTTCTCGAGTTGCGTCAGGTGCACTCAACTTACGACAGGGACCTCAGGGACCCGCTCTGGTGGCCTCAGGAAAGGCCAGTCCCCATGCGAGTTCCTCGGGGGCCTCTCGGGATTCCTCTCCCGTCGATTCCGGGGCCTAAGACTTTGTGTGGAGTCGGGGCCGGAACATGAGGATTCCTCTCCAGTGCTGACATGGAATTCGGGGTACTTCTGGAGTCTCCCCAGGGGAGTCAGTCCTCGTCTCGAATGCGGGCATGCACTTGCGCTTTCCTCCAGAGCGGTAGCAGCAGTGTCACGCAGTCCGCCACGTGGATCAAAGGATCTATGGTTTTCCCTCGAGTCTTTCCCACGAGTCTTTCCCACGAGGCTTTCCCACAGGGCTGTCCCTCGTGCACACGTGGTGGGAGTCGATCCTCGGCTTGAACGTCAAGGCAGTGCAGGGAAAACAGGTTCCTCTGGAATGGACTGACACATCTGGGGGACTCTTGGAATGGTGGCACGACCCTGGAGTTCCTCTCGCCTTTCCTGTGGAGAGCGCCTCCTCTTGATATGCGACGGGAATGCGGGAATTCTTTCCCTACGAAACAAGGAAAGGATCCCTCATCTCGAGCTAGGAGGCGGAAACGGGGCTCCCCTGGATGTGTGCGGGAACCAACGTGCTTCCTCTCGAGTGGAGACGGGTATGTCGCGGAACTGCTTGAGTTGCAGCAAGGGTGTGAAAGACCCTTTGGAAGTTAAGTTGTTAGATGTGATTAGCCTCGAGAAGCCTCAGCGGAAATGGACCTCATCTCGCCTGGAGCGCAAAACCTCCTGGATTTTCTCGAGTTGCGGCAGGTGCTCTCGACTTACGACGGGGACCTCAGGGACCCGCTCTGGTGGCCTCAGGAAAGGCCAGTCCGCATGCGAGTTCCTCGGGGGCCTCTCGGGATTCCTCTCCCGTCGATGCCGGGGCCTAAGACCTTGTGTGGAGTCGGGGCCGGAACCTGAGGATTCCTCTCCAGTGCTGACATGGATCTTGGGGTACTTCTGGAGTCTCCCCAGGTGAGTCAGTCCTCGTCTCGAATGCGGGCATGCACTTGCGCTTTCCTCCAGATCGGTAGCAGCAGTGTCACGCAGTCCGCCGCGTGGATCAAAGGATCTATGGTTTTCCCTCGAGTCTTTCCCACGAGGCTTTCCTACGAGGCTTTCCCACAGGGCTGTCCCACGTGCACACGTGGTGGGAGTCTATCTTCGGCTTGAACGTCAAGGCAGTACATGGAAAACAGGTTCCTCTGGAATGGACTGACACATCTGGGGTCTCTTGGAATGGTGGCACGACCCTGGAGTTCCTCTCGCCTTTCCTGTGGAGAGCGCCTCCTCTTGAGATGCGACGGGAACGCCGGGAATTCTTTCCCTAGGAAACAAGGAAAGGATCCCTCATCTCGAGCTGGGAGGCGGAAACGGGGCTCCCCTGGATGTGTGCGGGACCCTCGTGCTTCCTCTCGAGTGGAGACGGGTATGTTGGGGAACTTCTTGAGTTGCAGCAAGGGTGTGAAGGACCCTTTGGAAGTTCCATTGGTGAGATGTGATTAGCCTCGAGAAGCCTCAGCGGAAATGGGCCTCATCTCGCCTGGAGGGCAAAACCTCCTGGATTTTCTCGAGTTGCGGCAGGTGCTCTCGACTTACGACGGGGACCACAGGGACCCGCTCTGGTGGCCTCAGGAAAGGCCAGTCCCCATGCGAGTTCCTCGGGGGCCTCTCGGGATTCCTCTCCCGTCGATGCCGGGGCCTAAGACCTTGTGTGGAGTCGGGGCCGGAAGCTGAGGATTCCTCTCCAGTGCTGACATGGATCTTGGGGTACTTCTGGAGTCTCCCCAGGGGAGTCAGTCCTCGTCTCGAATGCGGGCCTGCACTTGCGCTTTCCTCCAGAGCGGTAGCAGCAGTGTCACGCAGTCCGCCGTGTGGATCAAAGGATCTATGGTTTTCCCTCGAGTCTTTCCCACGAGGCTTTCCCACGAGGCTTTCCCACAGGGCTGTCCCACGTGCACACGTGGTGGGAGTCGATCCTCGGCTTGAACGTCAAGGCAGTGCAGGGAAAACAGGTTCCTCTGGAATGGACTGACACATCTGCGGGACTCTTGGAATGGTTGCACGACCCTGGAGTTCCTCTCGCCTTTCCTGTGGAGAGCGCCTCCTCTTGAGATGCGACGGGAACGCCGGGAATTCTTTCCCTACGAAACAGGGAAAGGATCCCTCATCTGGAGCTAGGAGGCGGAAACGGGGCACCCCTGGATGTGTGCGGGACCCCACGTGCTTCCTCTCGAGTGGAGACGGGTATGTCGCGGAACTGCTTGAGTTGCAGCAAGGGTGTGAAGGACCCTTTGGAAGTTCCAGTGGTTAGATGTGATTAGCCTCGAGAAGCCTCAGCGGAAATGGGCCTCGTCTCGCCTGGAGGGCAAAACCTCCTGATTTTTCTCGAATTGCGGCAGGTGCTCTTGACTTACGACCGGGACCTCAGGGACCCGCTCTGGAGGCCTCAGGAAAGGCCAGTCCCCATGCGAGTTCCTCGGGGGCCGCTCGGGATTCCTCTCCCGTCGATGCCGGGGCCTAAGACCTTGTGTGGATTCGGGGCCGGAACATGAGGATTACTCTCCAGTGCTGACATCGATCTTGGGGTACTTCTGGAGTCTCCCCAGGGGAGTCAGTCCTCGTCTCGAATGCGGGCATGCACTTGCGCTTTCCTCCAGAGTGGTAGCAGCAGTGTCATGCAGTCCGCCGCGTGGATCAAAGGATCTATGGTTTTCCCTCGAGTCTTTCCCAAGAGGCTTTCCCAAGGGGCTTTCCCACAGGGCTGTCCCACGTGCACACGTGGTGGGAGTCGATCCATGGCTTGAACGTCAAGGCAGTGCAGGGAAAACAGGTTCCTCTGGAATGGACTGACACATCTGGGGGTCTCTTGGAATGGTGACACGACCCTGGAGTTCCTCTCGCCTTTCCTGTGGAGAGCGCCTCCTCTTGAGATGCGACGGGAACGCCGGGAATTCTTTCCCTACGAAACAGTGAAAGGATCCCTCATCTCGTGCTAGGAGGCGGAACGGGTCTCCCCTGGATGTGTGCTGGACCCTCGTGCTTCCTCTCGAGTGGAGACGGGTATGTCGCGGAACTGCTTGAGTTGCAGCAAGGGTGTGAAGGACCCTTTGGAAGTTCCAGTGGTTAGATGTGATTGGCCTCGAGAAGCCTCAGCGGAAATGGGCCTCATATCGCCTGGAGGTCAAAACCTCCTGAATTTTCTCGAATTGCGGCAGGTGCTCTCGACTTACGACGGGGACCTCAGGGACCCGCTCTGGAGGCCTCAGGAAAGGCCAGTCCCCATGCGAGTTCCTCGGGGGCCGCTCGGGATTCCTCTTCCGTCGATGCCGGGGCCTAAGACCTTGTGTGGATTCGGGGCCGGAACATGAGGATTCCTCTCCAGTGCTGACATCGATCTTGGGGTACTTCTGGAGTCTCCCCAGGGGAGTCAGTCCTCGTCTCGAATGCGGGCATGCACTTGCGCTTTCCTCCAGAGCGGTAGCAGCACTGTCATGCAGTCCGCCGCGTGGATCAAAGGATCTATGGTTTTCCCTCCAGTCTTTCCCACGAGGCTTTCCCACGAGGCTTTCCCACAGGGCTGTCCCACGTGTACACGTGGTGGGAGTCGATGCTCGGCTTGAAAGTCAAGGCAGAGCAGGGAAAACAGGTTCCTCTGGAATGGACTGACACATATGGGGGACTCTTGGAATGGTGGCACGACCCTGGAGTTCCTCTCGCCTTTCCTGTGGAGAGCGCCTCCTCTTGAGATGCGACGGGAACGACGGGAATTCTTTCCCTATGAAACAGGGAAAGGATCTCTCATCTTGAGCTAGGAGGCGGAAACAGGGCTCCCCTAGATGTGTGCGGGACCCTCGTGCTTAATCTCGAGTGGAGACGGGTATGTCGGGGAACTTCTTGAGTTGCAGCAAGCGTGTGAAGGACCCTTTGGGAGTTCCAGTGGTTAGATATGATTAACCTCGAGAAGCCTCAGCGGAAATGGGCCTCATCTCGCCTGGAGGGCAAAACCTCATGGATTTTCACGAGTCGCGGAAGGTGCTCTCGACTTACGACGGGGACCTCAGGGACCCGCTCTGGTGGCCTCAGGAAAGGCCAGTCCCAATTCGAGTTCGTCGGGGGCCTCTCGGGATTCCTCTCCCGTCGATGCCGGGGCCTAAGACCTTGTTTGGAGTCAGGGCCGGAACCTGAGGATTCCTCTCCAGTGCTGATATGGATCTTGGGGTACTTCTGGTGTCTCCCCAGGGGAGTCAGTCTTCGTCTCGAATGCGGGCATGCACTTGTGCTTTCCTCCAGAGCGGTAGCAGCAGTGTCATGCAGTCCGCCGCGTGGATCAAAGGATCTATGGTTTTCCCTCCAGTCTTTCCCACGTAGCTTTCCCACGAGGCTTTCCCACGAGGCTTTCCCACAGGGCTGTCCCACGTGCACACGTGGTGGGAGTCGATCCTCGACTTGAACGTCAAGGCAGTGCAGGGAAAACAGGTTCCTCTGGAATGGACTGACACATCTGGGGGCTCTTGGAATGGTGGCACGACCCTGGAGTTCCTCTCGTCTTTCCTGTGGAGAGCGCCTCCTCTTGAGATGCGACGGAAACGCCGGGAATTCTTTCCCTACGAAACAGGGAAAGGATCCCTCATCTCGAGCTAGGAGGCGGAAACGGGGCTCCCCTGGATGTGTGCGTGACCCTCGTGCTTCCTCTCGTGAGAAGACGGGTATGTCGGGGAACTTCTTGAGTTGCAGCAAGGGTGTGAAGGACCCTTTGGAAGTTCCAGTGGTTAGATGTGATTAGAGTCGAGAAGCCTCAGCGGAAATGGGCCTCATCTCGCCTGGAGGGCAAAAACTCCTGGATTTTCTCGAGTTGCGGCAGGTGCTCTCGACTTACGACGGGGACCTCAGGGACCCGCTCTGGTGGCCTCAGGAAAGGCCAGTCCCAATGCGAGTTCCTAGAGGGCCTCTCGGGATTCCTCTCCCGTCGATCCCGGGGCCTAAGACCTTGTGTGGAGTCGGGGCCGGAACCTGAGGATTCCTCTCCAGTGCTGACATGGATCTTGGGGTACTTCTGGAGTCTCCCCAGGGGAGTCAGTCCTCGTCTCGAATGCGGGCATGCACTTGCGCTTTCCTCCAGAGCGGTAGCAGCAGTGTCAGGCAGTCCGCCGCGTGGATCAAAGGATCTATGGTTTTCCCTCGAGTCTTTCCCACGAGGCTTTCCCATGAGGCTTTCCCACACGGCTGTCCCACGTGCACACGTGGTGGGAGTCGATCCTCGGCTTGAACGTCAAGGCAGTGCAGGGTAAACAGGTCCCTCTGGAATGGACTGACACATCTGGGGGACTCTTGGAATGGTGGCACGACCCTGGAGTTCCTCTCGCCTTTCCTGTGGAGAGCGCCTCCTCTTGAGATGCGACGGGAACGCCGGGAATTCTTTCCCTACGAAACAGGGAAAGGATCCCTCATCTCGAGCTAGGAGGTGGAAACGGGACTCCCCTGGATGTGTGCGGGACCCTCGTGCTTCCTCTCGAGTGGAGACGGGTGTGTCGGGGAACTTCTTGAGTTGCAGAAAGGGTGTGTAGGACCCTTTGGAAGTTCCAGTGGTTAGATGCGATTAGCCTGGAGAAGCCTCAGCGGAAATGGGCCTCATCTCGCCTGGAGGGCAAAACCTCCTGGATTTTTCGAGTTGCGGCAGGTGCTATCGACTTATGACGGTGACCTCAGGGACCCGCTCTGGTGGCCTCAGGAAAGGCCAGTCCCCATGCGAGGTCCTCGGGGGCCTCTCGGGATTCCTCTCCCGTCGATGCCGGTGCCTAAGACCTTGTGTGGAGTCGGGGCCGGAACCTGAGGATTCCTCTCCAGTGCTGACATGGATCTTGGGGTACTTCTTGAGTCTCCCCAGGGGAGTCAGTCCTGGTCTCGAATGAGGGCATGTACTTGCGCTTTCCTCCAGAGCGGTAGCAGCAGTGTCACGCAGTCCGCCGCGTGGACCAAAGGATCTATGTTTTTCCCTCGAGTCTTTCCCACGAGTCTTTCCCACGAGGCTTTCCCACAGGGTTGTCCCACGTGCACACGTGGTGGGAGTCGATCCTCGGCTTGAACGTCAAGGCAGTGCAGGGAAAACAGTTTCCTCTGGAATGGACTGACATATCAGGGGAACTCTTGGAATGGTAGCACGACCCTGGAGTTCCTCTCGCCTTTCCTGTGGAGAACGCCTCCTCTTGAGATGCGACGGGAATGCCGAGAATTCTTTCCCTACGAATCAGGGATAGGATCCCTCATCTCGAGCTAGGAGGCGGAAACGGGTCTCCCATGGAAGTGTGCGGGACCCTCGTGCTTCCTCTCTAGTGGAGACGGCTATATCGGGGAACTTCTTGTGTTGCAGCAAGGGTGTGAAGGACCCTTGGGAAGTTCCAGTGGTTAGATGTGATTAGCCTCGAGAAGCCTCAGCGGAAATGGGCCTCATCTCGCCTGGAGGGCAAAACCTCATGGATTTACTCAAGTTGCGGCAGGTGCTCTCGACTTACGACGGGGACCTCAGGGACCCGCTCTGTTGGCCTCAGGAAAGGCCAGTCCCCATGCGAGTTCCTCGGGGGCCTCTCAGGTTTCCTCTCCCGGCGATGCCGGGGCCTAAGACCTTGTGTGGAGACGGGGCCGGAACCTGAGGATTCCTCTCCAGTGCTGACATGGATCTTGGGGTACTTTTGGAGTCTCCCCAGGGGAGTCAGTCCTCGTCTCGAATGCGGGCATGCACTTGCGCTTTCCCCCAGAGCGGTAGCAGCAGTTTCACGCAGTCCGCCGCCTGGATCAATGGATCTATGGTTTTCCCTCGAGTCTTTCCCACGAGGCTTTCCCACGAGGCTTTCCCACAGGGCTGTCCCACGTGCACACGTGGTGGGAGTCGATCCTCGGCTTGAACGTCAAGGCAGCGCAGGGAAAACAGGTTCCTCAGGAATGGACTGACACATCTGGGGGACTCTTGGAATGGTGACACGACCCTGGAGTTCCTCTCGCCTTTCCTGTGGAGAGCGCCTCCTCTTGAGATGCGACGGTAATGCCGGGAATTCTTTCCCTAAGAAACAGGGAAAGGATCCCTCATCTCGAGCTAGGAGGCGGAAACGGGGCTCCCCTGGATGTGTGCGGGACCCTCGTGCTTCCTCTCGAGTGGAGACGGGTATGTCGGGGAACTTCTTGAGTTGCAGCAAGGGTGTGAAGGACCCTTTGGAAGTTCCAGTGGTTAGATGTGATTAGCCTCGAGAAGCCTCAGCGGAAATGGGCCTCATCTCGCCTCGAGGGCAAAACCTCTTGGAATTTCTCGAGTTGCGGCAGGTGCTCTGGACTTACGACAGGGACTTCCGGGACACGCTCTAGAGGCTGCAGGAAAGGCCAGTCCCCATGCGAGTTCCTCGGGGGCCTCTCGGGATTCCTCTCCCGTCGATGCCGGGGCCTAAGACCTTGTGTGGAGTCGGGGCCGGAACCTGAGAATTCCTCTCCAGTGCTGACATGGATCTTGGGGTACTTCTGGAGTCTCCCCAGGGGAGTCAGTCCTCGTCTCGAATGCGGGCATGCACTTGCGCTTTCCTCCAGAGCGGAGCAGCAGTGTTACCCAGTCCGCCGCGTGGATCAAAGGATCTATGGTTTTCCCTCGAGTCTTTCCCACGAGGCTTTCCCACTAGGCTTTCCCACAGGGCTGTCCCACGTGCACACGTGGTGGAAGTCGATCCTCGGCTTGAACGTCAAGGCAGTGCAGGGAAAACAGGTTCCTCTGGAATGGACTGACACATCTGGGGGACTCTTGGAATGGTGGCCCGACCCTGGAGTTCCTCTCGCCTTTTCTGTGGAGAGCGCTTCATCTTGAGATGCGACGGGAACGCCGGGAATTCTTTCCCTACGAAACAGGGAAAGGATCCCTCATCTCGAGCTAGGAGGCGGAAACGGGGCTCCCCTGGATGTGTGTGGGACCCTCGTGCATCCTCTCGAGTGGAGACGGGTATGTCGGGGAACTTCTTGAGTTGCAGCAAGGGTGTGAAGGACCCTTTGGAAGTTCCAGTGGTTAGATCTGATTAGCCTCGAGAAGCCTCAGTGGAAATGGGCCTCATCTCGCGTGGAGAGCAAAATCTCCTGGATTTTCTCGAGTTGCGTCAGGTTCTCTCGGCTTACGACGGGACCTCGGGGACCCGCTCTGGTGGCCTCATTAAAGGCCAGTCCCCATGCGATTTCCTCGGGGGCCTCTCGGGATTCCTCTTCGGTCGATGCCGGGGCCTAAGACCTTGTGTGGAGTCGGGGCCGGAACCTGAGGATTCCTCTCCAGTGCTGACATGGATCTTGGGGGTCTTCTGGAGTCTCCCCAGGAGAGTCAGTCCTCGTCTCGAATGTGGGCATGCACTTGCGCTTTCCCCCAGAGCGGTAGCAGCAGTGTCACGCAGTCCTTCGCCTGGATCAAAGGATCTATGGTTTTCCCTCGAGTCTTTCCCACGAGGCTTTCCCACGAGGCTTTCCCACAGGGCTGTCCCACGTGCACACGTGGTGGGAGTCGATCCTCGGCTTGAACGGCAAGGCAGTGCAGGGAAAACAGTTTCCTCTGGAATGGACTGAAACATCTGGGGGACTCTTGGAATGGTGGCACGTCCCTGGAGTTCCTCTCGCCTTTCCTGTGGAGAGCACCTCCTCTTGAGATGCGACGGGAATGCCGGGAATTCTTTCCCTTCGGAACAGGGAAAGGATCCCTCATCTCGAGCTAGGAGGCGGAAACGGGGCTCCCCTGGATGTGTGCGGGACCCTCGTGCATCCTCTCGAGTGGAGACGGTTATGTCGGGGAACTTCTTGAGTTGCAGCAAGGGTGTGAAGGACCCTTTGGAAGTTCCAGTGGTTAGATGTGATTAGCCTCGAGAAGCCTCAGCGGAAATGGGCCTCATCTTGCCTGGAGGGCAAAACCTCCTGGAATTTCTCGAGTTGCGGCAGGTGCTCTCGACTTACGACGGGGACTTCGGGGACACGCTCTGGAGGCTGCAGGAAAGGCCAGTCCCCATGCGAGTTCCTCGGGGGCCTCTCGGGATTCCTCTCCCGTCGATGCCGGGGCGTAAGACCTTGTGTGGAGTCGGGGCCGGAACCTGAGTATTCCTCTCCAGTGCTGACATGGATCTTGGGGTACTTCTGGAGTCTCCCCAGGGGAGTCAGTCCTCGTCTCGAATGCGGGCATGCACATGCGCTTTCCTCCAGAGCGGTAGCAGCAGTGTCACCCAGTCCGCCGCCTGGATCAAAGGATCTATGGTTTTCCCTCGAGTCTTTCCCACGAGGCTTTCCCACGAGGCTTTCCCACAGGGCTGTCCCACGTGCACACGTGGTGGGAGTCGATCCTCGGCTTGAACGTCAAGGCAGTGCAGGGAAAACATGTTCCTCTGGAATGGACTGACACATCTGGGGGCTCTTGGAATGGTGGCACGACCTTTGAGTTCCTCTCGCCTTTTCTGTGGAGAGCGCTTCATCTTGAGATGCGACGGGAACGCCGGGAATTCTTTCCCAACGAAACAGGGAAAGGATCCCTCATCTCGAGCTATTAGGTGGAAACGGGGCTCCCCTGGATGTGTGCGGGATCCTCATGCTTCCTCTCGAGTGGAGACGGGTATGTCGGGGAACTTCTTGAGTTGCAGCAAGGGTGTGAAGGACCCTTTGGAAGTTCCAGTGGTTAGATGTGATTAGCATCGAGAAGCCTCATAGGAAATGGGCCTCATCTCGCCTGGAGGGCAAAACCTCCTGGATTTTCTCGAGTTGCGGCAGGTGATCTCGACTTACGACGGGGACTTCGGGGACCCGCTCTGGTGGCCTCAGGAAAGGCCAGTCCCCATGCGAGTTCCTCGGGGGCCTCTCGGGATTCCTCTCCCGTCGATGCCGGGGCCTAAGACCTAGTGTGGAGTCGGGGCCGGAACCTGAGGATTCCTCTCCAGTGCCGACATGGATCTTGGGATATTTCTGGAGTCTCCCCAGGGGAGTCAGTCCTCGTCTCGAATGCGGGCATGAACTTGCACATTCCCACAGAGCGGTAGCAGCAGTGTCACGCAGTCCGCCGCATGGATCAAAGGATCTATGGTTTTCCCTCGAGTCTTTCCCACGAGGCTTTCCCACGAGGCTTTCCCACAGGGGTGTCCCACGTGCACACGTGGTGGGAGTCGATCCTCGGCTTGAACGGCAAGGCAGTGCAGGGAAAACAGGTTCCTCTGGAATGGACTGTCACATCTGGGGGACTCTTGGAATGGTGGCACGACCCTGGAGTTCCTCTCGCCTTTCCTGTGGAGAGCGCCTCCTCTTGAGATGCGAGGGGAACGCCGGGAATTCTTTCCCTACGAAACAGGGAAAGGATCCCTCATCTCGAGCAAGGAGGCGGAAACGGGGCTCCCCTGGATGTGTGCGGGACCCTCGTGCTTCCTCTGGAGTGGACACGGGTATGTCGGGGAACTTCTTGAGTTGCAGCAAGGGTGTGAAGGACCCTTTGGAAGTTCCAGTGGTTAGATGTGATTAGCCTCGAGAAGCTTCAGCGGAAATGGGCCTCATCTCGCCTGGAGGGCAAAACCTCCTGGATTTCTCGAGTTGCGGCAGGTGCTCTCGACTTACGACGGGGACCTCGGGGACCCGCTCTGGTGGCCTCAGGAAAGGCCAGTCCCCATGCGAGTTCCTCGGGGGCCTCTCGGGATTCCTCTCCCGTCGATGCCAGGGCCTAAGACCTTGTTTGGAGTCGGGGCCGGAACCTGAGGATTCCTCTCCAGTGCTGACATGGATCTTGGGCTACTTCTGGAGTCTCCCCAGGGGAGTCAGTCCTCGTCTCGAATGCGGACATGCACTTGCGCTTTCCTCCCGAGCGGTAGCAGCCGTGTCACGCAGTCCGCCGCGTGGATGAAAGGATCTATGGTTTTCCCTCGAGTCTTTCCCACGAGGCTTTCCCACAGGGCTGTCCCACGTGCACACGTGGTGGGAGTCGATCCTCGGCTTGAACGTCAAGGCAGTGCAGGGAAAACAGGTTCCTCTGGAATGGACTGACACATCTGGGGGACTCTTGGAATGGTGGCACGACCCTTGAGTTCCTCTCGCCTTTCCTGTGGAAAGCGCCTCCTCTTGAGATGCGACGGGAATGCCGGGAATTCTTTCCCTACGAAACAGGGAAAGGATCCCTCATCTCGAGCAAGGAGGCGGAAACGGGGCTCCCCTGGATGTGTGCGGGACCCTCGTGCTTCCTCTCGAGTGGAGACGGGTATGTCGGGGAACTTCTTGAGTTGCAGCAAGGGTGTGAAGGACCCTTTGGAAGTTCCAGTGGTTAGACGTGATTGGCCTCGAGAAGCCTCAGCGGAAATGGGCCTCATCTCGCCTGGAGGGCAAAACCTCCTGGATTTTTTCGAGTTGCGGCAGGTGCTCTCGACTAACGACGGGGACCACAGGGACCCCCTCTGGTGGCCTCAGGAAAGGCCAGTCCCCATGCGAGTTCCTCGGGGGCCTCTCGGGATTCCTCTCCCGTCGATGCCGGGGCCTAAGACCTTGTGTGGAGTGGGGGCCGGAACCTGAGGATTCCTCTCCAGTGCTGACATGGATCTTGGGGTACTTCTGGAGTCTCCCCAGGGGAGTCATTCCTCGTCTCGAATGCGGGCATGCACTTGCGCTTTCCTCCAGAGCTGTAGCAGCAGTGTCACGCAGTCCGCCGCGTGGATCAAAGGATCTATGGCTTTCCCTCGATTCTTTCCCACGAGGCTTTCCCACGAGGTTTTCCCACAGGGCTGTCCCACGTGCACACGTGGTGGGAGTCGATCCTCGGCTTGAACGTCAAGGCAGTGCAGGGAAAACAGGTTCCTCTGGAATGGACTGACACATCTGGGGGCTCTTTGAATGGTGGCACGACCCTGGAGTTCCTCTCGCCTTTCCTGTGGAGAGCGCCTCCTCTTGAGATGCGACGGGAAAGCCGGGAATCTTTCCCTACGAAACAGGGAAAGGATCCTTCATCTCGAGCTAGGAGGCGGAAACGGGGCTCCCCTGGATGTGTGCGGGACCCCACGTGCTTCCTCTCGACTGGAGACGGGTATGTCGGGGAACTTCTTGAGTTGCAGCAAGGGTGTGAAGGACCCTTTGGAAGTTCCAGTGGTTAGACGTGATTGGCCTCGAGAAGCCTCAGCGGAAATGGGCCTCATCTCGCCTGGAGGGCAAAACCTCCTGGATTTTCTGGAGTTGCGGCAGGTGCTCTCGACTTACGACGGGGACCTCAGGGACCCGCTCTGGTGGCCTCAGGAAAGGCCAGTCCGCATGCGAGTTCCTCGGGGGCCTCTCGGGATTCCTCTACCGTCGATGCCGAGGCCTAAGACCTTGTGTGGAGTCGGGGCCAGAACCTGAGGATTTCTCTCCAGTGCTGACATGGATCTTGGGGTACTTCTGGAGTCTCCACAGGGGAGTCAGTCCTCGTCTCGAATGCGGGCATGCACTTGGGCTTTCCTCCAGAGCGGTAGCAGCAGTGTCACGCAGTCCGCCGCGTGGATCAAAGGATCTATGGTTTTCCCTCGAGTCTTTCCCACGAGGCTTTATCACGAGGCTTTCCCACAGTGCTGTCCCACGTGCACACGTGGTGGGAGTCGATCCTCGGCTTGAACGTCAAGGCAGTGCAGGGAAAACAGGTTCCTCTGGAATGGCCTGACACATCTGGGGGACTCTTGGAATGGTGGCACGACCCTGGAGTTCCTCTCGCCTTTCCTGTGGAGAGCGCCTCCTCTTGAGATGCGACGGGAACGCCGGGAATTCTTTCCCTACGAAACAGGGAAAGGATCCCTCATCTCGAGCTAGGAGGCGGATACGGGGATTCCCTGGATGTGTGCGGGACCCCCGTGCTTCCTCTCGAGTGGAGACGGGTATGTCGGGGATCTTCTTGAGTTGCAGCAAGGGTGTGAAAGACCCTTTGGAAGTTCCAGTGGTTAGATGTGATTAGCCTCGAGAAGCCTCAGTGGAAATGGGCCTCATCTCGCCTGGAGAGCAAAACCTCCTGGATTTTCTCGAGTTGCGGCAGGTGCTCTCGGCTTACGACGGGGACCTCGGGGACCCGCTCTGGTGGCCTCAGGAAAGGCCAGTCCCCATGCGAGTTCCTCGGGGGCCTCTCGGGATTCCTCTCCCGTCGATGCCGGTGCCTAAGACCTTGTGTGGAGTCGTGGCCAGAACCTGAGTATTCCTCTCCAGTGCTGACATGGACCTTGAAGTACTTCTGGAGTCTCCCCAGGGGAGTCAGTCCTCGTCTCGAATGCGGGCATGCACTTGCGCTTTCCTCCAGAGCGGTAGCAGCCGTGTCACGCAGTCCGCCGCGTGGATCAAAGGATCTATGGTTTTCCCTCGAGTCTTTCCCACGAGTCTTTCCCACGAGGCTTTCCCACAGGGCTGTCCCACGTGCACACGTGGTGGGAGTCGATCCTCGGCTTGAACGTCAAGGCAGTGCAGGGAAAACAGGTTCCTCTGGAATGGACTGACACATCTGGGGGACTCTTGGAATGGTGGCACGACCCCGGAGTTCCTCTCGCCTTTCCTGTGGAGAGCGCCTCCTCTTGAGATGCGACGGGACCGCCGGGAATTCTTTCCCTACGGAACAGGGAAAGGATCCCTCATCTCGAGCTAGGAGGCGGAAACGGGGCTCCCCTGGATGTGTGCGGTACCCTCGTGCTTCCTCTCGAGTGGAGACGGGTATGTTGGGGAACTTCTTGAGTTGCAGCAAGGGTGTGAAGGACCCTCTGGAAGTTTCAGTGGTTAGATGTGATTAGCCTCGAGAAGCCTCAGCGGAAATGGGCCTCATCTCGCCTGGAGGGCAGGACCTCCTGGATTTTCTCGATTAGCGGCAGGTGCTCTCGACTTTCGACGGGTACCTCGGGACCCGCTCTAGTGGCCTCAGGAAAGGCCAGTCCCCATGCGAGTTCCTCTGGGGCCTCTCGGGATTCCTCTCCCGTCGATGCCGGGGCCTAAGACCTTGTGTGGAGTCGGGGCCGGAACCTGAGGATTCCTCTCCAGTGCTGACATGGATCTTGGGGTACTTCTGGAGTCTCCCCAGTGGAGTCAGTCCTCGTCTCAAATGCGGGCATGCACTTGCGCTTTCCCCCAGAGCGGTTGCAGCAGTGTCACGCAGTCCGCCACGTGGATCAAAGGATCTATGGTTTTCCCTCGAGTCTTTCCCACGAGGCTTTCCCACGAGGCTTTCCCACAGGGCTGTCCAACGTGCACACGTGGTGGGAGTCGATCCTCGGCTTGAACGTCAAGGCAGTGCAGGGAAAACAGGTTCCTCTAGAATGGACTGACACATCTGGGGGACACTTGGAATGGTGGCACGACCCTTGAGTTCCTCTCGCCTTTCCTGTGAAAAGCGCCTCTTCTTGAGATGCGACGGGAACGCCGGGAATTCTTTCCCTACGAAACAGGGAAAGGATCCCTCATCTCGAGCAAGGAGGCGGAAACGGGGCTCCCCTGGATGTGTGCGGGACCCCACGTGCTTCCTCTCGAGTGGAGACGGGGATGTCGGGGAACTTCTTGAGTTGCAGCAAGGGTGTGAAGGACCCTTTGGAAGTTCCAGTGGTTTGACGTGATTGGCCTCGAGAAGCCTCAGCGGAAATGGGCCTCATCTCGCCTGGAGGGCAAAACCTCCTGGATTTTTTCGAGTTGCGGCAGGTGCTCTCGACTTACGACGGGGACCACAGGGACCCCCTCTGGTGGCCTCAGGAAAGGCCAGTCCCCATGCGAGTTCCTCGGGGGCCTCTCGGGATTCCTCTCCCGTCGATGCCGGGGCCTAAGACCTTGTGTGGAGTGGGGGCCGGAACCTGAGGATTCCTCTCCAGTGCTGACATGGATCTTGGGGTACTTCTGGAGTCTCCCCAGGGGAGTCATTCCTCGTCTCGAATGCGGGCATGCACTTGCGCTTTCCTCCAGAGCGGTAGCAGCAGTGTCACGCAGTCCGCCGCGTGGATCAAAGGATCTATGGCATTCCCTCGATTCTTTCCCACGAGGCTTTCCCACGAGGTTTTCCCACAGGGCTGTCCCACGTGCACACGTGGTGGGAGTCGATCCTCGGCTTGAACGTCAAGGCAGTGCAGGGAAAACAGGTTCCTCTGGAATGGACTGACACATCTGGGGGCTCTTGGAATGGTGGCACGACCCTGGAGTTCCTCTCGCCTTTCCTGTGGAGAGCGCCTCCTCTTGAGATGCGACGGGAAAGCCGGGAATCTTTCCCTACGAAACAGGGAAAGGATCCTTCATCTCGAGCTAGGAGGCGGAAACGGGGCTCCCCTGGATGTGTGCGGGACCCCACGTGCTTCCTCTCGACTGGAGACGGGTATGTCGGGGAACTTCTTGAGTTGCAGCAAGGGTGTGAAGGACCCTTTGGAAGTTCCAGTGGTTAGACGTGATTGGCCTCGAGAAGCCTCAGCGGAAATGGGCCTCATCTCGCCTGGAGGGCAAAACCTCCTGGATTTTCTGGAGTTGCGGCAGGTGCTCTCGACTTACGACTGGGACCTCAGGGACCCGCTCTGGTGGCCTCAGGAAAGGCCAGTCCGCATGCGAGTTCCTCGGGGGCCTCTCGGGATTCCTCTACCGTCGATGCCGAGGCCTAAGTCCTTGTGTGGAGTCGGGGCCAGAACCTGAGGATTTCTCTCCAGTGCTGACATGGATCTTGGGGTTCTTCTGGAGTCTCCCCAGGGGAGTCAGTCCTCGTCTCGAATGCGGGCATGCATTTGCGCTTTCCCCCAGAGTGGTAGCAGCAGTGTCACGCAGTCCGCCGCGTGGATCAAAGGATCTATGGTTTTCCCTCGAGTCTTTCCCACGAGGCTTTCCCACGAGGCTTTCCCACAGGGCTGTCCCACGTGCACACGTGGTGGGAGTCGATCCTCGGCTTGAACGTCAAGGCAGTGCAGGGAAAACAGGTTCCTCTGGAATGGACTGACACATCTGGGGGCTCTTGAAATGGTGGCACGACCTTGGAGTTCCTCTTGCCTTTTCTGTGGAGAGCGCTTCATCTTGAGATGCGACGGGAACGCCGGGAATTCTTTCCCTACGAAACAGGGAAAGGATCCCTCATCTCGAGCTATTAGGTGGAAACGGGGCTCCCCTGGATGTGTGCGGGACCCTCATGCTTCCTCTCGAGTGGAGACGGGTATGTCGGGGAACTTCTTGAGTTGCAGCAAGGGTGTGAAGGACCCTTTGGAAGTTCCAGTGGTTAGATGTGATTAGCATCGAGAATCCTCAGCGGAAATGGGCCTCATCTCGCCTGGAGGGCAAAACCTCCTGGATTTTCTCGAGTTGCGGCAGGTGATCTCGACTTACGACGGGGACTTCGGGGACCCGCTCTGGTGGCCTCAGGAAAGGCCAGTCCCCATGCGAGTTCCTCGGGGGCCTCTCGGGATTCCTCTCCCGTCGATGCCGGTGCCTAAGACCTTGTGTGGAGTCGTGGCCAGAACCTGAGTATTCCTCTCCAGTGCTGACATGGACCTTGAAGTACTTCTGGAGTCTCCCCAGGGGAGTCAGTCCTCGTCTCGAATGCGGCCATGCACTTGCGCTTTCCTCCAGAGCGGTAGCAGCAGTGTCTCGCAGTCCGCCGCATGGATCAAAGGATTTATGGTTTTCCCTCGAGTCTTTCCCACGAGGCTTTCCCACGAGGCTTTCCCACAGGGCTGTCCCACGTGCACACGTGGTGGGAGTCGATCCTCGGCTTGAACGTCAAGGCAGTGCAGGGAAAACATGTTCCTCTGGAATGGACTGACACATCTGGGGGACTCTTGGAATGGTGGCACGACCCTGGAGTTCCTCTCGCCTTTCCTGTGGAGAGCGCCTCCTCTTGAGATGCGACGGGAACGCCGGGAATTCTTTCCCTACGAAACAGGGAAAGGATCCCTCATCTCGACCTAGGAGGCGGAAACGGGGCTCCCCTGGATGTGTGCGGGACCCTCGTGCGTCCTCTCGAGTGGAGACGGGTATGTCGTGGAACCTCTTGAGTTGCAGCAAGGGTGTGAAGGATCTTTTGGAAGTTCCAGTGGTTAGATGTGATTAGCCTCGAGAAGCCTCAGAGGAAATGGGCCTCATCTCGCATGGAGGGCAAAACCTCCGGGAATTTCTCGAGTTGCGGCAGGTGCTCTCGACTTACGACGGGGACCTCAGGGACCCGCTCTGGTGGCCTCAGGAAAGGCCAGTCCCCATGCGAGTTCCTCGGGGGCCTCTCGGGATTCCTCTCCCGTCGATGCCGGGGCCTAAGACCTTGTGTGGAGTCGGGGCCGGAACCTGAGGATTCCTCTCCAGTGCTGACATGGATGTTGGGGTACTTCTGGAATCTCCCCAGGGGAGTCAGTCCTCGTCTCGAATGCGGGCATGCACTTGCGCTTTCCTCCAGAGCGGTAGCAGCAGTGTCACGCAGTCCGCCACGTGGATCAAAGGATCTATGGTTTCCCCTCGAGTCTTTCCCACGAGGCTTTCCCACGAGGCTTTCCCACGAGGCTTTCCCACAGGGCTGTCCCACGTGCACACGTGGTGGGAGTCGATCCTCGGCTTGAACGTCAAGGCAGTGCAGGGAAAACAGGTTCCTCTGGAATGGACTGACACATCTGGGGGACTCTTGGAATGGTGGCACGACCCTGGAGTTCCTCTCGCCTTTCCTGTGGAGAGCGCCTCCTCTTGAGATGCGACGGGAACGCCGGGAATTCTTTCCCTACGAAACAGGGAAAGGATCCCTCATCTCGAGCTAGGAGGCGGAAACGGGGCTCCCCTGGATGTGTGCGGGACCCTCGTGCATCCTCTCGAGTGGACACGTGTATGTCGGGGAACTTCTTGAGTTGCAGCAAGGGTGAGAAGGACCCTTTGGATGTTCCAGTGGTTAGATGTGATTAGCCTCGAGAAGCCTCAGCGGAAATGGGCCTCATCTCGCCTGGAGGGCAAAACCTCCTGGATTTTCTCGAGTTGCAGCAGGTGCTCTCGACTTACGACGGGGACCTCAGCGACCCGCTCTGGTGGCCTCAGGAAAGGCCAGTCCTCATGCGAGTTCCTCGGGGGCCTCTCGGGATTCCTCTCCCGTCAATGCCGGGGCCTAAGACCTTGTGTGGAGTGAGGGCCGGAACCTGAGTATTACTCTCCAGTGCTGACATGGATCTTGGGGTACTTCTGGAGTCTCCCCAGGGGAGTCAGTCCTCGTCTCGAATGCGGGCATGCACTTGCGCTTTCTTCCAGAGCGGTAGCAGCAGTGTCACGCAGTCCGCCGCGTGGAACAAAAGCACTATGGTTTTCCCTCGAGTTTTTCCCACGAGGCTTTCCCACAGGGCTGTCCCACGTGCACACGTGGTGGGAGTCGATCCTCGGCTTGAACGTCAAGGCAGTGCAGGGAAAACAGGTTCCTCTGGAATGGACTGACACATCTGGGGGTCTCTTGGAATGGTGGCACGACCCTGGAGTTCCTCTCGCCTTTCCTGTGGAGAGCGCCTCCTCTTGAGATGGGACGGGAACGCCGGGAATTCTTTCCCTACGAAACAGGGAAAGGATCCCTCATCTCGAGCTAGGAGGCGGAAACGGGGCTCCCCTGGATGTGTGCGGGACCCCACGTGATTCCTCTCGATTGGAGACGGGTATGTCGCGGAACTGCTTGAGTTGCAGCAAGGGTGTGAAGGTCCCTTTGGAAGTTCCAGTGGTTAGATTTGATTAGCCTCGAGAAGCCTCAGCGGAAATTGGCCTCATCTCGCCTGGAGGGCAAAACCTCCTGGATTTTCTCGAGTTGCGGCAGGTGCTCTCGACTTACGACGGGGACCTCAGGGACCCGCTCTGGTGGCCTCAGGAAAGGCCAGTCCCCATGCAAGTTCCTCGGGGGCCTCTCGGGATTCCTCTCCCGTCGATGCCGGGGCCTAAGACCTTGTGTGGAGTCGGGGCCGGAACCTGAGGATTCCTCTCCAGTGCTGACATGGACCTTGGGGTACTTCTGGAGTCTCCCCAGGGGAGTCAGTCCTCGTCTCGAATGCGGGCATGCACTTGCGCTTTCCTCCAGAGCGGTAGCAGCAGTGTCACGCAGTCCGCCGCGTGGATCAAAGGATCTATGGTTTTCCCTCGAGTCTTTCCCACGAGGCTTTCCCACGAGGCTTTCCCACAGGGCTGTCCCACGTGCACACGTGGTGGGAGTCGATCCTCGGCTTGAACGTCAAGGCAGTGCAGGGAAAACATGTTCCTCTGGAATGGACTGACACATCTGGGGGACTCTTGGAATGGTGGCACGACCCTGGAGTTCCTCTCGCCTTTCCTGTGGAGAGCGCCTCCTCTTGAGATGCGACGGGAACGCCAGGAATTCTTTCCCTACGAAACAGGGAAAGGATCCCTCATCTCGAGCTAGGAGGCGGAAACGGGGCTCCCCTGGATGTGTGCGGGACCCTCGTGCTTCCTCTCGAGTGGAGACGGGTATGTCGGGGAACCTCTTGAGTTGCAGCAAGGGTGTGAAGGATCTTTTGGAAGTTCCAGTGGTTAGATGTGATTAGCCTCGAGAAGCCTCAGAGGAAATGGGCCTCATCTCGCATGGAGGGCAAAACCTCCGGGAATTTCTCGAGTTGCGGCAGGTGCTCTCGACTTACGACGGGGACCTCAGGGACCCGCTCTGGTGGCCTCAGGAAAGGCCAGTCCCCATGCGAGTTCCTCGGGGGCCTCTCGGGATTCCTCTCCCGTCGATGCCGGGGCCTAAGACCTTGTGTGGAGTCGGGGCCGGAACCTGAGGATTCCTCTCCAGTGCTGACATGGATGTTGGGGTACTTCTGGAATCTCCCCAGGGGAGTCAGTCCTCGTCTCGAATGCGGGCATGCACTTGCGCTTTCCTCCAGAGCGGTAGCAGCAGTGTCACGCAGTCCGCCACGTGGATCAAAGGATCTATGGTTTCCCCTCGAGTCTTTCCCACGAGGCTTTCCCACGAGCTTTCCCACGAGGCTTTCCCACAGGGCGGTCCCACGTGCACACGTGGTGGGAGTAGATCCTCGGCTTGAACGTCAAGGCAGTGCAGGGAAAACAGGTTCCTCTGGAATGGACTGACACATCTGGGGGACTCTTGGAATGGTGGCACGACCCTGGAGTTCCTCTCGCCTTTCCTGTGGAGAGCGCCTCCTCTTGAGATGCGACGGGAACGCCGGGAATTCTTTCCCGACGAAACAGGGAAAGGATCCCTCATCTCGAGCTAGGAGGCGGAAACGGGGCTCCCCTGGATGTGTGCGGGACCCTCGTGCATCCTCTCGAGTGGACACGTGTATGTCGGGGAACTTCTTGAGTTGCAGCAAGGGTGTGAAGGACCCTTTGGAAGTTCCAGTGGTTAGATGTGATTAGCCTCGAGAAGCCTCAGCGGAAATGGGCCTCATCTCGCCTGGAGGGCAAAACCTCCTGGATTTTCTCGAGTTGCGGCAGGTGCTCTCGACTTACGACGGGGACCTCGGGGACACGCTCTGCTGGCTGCAGGAAATGCCAGTCCCCATGCGAGTTCCTCGGGGGCCTCTCGGGATTCCTCTCCCGTCGATGCCGGGGCCTAAGACCTTGAGTGGAGTCGGGGGGGGAACCTGAGGATTCCTTTCCAGTGCTGACATGGATCTTGGGGTACTTCTGGAGTCTCCCCAGGGGAGTCAGTCCTCGTCTCGAATGCGGGCATGCAC
Source organism: Ovis canadensis (assembly GCF_042477335.2). NCBI lineage: Eukaryota > Metazoa > Chordata > Mammalia > Artiodactyla > Bovidae > Ovis > Ovis canadensis. The sequence continues at coordinate 4,038,266 of NC_091249.1, read as the reverse complement.
TTGCGCTTTCCTCCAGAGCGGTAGCAGCAGTGTCACGCAGTCCGCCGCGTGGATCAAAGGATCTATGGTTTTCCCTCGAGTCTTTCCCACGAGGATTTCCCACGAGGCTTTCCCACAGGGCTGTCCCACGTGCACACGTGGTGGGAGTCGATCCTCGGCTTGAACGTCAAGGCAGTGCAGGGAAAACAGGTTCCTCTGGAATGGACTGACACATCTGGGGGCTCTTGGAATGGTGGCACGACCTTGGAGTTCCTCTCGCCTTTTCTGTGGAGAGCGCTTCATCTTGAGATGCGACGGGAACGCCGGGAATTCTTTCCCTACGAAACAGGGAAAGGATCCCTCATCTCGAGCTATTAGGTGGAAACGGGGCTCCCCTGGATGTGTGCGGGACCCTCATGCTTCCTCTCGAGTGGAGACGGGTATGTCGGGGAACTTCTTGAGTTGCAGCAAGGGTGTGAAGGACCCTTTGGAAGTTCCAGTGGTTAGATGTGATTAGCATCGAGAATCCTCAGCGGAAATGGGCCTCATCTCGCCTGGAGGGCAAAACCTCATGGATTTTCTCGAGTTGCGGCAGGTGCTCTCGACTTACGACGGGGACCTCAGCGACCCGCTCTGGTGGCCTCAGGAAAGGCCAGTCCTCATGCGAGTTCCTCGGGGGCCTCTCGGGATTCCTCTCCCGTCAATGCCGGGGCCTAAGACCTTGTGTGGAGTGAGGGCCGGAACCTGAGTATTCCTCTCCAGTGCTGACATGGATCTTGGGGTACTTCTGGAGTCTCCCCAGGGGAGTCAGTCCTCGTCTCGAATGCGGGCATGCACTTGCGCTTTCTTCCAGAGCGGTAGCAGCAGTGTCACGCAGTCCGCCGCGTGGAACAAAAGCACTATGGTTTTCCCTCGAGTCTTTCCCACGAGGCTTTCCCACAGGGCTGTCCCACGTGCACACGTGGTGGGAGTCGATCCTCGGCTTGAACGTCAAGGCAGTGCAGGGAAAACAGGTTCCTCTGGAATGGACTGACACATCTGGGGGTCTCTTGGAATGTTGGCACGACCCTGGAGTTCCTCTCGCCTTTCCTGTGGAGAGCGCCTCCTCTTGAGATGGGACGGGAACGCCGGGAATTCTTTCCCTACGAAACAGGGAAAGGATCCCTCATCTCGAGCTAGGAGGCGGAAACGGGGCTCCCCTGGATGTGTGTGGGACCCCACGTGATTCCTCTCGATTGGAGACGGGTATGTCGCGGAACTGTTTGAGTTGCAGCAAGGGTGTGAAGGTCCCTTTGGAAGTTCCAGTGGTTAGATTTGATTAGCCTCGAGAAGCCTCAGCGGAAATTGGCCTCATCTCGCGTGGAGGGCAAAACCTCCTGGATTTTCTCGAGTTGCGGCAGGTGCTCTCGACTTACGACGGGGACCTCAGGGACCCGCTCTGGTGGCCTCAGGAAAGGCCAGTCCCCATGCAAGTTCCTCGGGGGCCTCTCGGGATTCCTCTCCCGTCGATGCCGGGGCCTAAGACCTTGTGTGGAGTCGGGGCCGGAACCTGAGGATTCCTCTCCAGTGCTGACATGGACCTTGGGGTACTTCTGGAGTCTCCCCAGGGGAGTCAGTCCTCGTCTCGAATGCGGGCATGCACTTGCGCTTTCCTCCAGAGCGGTAGCAGCAGTGTCACGCAGTCCGCCGCGTGGATCAAAGGATCTATGGTTTTCCCTCGAGTCTTTCCCACGAGGCTTTCCCACGAGGCTTTCCCACAGGGCTGTCCCACGTGCACACGTGGTGGGACTCGATCCTCGGCTTGAACGTCAAGGCAGTGCAGGGAAAACATGTTACTCTGGAATGGACTGACACATCTGGGGGACTCTTGGAATGGTGGCACGACCCTGGAGTTCCTCTCGCCTTTCCTGTGGAGAGTGCCTCCTCTTGAGATGCGACGGGAACGCCGGGAATTCTTTCCCTACGAAACAGGGAAAGGATCCCTCATCTCGAGCTAGGAGGCGGAAACGGGGCTCCCCTGGATGTGTGCGGAACCCTCGTGCTTCCTCTCGAGTGGAGACGGGTATGTCGGGGAACTTCTTGAGTTGCAGCAAGGGTGAGAAGGACCCTTTGGATGTTCCAGTGGTTAGATGTGATTAGCCTCGAGAAGCCTCAGCGGAAATGGGCCTCATCTCGCCTGGAGGACAAAACCTCCTGGATTTTCTCGAGTTGCAGCAGGTGCTCTCGACTTACGACGGGGACCTCAGCGACCCGCTCTGGTGGCCTCAGGAAAGGCCAGTCCTCATGCGAGTTCCTCGGGGGCCTCTCGGGATTCCTCTCCCGTCGATGCCGGGGCCTAAGACCTTGTGTGGAGTGAGGGCCGGAACCTGAGTATTACTCTCCAGTGCTGACATGGATCTTGGGGTACTTCTGGAGTCTCCCCAGGGGAGTCAGTCCTCGTCTCGAATGCGGGCATGCACTTGCGCTTTCTTTCAGAGTGATAGCAGCAGTGTCACGCAGTCCGCCGCGTGGAACAAAAGCACTATGGTTTTCCCTCGAGTCTTTCCCACGAGGCTTTCCCACAGGGCTGTCGCACGTGCACACGTGGTGGGAGTCGATCCTCGGCTTGAACGTCAAGGCAGTGCAGGGAAAACAGGTTCCTCTGGAATGGACTGACACATCTGGGGGACTCTTGGAATGGTGGCACGACCCTGGAGTTCCTCTCGCCTTTCCTGTGGAGAGTGCCTCCTCTTGAGATGCGACGGGAACGCCGGGAATTCTTTCCCTACGAAACAGGGAAAGGATCCCTCATCTCGAGCTAGGAGGCGGAAACGGGGCTCCCCTGGATGTGTGCGGGACCCCACGTGCTTCCTCTCGAGTGGAGACGGGTATGTCGGGGAACTTCTTGAGTTGCAGCAAGGGTGTGAACGACCCTTTGGAAGTTCCAGTGGTTAGACGTGATTAGCCTCGAGAAGCCTCAGCGGAAATGGGCCTCATCTCGCCTGGAGGGCAAAACCTCCTGGATTTTCTCGATTTGCGGCAGGTGCTCTCGACTTACGACGGGGACCTCAGGGACCCGCTCTGGTGGCCTCAGGAAAGGCCAGTCCCCATGCAAGTTCCTCAGGGGCCTCTCGGGATTCCTCTCCCGTCGATGCCGGGCCCTAAGACCTTGTGTGGAGTCGAGGCCGGAACCTGAGGATTCCTCTCCAGTGCTGACATGGATCTTGGGGTACTTCTGGAGTCTCCCCAGGGGAGTCAGTCCTCGTCTCGAATGCGGCATGCACTTGCGCTTTCCTCCAGAGCGGTAGCAGCCGTGTCAGGCAGTCCGCCTCTTAGATCAAAGGATCTATGGTTTTCCCTCGAGTCTTTCCCACGAGGCTTTCCCACGAGGCTTTCCCACAGGGCTGTCCCACGTGCACACGTGGTGGGAGTCGATCCTCGGCTTGAACGTCAAGGCAGTGCAGGGAAAACAGGTTCCTCTGGAATGGACTGACACATCTGCGGGACTCTTGGAATGGTGGCAGGACCCTGGAGTTCCTTTCAGCTTTCCTGTGGAGTGCGCCTCCTCTTGAGATGGGACGGGAACGCCGGGAATTCTTTCCCTACGAAACAGGGAAAGGATCCCTCATCTCGAGCTAGGAGGCGGAAACGGGGCTCCCCTATATGTGTGCGGGAACCTCGTGCTTCCTCTCGAGTGGAGACGGGTATGTCGGGGAACTTCTTGAGTTGCAGCAAGGGTGTGAAGGACCCTTTGGAAGTTCCAGTGGTTAGATGTGATTAGCCTCGAGAAGCCTCAGTGGAAATGGGCCTCATCTCGCCTGGAGGGCAAAACCCCCTGGAATTTCTCGAGTTGCGGCAGGTACTCTCGACTTACGACGGGGACCTCAGGGACCCGCTCTGGTGGCCTCAGGAAAGGCCAGTCCCCATGCGAGTTCCTCGGGGGCCTCTCGGGATTCCTCTCCCGTTGATGCCGGGGACTAAGACCTTGTGTGGAGTCGGGGCCGGAACCTGAGGATTCCTTTCCAGTGCTGACATGGACCTTGGGGTACTTCTGGAGTCTCCCCAGGGGAGTCAGTCCTCGTCTCGAATGCGGGCATGCACTTGCGCTTTCCTCCAGAGCGGTAGCAGCAGTGTCACGCAGTCCGCCGCGTGGATCAAAGGATCTATGGTTTTCCCTCGAGTCTTTCCCACGAGGCTTTCCCACGAGGCTTTCCCACAGGGCTGTCCCACGTGCACACGTGGTGGGAGTCGATCCTCGGCTTGAACGTCAAGGCAGTGCAGGGAAAACAGGTTCCTCTGGAATGGACTGACACATCTGGGGGACTCTTGGAATGGTGGCACGACCCTGGAGTTCCTCTCGCCTTTCCTGAGAAGAGCGCCTCCACTTGAGATGGGACGGGAACGCCGGGAATTCTTTCCCTACGAATCAGGGAAAGGATCCCTTATCTCCAGCTAGGAGGCGGAAACGGGGCTCCCCTGAATGTGTGCGGGACCCTCGTGCTTCCTCTCGAGTGGAGACGGGTATGTCGGGGAACCTCTTGAGTTGCAGCAAGCGTGTGAAGGACCTTTTGGAAGTTCCAGTGGTTAGATGTGATTAGCCTCGAGAAGCCTCAGCGGAAATGGGCTTCATCTCGCCTGGAGGGCAAAACCTCCTGGAATTTCTCGAGTTGCGGCAGGTGCTCTCGACTTACGACGGGGACCTCAGGGACCCGCTCTGGTGGCCTCAGGAAAGGCCAGTCCCCATGCGAGTTCCTCGGGGGCCTCTCGGGATTCCTCTCCCGTCGATGCCGGTGCCTAAGACCTTGTGTGGAGTCGTGGCCAGAACCTGAGTATTCCTCTCCAGTGCTGACATGGACCTTGGGGTACTTCTGGAGTCTCCCCAGGGGAGTCAGTCCTCGTCTCGAATGCGGGCATGCACTTGCGCTTTCCTCCAGAGCGGTAGCAGCAGTGTCACGCAGTCCGCCGCATGGATCAAAGGATCTATGGTTTCCCCTCGAGTCTTTCCCACGAGGCTTTCCCACGAGGCTTTCCCACGAGGCTTTCCCACAGGGCTGTCCCACGTGCACACGTGGTGGGAGTCGATCCTCGGCTTGAACGTCAAGGCAGTGCAGGGAAAACAGGTTCCTCTGGAATGGACTGACCCATCTGGGGGTCTCTTGGAATGGTGGCACGACCCTGGATTTCCTCTCCCCTTTCCTGTGGAGAGAGCCTCCTCTTGAGATGGGATGGGAACGCCGGGAATTCTTTCCCTACGAAAGAGGGAAAGGATCCCTCATCTCGAGCTAGGAGGCGGAAACGTGGCTCCCCTGGATGTGTGCGGGACCCCACGTGCTTCCTCTCGAGTGGAGACGGGTATGTCGGGGAACTTCTTGAGTTGCAGCAAAGTTGTGACGGACCCTTTGGAAGTTCCAGTGGTTAGATGTGATTAGCCTCGAGAAGCCTCAGCGGAAATGGGCCTCATCTCGCCTGGAGGGCAAAACCTCCTGGATTTTCTCGAGTTGCGACAGGTGCTCTCGACTTACCACGGGGACCTTAGGGACCCGCTCTGGTGGCCTCAGGAAAGGCCAGTCCCCATGCGAGTTCCTCGGGGGCCTCTCGGGATTCTTCTCCCGTCGATGCCGGGGACTAAGACCTTGTGTGGAGTCGGGGCCGGAACCTGAGGATTCCTCTCCAGTGCTGACATGGATCTTGGGGTATTTCTGGAGTCTCCCCAGGGGAGTCAGTCCTCGTCTCGAATGCGGGCATGAACTTGCGCTTTCCTCCAGAGCAGTAGCACCACTGTCACGCAGTCCGCCGCGTGGATCAAAGGATCTATGGTTTTCCCTCGAGTCTTTCCCACGAGGATTTCCCACGAGGCTTTCCCACAGGGCTGTCCCACGTGCACACGTGGTGGGAGTCGATCCTCGGCTTGAACGTCAAGGCAGTGCAGGGAAAACAGGTTCCTCTGGAATGGACTGACACATCTGGGGGACTCTTGGAATGGTGGCACGACCCAGGAGTTCCTCTCGACTTTCCTGTGGAGATCGCCTCCTCTTGAGATGCGACGGGAACGCCGGGAATTCTTTCCCTACGAAAGAGAGAAAGGATCACTCATCTCGAGCTAGGAGGCGGAAACGGGGCACCCCTGGATGTGTGCGGGACCCTCGTGCTTCCTCTCGAGTGGAGACTGGTATGTCGGGGAACTTCTTGAGTTGCAGCCAGGGTGTGAAGGACCCTTTGGAAGTTCCAGTGGTTAGATGTGATTAGCCTCGAGAAGCCTCAGCGGAAATGGGCCTCATCTCGCCTGGAGGGCAAAACCTCTTGGATTTTCTCAAGTTGCGGCAGGTGCTCTCGACTTACGACGGGGACCTCAGGGACCCGCTCTGCTGGCCTCAGGAAAGGCCAGTCCCCATGCGAGTTCCTCGGGGGCCTCTCGGGATTCCTCTCCCGTCGATGCCGGGGCCTAAGGCCTTGTGTGGAGTCGGGGCCGGAACCTGAGGATTCCTCTCCAGTACTGACATGGATCTTGGGGTACTTCTGGAGTCTCCCCAGGGGAGTCAGTCCTCGTCTCGAATGCGGGCATGCACTTGCGCTTTCCTCCAGAGCAGTAGCACCACTGTCACACAGTCCGCCGCGTGGATCAAAGGATCTATGGTTTTCCCTCGAGTTTTTCCCACGAGGCTTTCCCACGAGGCTTTCCCACGAGGCTTTCCCACAGGGCTGTCCCACGTGCACACGTGGTGGGAGTCGATCCTCGGCTTGAACGTCAAGGCAGTGCAGGGAAAACAGGTTCCTCTGGAATGGACTGACACATCTGGTGGTCTCTTGGAATGGTGGCACGACCCTGGAGTTCCTCTCGCCTTTCCTGTGGAGAGCGCCTCCTCTTGAGATGCGACGGGAACGCCGGGAATTCTTTCCCTACGAAACAGGGAAAGGATCCCTCATCTCGAGCTAGGAGGCGGAAACGGGGCTCCCCTGGATGTGTGCGGGACCCCACGTGCTTCCTCTCGAGTGAAGATGGGTATGTCGGGGAACTTTTGAGTTGCAGCAAGGGTGTGAAGGAACCTTAGGAAGTTCCAGTGGTTAGACTTGATTAGCCTCGAGAAGCCTCAGCGGAAATGGGCCTCATCTCGCCTGGAGGGCAAAACCTCCTGGATTTTCTCGAGTTGTGGCAGGTGCTCTCGACTTACGACGGGGAACTCAGGGACCCGCTCTGGTAGCCTCAGGAAAGGCCAGTCCCCATGCGAGTTCCTCGGGGGCCTCTCGGGATTCCTCTCCCGTCAATGCCGGGGACTAAGACCTTGTGTGGAGTCGGGGCCGGAACCTGAGGATTCCTCTCCAGTGCTGACATGTATCTTGGGGTACTTCTGGAGTCTCCCCAGGGGAGTCAGTCCTCGTCTCGCATGCGGGCATGCACTTGCGCTTTCCTCCAGAGCGGTAGCAGCAGTGTCACGCAGTCCGCCGCGTGGATCAAAGGATCTATGGTTTTCCCTGGAGTCTTTCCCAGGAGGCTTTCCCACAGGGCTGTCCCACGTGCACACGTGGTGGGAGTCGATCCTCGGCTTGAACTTCAAGGCAGTGCAGGGAAAACAGGTTCCTCTGGAATGGACTGACACATCTGGGGGACTCTTGGAATAGTGGCACGACCATGGAGTTCCTCTCGCCTTTCCTGTGGAGAGTGCCTCCTCTTGAGATGCGATGGGAACGCCGGGAATTCTTTCCCTACGAAACAGGGAAAGGATCCCTCATCTCGAGCTAGGAGGCGGAAACGGGTCTCCCCTGTATGTGTGCGGGACCCCACGTGCTTCCTCTCGAGTGGAGACGGGTATGTCGGGGAACTTCTTGAGTTGCAGCAAGGGTGTGAATGACCTTTGGAAGTTCCAGTGGTTAGAGGTGATTAGCCTCGAGAAGCCTCAGCGGAAATGGGCCTCATCTCGCCTGGAGGGCAAAACCACCTGGATTTTCTCGAGTTGCGGCAGGTGCTCTCGACTTACGACGGGGACCTCTGGGACCCGCTCTGGAGGCCTCAGGAAAGGCCAGTCCCCATGAGAGTTCCTCGGGGCCCTCTCGGGATTCCTCTCCCGTCGATGCCGGGGCCGAAGACCTTGTGTGGAGTCGGGGCCGGAACCTGAGGATTCCTCTCCAGTGCTGACATGGATCTTGGGGTACTTCTGGAGTCTCCCCAGGGGAGTCAGTCCTCGTCTCGAATGCGGGCATGCACTTGAGCTTTCCTCCAGGGCGGTAGCAGCAGTGTCACGCAGTCCGCCGCGTGGATCAAAGGATCTATGGTTTTCCCTCGAGTCTTTCCCACGAGGCTTTCCCACGAGGCTTTCCCACAGGGCTGTCCCACGTGCACACGTGGTGGGAGTCGATCCTCGGCTTGAACGTCAAGGCAGTGCAGGAAAAACAGGTTCCTCTGGAATGGACTGACCCATCTGGGGGACTCTTGGAATGGTGGCACGACCCTGGAGTTCCTCTCGCCTTTCCTGTGGAGAGCGCATCCTCTTGAGATGCGACGGGAACGCCGGGAAATCTTTCCCTACGTAACAGGGAAAGGATCCCTCATCTCGAGCTAGGAGGCGGAAACGGGGCTCCCCTGGATGTGTGCGGGACCCTCGTGCTTCCTCTCGAGTGGAGACGGGTATGTCGGGGAACTTCTTGAGTTGCAGCAAGGGTGTGAAGGACCCTTTGGAAGTTCCAGTGGTTAGATGTGATTAGCCTCGAGAAGCCTCAGCGGAAATGGGCCTCATCTCGCCTGGAGGGTAAAACCTCCTGGATTTTCTCGAGTTGCGTCAGGTGCTCTCGACTTACGACGGGGACCTCAGGGACCCGCTCTGGTGGCCTCAGGAAAGGCCAGTCCCCATGCGAGTTCCTCGGGGGCCTCTCGGGATTCCTCTTCCGTCGATGCCGGTGCCTAAGACCTTGTGTGGAGTCGGGGCCGGAACCTGAGGATTCCTCTCCAGGGCTGACATGGATCTTGGGGTACTTCTGGAGTCTCCCCAGGGGAGTCAGTCCTGGTCTGGAATGCGGGCATGCACTTGCGCTTTCCTCCAGAGCGGTAGCAGCAGTGTCACGCAGTCCGCCGCGTGGATCAAAGGATCTATGGTTTTCCCTCGAGTCTTTCCCACGAGGCTTTCCCACAGGGCTGTCCCACGTGCACACGTGGTGGGAGTCGATCCTCGGCTTGAACGTCAAGGCAGTGCAGGGAAAACAGGTTCCTCTGTAATGGACTGACCCATCTGGGGGTCTCTTGGAATGGTGGCACGACCCTGGAGTTCCTCTCCCCTTTCCTGTGGAGAACGCCTCCTCTTGAGATGCGATGGGAACGCCGGGAATTCTTTCCCTACGAAAGAGGGAAAGGATCCCTCATCTCGAGCTAGGAGGCGGAAACGTGGCTCCCCTGGATGTGTGCGGGACCCCACGTGCTTCCTCTCGAGTGGAGACGGGTATGTCGGGGAACTTCTTGAGTTGCAGCAAAGGTGTGACGGACCCTTTGGAAGTTCCAGTGGTTAGATGTGATTAGCCTCGAGAAGCCTCAGCGGAAATGGGCCTCATCTCGCCTGGAGGGCAAAACCTCCTGGATTTTCTCGAGTTGCGGCAGGTGCTCTCGCCTTACGACGGGGACCTTAGGGACACGCTCTGGTGGCCTCAGGAAAGGCCAGTCCCCATGCGAGTTCCTCGGGGGCCTCTCGGGATTCCTCTCCCTTCGATGCCGGGGCCTAAGACCTTGTGTGGAGTCGGGGCCGGAACCTGAGGATTCCTCTCCAGTGCTGACATGGATCTTGGGGTACTTCTGGAGTCTCCCCAGGGGAGTCAGTCCTCGTCTCGAATGCGGGCATGAACTTGCGCTTTCCTCCAGAGCAGTAGCAACACTGTCACGCAGTCCGCCGCGTGGATCAAAGGATCTATGGATTTCCCTCGAGTCTTTCCCACGAGGCTTTCCCACGAGGCTTTCCCTCAGGGCTGTCCCACGTGCACACGTGGTGGGAGTCGATCCTCGGCTTGAACGTCAAGGCAGTGCAGGGAAAACAGGTTCCTCTGGAATGGACTGACACATCTGGGGGACTCTTGGAATGGTGGCACGACCCAGGAGTTCCTCTCGACTTTCCTGTGGAGAGCGCCTCCTCTTGAGATGCGACGGGAACGCCGGGAATTCTTTCCCTACGAAAGAGAGAAAGGATCACTCATCTCGAGCTAGGAGGCGGAAACGGGGCACCCCTGGATGTGTGCGGGACCCTCGTGCTTCCTCTCGAGTGGAGACGTGTATGTCGGGGAACTTCTTGAGTTGCAGCAAGGGTGTGAAGGACCCTTTGGAAGTTCCAGTGGTTAGATGTGATTAGCCTCGAGAAGCCTCAGCGGAAATGGGCCTCATCTCGCCTGGAGGGCAAAACCTCCTGGATTTTCTCAAGTTGCGGCAGGTGCTCTCGACTTACGACGGGGACCTCAGGGACCCGCTCTGGTGGCCTCAGGAAAGGCCAGTCCCCATGCGAGTTCCTCGGGGGCCTCTCGGGATTCCTCTCCCATCGATGCCGGGGCCTAAGGCCTTGTGTGGAGTCGGGGCCGGAACCTGAGGATTCCTCTCCAGTACTGACATGGATCTTGGGGTACTTCTGGAGTCTCCCCAGGGGAGTCAGTCCTCGTCTCGAATGCGGGCATGCACTTGCGCTTTCCTCCAGAGCAGTAGCACCACTGTCACACAGTCCGCCGCGTGGATCAAAGGATCTATGGTTTTCCCTCGAGTTTTTCCCACGAGGCTTTCCCACGAGGCTTTCCAACAGGGCTGTCCCACGTGCACACGTGGTGGGAGTCGATCCTCGGCTTGAACGTCAAGGCAGTGAAGGGAAAACAGGTTCCTCTGTAATGGACTGACACATCTGGTGGTCTCTTGGAATGGTGCCACGACCCTGGAGTTCCTCTCGCCTTTCCTGTGGAGAGCGCCTCCTCTTGAGATGCGACGGGAACGCCGGGAATTCTTTCCCTACTAAACAGGGAAAGGATTCCTCATCTCAAGCTGGGAAGCGGAAACGGGGCACCCCTGGATGTGTGCGGGACCCCACGTGCTTCCTCTAGAGTGGAGACGGGTTGTCGGGGAACTTCTCCACTTGCAGCAAGGGTGTGAAGGACCCTTTGGAAGTTCCAGTGGTTAGATGTGATTTGCCTCGAGAAGCCTCAGCGGAAATGGGCCTCATCTCGCCTGGAGGGCAAAACCTCATGGATTTTCTCGAGTTGCGGCAGGTGCTCTCGACTTACGACGGGGACCTCAGCGACCCGCTCTGGTGGCCTCAGGAAAGGCCAGTCCCCATGCGAGTTCCTCGGGGGCCTCTCGGGATTCCTCTCCCGTCAATGCCGGGGCCTAAGACCTTGTGTGGAGTGAGGGCCGGAACCTGAGTATTCCTCTCCAGTGCTGACATGGATCTTGGGGTACTTCTGGAGTCTCCCCAGGGGAGTCAGTCCTCGTCTCGAATGCGGGCATGCACTTGCGCTTTCTTCCAGAGCGGTAGCAGCAGTGTCACGCAGTCCGCCGCGTGGAACAAAAGCACTATGGTTTTCCCTCGAGTCTTTCCCACGAGGCTTTCCCACAGGGCTGTCCCACGTGCACACGTGGTGGGAGTCGATCCTCGGCTTGAACGTCAAGGCAGTGCAGGGAAAACAGGTTCCTCTGGAATGGACTGACACATCTGGGGGTCTCTTGGAATGTTGGCACGACCCTGGAGTTCCTCTCGCCTTTCCTGTGGAGAGCGCCTCCTCTTGAGATGGGACGGGAACGCCGGGAATTCTTTCCCTACGAAAGAGGGAAAGGATCCCTCATCTCGAGCTAGGAGGCGGAAACGGGGCTCCCCTGGATGTGTGTGGGACCCCACGTGATTCCTCTCGATTGGAGACGGGTATGTCGCGGAACTGTTTGAGTTGCAGCAAGGGTGTGAAGGTCCCTTTGGAAGTTCCAGTGGTTAGATTTGATTAGCCTCGAGAAGCCTCAGCGGAAATTGGCCTCATCTCGCGTGGAGGGCAAAACCTCCTGGATTTTCTCGAGTTGCGGCAGGTGCTCTCGACTTACGACGGGGACCTCAGGGACCCGCTCTGGTGGCCTCAGGAAAGGCCAGTCCCCATGCAAGTTCCTCGGGGGCCTCTCGGGATTCCTCTCCCGTCGATGCCGGGGCCTAAGACCTTGTGTGGAGTCGGGGCCGGAACCTGAGGATTCCTCTCCAGTGCTGACATGGACCTTGGGGTACTTCTGGAGTCTCCCCAGGGGAGTCAGTCCTCGTCTCGAATGCGGGCATGCACTTGCGCTTTCCTCCAGAGCGGTAGCAACAGTGTCACGCAGTCCGCCGCGTGGATCAAAGGATCTATGGTTTTCCCTCGAGTCTTTCCCACGAGGCTTTCCCACGAGGCTTTCCCACAGGGCTGTCCCACGTGCACACGTGGTGGGACTCGATCCTCGGCTTGAACGTCAAGGCAGTGCAGGGAAAACATGTTACTCTGGAATGGACTGACACATCTGGGGGACTCTTGGAATGGTGGCACGACCCTGGAGTTCCTCTCGCCTTTCCTGTGGAGAGCGCCTCCTCTTGAGATGCGACGGGAACGCCGGGAATTCTTTCCCTACGAAACAGGGAAAGGATCCCTCATCTCGAGCTAGGAGGCGGAAACGGGGCTCCCCTGGATGTGTGCGGAACCCTCGTGCTTCCTCTCGAGTGGAGACGGGTATGTCGGGGAACTTCTTGAGTTGCAGCAAGGGTGAGAAGGACCCTTTGGATGTTCCAGTGGTTAGATGTGATTAGCCTCGAGAAGCCTCAGCGGAAATGGGCCTCATCTCGCCTGGAGGACAAAACCTCCTGGATTTTCTCGAGTTGCAGCAGGTGCTCTCGACTTACGACGGGGACCTCAGCGACCCGCTCTAGTGGCCTCAGGAAAGGCCAGTCCTCATGCGAGTTCCTCGGGGGCCTCTCGGGATTCCTCTCCCGTCGATGCCGGGGCCTAAGACCTTGTGTGGAGTGAGGGCCGGAACCTGAGTATTACTCTCCAGTGCTGACATGGATCTTGGGGTACTTCTGGAGTCGCCCCAGGGGAGTCAGTCCTCGTCTCGAATGCGGGCATGCACTTGCGCTTTCTTTCAGAGTGGTAGCAGCAGTGTCACGCAGTCCGCCGCGTGGAACAAAAGCACTATGGTTTTCCCTCGAGTCTTTCCCACGAGGCTTTCCCACAGGGCTGTCCCACGTGCACACGTGGTGGGAGTCGATCCTCGGCTTGAACGTCAAGGCAGTGCAGGGAAAACAGGTTCCTCTGGAATGGACTGACACATCTGGGGGTCTCTTGGAATGTTGGCACGACCCTGGAGTTCCTCTCGCCTTTCCTGTGGAGAGCGCCTCCTCTTGAGATGGGACGGGAACGCCGGGAATTCTTTCCCTACGAAAGAGGGAAAGGATCCCTCATCTCGAGCTAGGAGGCGGAAACGGGGCTCCCCTGGATGTGTGTGGGACCCCACGTGATTCCTCTCGATTGGAGACGGGTATGTCGCGGAACTGTTTGAGTTGCAGCAAGGGTGTGAAGGTCCCTTTGGAAGTTCCAGTGGTTAGATTTGATTAGCCTCGAGAAGCCTCAGAGGAAATTGGCCTCATCTCGCGTGGAGGGCAAAACCTCCTGGATTTTCTCGAGTTGCGGCAGGTGCTCTCGACTTACGACGGGGACCTCAGGGACCCGCTCTGGTGGCCTCAGGAAAGGCCAGTCCCCATGCAAGTTCCTCGGGGGCCTCTCGGGATTCCTCTCCCGTCGATGCCGGGGCCTAAGACCTTGTGTGGAGTCGGGGCCGGAACCTGAGGATTCCTCTCCAGTGCTGACATGGACCTTGGGGTACTTCTGGAGTCTCCCCAGGGGAGTCAGTCCTCGTCTCGAATGCGGGCATGCACTTGCGCTTTCCTCCAGAGCGGTAGCAGCAGTGTCACGCAGTCCGCCGCGTGGATCAAAGGATCTATGGTTTTCCCTCGAGTCTTTCCCACGAGGCTTTCCCACGAGGCTTTCCCACAGGGCTGTCCCACGTGCACACGTGGTGGGACTCGATCCTCGGCTTGAACGTCAAGGCAGTGCAGGGAAAACATGTTACTCTGGAATGGACTGACACATCTGGGGGACTCTTGGAATGGTGGCACGACCCTGGAGTTCCTCTCGCCTTTCCTGTGGAGAGCGCCTCCTCTTGAGATGCGACGGGAACGCCGGGAATTCTTTCCCTACGAAACAGGGAAAGGATCCCTCATCTCGAGCTAGGAGGCGGAAACGGGGCTCCCCTGGATGTGTGCGGAACCCTCGTGCTTCCTCTCGAGTGGAGACGGGTATGTCGGGGAACTTCTTGAGTTGCAGGAAGGGTGAGAAGGACCCTTTGGATGTTCCAGTGGTTAGATGTGATTAGCCTCGAGAAGCCTCAGCGGAAATGGGCCTCATCTCGCCTGGAGGACAAAACCTCCTGGATTTTCTCGAGTTGCAGCAGGTGCTCTCGACTTACGACGGGGACCTCAGCGACCCGCTCTGGTGGCCTCAGGAAAGGCCAGTCCTCATGCGAGTTCCTCGGGGGCCTCTCGGGATTCCTCTCCCGTCGATGCCGGGGCCTAAGACCTTGTGTGGAGTGAGGGCCGGAACCTGAGTATTACTCTCCAGTGCTGACATGGATCTTGGGGTACTTCTGGAGTCTCCCCAGGGGAGTCAGTCCTCGTCTCGAATGCGGGCATGCACTTGCGCTTTCTTTCAGAGTGGTAGCAGCAGTGTCACGCAGTCCGCCGCGTGGAACAAAAGCACTATGGTTTTCCCTCGAGTCTTTCCCACGAGGCTTTCCCACAGGGCTGTCGCACGTGCACACGTGGTGGGAGTCGATCCTCGGCCTGAACGTCAAGGCAGTGCAGGGAAAACAGGTTCCTCTGGAATGGACTGACACATCTGGGGGACTCTTGGAATGGTGGCACGACCCTGGAGTTCCTCTCGCCTTTCCTGTGGAGAGTGCCTCCTCTTGAGATGCGACGGGAACGCCGGGAATTCTTTCCCTACGAAACAGGGAAAGGATCCCTCATCTCGAGCTAGGAGGCGGAAACGGGGCTCCCCTGGATGTGTGCGGGACCCCACGTGCTTCCTCTCGAGTGGAGACGGGTATGTCGGGGAACTTCTTGAGTTGCAGCAAGGGTGTGAACGACCCTTTGGAAGTTCCAGTGGTTAGACGTGATTAGCCTCGAGAAGCCTCAGCGGAAATGGGCCTCATCTCGCCTGGAGGGCAAAACCTCCTGGATTTTCTCGATTTGCGGCAGGTGCTCTCGACTTACGACGGGGACCTCAGGGACCCGCTCTGGTGGCCTCAGGAAAGGCCAGTCCCCATGCAAGTTCCTCAGGGGCCTCTCGGGATTCCTCTCCCGTCGATGCCGGGCCCTAAGACCTTGTGTGGAGTCGAGGCCGGAACCTGAGGATTCCTCTCCAGTGCTGACATGGATCTTGGGGTACTTCTGGAGTCTCCCCAGGGGAGTCAGTCCTCGTCTCGAATGCGGCATGCACTTGCGCTTTCCTCCAGAGCGGTAGCAGCCGTGTCAGGCAGTCCGCCTCTTAGATCAAAGGATCTATGGTTTTCCCTCGAGTCTTTCCCACGAGGCTTTCCCACGAGGCTTTCCCACAGGGCTGTCCCACGTGCACACGTGGTGGGAGTCGATCCTCGGCTTGAACGTCAAGGCAGTGCAGGGAAAACAGGTTCCTCTGGAATGGACTGACACATCTGCGGGACTCTTGGAATGGTGGCAGGACCCTGGAGTTCCTTTCAGCTTTCCTGTGGAGTGCGCCTCCTCTTGAGATGGGACGGGAATGCCGGGAATTCTTTCCCTACGAAACAGGGAAAGGATCCCTCATCTCGAGCTAGGAGGCGGAAACGGGGCTCCCCTATATGTGTGCGGGAACCTCGTGCTTCCTCTCGAGTGGAGACGGGTATGTCGGGGAACTTCTTGAGTTGCAGCAAGGGTGTGAAGGACCCTTTGGAAGTTCCAGTGGTTAGATGTGATTAGCCTCGAGAAGCCTCAGTGGAAATGGGCCTCATCTCGCCTGGAGGGCAAAACCCCCTGGAATTTCTCGAGTTGCGGCAGGTACTCTCGACTTACGACGGGGACCTCAGGGACCCGCTCTGGTGGCCTCAGGAAAGGCCAGTCCCCATGCGAGTTCCTCGGGGGCCTCTCGGGATTCCTCTCCCGTTGATGCCGGGGACTAAGACCTTGTGTGGAGTCGGGGCCGGAACCTGAGGATTCCTTTCCAGTGCTGACATGGACCTTGGGGTACTTCTGGAGTCTCCCCAGGGGAGTCAGTCCTCGTCTCGAATGCGGGCATGCACTTGCGCTTTCCTCCAGAGCGGTAGCAGCAGTGTCACGCAGTCCGCCGCGTGGATCAAAGGATCTATGGTTTTCCCTCGAGTCTTTCCCACGAGGCTTTCCCACGAGGCTTTCCCACAGGGCTGTCCCACGTGCACACGTGGTGGGAGTCGATCCTCGGCTTGAACGTCAAGGCAGTGCAGGGAAAACAGGTTCCTCTGGAATGGACTGACACATCTGGGGGACTCTTGGAATGGTGGCACGACCCTGGAGTTCCTCTCGCCTTTCCTGAGAAGAGCGCCTCCACTTGAGATGGGACGGGAACGCCGGGAATTCTTTCCCTACGAATCAGGGAAAGGATCCCTTATCTCCAGCTAGGAGGCGGAAACGGGGCTCCCCTGAATGTGTGCGGGACCCTCGTGCTTCCTCTCGAGTGGAGACGGGTATGTCGGGGAACCTCTTGAGTTGCAGCAAGCGTGTGAAGGACCTTTTGGAAGTTCCAGTGGTTAGATGTGATTAGCCTCGAGAAGCCTCAGCGGAAATGGGCTTCATCTCGCCTGGAGGGCAAAACCTCCTGGAATTTCTCGAGTTGCGGCAGGTGCTCTCGACTTACGACGGGGACCTCAGGGACCCGCTCTGGTGGCCTCAGGAAAGGCCAGTCCCCATGCGAGTTCCTCGGGGGCCTCTCGGGATTCCTCTCCCGTCGATGCCGGTGCCTAAGACCTTGTGTGGAGTCGGGGCCAGAACCTGAGTATTCCTCTCCAGTGCTGACATGGACCTTGGGGTACTTCTGGAGTCTCCCCAGGGGAGTCAGTCCTCGTCTCGAATGCGGGCATGCACTTGCGCTTTCCTCCAGAGCGGTAGCAGCAGTGTCACGCAGTCCGCCGCATGGATCAAAGGATCTATGGTTTCCCCTCGAGTCTTTCCCACGAGGCTTTCCCACGAGGCTTTCCCACGAGGCTTTCCCACAGGGCTGTCCCACGTGCACACGTGGTGGGAGTCGATCCTCGGCTTGAACGTCAAGGCAGTGCAGGGAAAACAGGTTCCTCTGGAATGGACTGACCCATCTGGGGGTCTCTTGGAATGGTGGCACGACCCTGGAGTTCCTCTCCCCTTTCCTGTGGAGAGCGCCTCCTCTTGAGATGCGATGGGAACGCCGGGAATTCTTTCCCTACGAAAGAGGGAAAGGATCCCTCATCTCGAGCTAGGAGGCGGAAACGTGGCTCCCCTGGATGTGTGCGGGACCCCACGTGCTTCCTCTCGAGTGGAGACGGGTATGTCGGGGAACTTCTTGAGTTGCAGCAAAGTTGTGACGGACCCTTTGGAAGTTCCAGTGGTTAGATGTGATTAGCCTCGAGAAGCCTCAGCGGAAATGGGCCTCATCTCGCCTGGAGGGCAAAACCTCCTGGATTTTCTCGAGTTGCGGCAGGTGCTCTCGACTTACCACGGGGACCTTAGGGACCCGCTCTGGTGGCCTCAGGAAAGGCCAGTCCCCATGCGAGTTCCTCGGGGGCCTCTCGGGATTCTTCTCCCGTCGATGCCGGGGACTAAGACCTTGTGTGGAGTCGGGGCCGGAACCTGAGGATTCCTCTCCAGTGCTGACATGGATCTTGGGGTATTTCTGGAGTCTCCCCAGGGGAGTCAGTCCTCGTCTCGAATGCGGGCATGAACTTGCGCTTTCCTCCAGAGCAGTAGCACCACTGTCACGCAGTCCGCCGCGTGGATCAAAGGATCTGTGGTTTTCCCTCGAGTCTTTCCCACGAGGATTTCCCACGAGGCTTTCCCACAGGGCTGTCCCACGTGCACACGTGGTGGGAGTCGATCCTCGGCTTGAACGTCAAGGCAGTGCAGGGAAAACAGGTTCCTCTGGAATGGACTGACACATCTGGGGGACTCTTGGAATGGTGGCACGACCCAGGAGTTCCTCTCGACTTTCCTGTGGAGATCGCCTCCTCTTGAGATGCGACGGGAACGCCGGGAATTCTTTCCCTACGAAAGAGAGAAAGGATCACTCATCTCGAGCTAGGAGGCGGAAACGGGGCACCCCTGGATGTGTGCGGGACCCTCGTGCTTCCTCTCGAGTGGAGACGGGTATGTCGGGGAACTTCTTGAGTTGCAGCAAGGGTGTGAAGGACCCTTTGGAAGTTCCAGTGGTTAGATGTGATTAGCCTCGAGAAGCCTCAGCGGAAATGGGCCTCATCTCGCCTGGAGGGCAAAACCTCCTGGATTTTCTCAAGTTGCGGCAGGTGCTCTCGACTTACGACGGGGACCTCAGGGACCCGCTCTGCTGGCCTCAGGAAAGGCCAGTCCCCATGCGAGTTCCTCGGGGGCCTCTCGGGATTCCTCTCCCGTCGATGCCGGGGCCTAAGGCCTTGTGTGGAGTCGGGGCCGGAACCTGAGGATTCCTCTCCAGTACTGACATGGATCTTGGGGTACTTCTGGAGTCTCCCCAGGGGAGTCAGTCCTCGTCTCGAATGCGGGCATGCACTTGCGCTTTCCTCCAGAGCAGTAGCACCACTGTCACACAGTCCGCCGCGTGGATCAAAGGATCTATGGTTTTCCCTCGAGTTTTTCCCACGAGGCTTTCCCACGAGGCTTTCCCACGAGGCTTTCCCACAGGGCTGTCCCACGTGCACACGTGGTGGGAGTCGATCCTCGGCTTGAACGTCAAGGCAGTGCAGGGAAAACAGGTTCCTCTGGAATGGACTGACACATCTGGTGGTCTCTTGGAATGGTGGCACGACCCTGGAGTTCCTCTCGCCTTTCCTGTGGAGAGCGCCTCCTCTTGAGATGCGACGGGAACGCCGGGAATTCTTTCCCTACGAAACAGGGAAAGGATCCCTCATCTCGAGCTAGGAGGCGGAAACGGGGCTCCCCTGGATGTGTGCGGGACCCCACGTGCTTCCTCTCGAGTGAAGATGGGTATGTCGGGGAACTTTTGAGTTGCAGCAAGGGTGTGAAGGAACCTTAGGAAGTTCCAGTGGTTAGACTTGATTAGCCTCGAGAAGCCTCAGCGGAAATGGGCCTCATCTCGCCTGGAGGGCAAAACCTCCTGGATTTTCTCGAGTTGTGGCAGGTGCTCTCGACTTACGACGGGGACCTCAGGGACCCGCTCTGGTAGCCTCAGGAAAGGCCAGTCCCCATGCGAGTTCCTCGGGGGCCTCTCGGGATTCCTCTCCCGTCAATGCCGGGGACTAAGACCTTGTGTGGAGTCGGGGCCGGAACCTGAGGATTCCTCTCCAGTGCTGACATGTATCTTGGGGTACTTCTGGAGTCTCCCCAGGGGAGTCAGTCCTCGTCTCGCATGCGGGCATGCACTTGCGCTTTCCTCCAGAGCGGTAGCAGCAGTGTCACGCAGTCCGCCGCGTGGATCAAAGGATCTATGGTTTTCCCTGGAGTCTTTCCCAGGAGGCTTTCCCACAGGGCTGTCCCACGTGCACACGTGGTGGGAGTCGATCCTCGGCTTGAACTTCAAGGCAGTGCAGGGAAAACAGGTTCCTCTGGAATGGACTGACACATCTGGGGGACTCTTGGAATGGTGCCACGACCATGGAGTTCCTCTCGCCTTTCCTGTGGAGAGTGCCTCCTCTTGAGATGCGATGGGAACGCCGGGAATTCTTTCCCTACGAAACAGGGAAAGGATCCCTCATCTCGAGCAAGGAGGCGGAAACGGGTCTCCCCTGTATGTGTGCGGGACCCCACGTGCTTCCTATCGAGTGGAGACGGGTATGTCGGGGAACTTCTTGAGTTGCAGCAAGGGTGTGAATGACCTTTGGAAGTTCCAGTGGTTAGAGGTGATTAGCCTCGAGAAGCCTCAGCGGAAATGGGCCTCATCTCGCCTGGAGGGCAAAACCACCTGGATTTTCTCGAGTTGCGGCAGGTGCTCTCGACTTACGACGGGGACCTCAGGGACCCGCTCTGGAGGCCTCAGGAAAGGCCAGTCCCCATGAGAGTTCCTCGGGGCCCTCTCGGGATTCCTCTCCCGTCGATGCCGGGGCCGAAGACCTTGTGTGGAGTCGGGGCCGGAACCTGAGGATTCCTCTCCAGTGCTGACATGGATCTTGGGGTACTTCTGGAGTCTCCCCAGGGGAGTCAGTCCTCGTCTCGAATGCGGGCATGCACTTGAGCTTTCCCCCAGGGCGGTAGCAGCAGTGTCACGCAGTCCGCCGCGTGGATCAAAGGATCTATGGTTTTCCCTCGAGTCTTTCCCACGAGGCTTTACCACGAGGCTTTCCCAAAGGGCTGTCCCACGTGCACACGTGGTGGGAGTCGATCCTCGGCTTGAACGTCAAGGCAGTGCAGGGAAAACAGGTTCCTCTGGAATGGACTGACACATCTGAGGGACTCTTGGAATGGTGGCACGACCCTGGAGTTCCTCTCGCCTTTCCTGTGGAGAGCGCCTCCTCTTGAGATGCGACGGGAACGCCGGGAATTCTTTCCCTACGAAACAGGGAAAGGATCCCTCATCTCGAGCTAGGAGGCGGAAACGGGGCTCCCCTGGATGTGTGCGGGACCCCACGTGCTTCCTCTCGAGTGAAGATGGGTATGTCGGGGAACTTTTGAGTTGCAGCAAGGGTGTGAAGGAACCTTAGGAAGTTCCAGTGGTTAGACTTGATTAGCCTCGAGAAGCCTCAGCGGAAATGGGCCTCATCTCGCCTGGAGGGCAAAACCTCCTGGATTTTCTCGAGTTGTGGCAGGTGCTCTCGACTTACGACGGGGACCTCAGGGACCCGCTCTGGTAGCCTCAGGAAAGGCCAGTCCCCATGCGAGTTCCTCGGGGGCCTCTCGGGATTCCTCTTCCGTCGATGCCGGTGCCTAAGACCTTGTGTGGAGTCGGGGCCGGAACCTGAGGATTCCTCTCCAGGGCTGACATGGATCTTGGGGTACTTCTGGAGTCTCCCCAGGGGAGTCAGTCCTGGTCTGGAATGCGGGCATGCACTTGCGCTTTCCTCCAGAGCGGTAGCAGCAGTGTCACGCAGTCCGCCGCGTGGATCAAAGGATCTATGGTTTTCCCTCGAGTCTTTCCCACGAGGCTTTCCCACAGGGCTGTCCCACGTGCACACGTGGTGGGAGTCGATCCTCGGCTTGAACGTCAAGGCAGTGCAGGGAAAACAGGTTCCTCTGTAATGGACTGACCCATCTGGGGGTCTCTTGGAATGGTGGCACGACCCTGGAGTTCCTCTCCCCTTTCCTGTGGAGAGCGCCTCCTCTTGAGATGCGATGGGAACGCCGGGAATTCTTTCCCTACGAAAGAGGGAAAGGATCCCTCATCTCGAGCTAGGAGGCGGAAACGTGGCTCCCCTGGATGTGTGCGGGACCCCACGTGCTTCCTCTCGAGTGGAGACGGGTATGTCGGGGAACTTCTTGAGTTGCAGCAAAGGTGTGACGGACCCTTTGGAAGTTCCAGTGGTTAGATGTGATTAGCCTCGAGAAGCCTCAGCGGAAATGGGCCTCATCTCGCCTGGAGAGCAAAACCTCCTGGATTTTCTCGAGTTGCGGCAGGTGCTCTCGCCTTACGACGGGGACCTTAGGGACACGCTCTGGTGGCCTCAGGAAAGGCCAGTCCCCATGCGAGTTCCTCGGGGGCCTCTCGGGATTCCTCTCCCTTCGATGCCGGGGCCTAAGACCTTGTGTGGAGTCGGGGCCGGAACCTGAGGATTCCTCTCCAGTGCTGACATGGATCTTGGGGTACTTCTGGAGTCTCCCCAGGGGAGTCAGTCCTCGTCTCGAATGCGGGCATGAACTTGCGCTTTCCTCCAGAGCAGTAGCAACACTGTCACGCAGTCCGCCGCGTGGATCAAAGGATCTATGGATTTCCCTCGAGTCTTTCCCACGAGGCTTTCCCACGAGGCTTTCCCTCAGGGCTGTCCCACGTGCACACGTGGTGGGAGTCGATCCTCGGCTTGAACGTCAAGGCAGTGCAGGGAAAACAGGTTCCTCTGGAATGGACTGACACATCTGGGGGACTCTTGGAATGGTGGCACGACCCAGGAGTTCCTCTCGACTTTCCTGTGGAGAGCGCCTCCTCTTGAGATGCGACGGGAACGCCGGGAATTCTTTCCCTACGAAAGAGAGAAAGGATCACTCATCTCGAGCTAGGAGGCGGAAACGGGGCACCCCTGGATGTGTGCGGGACCCTCGTGCTTCCTCTCGAGTGGAGACGGGTATGTCGGGGAACTTCTTGAGTTGCAGCAAGGGTGTGAAGGACCCTTTGGAAGTTCCAGTGGTTAGATGTGATTAGCCTCGAGAAGCCTCAGCGGAAATGGGCCTCATCTCGCCTGGAGGGCAAAACCTCCTGGATTTTCTCAAGTTGCGGCAGGTGCTCTCGACTTACGACGGGGACCTCAGGGACCCGCTCTGGTGGCCTCAGGAAAGGCCAGTCCCCATGCGAGTTCCTCGGGGGCCTCTCGGGATTCCTCTCCCATCGATGCCGGGGCCTAAGGCCTTGTGTGGAGTCGGGGCCGGAACCTGAGGATTCCTCTCCAGTACTGACATGGATCTTGGGGTACTTCTGGAGTCTCCCCAGGGGAGTCAGTCCTCGTCTCGAATGCGGGCATGCACTTGCGCTTTCCTCCAGAGCAGTAGCACCACTGTCACACAGTCCGCCGCGTGGATCAAAGGATCTATGGTTTTCCCTCGAGTTTTTCCCACGAGGCTTTCCCACGAGGCTTTCCAACAGGGCTGTCCCACGTGCACACGTGGTGGGAGTCGATCCTCGGCTTGAACGTCAAGGCAGTGAAGGGAAAACAGGTTCCTCTGTAATGGACTGACACATCTGGTGGTCTCTTGGAATGGTGCCACGACCCTGGAGTTCCTCTCGCCTTTCCTGTGGAGAGCGCCTCCTCTTGAGATGCGACGGGAACGCCGGGAATTCTTTCCCTACTAAACAGGGAAAGGATTCCTCATCTCAAGCTGGGAAGCGGAAACGGGGCACCCCTGGATGTGTGCGGGACCCCACGTGCTTCCTCTAGAGTGGAGACGGGTTGTCGGGGAACTTCTCCACTTGCAGCAAGGGTGTGAAGGACCCTTTGGAAGTTCCAGTGGTTAGATGTGATTTGCCTCGAGAAGCCTCAGCGGAAATGGGCCTCATCTCGCCTGGAGGGCAAAACCTCCTGGATTTTCTCAAGTTGCGGCAGGTGCTCTCGACTTACGACGGGGACCTCAGGGACCCGCTCTGGTGGCCTCAGGAAAGGCCAGTCCCCATGCGAGTTCCTCGGGGGCCTCTCGGGATTCCTCTCCCGTCGATGCTGGGGCCTAAGGCCTTGTGTGGAGTCGGGGCCGGAACCTGAGGATTCCTCTACAGTGCTGACATGGATCTTGGGGTACTTCTGGAGTCTCCCCAGGGGAGTCAGTCCTCGTCTCGAATGCGGTCATGCGCTTGCGCTTTCCTCCAGAGCGGTAGCAGCAGTGTCACGCAGTCCGCCGTGTGGATCAAAGGATCTATGGTTTTCCCTCGAGTCTTTCCCAGGAGGCTTTCCCACAGGGCTGTCCCACGTGCACACGTGGTGGGAGTCGATCCTCGGCTTGAACGTCAAGGCAGTGCAGGGAAAACAGGTTCCTCTGGAATGGACTGACACATCTGGGGGACTCTTGGAATGGTGGCACGACCCTGGAGTTCCTCTCGCCTTTCCTGTGGAGAGTGCCTCCTCTTGAGATGCGATGGGAACGCCGGGAATTCTTTCCCTACGAAACAGGGAAAGGATCCCTCATCTCGAGCTAGGAGGCGGAAACGGGTCTCCCCTGTATGTGTGCGGGACCCCACGTGCTTCCTCTCGAGTGGAGACGGGTATGTCGGGGAACTTCTTGAGTTGCAGCAAGGGTGTGAATGACCTTTGGAAGTTCCAGTGGTTAGAGGTGATTAGCCTCGAGAAGCCTCAGCGGAAATGGGCCTCATCTCGCCTGGAGGGCAAAACCACCTGGATTTTCTCGAGTTGCGGCAGGTGCTCTCGACTTACGACGGGGACCTCAGGGACCCGCTCTGGAGGCCTCAGGAAAGGCCAGTCCCCATGCGAGTTCCTCGAGGGCCTCTCTGGATTCCTCTCCCGTCGATGCCGGGGCCTAAGACCTTGTGTGGAGTCGGGGCCGGAACCTGAGGATTCCTCTCCAGTGCTGACATGGATCTTGGGGTACTTCTGGAGTCTCCCCAGGGGAGTCAGTTCTCGTCTCGAATGCGGGCATGCACTTGAGCTTTCCTCCAGGGCGGTAGCAGCAGTGTCACGCAGTACACCGCGTGGATCAAAGGATCTATGGTTTTCCCTCGAGTCTTTCCCACGAGGCTTTCCCACGAGGCTTTCCCACGAGGCTTTCCCACAGGGCTGTCCCACGTGCACACGTGGTGGGAGTCGATCCTCGGCTTGAACGTCAAGGCAGTGCAGGAAAAACAGGTTCCTCTGGAATGGACTGACCCATCTGGGGGACTCTTGGAATGGTGGCACGACCCTGGAGTTCCTCTCGCCTTTCCTGTGGAGAGCGCATCCTCTTGAGATGCGACGGGAACGCCGGGAAATCTTTCCCTACGTAACAGGGAAAGGATCCCTCATCTCGAGCTAGGAGGCGGAAACGGGGCTCCCCTGGATGTGTGCGGGACCCTCGTGCTTCCTCTCGAGTGGAGACGGGTATGTCGGGGAACTTCTTGAGTTGCAGCAAGGGTGTGAAGGACCCTTTGGAAGTTCCAGTGGTTAGATGTGATTAGCCTCGAGAAGCCTCAGCGGAAATGGGCCTCATCTCGCCTGGAGGGTAAAACCTCCTGGATTTTCTCGAGTTGCGTCAGGTGCTCTCGACTTACGACGGGGACCTCAGGGACCCGCTCTGGTGGCCTCAGGAAAGGCCAGTCCCCATGCGAGTTCCTCGGGGGCCTCTCGGGATTCCTCTTCCGTCGATGCCGGTGCCTAAGACCTTGTGTGGAGTCGGGGCCGGAACCTGAGGATTCCTCTCCAGGGCTGACATGGATCTTGGGGTACTTCTGGAGTCTCCCCAGGGGAGTCAGTCCTGGTCTGGAATGCGGGCATGCACTTGCGCTTTCCTCCAGAGCGGTAGCAGCAGTGTCACGCAGTCCGCCGCGTGGATCAAAGGATCTATGGTTTTCCCTCGAGTCTTTCCCACGAGGCTTTCCCACAGGGCTGTCCCACGTGCACACGTGGTGGGAGTCGATCCTCGGCTTGAACGTCAAGGCAGTGCAGGGAAAACAGGTTCCTCTGTAATGGACTGACCCATCTGGGGGTCTCTTGGAATGGTGGCACGACCCTGGAGTTCCTCTCCCCTTTCCTGTGGAGAGCGCCTCCTCTTGAGATGCGATGGGAACGCCGGGAATTCGTTCCCTACGAAAGAGGGAAAGGATCCCTCATCTCGAGCTAGGAGGCGGAAACGTGGCTCCCCTGGATGTGTGCGGGACCCCACGTGCTTCCTCTCGAGTGGAGACGGGTATGTCGGGGAACTTCTTGAGTTGCAGCAAAGGTGTGACGGACCCTTTGGAAGTTCCAGTGGTTAGATGTGATTAGCCTCGAGAAGCCTCAGCGGAAATGGGCCTCATCTCGCCTGGAGGGCAAAACCTCCTGGATTTTCTCGAGTTGCGGCAGGTGCTCTCGCCTTACGACGGGGACCTTAGGGACACGCTCTGGTGGCCTCAGGAAAGGCCAGTCCCCATGCGAGTTCCTCGGGGGCCTCTCGGGATTCCTCTCCCTTCGATGCCGGGGCCTAAGACCTTGTGTGGAGTCGGGGCCGGAACCTGAGGATTCCTCTCCAGTGCTGACATGGATCTTGGGGTACTTCTGGAGTCTCCCCAGGGGAGTCAGTCCTCGTCTCGAATGCGGGCATGAACTTGCGCTTTCCTCCAGAGCAGTAGCAACACTGTCACGCAGTCCGCCGCGTGGATCAAAGGATCTATGGATTTCCCTCGAGTCTTTCCCACGAGGCTTTCCCACGAGGCTTTCCCTCAGGGCTGTCCCACGTGCACACGTGGTGGGAGTCGATCCTCGGCTTGAACGTCAAGGCAGTGCAGGGAAAACAGGTTCCTCTGGAATGGACTGACACATCTGGGGGACTCTTGGAATGGTGGCACGACCCAGGAGTTCCTCTCGACTTTCCTGTGGAGAGCGCCTCCTCTTGAGATGCGACGGGAACGCCGGGAATTCTTTCCCTACGAAAGAGAGAAAGGATCACTCATCTCGAGCTAGGAGGCGGAAACGGGGCACCCCTGGATGTGTGCGGGACCCTCGTGCTTCCTCTCGAGTGGAGACGGGTATGTCGGGGAACTTCTTGAGTTGCAGCAAGGGTGTGAAGGACCCTTTGGAAGTTCCAGTGGTTAGATGTGATTAGCCTCGAGAAGCCTCAGCGGAAATGGGCCTCATCTCGCCTGGAGGGCAAAACCTCCTGGATTTTCTCAAGTTGCGGCAGGTGCTCTCGACTTACGACGGGGACCTCAGGGACCCGCTCTGGTGGCCTCAGGAAAGGCCAGTCCCCATGCGAGTTCCTCGGGGGCCTCTCGGGATTCCTCTCCCATCGATGCCGGGGCCTAAGGCCTTGTGTGGAGTCGGGGCCGGAACCTGAGGATTCCTCTCCAGTACTGACATGGATCTTGGGGTACTTCTGGAGTCTCCCCAGGGGAGTCAGTCCTCGTCTCGAATGCGGGCATGCACTTGCGCTTTCCTCCAGAGCAGTAGCACCACTGTCACACAGTCCGCCGCGTGGATCAAAGGATCTATGGTTTTCCCTCGAGTTTTTCCCACGAGGCTTTCCCACGAGGCTTTCCAACAGGGCTGTCCCACGTGCACACGTGGTGGGAGTCGATCCTCGGCTTGAACGTCAAGGCAGTGAAGGGAAAACAGGTTCCTCTGTAATGGACTGACACATCTGGTGGTCTCTTGGAATGGTGCCACGACCCTGGAGTTCCTCTCGCCTTTCCTGTGGAGAGCGCCTCCTCTTGAGATGCGACGGGAACGCCGGGAATTCTTTCCCTACTAAACAGGGAAAGGATTCCTCATCTCAAGCTGGGAAGCGGAAACGGGGCACCCCTGGATGTGTGCGGGACCCCACGTGCTTCCTCTAGAGTGGAGACGGGTTGTCGGGGAACTTCTCCACTTGCAGCAAGGGTGTGAAGGACCCTTTGGAAGTTCCAGTGGTTAGATGTGATTTGCCTCGAGAAGCCTCAGCGGAAATGGGCCTCATCTCGCCTGGAGGGCAAAACCTCCTGGATTTTCTCAAGTTGCGGCAGGTGCTCTCGACTTACGACGGGGACCTCAGGGACCCGCTCTGGTGGCCTCAGGAAAGGCCAGTCCCCATGCGAGTTCCTCGGGGGCCTCTCGGGATTCCTCTCCCGTCGATGCTGGGGCCTAAGGCCTTGTGTGGAGTCGGGGCCGGAACCTGAGGATTCCTCTACAGTGCTGACATGGATCTTGGGGTACTTCTGGAGTCTCCCCAGGGGAGTCAGTCCTCGTCTCGAATGCGGTCATGCGCTTGCGCTTTCCTCCAGAGCGGTAGCAGCAGTGTCACGCAGTCCGCCGTGTGGATCAAAGGATCTATGGTTTTCCCTCGAGTCTTTCCCAGGAGGCTTTCCCACAGGGCTGTCCCACGTGCACACGTGGTGGGAGTCGATCCTCGGCTTGAACGTCAAGGCAGTGCAGGGAAAACAGGTTCCTCTGGAATGGACTGACACATCTGGGGGACTCTTGGAATGGTGGCACGACCCTGGAGTTCCTCTCGCCTTTCCTGTGGAGAGTGCCTCCTCTTGAGATGCGATGGGAACGCCGGGAATTCTTTCCCTACGAAACAGGGAAAGGATCCCTCATCTCGAGCTAGGAGGCGGAAACGGGTCTCCCCTGTATGTGTGCGGGACCCCACGTGCTTCCTCTCGAGTGGAGACGGGTATGTCGGGGAACTTCTTGAGTTGCAGCAAGGGTGTGAATGACCTTTGGAAGTTCCAGTGGTTAGAGGTGATTAGCCTCGAGAAGCCTCAGCGGAAATGGGCCTCATCTCGCCTGGAGGGCAAAACCACCTGGATTTTCTCGAGTTGCGGCAGGTGCTCTCGACTTACGACGGGGACCTCAGGGACCCGCTCTGGAGGCCTCAGGAAAGGCCAGTCCCCATGCGAGTTCCTCGAGGGCCTCTCTGGATTCCTCTCCCGTCGATGCCGGGGCCTAAGACCTTGTGTGGAGTCGGGGCCGGAACCTGAGGATTCCTCTCCAGTGCTGACATGGATCTTGGGGTACTTCTGGAGTCTCCCCAGGGGAGTCAGTTCTCGTCTCGAATGCGGGCATGCACTTGAGCTTTCCTCCAGGGCGGTAGCAGCAGTGTCACGCAGTACACCGCGTGGATCAAAGGATCTATGGTTTTCCCTCGAGTCTTTCCCACGAGGCTTTCCCACGAGGCTTTCCCACGAGGCTTTCCCACAGGGCTGTCCCACGTGCACACGTGGTGGGAGTCGATCCTCGGCTTGATCGTCAAGGCAGTGCAGGGAAAACAGGTTCCTCTGGAATGGACTGACACATCGGGGGACTCTTGGAATCGTGGCATGACCCTGGAGTTCCTCTCGCCTTTCCTGTGGAGAGCGCCTCCTCTTGAGATGCGAAGGAAACGCCGGGAATTCTTTCCCTACGAAACAGGGAAGGGATCCCTCATTTTCAGCTAGGAGGCGGAAACGGGGCTCCCCTGGATGTGTGCGGCACCGCACGGGCTTCCTCTCGAGTGGAGACGGGTATGTCGCGGAACTGCTTGAGTTGCAGCAAGGGTGTGAAGAACCCTTTGGAAGTTCCAGTGGTTAGATGTGATTAGCCTCGAGAAGCCTCAGCGGAAATGGGCCTCATCTCGCCTGGAGGGCAAAACCTCATGGATTTTCTCGAGTTGCGGCAGGTGCTCTCGACTTACGACGCGACCTCAGGGACCCGCTCTGGTGGCCTCAGGAAAGGCCAGTCCCCATGCGAGTTCCTCGGTGGCCTCTCCGGATTCCTCTCCCGTCGATGCCGGGGCCTAAGACCTTGTGTGGAGTCGGGGCCGGAACATGAGGATTCCTCTCCAGTGCTGACATGGATCTTGGGCTACTTCTGGAGTCTCCCCAGGGGAGTCAGTCCTCGTCTCGAAGGCGGGCATGCACTTGCGCTTTCCTCCAGAGCGGTAGCAGCAGTGTCACGCAGTCCGCCGCGTGGATCAAAGGATCTATGGTTTTCCCTCGAGTCTTTCCCACGAGGCTTTCCCACGAGGCTTTCCCACAGGGCTGTCCCACGTGCGCACGTGGTGGGAGTCGATCCTCGGCTTGAACGTCAAGGCAGTACAGGGAAAAGAGGTTCCTCTGGAATAGACTGACACATCTGGGGTCTCTTGGAATGGTGGCACGACCCTGGAGTTCCTCTCGCCTTTCCTTTGGAGAGCGCCTCCTCTTGAGGTGCGACGGGAAAGCCGGGAATTCTTTCCCTACGAAACAGGGAAGGGATCCCTCATTTTGAGCTACGAGGCGGAAACGGGGCTCCTCTGGATGTGTGCGGGACCCTCGTGCTTCCTCTCGAGTTTAGACGGGTATGTCGGGGAACTTCTTGAGTTGCAGCAAGGGTGTGAAGGACCCTTTGGAAGTTCCAGTGGTTAGATGTGATTAGCCTCGAGAATCCTCAGCGGAAATGGCCCTCGTCTCGCCTGGAGGGCAAAACCTCCTGGGTTTTCTCGAGTTGCGGCAGGTGCTCTCGACTTACGACGAGGACCTCAGGGACCCGCTCTGGTGGCCTCAGGAAAGGCCAGTCCCCATGCGAGTTCCTCGGGGGCCTCTTGGGATTCCTCTCCCTTCGATGCCGGGGCCTAAGACCTTGTGTGGAGTCGGGGCCGGAAACTGAGGATTCCTCTCCAGTGCTGACATGGATCTTGGGGTACTTCTGGAGTCTGCCCAGGGGAGTCAGTCCTCGTCTCGCATGCGGGCATGCAATTGCGCTTTCCTCCAGAGCGGTAGCAGCAGTGTCACGCAGTCCGCCGTGTGGATCAAAGGATCTATGGTTTTCCCTCGAGTCTTTCCCAGGAGGCTTTCCCACAGGGCT
This sequence comes from Ovis canadensis, assembly GCF_042477335.2. Classification (NCBI taxonomy): domain Eukaryota; kingdom Metazoa; phylum Chordata; class Mammalia; order Artiodactyla; family Bovidae; genus Ovis; species Ovis canadensis. Next base: position 4,008,001 of record NC_091249.1, on the reverse strand, counting down.
GTCCCACGTGCACACGTGGTGGGAGTCGATCCTCGGCTTGAACGTCAAGGCAGTGCAGGGAAAACAGGTTCCTCTGGAATGGACTGACACATCTGGGGGACTCTTGGAATGGTGGCACGACCATGGAGTTCCTCTCGCCTTTCCTGTGGAGAGTGCCTCATCTTGAGATGCGATGGGAACGCCGGGAATTCTTTCCCTACGAAACAGGGAAAGGATCCCTCATCTCGAGCTAGTAGGCGGAAACGGGTCTCCCCTGTATGTGTGCGGGACCCCACGTGCTTCCTCTCGAGTGGAGACGGGTATGTCGGGGAACTTCTTGAGTTGCAGCAAGGGTGTGAAGGACCCTTAGGAAGTTCCAGTGGTTAGACGTGATTAGCCTCGAGAAGCCTCAGCGGAAATGGGCCTCATCTCGCCTGGAGGGCAAAACCTCCTGGATTTTCTCGAGTTGCGGCAGGTGCTCTCGACTTACGACGGGGACCTCAGCGACCCGCTCTGGTGGCCTCAGGAAAGGCCAGTCCCCATGCAAGTTCCTCAGGGGCCTCTCGGGATTCCTCTCCCGTCGATCGCTGGGACTAAGACCTTGTGTGGAGTCGGGGCCGGAACCTGAGGATTCCTCTCCAGTGCTGACATGGATCTTGGGGTACTTCTGGAGTCTCCCCAGGGGAGTCAGTCCTCGTCTCGAATGCGGGCATGCACTTGCGCTTTCCTCCAGAGCGGTAGCAGCAGTGTCACGCAGTCCGCCGCGTGGATCAAAGGATCTATGGTTTTCCTTCGAGTCTTTCCCAGGAGGCTTTCCCACGAGGCTTTCCCACAGGGCTGTCCCACGTGCACACGTGGTGGGAGTCTATCCTCGGATTGAACGTCAAGGCAGTGCAGGGAAAACAGGTTCCTCTGGAATGGACTGACACATCTGGGGGACTCTTGGAATGGTGGCACGACACTGGAGTTCCTCTCGCCTTTCCTGTGGAGAGCGCCTCCTCTTGAGATGCGACGGGAACTCCGGGAATTCTTTCCCTACGAAACAGGGAAAGGATCCCTCATCTCGAGCTCGGAGGCGGAAACGGGGCTCCCCTGGATGTGTGCGGGACCCCACGTGCTTCCTCTCGAGTGGAGACGGGTATGTCGGGGAACTTCTTGATTTGCAGCAAGGGTGTGAAGGACCCTTTGGAAGTTCCAGTGGTTAGACGTGATTAGCCTCGAGAAGCCTCAGCGGAAATGGGCCTCATCTCGCCTGGAGGGCAAAACCTCCTGGATTTTCTCGAGTTGCGGCAGGTGCTCTCGACTTACGACCGGGACCTCAGGGACCCGCTCTGGTGGCCTCAGGGAAGGCCAGTCCCCATACGAGTTCCGCGGGGGCCTCTCGGGATTCCTCTCCCGTCGATGCCGGGGCCTAAGACCTTGTGTGGAGTCGGGGCCGGAACATGAGGATTCCTCTCCAGTGCTGACATGGATCTTGGGGTACTTCTGGAGTCTCCCCAGGGGAGTCAGTCCTCGTCTCGAATGCGGGCATGCACTTGCGCTTTCCTCCAGAGCGGTAGCAGCAGTGTCACGCAGTCCGCCGCGTGGATCAAAGGATCTATGGTTTTCCCTCGAGTCTTTCCCACGAGGATTTCCCACGAGGCTTTCCCACAGGGCTGTCCCACGTGCACACGTTGTGGGACTCGATCCTCGGCTTGAACGTCAAGGCAGTGCAGGGAAAACAGGTTCCTCTGGAATGGACTGACCCATCTCGGGGTCTCTTGGAATGGTGGCACGACCCTGGAGTTCCTCTCGCCTTTCCTGTGGAGAGAGCCTCCTCTTGAGATGCGACGGGAACGCCGGGAATTCTTTCCCTACGAAACAGGGAAAGGATCCCTCATCTCGAGCTAGGAGGCGGAAACGGGGCTCCCCTGGATGTGTGCGGGACCCCACGTGCTTCCTCTCGAGTGGAGACGGGTATGTCGCGGAACTGCTTGAGTTGCAGCAAGGTTGTGAAGGACCCTTTGGAAGTTCCGGTGGTTAGATATGATTAGCCTCCAGAAGCCTCAGCGGAAATGGGCCTCATCTCGCCTGGAGGGCAAAACCTCCTTGATTTTGTCGAGTTGCGGCAGGTGCTCTCGACTTACGACGGGGACCTCAGGGACCCGCTCTGGAGGCCTCAGGAAAGGCCAGTCCCCATGCGAGTTCCTCGGGGGCCTCTTGGGATTCCTCTCCCGTCGATGCCGGGGCCTAAGACCTTGTGTGGAGTCGGGGCCGGAACCTGAGGATTCCTCTCCAGTGCTGACATGGATCTTGGGCTACTTCTGGAGTCTCCCCAGGGGAGTCAGTCCTCGTCTCAAATGCGGGCATGCACTTGCGCTTTCCTCCAGAGCGGTAGCAGCAGTGTCACGCAGTCCGCCGCGTGGATCAAAGGATCTATCGTTTTCCCTCGAGTCTTTCCAACGAGGCTTTCCCACGAGGCTTTCCCACAGGGCTGTCCCACGTGCACACGTGGTGGGACTCGATCCTCGGCTTGAACGTCAAGGCAGTGCAGGGAAAAAAGGTTCCTCTGGAATGGACTGACCATTCTGGGGGACTCTTGGAATGGTGGCACGACCCTTGAGTACCTCTCGCCTGTCCTGTGGAGAGCGCCTCCTCTTGAGATGCGACGGGAACGCCGGGAATTCTTTCCCTACGATACAGGGAAAGGATCCCTCATCTCGAGCTAGGAGGCGGAAACGGGGCTCCCCTGGATGTGTGCGGAACCCTCGTGCTTCCTCTCGAGTGGAGACGGGTATGTCGTGGAACTGCTTGTTTTGCAGCAAGGGTGTGAAGGACCCTTTGGAAGTTCCAGTGGTCATATGTGATTAGCCTCGAGAAGCCTCAGCGGAAATGGGCCTCATCTCGCCTGGAGGGCAAAACCTCCTGGATTTTCTCGAGTTGTGGCAGGTGCTCTCGACTTACGACGGGGAACTCTGGGACCCGCTCTGGAGGCCTCAGGAAAGGCCAGTCCCCATGCGAGTTCCTCGGGGGCCTCTCGGGATTCCTCTCCCCTCGATGCCGGGGCCTAAGACCTTGTGTGGAGTCGGGGCCGGAACCTGAGGATTCCTCTCCAGTGCTGACTTGGATCTTGGGGTACTTCTGGAGTCTCCCCAGGGGAGTCAGTCCTCGTCTCGAATGCGGGCATGCACTTGCGCTTTCCTCCAGAGCGGTAGCAGCAGTGTCCCGCAGTCCGCCGCGTGGATCAAAGGATCTATGGTTTTCCCTCGAGTCTTTCCCACGAGGCTTTCCCACAGGGCTGTCCCACGTGCACACGTTGTGGGAGTCGATCCTCGGCTTGAACGTCAAGGCAGTGCAGGGAAAACAGGTTCCTCTGGAATGGACTGACACATCTGGTGGACTCTTGGAATGGTGGCACGACCCTGGACTTCCTCTCGCCTTTCCTGTGGATAGCGCCTCCTCTTGAGATGCGACGGGAACGCCGGGAATTCTTTCCCTACGAAACAGGGAAAGGATCACTCATCTCGAGCTAGGAGGCGGAAACGGCGCTCCCCTGGATGTGTGCGGGACCCCACGTGCTTCCTCTCGAGTGGAGACTGGTATGTCGGGGAACTTCTTGAGTTGCATAAGGGTGTGAAGGACCCTTTGGAAGTTCCAGTGGTTAGATGTGATTAGCCTCGAGAAGCCTCAGCGGAAATGGGCCTCATCTCGCCTGGAGGGCAAAACCTCCCCGATTTTCTCGAGTTGCGGCAGGTGCTCTCGACTTACGACGGGGACCTCAGGGACCCGCTCTGGTGGCCTCAGGAAAGGCCAGTCCCCATGCGAGTTCCTCGGGGGCCTCTCGGGATTCCTCTCCCGTCGATGCCGGGGCCTAAGACCTTGTGTGGAGTCGGGGCCGGAACCTGAGGATTCCTCTCCAGTGCTGACATGGATCTTGGGATACTTCTGAAGTCTCCCCAGGGGAGTCAGTCCTCGTCTCGAATGCGGGCATGCACTTGCGCTTTCCTCCAGAGCAGTAGCAGCAGTGTCACGCAGTACGCCGCGTGGATCAAAGGATCTATGGTTTTCCCTCGAGTCTTTCCCACGAGGCTTTCCCACGAGGCTTTCCCACAGGGCTGTCCCACGTGCACACGTGGTGGGAGTCGATCCTCGGCTTGAACGTCAAGGCAGTGCAGGGAAAACAGGTTCCTCTGGAATGGACTGACACATCTGGGGGTCTCTTGGATGGTGGCACGACCCTGGAGTTCCTCTCGCCTTTCCTGTGGAGAGCGCCTCCTCTTGAGATGCAATGGGAACGCCGGGAATTCTTTCCCTACGAAACAGGGAAAGGATCCCTCATCTCGAGCTAGGAGGCGGAAACGGGGCTCCCCTGGATGTGTGCGGGACCCCACGTGCTTCCTCTCCAGTGGAGACGGGTATGTCGTGGAACTGCTTGTTTTGCAGCAAGGGTGTGAAGGACCCTTTGGAAGTTCCAGTGGTGAGATGTGATTAGCCTCGAGAAGCCTCAGCGGAAATGGGCCTCATCTCGCCTGGAGGGCAAAACCTCATGGATTTTCTCGAGTTGCAGCAGGTGCTCTCGACTTACGCCGCGACCTCAGGGACCCGCTCTGGTGGCCTCAGGAAAGGCCAGTCCCCATGCGAGTTCCTCGGGGGCCTCTTGGGATTCCTCTCCCATCGATGCCGGGGCCTAAGACCTTGTGTGGAGTCGGGGCCGGAACCTGAGGATTCCTCTCCAGTGCTGACATGGATCTTGGGGTACTTCTGGAGTCTCCCCAGGGGAGTCAGTCCTCGTCTCGAATGCGGGCATGCACTTGCGCTTTCCTCCAGAGCGGTAGCAGAGTGTCACACAGTCCGCCGCGTGGATCAAAGGATCTATGGTTTTCCCTCGAGTCTTTCCCACGAGGCTGTCCCAGGAGGCTTTCCCACAGGGCTGTTCCACGTGCACACGTGGTGGGAGTCGATCCTCGGCTTGAACGTCAAGGCAGTGCAGGGAAAACAGGTTCCTCTGGAATGGACTGACACATCTGGGGGACTCTTGGAATGGTGGCACGACCCTGGAGTTCCTCTCGCCTTTCCTGTGGAGAGCGCCTCCTCTTGAGATGCGACGGGAACGCCGGGAATTCTTTCCCTACGAAACAGGGAAAGGATCCCTCATCTCGAGCTAGGAGGCGGAAGCGGGGCTCCCCTGGATGTGTACGGGACCCCACGTACTTCCTCTCGAGTGGAGATGGGTATGTCGCGGAACTGCTTGATTTGCAGCAAGGGTGTGAAGGACCCTTTGGAAGTTCCAGCGGTTTGATGTGATTATCCTCGAGAAGCCTCAGCGGAAATGGGCCTCATCTCGCCTGGAGGGCAAAACCTCCTGGATTTTCTCGAGTTGCGGCAGGTGCTCTCGACTTACGACGGGGACCTCAGGGACCCGCTCTGGTGGCCTCAGGAAAGGCCAGTCCCCATGCGAGTTCCTCGGGGGCCTCTCGGGATTCCTCTCCCGTCGATGCCGGGGACTAAGACCTTGTGTGGAGTCGGGGCCGAAACCTGAGGATTCCTCTCCAGTGCTGACATGGATCTTGGGGTACTTCTGGAGTCTCCCCAGGGGAGTCAGTCCTCGTCTCGAATGCGGGCATGCACTTGCGCTTTCCTCCAGAGCGGTAGCAGCAGTGTCACGCAGTCCACCGCGTGGATCAAAGGATCTATGGTTTTCCCTCGAGTCTTTCCCACGAGGCTTTCCCTCGATGCTTTCCCACAGGGCTGTCCCACGTGCACACGTTGTGGGAGTCGATCCTCGGCTTGAACGTCAAGGCAGTGCAGGGAAAACAGATTCCTTAGTAATGGACTGACACATCTGGGGGTCTCTTGGAATGCTGGCACGACCCTGGAGTTCCTCTCACCTTTCCTGTGGAGAGCGCCTCCTCTTGAGATGCGACGGGAACGCCGGGAATTCTTTCCCTACGAAACAGGGAAAGGATCCCTCATTACGAGCTAGGAGGCGGAAACGGGGCTCCTCTGGATGTGTGCGGGACCCTCGTGCTTCCTCTCGAGTGGAGACGGGTATGTCGGGGAACTTCTTGAGTTGCAGCAAGGGTGTGAAAGACCCTTTGGAAGTTCCAGTGGTTAGATGTGATTAGCCTCGAGAAGCCTCAGCGGAAATGGGCCTCATCTCGCCTGGAGGGCAAAACCTCCTGGATTTTCTCGAGTTGCGGCAGGTGCTCTCGACTTACGACGGGGACCTCAGGGACCCACTCTGGTGGCCTCAGGAAAGGCCAGTCCCCATGCGAGTTCCTCAGGGGCCTCTCGGGATTCCTCTCCCGTCGATGCCGGGGCCTAAGACCTTGTGTGGAGTCGGGGCCAGAACCTGAGGATTCCTCTCCAGTGCTGACATGGTTCTTTGGGTACTTCTGGAGTCTCCCCAGGGGAGTCAGTCCTCGTCTCGAATGCGGGCATGCACTTGCGCTTTCCTCCAGAGCGGTAGCAGCAGTGTCACGCAGTCCACCGCGTGGATCAAAGGATCTATGGTTTTCCCTCGAGTCTTTCCCACGAGGCTTTTCCACGAGGCTTTCCCACAGGGCTGTCCCACGTGCACACGTTGTGGGAGTCGATCCTCGGCTTGAACGTCAAGGCAGTGCAGGGAAAACAGATTCCTTAGTAATGGACTGACACATCTGGGGGTCTCTTGGAATGCTGGCACGACCCTGGAGTTCCTCTCCCCTTTCCTGTGGAGAGCGCCTCCTCTTGAGATGCGACGGGAACGCCGGGAATTCTTTCCCTACGAAACAGGGAAAGGATCCCTCATTTCGAGCTAGGAGGCGGAAACGGGGCTCCTCTGGATGTGTGCGGGACCCTCGTGCTTCCTCTCGAGTGGAGACGGGTATGTCGGGGAACTTCTTGATTTGCAGCAATGGTGTGAAAGACCCTTTGGAAGTTCCAGTGGTTAGATGTGATTAGCCTCGAGAAGCCTCAGCGGAAATGGGCCTCATCTCGCCTGGAGGGCAAAACCTCCTGGATTTTCTCGAGTTGCGGCAGGTGCTCTCGACTTACGACGGGGACCTCAGGGACCCTCTCTGGTGGCCTCAGGAAAGGCCAGTCCCCATGCGAGTTCCTCAGGGGCCTCTCGGGATTCCTCTCCCGTCGATGCCGGGGCCTAAGACCTTGTGTGGAGTCGGGGCCGGAACCTGAGGATTCCTCTCCAGTGCTGACATGGTTCTTTGGGTACTTCTGGAGTCTCCCCAGGGGAGTCAGTCCTCGTCTCGAATGCGGGCATGCACTTGCGCTTTCCTCCAGAGCGGTAGCAGCAGTGTCACGCAGTCCGCCGCGTGGATCAAAGGATCTATGGTTTTCCCTCGAGTCTTTCCCACGAGGCTGTCCCACGAGGCTTTCCCACAGGACTGTTCCACGTGCACACGTGGTGGGAGTCGATCCTCGGCTTGAACGTCAAGGCAGTTCAGGGAAAACAGGTTAATCTGGAATGGACTGACACATCTGGGGGACTCTTGGAATGGTGGCACGACCCTGGAATTCCTCTCGCCTTTCCTGTGGAGAGCGCCTCCTCTTGAGATGCGAAGGGAACGCCGGGAATTCTTTCCCTACGAAACAGGGATAGGATCCCTCATCTCGAGCTAGGAGGCGGAAACGGGGCTCCCCTGGATGTGTGCGGCACCCCACGGGCTTCCTCTCGAGTGGAGACGGGTGTGTCGCGGAACTGCTTGAGTTGCAGCAAGGGTGTGAAGGACCCTTTGGAAGTTCCAGTGGTGAGATGTGATTAGCCTCGAGAAGCCTCAGCGGAAATGGGCCTCATCTCGCCTTGAGGGCAAAACCTCATGGATTTTCTCGAGTTGCAGCAGGTGCTCTCGACTTACGACGCGCCCTCAGGGACCCGCTCTGGTGGCCTCAGGAAAGGCCAGTCCCCATGCGAGTTCCTCGCGGGCCTCTCGGGATTCCTCTCCCGTCGATGCCGGGGCCTAAGACCTTGTGTGGAGTCGGGGCCGGAACCTGAGGATTCCTCTCCAGTGCTGACATGGATCTTGGGGTACTTCTGGAGTCTCCCCAGGGGAGTCAGTCCTCGTCTCGAATGCGGGAATGCACTTGCGCTTTCCTCCAGAGCGGTAGCAGCAGTGTCACGATGTCCGCCGCATGGATCAAAGGATCTATGGTTTTCCCTTGAGTCTTTCCCACGAGGCTTTCCCACGAGGCTTTCCCACAGGGCTGTCCCACGTGCACACGTGGTGGGAGTCGATCCTCGGCTTGAACGTCAAGGCAGTGCAGGGAAAACAGGTTCCTCTGGAATGGACTGACACATCTGGGGGACTATTTGAATGGTGGCACGACCCTGGAGTTCCTCTCGCCTTTCCTGTGGAGAGCGTCTCCTCTTGAGATGGGACGGGAACGTAGGGAATTCTTTCCCTATGAATCAGGGAAAGGATCCCTCATCTCGAACTAGGAGGCGGAAACGGGGCTCCCCTGGATGTGTGCGGGACCCCACGTGCTTCCTCTCGAGTGGAGACGGGTATGTCGGGGAACTTCTTGAGTTGCAGCAAGGGTGTGAAGGACCCTTTGGAAGTTCCAGTGGTTAGATGTGATTAGCCTCGAGAAGCTTCAGCGGAATGGGCCTCATCTCGCCTGGAGGGCAAAACCTCCTGGATTTTCTCGAGTTGCGGCAGGTGCTCTCGACTTACGACGGGGACCACAGGGCCCCGCTCTGGTGGCCTCAGGAAAGGCCAGTCCCCATGCGAGTTCCTCGGGGGCCTCTCGGGATTCCTCTCCCGTCGATGCCGGGGCCTAAGACCTTGTGTGGAGTCGGGGCCGGAACCTGAGGATTCCTCTCCAGTGCTAACATGGATCTTGGGGTACTTCTGGAGTCTCCCCAGGGGATTCAGTCCTCGTCTCGAATGCGGGCATGCCCTTGCGCTTTCCTCCAGAGCGGTAGCAGCAGTGTCACGCAGTCCGCCGCGTGGATCAAAGGATCTATGGTTTTCCCTCGAGTCTTTCCCACGAGGCTTTCCCACGAGCCTTTCCCACAGGGCTGTCCCACGTGCACACGTGGTGGGAGTCGATCCTCGGCTTGAACGTCAAGGCAGTGCAGGGAAAACAGGTTCCTCTGGAATGGACTGACACATCTGGGGGACTCTTGGAATGGTGGCACGACCCTGGAGTTCCTCTCGCCTTTCCTGTGGAGAGCGCCTCCTCTTGAGATGCGACGGGAACGCCGGGAATCTTTCCCTACGAAACAGGGAAAGGATCCGTCATCTCGAGCTAGGAGGCGGAAACGGGGCTCCCCTGGATGTGTGCGGGACCCCACGTGCTTCCTCTCGAGTGGAGACGGGTATGTCGGGGAACTTCTTGAGTTGCAGCAAGGGTGTGAAGGACCCTTTGGAAGTTCCAGTGGTTAGAAGTGATTGGCCTCGAGAAGCCTCAGCGGAAATGGGCCTCATCTCGCCTGCAGGGCAAAACCTCCTGGATTTTCTCGACTTGCGGCAGGTGCTCTCCACTTATGACGGGGACCTCAGGGACCCGCTCTGGTGGCCTCAGGAATGGCCAGTCCCCATGCGAGTTCCTCGGGGGCCTCTCGGGATTCCTCTCCCTTCGATGCCGGGGCCTAAGACCTTGTGTGGATTCGGGGCCGAAACCTGAGGATTCCTCTCCAGTGCTGACATGGATCTTGGGGTACTTCTGGAGTCTCCCCAGGGGAGTCAGTCCTCGTCTCGAATGCGGGCATGCACTTGTGATTTCCTCCAGAGCGGTAGCAGCAGTGTCACGCAGTCCGCCGCGTGGATCAAAGGATCTATGGTTTTCCCTCGAGTCTTTCCCACGAGGCTTTCCCACGAGGCTTTCCCACACGTCTGTCCCACGTGCACACGTAGTGGGAGTCGATCCTCGGCTTGAACGTCAAGGCAGTGCAGGGAAAACAGGTTCCTCTGGAATGGACTGACACATCTGGGGGACTCTTGGAATGGTGGCACGACCCTGGAGTTCCTCTCCCCTTTCCTGTGGAGAGCGCCTCCTCTTGAGATGCGACGGGAACGACGGGAATTCTTTCCCTACGAAACAGGGAAAGGATCCCTCATCTCGAGCTAGGAGGCCGAAACGGGGCTCCCCTGGATGTGTGCGGGACCCTCGTGCTTCCTCTCGAGTGGAGACGGGTATGTCGGGGAACTTCTTGAGTTGCAGCAAGGGTGAGAAGGACCCTTTGGATGTTCCAGTGGTTAGATGTGATTAGCCTGGAGAAGCCTCAGCGGAAATGGGCCTCATCTCGCCTGGAGGGCAAAACCTCCTGGATTTTCTCGAGTTGCGGCAGGTGCTCTCGACTTACGACGGGGACCTCAGGGACCCGCTCTGGTGGCCTCAGGAAAGGCCAGTCCCCATGCGAGTTCCTCGGGGGCCTCTCGGGATTCCTCTCCCTTCGATGCCGGGGCCTAAGACCTTGTGTGGAGTCGGGGCCGTAACCTGAGGATTCCTCTCCAGTGCTGACATGGATCTTGGGGTACTTCTGGAGTTTCCCCAGGGGAGTCAGTCCTCGTCTCGAATGCGGGCATGCACTTGCGCTTTCCTCCAGAGCGGTAGCAGCAGTGTCACGCAGTCCGCCGTCTGGATCAAAGGATCTATGGTTTTCCCTCGAGTCTTTCCCACGAAGCTTTCCCACGAGGCTTTCCCACAGGGCTGTCCCACGTGCACACGTGTTGGGAGTCGATCCTCGGCTTGAACGTCAAGGCAGTGCAGGGAAAACAGGTTCCTCTGGAATGGACTGACACATCTGGGGGACTCTTGGAATGGTGGCACGACCCTTTAGTTCCTCTCGCCTTTCCTGTGGAGAGCGCCTCCTCTTGAGATGCGACGGGAACGCCGGGAATTCTTTCCCTACGAAACAGGGAAAGGATCCCTCATCTCGAGCTAGGAGGCGGAAACGGGGCTCCCCTGGATGTGTGCGGGACCCTCGTGCTTCCTCTAGAGTGGAGACGGGTATGTCGGGGAACTTCTTGAGTTGCAGCAAGGGTGAGAAGGACCCTTTGGATGTTCCAGTGGTTAGATGTGTTTAGCCTCGAGAAGCCTCAGCGGAAATGGGCCTCATCTCGCCTGGAGGGCAAAACCTCCTGGATTTTCTCGAGTTGCGGCAGGTGCTCTCGACTTACGACGGGGACCTCAGGGACCCGCTCTGGTGCCCTCAGGAAAGGCCAGTCCCCATGCGAGTTCCTCGGGGGCCTCTCGGGATTCCTCTCCCGTCGATGCCGGGGCCTAAGACCTTGCGTGGAGTCGGGGCCGGAACATGAGGATTCCTCTCCAGTTCTGACAAGGATCTTGGGGTACTTCTGGAGTCTCCCCAGGGGAGTCAGTCCTCGTCTCGAATGCGGGCATGCACTTGCGCTTTCCTCCAGAGGGGTAGCAGCAGTGTCACGCAGTCCGCCGCGCGGATCAAAGGATCTATGGTTTTCCCTCGAGTCTTTCCCACGAGGCTTTCCCACGAGGCTTTCCCACAGGGCTGTCCCACGTGCACACGTGGTGGGAGTCGATCCTCGGCTTGAACGCCAAGGCAGTGCAGGGAAAATAGGTTCCTCTGGAATGGACTGACACATCTGGGGGTCTCTTGGAATGGTGCCACGACCTTGGAGTTCCTCTCCTCTTTCCTGTGGAGAGCACCTCCTCTTGAGATGCGACGGGAACGCCGGGAATTCTTTCCCTACGAAACAGGGAAAGGATCCCTCATCTCGAGCTAGGAGGCGGAAACGGGGCTCCCCTGGATGTGTGCGGGACCCCACGTGCTTCCTCTCGAGTGGAGACGGGTATGTCGGGAACTTCTTGAGTTGCAGCAAGGGTGTGAAGGACCCTTTGGAAATTCCAGTGGTTAGATGTGATTAGCCTCGAGAAGCCTCAGCGGAAATGGGCCTCAGCTCACCTGGAGGGCAAAACCTCCTGGATTTTCTCGAGTTGCGGCAGGTGCTCTCGACTTACGACCGGGACCTCAGGGACCCGCTCTGGTGGCCTCAGGAAAGGCCAGTCCCCATGCGAGTTCCTCGGGGGCCTCTCGGGATTCCTCTCCTTTCGATGCCGGGGCCTAAGACCTTATGTGGACTCGGGGCCGGAACCTGAGGATTCCTCTCCAGTGCTGACATGGATCTTGGGGATCTTCTGGAGTCTCCCCAGGGGAGTCAGTCCTCGTCTCGAATGCGGGCAGGCACTTGCGCTTTCCTCCAGGGCGGTAGGAGCAGTGTCACGCAGTCCGCCGCGTGGATCAAAGGATCTATGGTTTTCCCTCGAGTCTTTCCCACGAGGCTTTCCCACGAGGCTTTCCCACAGGGCTGTCCCACGTGCACACGTGGTGGGAGTCGATCATCGGCTTGAACGTCAAGGCAGTGCAGGGAAAACAGGTTCCTCTGGAATGGACTGACACATCTGGGGGACTCTTGGAATGGTGGCACGACCCTGGAGTTCCTCTCGCCTTTCCTGTGGAGAGCGCCTCCTCTTGAGATGCGACGGTAACGCCGGGAATTCTTTCCCTACGAAACAGGGAAAGGATCCCTCATCTCGAGCTAGGAGGCGGAAACGGGGCTCCCCTGGATGTGTGCGGGACCCCACGTGCTTCCTCTCGAGTGGAGACGGGTATGTCGGGGAACTTCTTGAGTTGCAGCAAGGGTGTGAAGGACCCTTTGGAAGTTCCAGTGGTTAGACGTGATTAGCCTCGAGAAGCCTCAGCGGAAATGGACCTCATCTCGCCTGGAGGGCAAAACCTCCTGGATTTTCTCGAGTTGCGGCAGGTGCTCTCGACTTACGACGGGGACCTCAGGGACCCGCTCTGGTGGCCTCAGGAAAGGCCAGTCCCCATGCGAGTTCCTCGGGGGCCTCTCGGGATTCCTCTCCCTTCGATGCCGGGGCCTAAGACCTTGTGTGGAGTCGGGGCCGTAACCTGAGGATTCCTCTCCAGTGCTGACATGGATCTTGGAGTACTTCTGGAGTTTCCCCAGGGGAGTCAGTCCTCGTCTCGAATGCGGGCATGCACTTGCGCTTTCCTCCAGAGCGGTAGCAGCAGTGTCACACAGTCCGCCGCCTGGATCAAAGGATCTATGGTTTTCCCTCGAGTCTTTCCCACGAAGCTTTCCCACGAGGCTTTCCCACAGGGCTGTCCCACGTGCACACGTGTTGGGAGTCGATCCTCGGCTTGAACGTCAAGGCAGTGCAGGGAAAACAGGTTCCTCTGGAATGGACTGACACATCTGGGGGACTCTTGGAATGGTGGCACGACCCTTTAGTTCCTCTCGCCTTTCCTGTGGAGAGCGCCTCCTCTTGAGATGCGACGGGAACGCCGGGAATTCTTTCCCTACGAAACAGGGAAAGGATCCCTCATCTCGAGCTAGGAGGCGGAAACGGGGCTCCCCTGGATGTGTGCGGGACCCTCGTGCTTCCTCTAGAGTGGAGACGGGTATGTCGGGGAACTTCTTGAGTTGCAGCAAGGGTGAGAAGGACCCTTTGGATGTTCCAGTGGTTAGATGTGTTTAGCCTCGAGAAGCCTCAGCGGAAATGGGCCTCATCTCGCCTGGAGGGCAAAACCTCCTGGATTTTCTCGAGTTGCGGCAGGTGCTCTCGACTTACGACGGGGACCTCAGGGACCCGCTCTGGTGGCCTCAGGAAAGGCCAGTCCCCATGCGAGTTCCTCGGGGGCCTCTCGGGATTCCTCTCCTTTCGATGCCGGGGCCTAAGACCTTATGTGGACTCGGGGCCGGAACCTGAGGATTCCTCTCCAGTGCTGACATGGATCTTGGGGATCTTCTGGAGTCTCCCCAGGGGAGTCAGTCCTCGTCTCGAATGCGGGCAGGCACTTGCGCTTTCCTCCAGGGCGGTAGGAGCAGTGTCACGCAGTCCGTCGCGTGGATCAAAGGATCTATGGTTTTCCCTCGAGTCTTTCCCACGAGGCTTTCCCACGAGGCTTTCCCACAGGGCTGTCCCATGTGCACACGTGGTGGGAGTCGATCCTCGGCTTGAACGTCAAGGCAGTGCAGGGAAAACAGGTTCCTCTGGAATGGACTGACACATCTGGGGGACTCTTGGAATGGTGGCACGACCCTGGAGTTCCTCTCGCCTATCCTGTGGAGAGCGCCTCCTCTTGAGATGCGACGGGAACGCCGGGAATTCTTTCCCTACGAAACAGGGAAAGGATCCCTCATCTCGAGCTAGGAGGCGGAAACGGGGCTCCCCTGGATGTGTGCGGGACCCCACGTGCTTCCTCTCGAGTGGAGACGGGTATGTCGGGGAACTTCTTGAGTTGCAGCAAGGGTGTGAAGGACCCTTTGGAAGTTCCAGTGGTTAGACGTGATTAGCCTCGAGAAGCCTCAGCGGAAATGGGCCTCATCTCGCCTGGAGGGCAAAAACTCCTGGATTTTCTCGAGTTGCGGCAGGTGCTCTCGACTTACGACGGGGACCTCAGGGACCCGCTCTGGTGGCCTCAGGAAAGGCCAGTCCCCATGCGAGTTCCTCGGGGGCCTCTCGGGATTCCTCTCCCGTCGATGCCGGGGCCTAAGACCTTGTGTGGAGTCGGGGCCGGAACCTGAGGATTACTCTCCAGTGCTGACATGGATCTTGGGGTTCTTCTGGAGTCTCCCCAGGGGAGTCAGTCCTCGTCTCGAATGCGGGCATGCACTTGCGCTTACCTCCAGAGCGGTAGCAGCAGTGTCACGCAGTCCGCCGCGTGGATCAAAGGATCTATGGTTTTCCCTCGAGTCTTTCCCACGAGGCTTTCCCACTAGGCTTTCCCACAGGGCTGTCCCACGTGCACACGTGGTGGGAGTCGATCCTCGGCTTGAACGTCAAGGCAGTGCAGGGAAAACAGTTTCCTCTGGAATGGACTGACACATCTGGGGGCTCTTGGAATGGTAGCACGACCCTGGAGTTCCTCTCGCCTTTCCTGTGGAGAGCGCCTCCTCTTGAGATGCGACGGGAACGCCGGGAATTCTTTCCCTAGGAAACAGGGAAAGGATCCCTAATCTCGAGCTAGGAGGCGGAAACGGGGCTCCCCTGGATGTGTGCCGGACCCCACGTGCTTCCTCTCGAGTGGAGACGGGTATGTCGGGGAACTTCTTGAGTTGCAGCAAGGTTGAGAAGGACCCTTTGGATGTTCCAGTGGTTAGATGTGTTTAGCCTCGAGAAGTCTCAGCGGAAATGGGCCTCATCTCGCCTGGAGGGCAAAACCTCCTGGATTTTCTCGAGTTGCGACAGGTGCTCTCGACTTACGACGGGGACCTCAGGGACCCGCTCTGGTGGCCTCAGGAAAGGCCAGTCCCCATGCGAGTTCCTCGGGGGCCTCTCGGGATTGCTCTCCCGTCGATGCCGGGGCCTAAGGCCTTGTGTGGAGTCGGGGCCGGAACCTGAGGATTCCTCTCCAGTGCTGACATGGATCTTGGGGTACTTCTGGAGTCTCCTCAGGGGAGTCAGTCCCCGTCTCGAATGCGGGCATGCACTTGCGCTTTCCTCCAGAGCGGTAGCAGCAGTGTCAGGCAGTCCGCCGCGTGGATCAAAGGATCTATGGTTTTCCCTCGAGTCTTTCCCACGAGGCTTTCCCATGAGGCTTTCCCACAGGGCTGTCCCACGTGCACACGTGGTGGGAGTCGATCCTCGGCTTGAACGTCAAGGAAGTGCAGGGAAAACAGCTTCCTCTGAAATGGACTGACATATCTGGGGCCTCTTGGAATGGTGGCACGACCCTGGAGTTCCTCTCGCCTTTCCTGTGGAGAGCGCCTCCTCTTGAGATGCGACGGAAACGCCGGGAATTCTTTCCCTAAGAAACAGGGAAAGGATCCCTCATCTCGAGCTAGGAGGCGGAAACGGGGCTCCCCTGGATGTGTGCGGGACCCCACGTGCTTCCTCTCGGGTGGAGATGGGTATGTCGGGGAACTTCTTGAGTTGCAGCAAGGGTGTGAAGGACCCTTTGGAAGTTCCAGTGGTTAGATGTGATTAGCCTCGAGAAGCCTCAGCGGAAATGGGCCTCATCTCGCCTGGAGGGCAAAACCTCCTGGATTTTCTCGAGTTGCGGCAGGTGCTCTCGACTTACGACGGGGACCTCATGGACCCGCTCTGGTGGCCTCAGGAAAGGCCAGTCCCCATGCGAGTTCCTCGGGGGCCTCTCGGGATTCCTCTCCTGTCGATGCCGGGGCCTAAGACCTTGTGTGGAGTCGGGGCCGGAACCTGAGGATTCTTCTCCAGTGCTGACATGGATCTTGGGGTACTTCTGGAGTCTCCCCAGGGGAGTCAGTCCTCGTCTCGAATGCGGGCATGCACTTGCGCTTTCCTCCAGAGCGGTAGCAGCAGTGTCACGCAGTCCGCCGCGTGGATCAATGGATCTATGGTTTTCCCTCGAGTCTTTCCCACGAGGCTTTCCCACGAGGCTTTCCCACAGGGCTGTCCCACGTGCACACGTGGTGGGAGTCGATCCTCGGCTTGAACGTCAAGGCAGTGCAGGGAAAACAGCTTCCTCTGTAATGGACTGACACATCTGGGGGTCTCTTGGAATGGTGGCACGACCCTTGAGTTCCTCTCGCCTTTCCTGTGGAGAGCGCCGCCTCTTGAGATGCGACGGGAACGCCGGGAATTCTTTCCCTACGAAACAGGGAAAGGATCCCTCATCTCGAGCTAGGAGGCGGAAACGGGGCTCCCCTGGATGTGTGCGGGACCCCACGTGCTTCCTCTCGAGTGGAGACGGGTATGTCGGGAACTTCTTGAGTTGCAGCAAGGGTGTGAAGGACCCTTTGGAAATTCCAGTGGTTAGATGTGATTAGCCTCGAGAAGCCTCAGCGGAAATGGGCCTCATCTCGCCTGGAGGGCAAAACCTCTGGATTTTCTCGAGTTGCGGCAGGTGCTCTCGACTTACGACGGGGACCTCAGGGACCCGCTCTGGTGGCCTCAGGAAAGGCCAGTCCCCATGCGAGTTCCTCGGGGGCCTCTCGGGATTCCTCTCCCGTCGATGCCGGGGCCTAAGACCTTGTGTGGAGTCGGGGCCGGAACCTGAGGATTACTCTCCAGTACTGACATGGATCTTGGGGTTCTTCTGGAGTCTCCCCAGGGGAGTCAGTCCTCGTCTCGAATTCGGGCATGCACTTGCGCTTACCTCCAGAGCGGTAGCAGCAGTGTCACGCAGTCCACCGCGTGGATCATAGGATCCATGGTTTTCCCTCGAGTCTTTCCCACGAGGCTTTCCCACTAGGCTTTCCCACAGGGCTGTCCCACGTGCACACGTGGTGGGAGTCGATCCTCGGCTTAAACGTCAAGGCAGTGCAGGGAAAACAGGTTCCTCTGGAATGGACTGACACATCTGGGGGACTCTTGGAATGGTGGCACGACCCTGGAGTTCCTCTCGCCTTTCCTGTGGAGAGGGCCTCCTCTTGAGATGCGACGGGAACGCCGGGAATTCTTTCCCTAAGAAACAGGGAAAGGATCCCTCATCTCGAGATAGGAGGCGGAAACGGGGCTCCCCTGGATGTGTGCGGGACCATCGTGCTTCCTCTCGAGTGGAGACGGGTATGTCGGGGAACTTCTTGAGTTGCAGCAAGGTTGAGAAGGACCCTTTGGATGTTCCAGTGGTTAGATGTGATTAGCCTCGAGAAGCCTCAGCGGAAATGGGCCTCATCTCGCCTGGAGGGCAAAACCTCCTGGATTTTCTCGAGTTGCGGCAGGTGCTCTCGACTTACGACGGGGACCTCATGGACCCGCTCTGGTGGCCTCAGGAAAGGCCAGTCCCCATGCGAGTTCCTCGGGGGCCTCTTGGGATTACTCTCCTGTCGATTCCGGGGCCTAAGACCTTGTGTGGAGTCGGGGCCGGAACCTGAGGATTCTTCTCCAGTGCTGACATGGATCTTGGGGTACTTCTGGAGTCTCCCCAGGGGAGTCAGTCCTCGTCTCGAATGCGGGCATGGACTTGCGCTTTCCTCCAGAGCGGTAGCAGCAGTGTCACGCAGTCCGCCGCGTGGATCAATGGATCTATGGTTTTCCCTCGAGTCTTTCCCACGAGGCTTTCCCACGAGGCTTTCCCACAGGGCTGTCCCACGTGCACACGTGGTGGGAGTCGATCCTCGGCTTGAACGTCAAGGCAGTGCAGGGAAAACAGCTTCCTCTGTAATGGACTGACACATCTGGGGGTCTCTTGGAATGGTGGCACGACCCTTGAGTTCCTCTCGCCTTTCCTGTGGAGAGCGCCGCCTTTTGAGATGCGACGGGAACGCCGGGAATTCTTTCCCTACGAAACAGGGAAAGGATCCCTCATCTCGAGCTAGGAGGCGGAAACGGGGCTCCCCTGGATGTGTGCGGGACCCCACGTGCTTCCTCTCGAGTGGAGACGGGTATGTCGGGAACTTCTTGAGTTGCAGCAAGGGTGTGAAGGACCCTTTGGAAATTCCAGTGGTTAGATGTGATTAGCCTCGAGAAGCCTCAGCGGAAATGGGCCTCATCTCGCCTGGAGGGCAAAACCTCCTGGATTTTCTCGAGTTGCGGCAGGTGCTCTCGACTTACGACGGGGACCTCAGGGACCCGCTCTGGTGGCCTCAGGAAAGGCCAGTCCCCATGCGAGTTCCTCGGGGGCCTCTCGGGATTCCTCTCCCGTCGATGCCGGGGCCTAAGACCTTGTGTGGAGTCGGGGCCGGAACCTGAGGATTACTCTCCAGTACTGACATGGATCTTGGGGTTCTTCTGGAGTCTCCCCAGGGGAGTCAGTCCTCGTCTCGAATTCGGGCATGCACTTGCGCTTACCTCCAGAGCGGTAGCAGCAGTGTCACGCAGTCCACCGCGTGGATCATAGGATCCATGGTTTTCCCTCGAGTCTTTCCCACGAGGCTTTCCCACGAGGCTTTCCCACAGGGCTGTCCCACGTGCACACGTGGTGGGAGTCGATCCTCGGCTTAAACGTCAAGGCAGTGCAGGGAAAACAGGTTCCTCTGGAATGGACTGACACATCTGGGGGACTCTTGGAATGGTGGCACGACCCTGGAGTTCCTCTCGCCTTTCCTGTGGAGAGGGCCTCCTCTTGAGATGCGACGGGAACGCCGGGAATTCTTTCCCTAGGAAACAGGGAAAGGATCCCTCATCTCGAGATAGGAGGCGGAAACGGGGCTCCCCTGGATGTGTGCGGGACCATCGTGCTTCCTCTCGAGTGGAGACGGGTATGTCGGGGAACTTCTTGAGTTGCAGCAAGGTTGAGAAGGACCCTTTGGATGTTCCAGTGGTTAGATGTGTTTAGCCTCGAGAAGCCTCAGCGGAAATGGGCCTCATCTCGCCTGGAGGGCAAAACCTCCTGGATTTTCTCGAGTTGCGACAGGTGCTCTCGACTTACGACGGGGACCTCAGGGACCCGCTATGGTGGCCTCAGGAAAGGCCAGTCCCCATGCGAGTTCCTCGGGGGCCTCTCGGGATTCCTCTCCCGTCGATGCCAGGGCCTAAGACCTTGTGTGGAGTCGGGGCCGGAACCTGAGGACTGCTCTCCAGTGCTGACATGGATCTTGGGGTACTTCTGGAGTCTCCCCAGGGGAGTCAGTCCTCGTCTCGAATGCGGGCATGCACTTGCGTTTTCCTCCAGAGCGGTAGCAGCAGTGTCACGCAGTCCGCCGCCTGGATCAAAGGATCTATGGTTTTCCCTCGACTCTTTCCCACGAGGCTTTCCCACGAGGCTTTCCCACAGGGCTGTCCCACGTGCACAAGTGGTGGGAGTCGATCCTCGGCTTGAACGTCAAGGCAGTGCAGGGAAAACAGCTTCCTCTGAAATGGACTGACATATCTGGGGCCTCTTGGAATGGTGGCACGACCCTGGAGTTCCTCTCGCCTTTCCTGTGGAGAGCGCCTCCTCTTGAGATGCGACGGAAACGCCGGGAATTCTTTCCCTAAGAAACATGGAAAGGATCCCTCATCTCGAGCTAGGAGGCGGAAACGGGGCTCCCCTGGATGTGTGCGGGACCCCACGTGCTTCCTCTCGGGTGGAGATGGGTATGTCGGGGAACTTCTTGAGTTGCAGCAAGGGTGTGAAGGACCCTTTGGAAGTTCCAGTGGTTAGATGTGATTAGCCTCGAGAAGCCTCAGCGGAAATGGGCCTCATCTCGCCTGGAGGGCAAAACCTCCTGGATTTTCTCGAGTTGCGGCAGGTGCTCTCGACTTACGACGGGGACCTCATGGACCCGCTCTGGTGGCCTCAGGAAAGGCCAGTCCCCATGCGAGTTCCTCGGGGGCCTCTCGGGATTCCTCTCCCGTCGATGCCGGGGCCTAAGACCTTGTGTGGAGTCGGGGCCGGAACCTGAGGATTCTTCTCCAGTGCTGACATGGATCTTGGGGTACTTCTGGAGTCTCCCCAGGGGAGTCAGTCCTCGTCTCGAATGCGGGCATGCACTTGGGCTTTCCTCCAGAGCGGTAGCAGCAGTGTCACGCAGTCCGCCGCGTGGATCAATGGATCTATGGTTTTCCCTCGAGTCTTTCCCACGAGGCTTTCCCACGAGGCTTTCCCACAGGGCTGTCCCACGTGCACACGTGGTGGGAGTCGATCCTCGGCTTGAACGTCAAGGCAGTGCAGGGAAAACAGCTTCCTCTGTAATGGACTGACACATCTGGGGGTCTCTTGGAATGGTGGCACGACCCTTGAGTTCCTCTCGCCTTTCCTGTGGAGAGCGCCGCCTCTTGAGATGCGACGGGAACGCCGGGAATTCTTTCCCTACGAAACAGGGAAAGGATCCCTCATCTCGAGCTAGGAGGCGGAAACGGGGCTCCCCTGGATGTGTGCGGGACCCCACGTGCTTCCTCTCGAGTGGAGACGGGTATGTCGGGAATTTCTTGAGTTGCAGCAAGGGTGTGAAGGACCCTTTGGAAATTCCAGTGGTTAGATGTGATTAGCCTCGAGAAGCCTCAGCGGAAATGGGCCTCATCTCGCCTGGAGGGCAAAACCTCCTGGATTTTCTCGAGTTGCGACAGGTGCTCTCGACTTACGACGGGGACCTCAGGGACCCGCTCTGGTGGCCTCAGGAAAGGCCAGTCCCCATGCGAGTTCCTCGCGGGCGTCTCGGGATTCCTCTCCCGTCGATGCCGGGGCCTAAGACCTTGTGTGGAGTCGGGGCCGGAACCTGAGGATTCCTCTCCAGTGCTGACATGGATCTTGGGGTTCTTCTGGAGTCTCCCCAGGGGAGTCAGTCCTCGTCTCGAATGCGGGCATGCACTTGCGCTTTCCTCCAGAGCGCTAGCAGCAGTGTCACGCAGTCCGCCGCGTGCAACAAAGGATCTATGGTTTTGCCTCGAGTCTTTCGCACGAGGCTTTCCCATGAGGCTTTCCCACAGGGCTGTCCCACGTGCACACGTGGTGGGAGTCGATCCTCAGCTTGAACGTCAAGGCAGTGCAGGGAAAACAGGTTCCTCTGGAATGGACTGACACATCTGGGGGACTCTTGGAATGGTGGCACGACCCTGGAGTTCCTCTCGCCTTTCCTGTGGAGAGCGCCTCCTCTTGAGATGCGACGGGAACGCCGGGAATTCTTTCCCTACGAAACAGGGAAAGGATCCCTCATCTCGAGATAGGAGGCGGAAACGGGGCTCCCCTGGATGTGTGCGGGACCATCGTGCTTCCTCTCGAGTGGAGACGGGTATGTCGGGGAACTTCTTGAGTTGCAGCAAGGTTGAGAAGGACCCTTTGGATGTTCCAGTGGTTAGATGTGTTTAGCCTCGAGAAGCCTCAGCGGAAATGGGCCTCATCTCGCCTGGAGGGCAAAACCTCCTGGATTTTCTCGAGTTGCGACAGGTGCTCTCGACTTACGACGGGGACCTCAGGGACCCGCTATGGTGGCCTCAGGAAAGGCCAGTCCCCATGCGAGTTCCTCGGGGGCCTCTCGGGATTCCTCTCCCGTCGATGCCAGGGCCTAAGACCTTGTGTGGAGTCGGGGCCGGAACCTGAGGATTCCTCTCCAGTGCTGACATGGATCTTGGGGTACTTCTGGAGTCTCCCCAGGGGAGTCAGTCCTCGTCTCGAATACGGGCATGCACTTGCGTTTTCCTCCAGAGCGGTAGCAGCAGTGTCACGCAGTCCGCCGCGTGGATCAAAGGATCTATGGTTTTCCCTCGACTCTTTCCCACGAGGCTTTCCCACGAGGCTTTCCCACAGGGCTGTCCCACGTGCACACGTGGTGGGAGTCGATCCTCGGCTTGAACGTCAAGGCAGTGCAGGGAAAACAGCTTCCTCTGAAATGGACTGACATATCTGGGGCCTCTTGGAATGATGGCACGACACTGGAGTTCCTCTCGCCTTTCCTGTGGAGAGCGCCTCCTCTTGAGATGCGACGGAAACGCCGGGAATTCTTTCCCTAAGAAACAGGGAAAGGATCCCTCATCTCGAGCTAGGAGGCGGAAACGGGGCTCCCCTGGATGTGTGCGGGACCCCACGTGCTTCCTCTTGGGTGGAGATGGGTATGTCGGGGAACTTCTTGAGTTGCAGCAAGGGTGTCAAGGACCCTTTGGAAGTTCCAGTGGTTAGATGTGATTAGCCTCGAGAAGCCTCAGCGGAAATGGGCCTCATCTCGCCTGGAGGGCAAAACCTCCTGGATTTTCTCGAGTTGCGGCAGGTGCTCTCGACTTACGACGGGGACCTCATGGACCCGCTCTGGTGGCCTCAGGAAAGGCCAGTCCCCATGCGAGTTCCTCGGGGGCCTCTCGGGATTCCTCTCCCGTCGATGCCGGGGCCTAAGACCTTGTGTGGAGTCGGGGCCGGAACCTGAGGATTCTTCTCCAGTGCTGACATGGATCTTGGGGTACTTCTGGAGTCTCCCCAGGGGAGTCAGTCCTCGTCTCGAATGCGGGAATGCACTTGCGCTTTCCTCCAGAGCGGTAGCAGCAGTGTCACGCAGTCCGCCGCGTGGATCAATGGATCTATGGTTTTCCCTCGAGTCTTTCCCACGAGGCTTTCCCACGAGGCTTTCCCACAGGGCTGTCCCACGTGCACACGTGGTGGGAGTCGATCCTCGGCTTGAACGTCAAGGCAGTGCAGGGAAAACAGCTTCCTCTGTAATGGACTGACACATCTGGGGGTCTCTTGGAATGGTGGCACGACCCTTGAGTTCCTCTCGCCTTTCCTGTGGAGAGCGCCGCCTCTTGAGATGCGACGGGAACGCCGGGAATTCTTTCCCTACGAAACAGGGAAAGGATCCCTCATCTCGAGCTAGGAGGCGGAAACGGGGCTCCCCTGGATGTGTGCGGGACCCCACGTGCTTCCTCTCGAGTGGAGACGGGTATGTCGGGAACTTCTTGAGTTGCAGCAAGGGTGTGAAGGACCCTTTGGAAATTCCAGTGGTTAGATGTGATTAGCCTCGAGAAGCCTCAGCGGAAATGGGCCTCATCTCGCCTGGAGGGCAAAACCTCCTGGATTTTCTCGAGTTGCGGCAGGTGCTCTCGACTTACGATGGGGACCTCAGGGACCCGCTCTGGTGGCCTCAGGAAAGGCCAGTCCCCATGCGAGTTCCTCGCGGGCGTCTCGGGATTCCTCTCCCGTCGATGCCGGGGCCTAAGACCTTGTGTGGAGTCGGGGCCGGAACCTGAGGATTCCTCTCCAGTGCTGACATGGATCTTGGGGTTCTTCTGGAGTCTCCCCAGGGGAGTCAGTCCTCGTCTCGAATGCGGGCATGCACTTGCGCTTTCCTCCAGAGCGCTAGCAGCAGTGTCACGCAGTCCGCCGCGTGGATCAAAGGATCTATGGTTTTGCCTCGAGTCTTTCCCCCGAGGCTTTCCCATGAGGCTTTCCCACAGGGTTGTCCCACGTGCACACGTGGTGGGAGTCGATCCTCGGCTTGAACGTCAAGGCAGTGCAGGGAAAACAGGTTCCTCTGGAATGGACTGACACATCTGGTGGTCTCTTGGAATGGTGCCACGATCCTGGAGTTCCTCTCGCCTTTCCTGTGGAGAGCGCCTCCTCTTGAGATGCGACGGGAACGCCGGGAATTCTTTCCCTACGAAACAGGGAAAGGATCCCTCATCTCGAGCTAGGAGGCGGAAACGGGGCTCCCCTGGATGTGTGCGGGACCCCACGTGCTTCCTCTCGAGTGGAGACGGGTATGTCGGGGAACTTCTTGAGTTGCAGCAAGGGTGTGAAGGACCCTTTGGAAGTTCAAGTGGTTAGACGTGATTAGCCTCGAGAAGCCTCAGCGGAAATGGGCCTCATCTCGCCTGGAGGGCAAAAACTACTGGATTTTCTCGAGTTGCGGCAGGTGCTCTCGACTTACGACGGGGACCTCAGGGACCCGCTCTGGTGGCCTCAGGAAAGGCCAGTCCCCATGCGAGTTCCTCGGGGGCCTCTCGGGATTCCTCTCCCGTCGATGCCGGGGCCTAAGACCTTGTGTGGAGTCGGGGCCGGAACCTGAGGATTACTCTCCAGTGCTGACATGGATCTTGGGGTTCTTCTGGAGTCTCCCCAGGGGAGTCAGTCCTCGTCTCGAATTCGGGCATGCACTTGCCCTTTCCTCCAGAGCGGTAGCAGCAGTGTCACGCAGTCCACCGCGTGGATCATAGGATCTATGGTTTTCCCTCGAGTCTTTCCCACGAGGCTTTCCCACGAGGCTTTCCCACAGGGCTGTCCCACGTGCACACGTGGTGGGAGTCGATCCTCGGCTTAAACGTCAAGGCAGTGCAGGGAAAACAGGTTCCTCTGGAATGGACTGACACATCTGGGGGACTCTTGGAATGGTGGCACGACCCTGGAGTTCCTCTCGCCTTTCCTGTGGAGAGGGCCTCCTCTTGAGATGCGACGGGAACGCCGGGAATTCTTTCCCTAGGAAACAGGGAAAGGATCCCTCATCTCGAGATAGGAGGCGGAAACGGGGCTCCCCTGGATGTGTGCGGGACCATCGTGCTTCCTCTCGAGTGGAGACGGGTATGTCGGGGAACTTCTTGAGTTGCAGCAAGGTTGAGAAGGACCCTTTGGATGTTCCAGTGGTTAGATGTGTTTAGCCTCGAGAAGCCTCAGCGGAAATGGGCCTCATCTCGCCTGGAGGGCAAAACCTCCTGGATTTTCTCGAGTTGCGACAGGTGCTCTCGACTTACGACGGGGACCTCAGGGACCCGCTCTGGTGGCCTCAGGAAAGGCCAGTCCCCATGCGAGTTCCTCGGGGGCCTCTCGGGATTCCTCTCCCGTCGATGCCAGGGCCTAAGACCTTGTGTGGAGTCGGGGCCGGAACCTGAGGATTGCTCTCCAGTGCTGACATGGATCTTGGGGGTACTTCTGGAGTCTCCCCAGGGGAGTCAGTCCTCGTCTCGAATGCGGGCATGCACTTGCGTTTTCCTCCAGAGCGGTAGCAGCAGTGTCACGCAGTCCGCCGCCTGGATCAAAGGATCTATGGTTTTCCCTCGACTCTTTCCCACGAGGCTTTCCCACGAGGCTTTCCCACAGGGCTGTCCCACGTGCACACGTGGTGGGAGTCGATCCTCGGCTTGAACGTCAAGGCAGTGCAGGGAAAACAGCTTCCTCTGAAATGGACTGACATATCTGGGGCCTCTTGGAATGGTGGCACGACCCTGGAGTTCCTCTCGCCTTTCCTGTGGAGAGCGCCTCCTCTTGAGATGCGACGGAAACGCCGGGAGTTCTTTCCCTAAGAAACAGGGAAAGGATCCCTCATCTCGAGCTAGGAGGCGGAAACGGGGCTCCCCTGGATGTGTGCGGGACCCCACGTGCTTCCTCTCGGGTGGAGATGGGTATGTCGGGGAACTTCTTGAGTTGCAGCAAGGGTGTGAAGGACCCTTTGGAAATTCCAGTGGTTAGATGTGATTAGCCTCGAGAAGCCTCAGCGGAAATGGGCCTCATCTCGCCTGGAGGGCAAAACCTCCTGGATTTTCTCGAGTTGCGGCAGGTGCTCTCGACTTACGACGGGGACCTCATGGACCCGCTCTGGTGGCCTCAGGAAAGGCCAGTCCCCATGCGAGTTCCTCGGGGGCCTCTCGGGATTCCTCTCCCGTCGATGCCGGGGCCTAAGACCTTGTGTGGAGTCGGGGCCGGAACCTGAGGATTCTTCTCCAGTGCTGACATGGATCTTGGGGTACTTCTGGAGTCTCCCCAGGGGAGTCAGTCCTCGTCTCGAATGCGGGCATGCACTTGGGCTTTCCTCCAGAGCGGTAGCAGCAGTGTCACGCAGTCCGCCGCGTGGATCAATGGATCTATGGTTTTCCCTCGAGTCTTTCCCACGAGGCTTTCCCACGAGGCTTTCCCACAGGGCTGTCCCACGTGCACACGTGGTGGGAGTCGATCCTCGGCTTGAACGTCAAGGCAGTGCAGGGAAAACAGGTTCCTCTGTAATGGACTGACACATCTGGGGGTCTCTTGGAATGGTGGCACGACCCTTGAGTTCCTCTCGCCTTTCCTGTGGAGAGCGCCGCCTCTTGAGATGCGACGGGAACGCCGGGAATTCTTTCCCTACGAAACAGGGAAAGGATCCCTCATCTCGAGCTAGGAGGCGGAAACGGGGCTCCCCTGGATGTGTGCGGGACCCCAAGTGCTTCCTCTCGAGTGGACACGGGTATGTCGGGAACTTCTTGAGTTGCAGCAAGGGTGTGAAGGACCCTTTGGAAATTCCAGTGGTTAGATGTGATTAGCCTAGAGAAGCCTCAGCGGAAATGGGCCTCATCTCGCCTGGAGGGCAAAACCTCCTGGATTTTCTCGAGTTGCGGCAGGTGCTCTCGACTTACGACGGGGACCTCAGGGACCCGCTCTGGTGGCCTCAGGAAAGGCCAGTCCCCATGCGAGTTCCTCGGGGGCCTCTCGGGATTCCTCTCCCGTCGATGCCGGGGCCTAAGACCTTGTGTGGAGTCGGGGCCGGAACCTGAGGATTCCTCTCCAGTGCTGACATGGATCTTGGGGTTCTTCTGGAGTCTCCCCAGGGGAGTCAGTCCTCGTCTCGAATGCGGGCATGCACTTGCGCTTTCCTCCAGAGCGGTAGCAGCAGTGTCACGCAGTCCGCCGCGTGGATCAAAGGATCTATGGTTTTGCCTCGAGTCTTTCCCACGAGGCTTTCCCATGAGGCTTTCCCACAGGGCTGTCCCACGTGCACACGTGGTGGGAGTCGATCCTCGGCTTGAACGTCAAGGCAGTGCAGGGAAAACAGGTTCCTCTGGAATGGACTGACACATCTGGGGGTCTCTTGGAATGGTGCCACGATCCTGGAGTTCCTCTTGCCTTTCCTTTGGAGAGCGCCTCCTCTTGAGATGCGACGGGAACGCCGGGAATTCTTTCCCTACAAAACAGGGAAAGGATCCCTCATCTCGAGCTAGGAGGCGGAAACGGGGCTCCCCTGGATGTGTGCGGGACCCCACGTGCTTCCTCTCGAGTGGAGACGGGTATGTCGGGGAACTTCTTGAGTTGCAGCAAGGGTGTGAAGGACCCTTTGGAAGTTCCAGTGGTTAGACGTGATTAGCCTCGAGAAGCCTAAGCGGAAATGTGCCTCAACTCGCCTGGAGGGCAAAACCTCGTGGAATTACTCGAGTTGCGGCAGGTGCTCTCGACTTACGACGGGGACCTCAGGGACCCGCTCTGGTGGCCTCAGGAAAGGCCAGTCCCCATGCGAGTTCCTCGGGGGCCTCTTGGGATTCCTCTCCCGTCGATGCCGGGGCCTAAGACCTTGTGTGGAGTCGGGGCCGGAACCTGAGGATTCCTCTCCAGTGCTGACATGGATCTTGGGGTACTTCTGGAGTCTCCCCAGGGGAGTCAGTCCTCGTCTCGAATGCGGGCATGCACTTGCGCTTTCCTCCAGAGCGGTAGCAGCAGTGTCACGCAGTCCGCCGCGTGGATCAAAGGATCTATGGTTTTCCCTCGAGTCTTTCCCACGAGGCTTTCCCACGAGGTTTTCCCACAGGGCTGTCCCACGTGCACACGTGGTGGGAGTCGATCCTCGGCTTGAACTCAAGGCAGTGCAGGGAAAACAGGTTCCTCTGGAATGGACTGACACATCGGGGGACTCTTGGAATGGTGGCACGACCCTGGAGTTCCTCTCGCCTTTCCTGTGGAGAGCGCCTCCTCTTGAGATGCGACGGGAATGCCGGGAATTCTTTCCCTACGAAATAGGGAAAGGATCCCTCATCTCGACCTAGGAGGCGGAAACGGGGCTCCCCTGGATGTGTGCGGGACCCTCGTGCTTCCTCTCGAGTGGAGACGGGTATGTCGCGGAACTGCTTGAGTTGCAGCAAGGGTGTGAAGGACCCTTTGGAAGTTCCAGTGGTTAGGCGTGATTAGCCTCGAGAAGCCTCAGCAGAAATGGGCCTCATCTCGCCTGGAGGGCAAAACCTCCTGGATTTTCTCGAGTTGCGGCAGGTGCTCTCGACTTACGACGGGGACCTCAGGGACCCGCTCTGGTGGCCTCAGGAAAGGCCAGTCCCCATGCGAGTTCCTCGGGGGCCTCTCGGGATTCCTCTCCCGTCGATGCCGGGGCCTAAGACCTTGTGTGGAGTCGGGGCCGGAACCTGAGGATTCCTCTCCAGTGCTGACATGGATCTTGGGGTACTTCTGGAGTCTCCCCAGGGGAGTCAGTCCTCGTCTCGAATGCGGACATGCACTTGCGCTTTCCTCCAGGGCGGTAGCAGCAGTGTCACTCAGTCCGCCGCGTGGATCAAAGGACCTATGGTTTTCCCTCGAGTCTTTCCCACGAGGCTTTCCCACGAGGCTTTCCCACAGGGCTGTCCCACGTGAACACGTGGTGGGAGTCGATCCTCGGCTTGAACGTCAAGGCAGTGCAGGGAAAACAGGTTCCTCTGGAATGGACTGACACATCTGGGGGACTCTTGGAATGGTGGCACGACCCTGGAGTTCCTCTCGCCTTTCCTGTGGAGAGCGCCTCCACTTGAGATGCGACGGGAACGTCGGGAATTCTTTCCCTACGAAACAGGGAAAGGATCCCTCATCTCGAGCTAGGAGGCGGAAACGGGGTTCCCCTGGATGTGTGCGGGACCTTCGTGCTTCCTCTCGAGTGGAGACGGGAATGTCGGGGAACTTCTTGAGTTGCAGCAAGGGTGTGAAGGACACTTTGGAAGTTCCAGTGGTTAGATTTGATTAGCCTCGAGAAGCCTCAGCGGAAATGGGCCTCATCTCGCCTGGAGGGCAAAACCTCCTGGATTTTCTCGAGTTGCGGCAGGTGCTCTCGACTTACGACGGGGACCTCAGGGACCCGCTCTGGTGGCCTCAGGAAAGGACAGTCCCCATGCGAGTTCCTCGGGGGCCTCTCGGGATTCCTCTCCCGTCGATGCCGGGGCCTAAGACCTTGTGTGGAGTCGGGGCCGGAACCTGAGGATTCCTCTCCAGTGCTGACATGGATCTTGGGGTACTTCTGGAGTCTCCCCAGGGGAGTCAGTCCTCGTCTCGAATGCGGGCATGCACTTGCCCTTTCCTCCAGAGCGGTAGCAGCAGTGTCACGCAGTCCGCCGCGTGGATCAAAGGATCTATGTTTTTCCCTAGAGTCTTTCCCACGAGGCTTTCCCACGAGGCTTTCCCACAGGGCTGTCCCACGTGCACACGTGGTGGGAGTCGATCCTCAGCTTGAAAGTCAAGGCAGTGCAGGGAAAACAGGTTCGTCTGAAATGGACTGACACATCTGGGGGACTCTTGGAATGGTGGCACGACCCTGGAGTTCCTCTCGCCTTTCCTGTGGAGAGCGCCTCCTCTTGAGATGCCACGGGAACGCCGGGAATTCTTTCCCTACGAAACAGGGAAAGGATCCCTCATCTCGAGCTAGGAGGCGGAAACGGGGCTCCCCTGGATGTGTGCGGGACCCTCGTGCTTTCTCTCGAGTGGAGACGGGTATGTCGGGGAACTTCTTGAGTTGCAGCAAGGGTGAGAAGGACCCTTAGGAAGTTCCAGTGGTTAGACGTGATTAGCCTCGAGAAGCCTCAGCGGAAATGGGCCTCATCTCGCCTGGAGGGCAAAACCTCCTGGATTTTCTCGAGTTGCGGCAGGTGCTCTCGACTTACGACAGGGACCTCAGGGACCCGCTCTGGTGGCCTCAGGAAAGGCCAGTCCTCATGCGAGTTCCTCGGGGGCCTCTCGGGATTCCTCTCCCGTCGATGCCGGGGCCTATGACCTTGTGTGGAGTCGGGGCCGGAACCTGAGGTTTCCTCTCCAGTGCTGACATGGATCTTGGGGTACTTCTGGAGTCTCCCCAGGGGAGTCAGTCCTCGTCTCGAATGCGGGCATGCACTTGCGCTTTCCCCCAGAGCGGTAGCAGCAGTGTCACGCAGTCCGCCGGGTGGATCAAAGGATCTATGGTTTTCCCTCGAGTCTTTCCCACGAGGCTTTCCCACGAGGCTTTCCCACAGGGCTGTCCCACGTGCACACGTGGTGGGAGTCGATCCTCGGCTTGAACGTCAAGGCAGTGCAGGGAAAACAGGTTCCTCTGGAATGGACTGACACATCCGGGGGAGTCTTGGAATGGTGGCAGGACCCTGGAGTTCCTCTCACCTTTCCTGTGGAGAGCGCCTCCTCTTGAGATGCGATGGGAACGCCGGGAATTCTTTCCCTAAGAAACAGGGAAAGGATCCCTCATCTCGAGCTAGGAGGCGGAAACGGGGCTCCCCTGGATGTGTGCGGGACCCTCGTGCTTCCTCTCGAGTGGAGACGGGTATGTCGGGGAACTTCTTGAGTTGCAGCAAGGGTGAGAAGGACCCTTTGGATGTTCCAGTGGTTAGATGTGATTAGCCTCGAGAAGCCTCAGCGGAAATGGGCCTCATCTCGCCTGGAGGTCAAAACCTCCTGGATTTTCTCGAGTTGCGGCAGGTGCTCTCGACTTACAACGGGGACTTCAGGGACCCGCTCTGGTGGCCTCAGGAAAGGCCTGTCCCCACGCGAGTTCCTCGGGGGCCTCTCGGGATTCCTCTCCCATCGATGCCGGGGCCTAAGACCTTGTGTGGAGTCGGGGCCGGAACCTGAGGATTCCTCTCCAGTGCTGACATGGATATTGGGGTACTTCTGGAGTCTCCCCAGGGGAGTCAGTCCTCGTCTCGAATGCGGGCATGCACTTGCGCTTTCCTCCAGAGCGGTAGCAACAGTGTCACGCCGTCCGCCGCGTGGATCAAAGGATCTATGGTTATCCCTCGAGTCTTTCCCACGAGGCTTTCCCACGAGGCTTTTCCACACGGCTGTCCCACGTGCACACGTGGTGGGAGTCGATCCTCGGCTTGAACGTCAAGGCAGTGCAGGGAAAACAGGTTCCTCTGGAATGGACTGACACAACTGGGGGTGTCTTGGAATGGTGCCACGACCCTGGAGTTCCTCTCGCCTTTCCTGTGGAGAGCGCCTCCTCTTGAGATGCGACGGGAACGCCGGGAATTCTTTCCCTACTAAACAGGGAAAGGATCCCTCATCTCGAGCTAGGAGGCGGAAACGGGGCTCCCCTGGATGTGTGCGGGACACCACGTGCTTCCTCTCGAGTGCAGACGGGTATGTCGGGGAACTTCTTGAGTTGCAGCAAGGGTGTGAAGGACCCTTTGGAAGTTCCAGTGGTTAGATGTGATTAGCCTCGAGAAGCCTCAGCGGAAATGGGCCTCATCTCGCCTGGAGGGCAAAACCTCCTGGATGTTCTCGAGTTGCGGCAGGTGCTCTCGACTTACGACGGGGACCTCAGGGACCCGCTCTGGTGGCCTCAGGAAAGGCCAGTCCCCATGCGAGTTCCTCGGGGGCCTCTCGGGATTCCTCTCCCGTCGATGCCGGGGCCTAAGACCTTGTGTGGAGTCGGGGCCGGAACCTAAGGATTCCTCTCCAGTGCTGACATGGATCTTGGGGTACTTCTGGAGTCTCCCCAGGGGAGTCAGTCCTCGTCTCGAATGCGGGCATGCACTTGCGCTTTCCTCCAGGGCGGTAGCAGCAGTGTCACGCAATCTGCCGCGTGGATCAAAGGATCTATGGTTTTCCCTCGAGTCTTTCCCACGAGGCTTTCCCACGAGGCTTTCCCACAGGGCTGTCCCACGTGCATACGTGGTGGGAGTCGATCCTCAGCTTGAACGTCAAGGCAGTGCAGGGAAAACAGGTTCCTCTGGAATGGACTGACACATCTGGGGGACTCTTGGAATTGTGGCACGACCCTGGAGTTCCTCTCGCCTTTCCTGTGGAGAGCGCCTCCTCTTGAGATGCGACGGGAACGCCGGGAATTCTTTCCCTACGAAACAGGGAAAGGATCCCTCATCTCGAGCAAGGAGGCGGAAACGGGGCTCCCCTGGATGTGTGCCGGACCCTCGTGATTCCTCTCGAGTGGAGACGAGTATGTCGGGGAACTTCTTGAGTTGCAGCAAGGGTGAGAAGGACCCTTTGGATGTTCCAGTGGTTAGATGTGATTATCCTCGAGAAACCTCAGCAGAAATGGGCCTCATCTCGCCTGGAGGGCAAAACCTCCTGGATTTTCTCAAGTTGCGGCAGGTGCTCTCGACTTAGACGGGGACCTTAGGGACCCGCTCTTGTGGCCTCAGGAAAGGCCAGTCCCCATGCGAGTTCCTCGGGGGCCTCTCGGGATTCCTCTCCCGTCGATGCCGGGGCCTAAGACCTTGTGTGGAATCGGGGTCGGAACCTGAGGATTCCTCTCCAGTGCTGACATGGATCTTGGGGTACTTCTGGAGTCTCCCCAGGGGAGTCAGTCCTCGTCTCGAATGCGGGCATGCACTTGCGCTTTCCTCCAGAGCGGTAGCAGCAGTGTCACGCAATCTGCCGCGTGGATCAAAGGATCTATGGTTTTCCCTCGAGTCTTTCCCACGAGGCTTTCCCACGAGGCTTTCCCACAGCGCTGTCCCACGTGCACACGTGATGGGAGTCGATCCTCAGCTTGAACGTCAAGGCAGTGCAGGGAAAACAGGTTCCTCTGGAATGGACTGACACATCTGGGGGACTCTTGGAATTGTGGCACGACCCTGGAGTTCCTCTCGCCTTTCCTGTGGAGAGCGCCTCCTCTTGAGATGCGACGGGAACGCCGGGAATTCTTTCCCTACGAAACAGGGAAAGGATCCCTCATCTCGAGCTAGGAGGCGGAAACGGGGCTCCCCTGGATGTGTGCCGGACCCTCGTGATTCCTCTCGAGTGGAGACGGGTATGTCGGGGAACTTCTTGAGTTGCAGCAAGGGTGAGAAGGACCCTTTGGATGTTCCAGTGGTTAGATGTGATTATCCTCGAGAAACCTCAGCAGAAATGGGCCTCATCTCGCCTGGAGGGCAAAACCTCCTGGATTTTCTCAAGTTGCGGCAGGTGCTCTCGACTTACGACGGGGACCTTAGGGACCCGCTCTGGTGGCCTCAGAAAAGGCCAGTCCCCATGCGAGTTCCTCGGGGGCCTCTCGGGATTCCTCTCCCGTCGATGCCGGGGCCTAAGACCTTGTGTGGAATCGGGGCCGGAACCTGAGGATTCCTCTCCAGTGCTGACATGGATCTTGGGGTACTTCTGGAGTCTCCCCAGGGGAGTCAGTCCTCGTCTCGAATGCGGGCATGCACTTGCGCTTTCCTCCAGGGCGGTAGCAGCAGTGTCACGCAGTCCGCCGCGTGGATCAAAGGATCTATGGTTTTCCCTCGAGTCTTTCCCACGAGGCTTTCCCACGAGGCTTTCCCACAGGGCTGTCCCACGTGCACACGTGGTGGGAGTCGATCCTCGGCTTGAACGTCAAGGCAGTGCAGGGAAAACAGGTTCCTCTGGAATGGACTGACACATCTGGGGGACTCTTGGAATGGTGGCACGACCCTTGAGTTCCTCTCGCCTTTCCTGTGGAGAGCGCCTCCTCTTGAGATGCGACGGGATCGCCGGGAATTCTTTCCCTATGAAACAGGGAAAGGATCCCTCATCTCGAGCTAGGAGGCGGATACGGGGCTCCCCTGGATGTGTGCGGGACCCCACGTGCTTCCTCTCGAGTGGAGACGGGTATGTCGGGGAAATTCTTGAGTTGCAGCAAGGGTGTGAAAGACCCTTTGGAAGCTCCAGTGGTTAGACGTGATTAGCCTCGAGAAGCCTCAGCGGAAATGGGCCTCATCTCGCCTGGAGGGCAAAACCTCCTGGATTTTCTCGAGTTGCGGCAGGTGCTCTCGACTTACGACGGGGACCTCAGGGACCCGCTCTGGTGGCCTCAGGAAAGGCCAGTCCCCATGCGAGTTCCTCGGGGGCCTCTCGGGATTCCTCTCCCGTCGATGCCGGGGCCTAAGACCTTGTGTGGAGTCGGGGCCGGAACCTGAGGATTCCTCTCCAGTGCTGACATGGATCTTGGGGTACTTCTGGAGTCTCCCCAGGGGAGTCAGTCCTCGTCTCGAATGCGGGCATGCACTTGCGCTTTCCTCCAGAGCGGTAGCAGCAGTGTCACGCAGTCCGCCGCGTGGATCAAAGGATCTATGGTTTTCCCTCGAGTCTTTCCCACGAGGCTTTCCCACGAGGCTTTCCCACAGGGCTGTCCCACGTGCACACGTGGTGGGAGTCGATCCTCGGCTTGAACTCAAGGCAGTGCAGGGAAAACAGATTCCTCTGGAATGGACAGACAAATCTCGGGGACTCTTGGAATGGTGGCACGACCATGGAGTTCCTCTCGCCTTTCCTGTGGAGAGCGCATCCTCTTGAGATGCCACGGGAACGCCGGGAATTCTTTCCCTACGAAACAGGGAAAGGATCCCTCATCTCGAGCTAGGAGGCGGAAACGGGGCTCCCCTGGATGTGTGCGGGACCCTCGTGCTTCCTCTCGAGTGGAGACGGGTATGTCGCGGAACTGCTTGAGTTGCAGCAAGGGTGTGAAGGACCCTTTGGAAGTTCCAGTGGTTAGACGTGATTAGCCTCGAGAAGCCTCAGCGGAAATGGGCCTCATCTCGCCTGGAGGGCAAAACCTCCTGGATTTTCTCGAGTTGCGGCAGGTGCTCTCGACTTACGACGGGGACCTCAGGGACCCGCTCTGGTGGCCTCAGGAAAGGCCAGTCCCCATGCGAGTTCCTCGGGGGCCTCTCGGGATTCCTCTCCCGTCGATGCCGGGGCCTAAGACCTTGTGTGGAGTCGGGACCGGAACTTGAGGATTCCTCTCTAGTGCTGACATGGATCTTGGGGTACTTCTGGAGTCTCCCCAGGGGAGTCAGTCCTCGTCTCGAATGCGGGCATGCACTTGCGCTTTCCTCCAGAGCGGTAGCAGCAGTGTAACGCAGTCCGCCGCGTGGATCAAAGGATCTATGGTTTTCCCTCGAGTCTATCCCACGAGGCTTTCCCACGAGGCTTTCCCACAGGGCTGTCCCACGTGCACACGTGGTGGGAGTCGATCCTCGGCTTGAACGTCAAGGCAGTGCAGGGAAAACAGGTTCCTCTGGAATGGACTGTCACATCTGGGGGACTCTTGGAATGGTGGCACGACCCTGGAGTTCCTCTCGCCTTTCCTGTGGAGAGCGCCTCCTCTTGAGATGCGACGGGAACGCCGGGAATTCTTTCCCTACGAAACAGGGAAAGGATCCCTCATCTCGAACTAGGAGGCGGAAACGGGGCTCCCCTGGATGTGTGCGGGACCCCACGTGCTTCCTCTCGAGTGGAGATGGGTATGTCGGGGAAATTCTTGAGTTGCAGCAAGGGTGTGAAGGACCCTTTGGAAGTTCCAGTGGTTAGACGTGATTAGCCTCGAGAAGCCTCAGCGGAAATGGGCCTCATCTCGCCTGGAGGGCAAAACCTCCTGGATTTTCTCGAGTTGCGGCAGGTGCTCTCGACTTACGACGTGGACCTCAGGGACCCGCTCTGGTGGCCTCAGGAAAGGCCAGTCCCCATGCGAGTTCCTCGGGGTCCTCTCGGGATTCCTCTCCCGTCGATGCCGGGGCCTAAGACCTTGTGTGGAGTCGGGGCCGGAACCTGATGATTCCTCTCCAGTGCTGACATGGATCTTGGGGTACTTCTGGAGTCTCCCTAGGGGAGTCAGTCCTCG
Source organism: Ovis canadensis (assembly GCF_042477335.2). Classification (NCBI taxonomy): domain Eukaryota; kingdom Metazoa; phylum Chordata; class Mammalia; order Artiodactyla; family Bovidae; genus Ovis; species Ovis canadensis. Next base: position 3,972,203 of record NC_091249.1, on the reverse strand, counting down.
TCTCGAATGCGGGCATGCACTTGCGCTTTCCCCCAGGGCGGTAGCAGCAGTGTCACGCAGTCCGCCGCGTGGATCAAAGGATCTATGGTTTTCCCTCGAGTCTTTCCCACGAGGCTTTACCACGAGGCTTTCCCACAGGGCTGTCCCACGTGCACACGTGGTGGGAGTCGATCCTCGGCTTGAACGTCAAGGCAGTGCAGGGAAAACAGGTTCCTCTGGAATGGACTGACACATCTGGGGGACTCTTGGAATGGTGGCACGACCCTGGAGTTCCTCTCGCCTTTCCTGTGGAGAGCGCCTCCTCTTGAGATGCGACGGGAACGCCGGGAATTCTTTCCCTACGAAACAGGGAAAGGATCCCTCATCTCGAGCTAGGAGACGGAAACGGGGCTCCCCTGGATGTGTGCGGGACCCCACGTACTTCCTCTCGAGTGGAGACGGGTATGTCGGGGAACATCTTGAGTTGCAGCAAGGGTGTGAAGGACCCTTTGGAAGTTCCAGTGGTTAGACGTGATTAGCCTCGAGAAGCCTCAGCGGAAATGGGCCTCATCTCGCCTGGAGGGCAAAACCTCCTGGATTTTCTCGAGTTGCGGCAGGTGCTCTCGACTTACGACGGGGACCTCAGGGACCCGCTCTGGTGGCCTCAGGAAAGGCCAGTCCCCATGCGAGTTCCTCGGGGGCCTCTCGGGATTCCTCTCCCGTCGATGCCGGGGCCTAAGACCTTGTGTGGAGTCGGGGCCGGAACCTGAGGATTCCTCTCCAGTGCTGACATGGATCTTGGGGTACTTCTGGAGTCTCCCTAGGGGAGTCAGTCCTCGTCTCGAATGCGGGCATGCACTTGCGCTTTCCCCCAGGGCGGTAGCAGCAGTGTCACGCAGTCCGCCGCGTGGATCAAAGGATCTATGGTTTTCCCTCGAGGCTTTCCCACGAGGCTTTCCCACGAGGCTTTCCCACAGGGCTGTCCCACGTGCACACGTGGTGGGAGTCGATCCTCGGCTTGAACTCAAGGCAGTGCAGGGAAAACAGGTTCCTCTGGAATGGACAGACAAATCTGGGGGACTCTTGGAATGGTGGCACGACCCTGGAGTTCCTCTCGCCTTTCCTGTGGAGAGCGCCTCCTCTTGAGATGCGACGGGAACGCCGGGAATTCTTTCCCTACGAAACAGGGAAAGGATCCCTCATCTCGAGCTAGGAGGCGGATACGGGGCTCCCCTGGATGTGTGCGGGACCCCACGTGCTTCCTCTCGAGTGGAGACGGGTATGTCGGGGAAATTCTTGAGTTGCAGCAAGGGTGTGAAAGACCCTTTGGAAGTTCCAGTGGTTAGACGTGATTAGCCTCGAGAAGCCTCAGCGGAAATGGGCCTCATCTCGCCTGGAGGGCAAAACCTCCTGGATTTTCTCGAGTTGCGGCAGGTGCTCTCGACTTACGACGGGGACCTCAGGGACCCGCTCTGGTGGCCTCAGGAAAGGCCAGTCCCCATGCGAGTTCCTCGGGGGCCTCTCGGGATTCCTCTCCCGTCGATGCCGGGGCCTAAGACCTTGTGTGGAGTCGGGGCCGGAACCTGAGGATTCCTCTCCAGTGCTGACATGGATCTTGGGGTACTTCTGGAGTCTCCCCAGGGGAGTCAGTCCTCGTCTCGAATGCGGGCATGCACTTGCGCTTTCCTCCAGAGCGGTAGCAGCAGTGTCACGCAGTCCGCCGCGTGGATCAAAGGATCTATGGTTTTCCCTCGAGTCTTTCCCACGAGGCTTTCCCACGAGGCTTTCCCACAGGGCTGTCCCACGTGCACACGTGGTGGGAGTCGATCCTCGGCTTGAACTCAAGGCAGTGCAGGGAAAACAGATTCCTCTGGAATGGACAGACAAATCTCGGGGACTCTTGGAATGGTGGCACGACCATGGAGTTCCTCTCGCCTTTCCTGTGGAGAGCGCATCCTCTTGAGATGCCACGGGAACGCCGGGAATTCTTTCCCTACGAAACAGGGAAAGGATCCCTCATCTCGAGCTAGGAGGCGGAAACGGGGATCGCCTGGATGTGTGCGGGACCCTCGTGCTTCCTCTCGAGTGGAGACGGGTATGTCGCGGAACTGCTTGAGTTGCAGCAAGGGTGTGAAGGACCCTTTGGAAGTTCCAGTGGTTAGACGTGATTAGCCTCGAGAAGCCTCAGCGGAAATGGGCCTCATCTCGCCTGGAGGGCAAAACCTCCTGGATTTTCTCGAGATGCGGCAGGTGCTCTCGACTTACGACGGGGACCTCAGGGACCCGCTCTGGTGGCCTCAGGAAAGGCCAGTCCCCATGTGAGTTCCTCGGGGGCCTCTCGGGATTCCTCTCCCGTCGATGCCGGGGCCTAAGACCTTGTGTGGAGTCGGGGCCGGAACCTGAGGATTCCTCTCCAGTGCTGACATGGATCTTGGGGTACTTCTGGAGTCTCCCCAGGGGAGTCAGTCCTCGTCTCGAATGCGGGCATGCACTTGCGCTTTCCTCCAGAGCGGTAGCAGCAGTGTAACGCAGTCCGCCGCGTGGATCAAAGGATCTATGGTTTTCCCTCGAGTCTATCCCACGAGGCTTTCCCACGAGGCTTTCCCACAGGGCTGTCCCACGTGCACACGTGGTGGGAGTCGATCCTCGGCTTGAACGTCAAGGCAGTGCAGGGAAAACAGGTTCCTCTGGAATGGACTGACACATCTGGGGGACTCTTGGAATGGTGGCACGACCCTGGAGTTCCTCTCGCCTTTCCTGTGGAGAGCGCCTCCTCTTGAGATGCGACGGGAACGCCGGGAATTCTTTCCCTACGAAACAGGGAAAGGATCCCTCATCTCGAACTAGGAGGCGGAAACGGGGCTCCCCTGGATGTGTGCGGGACCCCACGTGCTTCCTCTCGAGTGGAGATGGGTATGTCGGGGAAATTCTTGAGTTGCAGCAAGGGTGTGAAGGACCCTTTGGAAGTTCCAGTGGTTAGACGTGATTAGCCTCGAGAAGCCTCAGCGGAAATGGGCCTCATCTCGCCTGGAGGGCAAAACCTCCTGGATTTTCTCGAGTTGCGGCAGGTGCTCTCGACTTACGACGTGGACCTCAGGGACCCGCTCTGGTGGCCTCAGGAAAGGCCAGTCCCCATGCGAGTTCCTCGGGGTCCTCTCGGAATTCCTCTCCCGTCGATGCCGGGGCCTAAGACCTTGTGTGGAGTCGGGGCCGGAACCTGAGGATTCCTCTCCAGTGCTGACATGGATCTTGGGGTACTTCTGGAGTCTCCCTAGGGGAGTCAGTCCTCGTCTCGAATGCGGGCATGCACTTGCGCTTTCCCCCAGGGCGGTAGCAGCAGTGGCACGCAGTCCGCCGCGTGGATCAAAGGATCTATGGTTTTCCCTCGAGTCTTTCCCACGAGGCTTTACCACGAGGCTTTCCCACAGGGCTGTCCCACGTGCACACGTGGTGGGAGTCGATCCTCGGCTTGAACGTCAAGGCAGTGCAGGGAAAACAGGTTCCTCTGGAATGGACTGACACATCTGGGGGACTCTTGGAATGGTGGCACGACCCTGGAGTTCCTCTCGCCTTTCCTGTGGAGAGCGCCTCCTCTTGAGATGCGACGGGAACGCCGGGAATTCTTTCCCTACGAAACAGGGAAAGGATCCCTCATCTCGAGCTAGGAGACGGAAACGGGGCTCCCCTGGATGTGTGCGGGACCCCACGTACTTCCTCTCGAGTGGAGACGGGTATGTCGGGGAACATCTTGAGTTGCAGCAAGGGTGTGAAGGACCCTTTGGAAGTTCCAGTGGTTAGACGTGATTAGCCTCGAGAAGCCTCAGCGGAAATGGGCCTCATCTCGCCTGGAGGGCAAAACCTCCTGGATTTTCTCGAGTTGCGGCAGGTGCTCTCGACTTACGACGGGGACCTCAGGGACCCGCTCTGGTGGCCTCAGGAAAGGCCAGTCCCCATGCGAGTTCCTCGGGGGCCTCTCGGGATTCCTCTCCCGTCGATGCCGGGGCCTAAGACCTTGTGTGGAGTCGGGGCCGGAACCTGAGGATTCCTCTCCAGTGCTGACATGGATCTTGGGGTACTTCTGGAGTCTCCCTAGGGGAGTCAGTCCTCGTCTCGAATGCGGGCATGCACTTGCGCTTTCCCCCAGGGCGGTAGCAGCAGTGTCACGCAGTCCGCCGCGTGGATCAAAGGATCTATGGTTTTCCCTCGAGTCTTTCCCACGAGGCTTTACCACGAGGCTTTCCCAAAGGGCTGTCCCACGTGCACACGTGGTGGGAGTCGATCCTCGGCTTGAACGTCAAGGCAGTGCAGGGAAAACAGGTTCCTCTGGAATGGACTGACACATCTGAGGGACTCTTGGAATGGTGGCACGACCCTGGAGTTCCTCTCGCCTTTCCTGTGGAGAGCGCCTCCTCTTGAGATGCGACGGGAACGCCGGGAATTCTTTCCCTACGAAACAGGGAAAGGATCCCTCATCTCGAGCTAGGAGACGGAAACGGGGCTCCCCTGGATGTGTGCGGGACCCCACGTACTTCCTCTCGAGTGGAGACGGGTATGTCGGGGAACATCTTGAGTTGCAGCAAGGGTGTGAAGGACCCTTTGGAAGTTCCAGTGGTTAGACGTGATTAGCCTCGAGAAGCCTCAGCGGAAATGGGCCTCATCTCGCCTGGAGGGCAAAACCTCCTGGATTTTCTCGAGTTGCGGCAGGTGCTCTCGACTTACGACGGGGACCTCAGGGACCCGCTCTGGTGGCCTCAGGAAAGGCCAGTCCCCATGCTAGTTCCTCGGGGGCCTCTCGGGATTCCTCTCCCGTCGATGCCGGGGCCTAAGACCTTGTGTGGAGTCGGGGCCGGAACCTGAGGATTCCTCTCCAGTGCTGACATGGATCTTGGGGTACTTCTGGAGTCTCCCCAGGGGAGTCAGTCCTCGTCTCGAATGCGGGCATGCACTTGCGCTTTCCTCCAGGGCGGTAGCAGCAGTGTCACGCAGTCCGCCGCGTGGATCAAAGGATCTATGGCTTTCCCTCGAGTCTTTCCCACGAGGCTTTCCCACGAGGCTTTCCCACAGGGCTGTCCCACGTGCACACGTGGTGGGAGTCGATCCTCGGCTTGAACGTCAAGGCAGTGCAGGGAAAACAGGTTCCTCTGGAATGGACTGACACATCTGGGGGACTCTTGGAATGGTGGCACGACCCTGGAGTTCCTCTCGCCTTTCCTGTGGAGAGCGCCTCCTCTTGAGATGCGACGGGAACGCTGGGAATTCTTTCCCTACAAAACAGGGAAAGGATCCCTCATCTCGAGCTAGGAGGCGGAAACGGGGCTCCCCTGGATGTGTGCGGGACCCCACGTGTTTCCTCTCGAGTGGAGACGGGTATGTCGGGGAACTTCTTGAGTTGCAGCAATGGTGTGAAGGACCCTTTGGAAGTTCCAGTGGTTAGACGTGATTAGCCTCGAGAAGCCTCAGCGGAAATGTGCCTCATCTCGCCTGTAGGGCAAAACCTCCTGAATTTTCTCGAGCTGCGGCAGGTGCTCTCGACTTACGACCAGGACCTCAGGGACCCGCTCTGGTGGCCTCAGGAAAGGCCAGTCCCCATGCGAGTTCCTCGGGGGCCTCTCGGGATTCCTCTCCCGTGGATGCCGGGGCCTAAGACCTTGTGTGGAGTCGGGGCCGGAACCTGAGGATTGCTCTCCAGTGCTGACATGGATCTTGGGGTACTTCTGGAGTCTCCCCAGGGGAGTCAGTCCTCGTCTCGAATGCGGGCATGCACTTGCGCTTACCTCCACAGCGGTAGCAGCAGTGTCACGCAGTCCGCCGCATGGATCAAAGGATCTATGGTTTTCCCTCGAGTCTTTCCCACGAGGCTTTCCCACGAGGCTTTCCCACAGGGCTGTCCCACGTGCACACGTGGTGGGAGTCGATCCTCGGCTTGAACGTCAAGGCAGTGCAGGGAAAACAGGTTCCTCTGGAATGGACTGACACATCCGGGGGAGTCTTGGAATGGTGGCACGACCCTGGAGTTCCTCTCGCCTTTCCTGTTTAGAGCGCCTCCTCTTGAGATGCGACGGGAACGCCGGGAATTCTTTCCCTACGAAACAGGGAAAGGATCCCTCATCTCGAGCTAGGAGGCGGAAACGGGGCTCCCCTGGATGTGTGCGGGACCCCACGTGCTTCCTCTCGAGTGGAGACGGGTATGTCGGGGAACTTCTTCAGTTGCAGCAAGGGTGTGAAGGACCCTTTGGAAGTTCCAGTGGTTAGACGTGATTAGCCTCGAGAAGCCTCAGCGGAAATGGGCCTCATCTCGCCTGGAGGGCAAAACCTCCTGGATTTTCTCGAGTTGCGGCAGGTGCTCTCGACTTACGACGGGGACCTCAGGGACCCGCTCTGGTGGCCTCAGGAAAGGCCAGTCCCCATGCGAGTTCCTCGGCGGCCTCTCGGGATTCCTCTCCCGTCGATGCCGGGGCCTAAGACCTTGTGTGGAGTCGGGGCCGGAACCTGAGGATTGCTCTCCAGTGCTGACATGGATCTTGGGGTACTTCTGGAGTCTCCCCAGGGGAGTCAGTCCTCGTCTCGAATGCGGGCATGCACTTGCGCTTTCCTCCAGAGCGGTAGCAGCAGTGTCCCGCAGTCCGCCGCGTGGATCAAAGGATCTATGGTTTTCCCTCCAGTCTTTCCCACGAGGCTTTCCGACGAGGCTTTCCCACAGGGCTGTCCCACGTGCACACGTGGTGGGAGTCGATCCTCGGCTTGAACGTCAAGGCAGTGCAGGGAAAACAGGTTCCTCTGGAATGGACTGACACATCCGGGGGAGTCTTGGAATGGTGGCACGACCCTGGAGTTCCTCTCGCCTTTCCTGTGGAGAGCGCCTCCTCTTGAGATGCGACGGGAACGCCGGGAATTCTTTCCCTACGAAACAGGGAAAGGATCCCTCATCTCGAGCTAGGAGGCGGAAACGGGGCTCCCCTGGATGTTTGCGGGACCCTCGTGCTTCCTCTCGAGTGGAGACGGGTATGTTGGGGAACTTCTTGAGTTGCAGCAAGGGTGAGAAGGACCCTTTGGATGTTCCAGTGGTTAGATGTGATTAGCCTCGAGAAGCCTCAGCGGAAATGGGCCTCATCTCGCCTGGAGGGCAAAACCTCCTGGATTTTCTCGAGTTGCGGCAGGTGCTCTCGACTTACGACGGGGACCTCAGGGACCCGCTCTGGTGGCCTCAGGAAAGGCCAGTCCCCATGCGAGTTCCTCGGGGGCCTCTCGGGATTCCTCTCCCGTCGATGCCGGGGCCTAAGACCTTGTGTGGAGTCGGGGCCGGAACCTGAGGATTCCTCTCCAGTGCTGACATGGATCTTGGGGTACTTCTGGAGTCTCCCCAGGGGAGTCAGTCCTCGTCTCGAATGCGGGCATGCACTTGCGCTTTCCTCCAGAGCGGTAGCAGCAGTGTCACGCAGTCCGCCGCGTGGATCAAAGGATCTATGGTTTTCCCTCGAGTCTTTCCCACGAGGCTTTCCCACGAGGCTTTCCCACAGGGCTGTCCCACGTGCACACGTGGTGGGAGTCGATCCTCAGCTTGAACGTCAAGGCAGTGCAGGGAAAACAGGTTCCTCTGGAATGGACTGACACATCTGGGGGACTCTTGGAATGGTGGCACGACCCTGGAGTTCCTCTCGCCTTTCCTGTGGAGAGCGCCTCCTCTTGAGATGCGACGGGAACGCCGGGAATTCTTTCCCTACGAAACAGGGAAAGGATCCCTCATCTCGAGCTAGGAGGCGGAAACGGGGCTCCCCTGGATGTGTGCGGGACCCCACGTGCTTCCTCTCGAGTGGAGACGGGTATGTCGGGGAACTTCTTGAGTTGCAGCAAGGGTGTGAAGGACCCTTTGGAAGTTCCAGTGGTTAGACGTGATTAGCCTCGAGAAGCCTCAGCGGAAATGTGCCTCAACTCGCCTGGAGGGCAAAACCTCGTGGAATTTCTCGAGTTGCGGCAGGTGCCCTCGACTTACAACTGGGACCTCAGGGACCCGCTCTGGTGGCCTCAGGAAAGGCCAGTCCCCATGCGAGTTCCTCGGGGGCCTCTCGGGATTCCTCTCCCGTCGATGCCGGGGCCTAAGACCTTGTGTGGAGTCGGGGCCGGAACCTGAGGATTCCTCTCCAGTGCTGACATGGATCTTGGGGTACTTCTGGAGTCTCCCCAGGGGAGTCAGTCCTCGTCTCGAATGCGGGCATGCACTTGCGCTTTCCTCCAGAGCGGTAGCAGCAGTGTCACGCAGTCCGCCGCGTGGATCAAAGGATCTATGGTTTTCCCTCGAGTCTTTCCCACGAGGCTTTCCCACGAGGCTTTCCCACAGGGCTGTCCCACGTGCACACGTGGTGGGAGTCGATCCTCGGCTTGAACTCAAGGCAGTGCAGGGAAAACAGGTTCCTCTGGAATGGACAGACAAATCTGGGGGACTCTTGGAATGGTGGCACGACCCTGGAGTTCCTCTCGCCTTTCCTGTGGAGAGCGCCTCCTCTTGAGATGCGACGGGAACGCCGGGAATTCTTTCCCTACGAAACAGGGAAAGGATCCCTCATCTCGAGCTAGGAGGCGGATACGGGGCTCCCCTGGATGTGTGCGGGACCCCACGTGCTTCCTCTCGAGTGGAGACGGGTATGTCGGGGAAATTCTTGAGTTGCAGCAAGGGTGTGAAAGACCCTTTGGAAGTTCCAGTGGTTAGACGTGATTAGCCTCGAGAAGCCTCAGCGGAAATGGGCCTCATCTCGCCTGGAGGGCAAAACCTCCTGGATTTTCTCGAGTTGCGGCAGGTGCTCTCGACTTACGACGGGGACCTCAGGGACCCGCTCTGGTGGCCTCAGGAAAGGCCAGTCCCCATGCGAGTTCCTCGGGGGCCTCTCGGGATTCCTCTCCCGTCGATGCCGGGGCCTAAGACCTTGTGTGGAGTCGGGGCCGGAACCTGAGGATTCCTCTCCAGTGCTGACATGGATCTTGGGGTACTTCTGGAGTCTCCCCAGGGGAGTCAGTCCTCGTCTCGAATGCGGGCATGCACTTGCGCTTTCCTCCAGAGCGGTAGCAGCAGTGTCACGCAGTCCGCCGCGTGGATCAAAGGATCTATGGTTTTCCCTCGAGTCTTTCCCACGAGGCTTTCCCACGAGGCTTTCCCACAGGGCTGTCCCACGTGCACACGTGGTGGGAGTCGATCCTCGGCTTGAACTCAAGGCAGTGCAGGGAAAACAGATTCCTCTGGAATGGACAGACAAATCTCGGGGACTCTTGGAATGGTGGCACGACCATGGAGTTCCTCTCGCCTTTCCTGTGGAGAGCGCATCCTCTTGAGATGCCACGGGAACGCCGGGAATTCTTTCCCTACGAAACAGGGAAAGGATCCCTCATCTCGAGCTAGGAGGCGGAAACGGGGCTCGCCTGGATGTGTGCGGGACCCTCGTGCTTCCTCTCGAGTGGAGACGGGTATGTCGCGGAACTGCTTGAGTTGCAGCAAGGGTGTGAAGGACCCTTTGGAAGTTCCAGTGGTTAGACGTGATTAGCCTCGAGAAGCCTCAGCGGAAATGGGCCTCATCTCGCCTGGAGGGCAAAACCTCCTGGATTTTCTCGAGATGCGGCAGGTGCTCTCGACTTACGACGGGGACCTCAGGGACCCGCTCTGGTGGCCTCAGGAAAGGCCAGTCCCCATGTGAGTTCCTCGGGGGCCTCTCGGGATTCCTCTCCCGTCGATGCCGGGGCCTAAGACCTTGTGTGGAGTCGGGACCGGAACTTGAGGATTCCTCTCCAGTGCTGACATGGATCTTGGGGTACTTCTGGAGTCTCCCCAGGGGAGTCAGTCTTCGTCTCGAATGCGGGCATGCACTTGCGCTTTCCTCCAGAGCGGTAGCAGCAGTGTAACGCAGTCCGCCGCGTGGATCAAAGGATCTATGGTTTTCCCTCGAGTCTATCCCACGAGGCTTTCCCACGAGGCTTTCCCACAGGGCTGTCCCACGTGCACACGTGGTGGGAGTCGATCCTCGGCTTGAACGTCAAGGCAGTGCAGGGAAAACAGGTTCCTCTGGAATGGACTGACACATCTGGGGGACTCTTGGAATGGTGGCACGACCCTGGAGTTCCTCTCGCCTTTCCTGTGGAGAGCGCCTCCTCTTGAGATGCGACGGGAACGCCGGGAATTCTTTCCCTACGAAACAGGGAAAGGATCCCTCATCTCGAACTAGGAGGCGGAAACGGGGCTCCCCTGGATGTGTGCGGGACCCCACGTGCTTCCTCTCGAGTGGAGATGGGTATGTCGGGGAAATTCTTGAGTTGCAGCAAGGGTGTGAAGGACCCTTTGGAAGTTCCAGTGGTTAGACGTGATTAGCCTCGAGAAGCCTCAGCGGAAATGGGCCTCATCTCGCCTGGAGGGCAAAACCTCCTGGATTTTCTCGAGTTGCGGCAGGTGCTCTCGACTTACGACGTGGACCTCAGGGACCCGCTCTGGTGGCCTCAGGAAAGGCCAGTCCCCATGCGAGTTCCTCGGGGTCCTCTCGGAATTCCTCTCCCGTCGATGCCGGGGCCTAAGACCTTGTGTGGAGTCGGGGCCGGAACCTGAGGATTCCTCTCCAGTGCTGACATGGATCTTGGGGTACTTCTGGAGTCTCCCTAGGGGAGTCAGTCCTCGTCTCGAATGCGGGCATGCACTTGCGCTTTCCCCCAGGGCGGTAGCAGCAGTGTCACGCAGTCCGCCGCGTGGATCAAAGGATCTATGGTTTTCCCTCGAGTCTTTCCCACGAGGCTTTACCACGAGGCTTTCCCACAGGGCTGTCCCACGTGCACACGTGGTGGGAGTCGATCCTCGGCTTGAACGTCAAGGCAGTGCAGGGAAAACAGGTTCCTCTGGAATGGACTGACACATCTGGGGGACTCTTGGAATGGTGGCACGACCCTGGAGTTCCTCTCGCCTTTCCTGTGGAGAGCGCCTCCTCTTGAGATGCGACGGGAACGCCGGGAATTCTTTCCCTACGAAACAGGGAAAGGATCCCTCATCTCGAGCTAGGAGACGGAAACGGGGCTCCCCTGGATGTGTGCGGGACCCCACGTACTTCCTCTCGAGTGGAGACGGGTATGTCGGGGAACATCTTGAGTTGCAGCAAGGGTGTGAAGGACCCTTTGGAAGTTCCAGTGGTTAGACGTGATTAGCCTCGAGAAGCCTCAGCGGAAATGGGCCTCATCTCGCCTGGAGGGCAAAACCTCCTGGATTTTCTCGAGTTGCGGCAGGTGCTCTCGACTTACGACGGGGACCTCAGGGACCCGCTCTGGTGGCCTCAGGAAAGGCCAGTCCCCATGCGAGTTCCTCGGGGGCCTCTCGGGATTCCTCTCCCGTCGATGCCGGGGCCTAAGACCTTGTGTGGAGTCGGGGCTGGAACCTGAGGATTCCTCTCCAGTGCTGACATGGATCTTGGGGTACTTCTGGAGTCTCCCTAGGGGAGTCAGTCCTCGTCTCGAATGCGGGCATGCACTTGCGCTTTCCCCCAGGGCGGTAGCAGCAGTGTCACGCAGTCCGCCGCGTGGATCAAAGGATCTATGGTTTTCCCTCGAGTCTTTCCCACGAGGCTTTACCACGAGGCTTTCCCAAAGGGCTGTCCCACGTGCACACGTGGTGGGAGTCGATCCTCGGCTTGAACGTCAAGGCAGTGCAGGGAAAACAGGTTCCTCTGGAATGGACTGACACATCTGGGGGACTCTTGGAATGGTGGCACGACCCTGGAGTTCCTCTCGCCTTTCCTGTGGAGAGCGCCTCCTCTTGAGATGCGACGGGAACGCCGGGAATTCTTTCCCTACGAAACAGGGAAAGGATCCCTCATCTCGAGCTAGGAGACGGAAACGGGGCTCCCCTGGATGTGTGCGGGACCCCACGTACTTCCTCTCGAGTGGAGACGGGTATGTCGGGGAACATCTTGAGTTGCAGCAAGGGTGTGAAGGACCCTTTGGAAGTTCCAGTGGTTAGACGTGATTAGCCTCGAGAAGCCTCAGCGGAAATGGGCCTCATCTCGCCTGGAGGGCAAAACCTCCTGGATTTTCTCGAGTTGCGGCAGGTGCTCTCGACTTACGACGGGGACCTCAGGGACCCGCTCTGGTGGCCTCAGGAAAGGCCAGTCCCCATGCTAGTTCCTCGGGGGCCTCTCGGGATTCCTCTCCCGTCGATGCCGGGGCCTAAGACCTTGTGTGGAGTCGGGGCCGGAACCTGAGGATTCCTCTCCAGTGCTGACATGGATCTTGGGGTACTTCTGGAGTCTCCCCAGGGGAGTCAGTCCTCGTCTCGAATGCGGGCATGCACTTGCGCTTTCCTCCAGGGCGGTAGCAGCAGTGTCACGCAGTCCGCCGCGTGGATCAAAGGATCTATGGCTTTCCCTCGAGTCTTTCCCACGAGGCTTTCCCACGAGGCTTTCCCACAGGGCTGTCCCACGTGCACACGTGGTGGGAGTCGATCCTCGGCTTGAACGTCAAGGCAGTGCAGGGAAAACAGGTTCCTCTGGAATGGACTGACACATCTGGGGGACTCTTGGAATGGTGGCACGACCCTGGAGTTCCTCTCGCCTTTCCTGTGGAGAGCGCCTCCTCTTGAGATGCGACGGGAACGCCGGGAATTCTTTCCCTACGAAACAGGGAAAGGATCCCTCATCTCGAGCTAGGAGACGGAAACGGGGCTCCCCTGGATGTGTGCGGGACCCCACGTACTTCCTCTCGAGTGGAGACGGGTATGTCGGGGAACATCTTGAGTTGCAGCAAGGGTGTGAAGGACCCTTTGGAAGTTCCAGTGGTTAGACGTGATTAGCCTCGAGAAGCCTCAGCGGAAATGGGCCTCATCTCGCCTGGAGGGCAAAACCTCCTGGATTTTCTCGAGTTGCGGCAGGTGCTCTCGACTTACGACGGGGACCTCAGGGACCCGCTCTGGTGGCCTCAGGAAAGGCCAGTCCCCATGCGAGTTCCTCGGGGGCCTCTCGGGATTCCTCTCCCGTCGATGCCGGGGCCTAAGACCTTGTGTGGAGTCGGGGCTGGAACCTGAGGATTCCTCTCCAGTGCTGACATGGATCTTGGGGTACTTCTGGAGTCTCCCTAGGGGAGTCAGTCCTCGTCTCGAATGCGGGCATGCACTTGCGCTTTCCCCCAGGGCGGTAGCAGCAGTGTCACGCAGTCCGCCGCGTGGATCAAAGGATCTATGGTTTTCCCTCGAGTCTTTCCCACGAGGCTTTACCACGAGGCTTTCCCAAAGGGCTGTCCCACGTGCACACGTGGTGGGAGTCGATCCTCGGCTTGAACGTCAAGGCAGTGCAGGGAAAACAGGTTCCTCTGGAATGGACTGACACATCTGGGGGACTCTTGGAATGGTGGCACGACCCTGGAGTTCCTCTCGCCTTTCCTGTGGAGAGCGCCTCCTCTTGAGATGCGACGGGAACGCCGGGAATTCTTTCCCTACGAAACAGGGAAAGGATCCCTCATCTCGAGCTAGGAGACGGAAACGGGGCTCCCCTGGATGTGTGCGGGACCCCACGTACTTCCTCTCGAGTGGAGACGGGTATGTCGGGGAACATCTTGAGTTGCAGCAAGGGTGTGAAGGACCCTTTGGAAGTTCCAGTGGTTAGACGTGATTAGCCTCGAGAAGCCTCAGCGGAAATGGGCCTCATCTCGCCTGGAGGGCAAAACCTCCTGGATTTTCTCGAGTTGCGGCAGGTGCTCTCGACTTACGACGGGGACCTCAGGGACCCGCTCTGGTGGCCTCAGGAAAGGCCAGTCCCCATGCTAGTTCCTCGGGGGCCTCTCGGGATTCCTCTCCCGTCGATGCCGGGGCCTAAGACCTTGTGTGGAGTCGGGGCCGGAACCTGAGGATTCCTCTCCAGTGCTGACATGGATCTTGGGGTACTTCTGGAGTCTCCCCAGGGGAGTAAGTCCTCGTCTCGAATGCGGGCATGCACTTGCGCTTTCCTCCAGGGCGGTAGCAGCAGTGTCACGCAGTCCGCCGCGTGGATCAAAGGATCTATGGCTTTCCCTCGAGTCTTTCCCACGAGGCTTTCCCACGAGGCTTTCCCACAGGGCTGTCCCACGTGCACACGTGGTGGGAGTCGATCCTCGGCTTGAACGTCAAGGCAGTGCAGGGAAAACAGGTTCCTCTGGAATGGACTGACACATCTGGGGGACTCTTGGAATGGTGGCACGACCCTGGAGTTCCTCTCGCCTTTCCTGTTTAGAGCGCCTCCTCTTGAGATGCGACGGGAACGCTGGGAATTCTTTCCCTACAAAACAGGGAAAGGATCCCTCATCTCGAGCTAGGAGGCGGAAACGGGGCTCCCCTGGATGTGTGCGGGACCCCACGTGTTTCCTCTCGAGTGGAGACGGGTATGTCGGGGAACTTCTTGAGTTGCAGCAAGGGTGTGAAGGACCCTTTGGAAGTTCCAGTGGTTAGACGTGATTAGCCTCGAGAAGCCTCAGCGGAAATGTGCCTCATCTCTCCTGTAGGGCAAAACCTCCTGAATTTTCTCGAGCTGCGGCAGGTGCTCTCGACTTACGACCAGGACCTCAGGGACCCGCTCTGGTGGCCTCAGGAAAGGCCAGTCCCCATGCGAGTTCCTCGCGGGCCTCTCGGGATTCCTCTCCCGTGGATGCCGGGGCCTAAGACCTTGTGTGGAGTCGGGGCCGGAACCTGAGGATTGCTCTCCAGTGCTGACATGGATCTTGGGTTACTTCTGGAGTCTCCCCAGGGGAGTCAGTCCTCGTCTCGAATGCGGGCATGCACTTGCGCTTACCTCCACAGCGGTAGCAGCAGTGTCACGCAGTCCGCCGCATGGATCAAAGGATCTATGATTTTCCCTCGAGTCTTTCCCACGAGGCTTTCCCACGAGGCTTTCCCACAGGGCTGTCCCACGTGCACACGTGGTGGGAGTCGATCCTCGGCTTGAACGTCAAGGCAGTGCAGGGAAAACAGGTTCCTCTGGAATGGACTGACACATCCGGGGGAGTCTTGGAATGGTGGCACGACCCTGGAGTTCCTCTCGCCTTTCCTGTGGAGAGCGCCTCCTCTTGAGATGCGACGGGAACGCCGGGAATTCTTTCCCTACGAAACAGGGAAAGGATCCCTCATCTCGAGCTAGGAGGCGGAAACGGGGCTCCCCTGGATGTTTGCGGGACCCTCGTGCTTCCTCTCGAGTGGAGACGGGTATGTTGGGGAACTTCTTGAGTTGCAGCAAGGGTGAGAAGGACCCTTTGGATGTTCCAGTGGTTAGATGTGATTAGCCTCGAGAAGCCTCAGCGGAAATGGGCCTCATCTCGCCTGGAGGGCAAAACCTCCTGGATTTTTTCGAGTTGCGGCAGGTGCTCTCGACTTACGACGGGGACCTCAGGGACCCGCTCTGGTGGCCTCAGGAAAGGCCAGTCCCCATGCGAGTTCCTCGGGGGCCTCTCGGGATTCCTCTCCCGTCGATGCCGGGGCCTAAGACCTTGTGTGGAGTCGGGGCCGGAACCTGAGGATTCCTCTCCAGTGCTGACATGGATCTTGGGGTACTTCTGGAGTCTCCCCAGGGGAGTCAGTCCTCGTCTCGAATGCGGGCATGCACTTGGGCTTTCCTCCAGAGCGGTAGCAGCAGTGTCACGCAGTCCGCCGCGTGGATCAAAGGATCTATGGTTTTCCCTCGAGTCTTTCCCACGAGGCTTTCCCACGAGGCTTTCCACAGGGCTGTCCCACGTGCACACGTGGTGGGAGTCGATCCTCAGCTTGAACGTCAAGGCAGTGCAGGGAAAACAGGTTCCTCTGGAATGGACTGACACATCTGGGGGACTCTTGGAATGGTGGCACGACCCTGGAGTTCCTCTCGCCTTTCCTGTGGAGAGCGCCTCCTCTTGAGATGCGACGGGAACGCCGGGAATTCTTTCCCTACGAAACAGGGAAAGGATCCCTCATCTCGAGCTAGGAGGTGGAAAGGGGGCTCCCCTGGATGTGTGCGGCACCCTCGTGCTTCCTCTCGAGTGGAGACGGGTATGTCGGGGAACTTCTTGAGTTGCAGCAAGGGTGAGAAGGACCCTTTGGATGTTCCAGTGGTTAGATGTGATTAGCCTCGAGAAGCATCAGCGGAAATGGGCCTCATCTCGCCTGCAGGGCAAAACCTCCTGGATTTTCTCGAGTTGCGGCAGGTGCTCTCGACTTACGACGGGGACCTCAGGGACCCGCTCTGATGACCTCAGGAAAGGCCAGTCCCCATGTGAGTTCCTCGGGGGCCTCTGGGGATTCCTCTCCCGTAGATGCCGGGGCCTAAGACCTTGTGTGGAGTCGGGGCCGGAACCTGAGGATTCCTCTCCAGTGCTGACATGGACCTTGGGGTACTTCTGGAGTCTCCCCAGGGGAGTCAGTCCTCGTCTCGAATGCGGGCATGCACTTGCGCTTTCCTCCAGGGCGGTAGCAGCAGTGTCACGCAGTCCGCCGCGTGGATCAAAGGATCTATGGTTTTCCCTCGAGTCTTTCCCACGAGGCTTTCCCACGAGGCTTTCCCACAGGGCTGTCCCACGTGCACACGTGCTGGGAGTCGATCCTCGGCTTGAACGTCAAGGCAGTGCAGGGAAAACAGGTTCCTCTGGAATGGACTGACACATCCGGGGGAGTCTTGGAATGGTGGCACGACCCTGGAGTTCCTCTCGCCTTTCCTGTGGAGAGCGCCTCCTCTTGAGATGCGACGGGAACGCCGGGAATTCTTTCCCTACGAAACAGGGAAAGGATCCCTCATCTCGAGCTAGGAGGCGGAAACGGGGCTCCCCTGGATGTGTGCGGGACCCCACGTGCTTCCTCTCGAGTGGAAACGGGTATGTCGGGGAACTTCTTGAGTTGCAGCAAGGGTGTGAAGGACCCTTTGGAAGTTCCAGTGGTTAGATGTGATTAGCCTCGAGAAGCCCCAGCGGAAATGGGCCTCATCTCGCCTGGAGGGCAAAACCTCCTGGATTTTCTCGAGTTGCGGCAGGTGCTCTCGACTTACGACGGGGACCTCAGGGACCCGCTCTGGTGGCCTCAGGAAAGGCCAGTCCCCATGCGAGTTCCTCGGGGGCCTCTCGGGATTCCTCTCCCGTAGATGCCGGGGCCTAAGACCTTGTGTGGAGTGGGGGCCGGAACCTGAGGATTCCTCTCCAGTGCTGACATGGATCTTGGGGTACTTCTGGAGTCTCCCCAGGGGAGTCAGTCCTCGTCTCGAATGCGGGCATGCACTTGCGCTTTCCTCCAGGGCGGTAGCAGCAGTGTCACGCAGTCCGCCGCGTGGATCAAAGGATCTATGGTTTTCCCTCGAGTCTTTCCCACAAGGCTTTCCCACGAGGCTTTCCCACAGGGCTGTCCCACGTACACACGTGGTGGGAGTCGATCCTCGGCTTGAACGTCAAGGCAGTGCAGGGAAAACAGGTTCCTCTGGAATTCACTGACACATCTGGGGAAATCTTGGAATGGTGGCACGACCCTGGAGTTCCTCTCGCCTTTCCTGTGGAGAGCGCCTGCTCTTGAGATGCGACGGGAACGCCGGGAAATCTTTCCCTACGAAACAGGGAAAGGATCCCTCATCTCGAGCTAGCAGGCGGAAACGGGGCTCCCCTGGATGTGTGCGGGACCCTCGTGCTTCCTCTAGAGTGGAGACGGGTATGTCGGGGAACTTCTTGAGTTGCAGCTAGTGTGTGAAGGACCCTTTGGAAGTTCCAGTGGTTAGATGTGATTAGCCTCGCGAAGCCTCAGCGGAAATGGGCCTCATCATGCCTGGAGGGCAAAACCTCCTGGATTTTCTCGAGTTGCGGCAGGTGCTCTCGACTTATGACGGGGACCTCAGGGACCCGCTCTGGAGGCCTCAGGAAAGGCCAGTCCCCATGCGAGTTCCTCGGGGGCCTCTCGGGATTCCTCTCCCGTCGATGCCGGGGCCTAGGACCTTGTGTGGAGTCGGGGCCGGAACCTGAGGATTCCTCTCCAGTGCTGACATGGATCTTGGGGTACTTCTGGAGTCCCCCCAGGGGAGTCAGTCCTCGTCTCGAATGCGGGCATGCACTTGCGCTTTCCTCCAGAGCGGTAGCAGCAGTGTCACGCAGTCCGCCGCGTGGATCAAAGGATCTATGGTTTTCCCACGAGTCTTTCCCACGAGGCTTTCCCACGAGGCTTTCCCACAGGGCTGTCCCACGTGCACACGTGGTGGGAGTCGATCATCGGCTTGAACGTCAAGGCAGTGCAGTGAAAACAGCTTCCTCTGTAATGGACTGACACATCTGGGGGTCTCTTGGAATGGTGGCACGACCCTGGAGTTCCTCTCGCCTTTCCTGTGGAGAGCGCCTCCTCTTGAGATGCGACGGGAACGCCGGGAATTCTTTCCCTACGAAACAGGGAAAGGATCCCTCATCTCGGGCTAGGAGGCGGAAATGGGGCTCCCCTGGATGTGTGCGGGACCCCACGTGCTTCCTCTCGAGTGGAGACGGCTATGTCGGGGAACTTCTTGAGTTGCAGCAATGGTGAGAAGGACCCTTTGGAAGTTCCAGTGGTTAGATGTGATTGGCCTCGAGAAGCCTCAGCGGAAATGGGCCTCATCTCGCCTGGAGGGCAAAACCTCCTGGATTTTCTCGAGTTGCGGCAGGTGCTCTCGACTTACGACGGGGACCTGAAGAACCGCTCTGGTGGCCTCAGGAAAGGCCAGTCCCCATGCGAGTTCCTCGGGGGCCTCTCGGGATTCCTCTCCCATCGATGCCAGGGCCTAAGACCTTGTGTGGAGTCGGGGCCGGAACCTGAGGATTCCTCTCCAGTGCTGACATGGATCTTGGGGTACTTCTGGAGTCTCCCCAGGGGAGTCAGTCCTCGTCTCGAATGCGGTCATGCACTTGCGCTTTCCTCCAGAGCGGTAGCAGCAGTGTCACGCAGTCCGCCGCGTGGATCAAAGGATCTATGGTTTTCCCTCGAGTCTTTCCCACGAGGCTTTCCCACGAGGCTTTCCCACAGGGCTGTCCCACGTGCACACGTGGTGGGAGTCGATCCTCGGCTTGAACGTCAAGGCAGTGCAGGGAAAACAGGTTCCTCTGGAATGGACTGACACATCTGGGGGACTCTTGGAATGGTGGCACGACCCTGGAGTTCCTCTCGCCTTTCCTGTGGAGAGCGCCTCCTCTTGAGATGCGACGGGAACGCCGGGAAATCTTTCTCTACGAAACAGGGAAAGGATCACTCATCTCGAGGTAGGAGGCGAAACGGGGCTCCCCTGGATGTGTGCGGGACACCACGTACTTCCTCTCGAGTGGAGACGGGTATGTCGGGGAACTTCTTGAGTTGCAGCAAGGGTGTGAAGGACCCTTTGGAAGTTCCAGTGGTTAGAAGTGATTGGCCTCGAGAAGCCTCAGTGGAAATGGGCCTCATCTCGACTGGAGGGCAAAACCTCCTGGATTTTCTCGAGTTGCGGCAGGTGCTCTCGACTTACGACGGGGACCTCAGGGACCCGCTCTGGTGGCCTCAGGAAAGGCCAGTCCCCATGCGAGTTCCTCGGGGGATTCCTCTCCCGTCGATGCCGGGGCCTAAGACCTTGTGTGGAGTCGGGGCCGGAACCTGAGGATTCCTCTCCAGTGCTGACATGGATCTTGGGGTACTTCTGGAGTCTCCCCAGGGGAGTCAGTCCTCGTCTCGAATACGGGCATGCACTTGCGCTTTCCTCCAGAGCGGTAGCAGCAGTGTCACGCAGTCCGCCGCATGGATCAAAGGATCTATGGTTTTCCCTCGAGTCTTTCCCACGAGGCTTTCCCACGAGGCTTTCCCACAGGGCTGTCCCACGTGCACACGTGGTGGGAGTCGATCCTCGGCTTGAACGTCAAGGCAGTGCAGGGAAAACAGGTTCCTCTGGAATGGACTGACACATCTGGGGGACTCTTGGAATGGTGCCACGACCCTGGAGTTCCTCTCGCCTTTCCTGTGGAGAGCGCCTCCTCTTGAGATGCGACGGGAACGCCGGGAATTCTTTCCCTACGAAACAGGGAAAGGATCCCTCATCTCGGGCTAGAAGGCGGAAACGGTGCTCCCCTGGATGTGTGCGGGACCCCACCTGCTTCCACTCGAGTGGAGACGGGTATGTCGGGGAACTTCTTGAGTTGCAGCAAGGGTGTGAAGGACCCTTTGGAAGTTCCAGTGGTTAGATGTGATTGGCCTCGAGAAGCCTCAGCGGAAATGGGCCTCATCTCGCCTGGAGGTGAAAACCTCCTGGATTTTCTCGAGTTGCGGCAGGTGCTCTCGACTTACGACGGGGACCTCAGGGACCCACTCTGGTGGCCTCAGGAAAGGCCAGTCCCCATGCGAGTTCCTCGGGGGCCTCTCGGGATTCCTCTCCCGTCGATGCCGGGGCCTAAGACCTTGTGTGGAGTCGGGGCCGGAACCTGAGGATTCCTCTCCAGTGCAGACATGGATCTTGGGGTACTTCTGGAGTCTCCCCAGGGGAGTCAGTCCACGTCTCGAAAGCGGGCATGCACTTGCGCTTTCCTCCAGAGCGGTAGCAGCAGTGTCACGCAGTCCGCCGCGTGGATTAAAGGATCTATGGTTTTCCCTCGAGTCTTTCCCACGAGGCTTTCCCACGAGGCTTTCCCACAGGGCTGTCCCACGTGCACACGTGGTGGGAGTCGATCCTCGGCTTGAACGTCAAGGCAGTGCAGGGAAAACAGGTTCCTCTGGAATGGATTGACACATCTGGGGGACTCTTGGAATGGTGGCATGACCCTGGAGTTCCTCTCGCCTTTCCTGTGGAGAGCGCCTCCTCTTGAGATGCGACGGGAACGCCGGGAATTCTTTCCCTACGAAACAGGGAAAGGATCCCTCATCTCGAGCTAGGAGGCGGAAACGGGGCTCCCCTGGATGTGTGCTGGACCCACGTGCTTCCTCTCGAGTGGAGACGGGTATGTCGGGGAACTTCTTGAGTTGCAGCAAGGGTGTGAAGGACCCTTTGGAAGTTCCAGTGGTTAGACGTGATTAGCCTCGAGAAGCCTCAGCGGAAATGGGCCTCATCTCGCCTGGAGGGCAAAACCTCCTGGATTTCCTCGAGTTGCGGCAGGTGCTCTCGACTTACGACGGGGACCTCAGGGACCCGCTTTGGTGGCCTCAGGAAAGGCCAGTCCCCATGCGAGTTCCTCGGGGGCCTCTCGGGATTCCTCTCCCGTCGATGCCGGGGCCTAAGACCTTGTGTGGAGTCGGGGCCGGAACCTGAGGATTCCTCTCCAGTGCTGACATGGATCTTGGGGTACTTCTGGAGTCTCCCCAGGGGAGTCAGTCCTCGTCTCGAATGCGGGCATGCACTTGTGCTTTCCTCCAGAGCGGTAGCAGCAGTGTCACGCAGTCCGCCGCGTGGATCAAAGGATCTATGGTTTTCCCTCGAGTCTTTCCCACGAGGCTTTCCCACAGGGCTGTCCCACGTGCACACGTGTTGGGAGTCGATCCTCGGCTTGAACGTCAAGGCAGTGCAGGGAAAACAGGTTCCTCTGGAATGGACTAACACATCTGGGGGACTCTTGGAATGGTGGCACGACCCTGGAGTTCCTCTCGCCTTTCCTGTGGAGAGCGCCTCCTCTTGAGATGCGACGGGAACGCCGGGAATTCTTTCCCTACGAAACAGGGAAAGGATCCCTCATCTCGAGCTAGGAGGCGGAAACGGGGCTCCCCTGGATGTGTGCGGGACCCACGTGCTTCCTCTCGAGTGGAGACGGGTAGGTCGGGGAACTTCTTGAGTTGCAGCAAGGTTGTGAAGAACCCTTTGGAAGTTCCAGTCGTTAGACGTGATTAGCCTCGAGAAGCCTCAGCGGAAATGGGCCTCATCTCGCCTGGAGGGCAAAACCTACTTGATTTCCTCGAGTTGCTGCAGGTGCTCTCGACTTACGACGGGGACCTCAGGGACCCGCTCTGGTGGCCTCAGGAAAGGCCAGTCCCCATGCGAGTTCCTCGGGGGCCTCTCGGGATTCCTCTCCCGTAGATGCCGGGGCCTAAGACCTTGTGTGGAGTCGGGGCCGGAACCTGAGGATTCCTCTCCAGTGCTGACATGGATCTTGGGGTACTTCTGGAGTCTCCCCAGGGGAGTCAGTCCTCGTCTCGAATGCGGGCATGCACTTGCGCTTTCCTCCAGAGCGGTAGCAGCAGTGTCACGCAGTCCGCCGCGTGGATCAAAGGATCTATGGTTTTCCCTCGAGTCTTTCCCACGAGGCTTTCCCACGAGGCTTTCCCACAGGGCTGTCCCACGTGCACACGTGGTGGGAGTCGATCCTCGGCTTGAACGTCAAGGCAGTGCAGGGAAAACAGGTTCCTCTGGAATGGATTGACACATCTGGGGGACTCTTGGAATGGTGGCATGACCCTGGAGTTCCTCTCGCCTTTCCTGTGGAGAGCGCCTCCTCTTGAGATGCGACGGGAACGCCGGGAATTCTTTCCCTACGAAACAGGGAAAGGATCCCTCATCTCGAGCTAGGAGGCAGAAACAGGGCTCCCCTGGATGTGTGCGGGACCCCACGTGCTTCCTCTCGAGTGGAGACGGGTATGTCGCGGAACTGCTTCAGTTGCAGCAAGGGTGGGAAGGACCCTTTGGAAGTTTCAGTGGTTAGATGTGATTAGCCTCGAGAAGCCTCAGCGGAAATGGGCCTCATCTCGCCTGGAGGGCAAAACCTCCTGGATTTCCTCGAGTTGCGGCAGGTGCTCTCGACTTACGACGGGGACCTCAGGGACCCGCTTTGGTGGCCTCAGGAAAGGCCAGTCCCCATGCGAGTTCCTCGGGGGCCTCTCGGGATTCCTCTCCCGTCGATGCCGGGGCCTAAGACCTTGTGTGGAGTCGGGGCCGGAACCTGAGGATTCCTCTCCAGTGCTGACATGGATCTTGGGGTACTTCTGGAGTCTCCCCAGGGGAGTCAGTCCTCGTCTCGAATGCGGTCATGCACTTGCCCTTTCCTCCAGAGCGGTAGCAGCAGTGTCACGCAGTCCGCCGCGTGGATCAAAGGATCTATGGTTTTCCCTCGAGTCTTTCCCACGAGGCTTTCCCACGAGGCTTTCCCACAGGGCTGTCCCACGTGCACACGTGGTGGGACTCGATCCTCGGCTTGAACGTCAAGGCAGTGCAGGGAAAACAGGTTCCTCTGGAATGGACTGACACATCTGGGGGACTCTTGGAATTGTGGCACGACCCTGGAGTTCCTCTCGCCTTTCCTGTGGAGAGCGCCTCCTCTTGAGATGCGACGGGAACGCCGGGAATTCTTTCCCTACGAAACAGGGAAAGGATCCCTCATCTCGAGCTAGGAGGCGGAAACGGGGCTCCCCTGGCTGTGTGCGGGACACCACGTGCTTCCTCTCGAGTGCAGACGGGTATGTCGGGGAACTTCTTGAGTTGCAGCAAGGGTGTGAAGGACCCTTTGGAAGTTCCAGTGGTTAGATGTGATTGGCCTCGAGAAGCCTCAGCGGAAATGGGCCTCATCTCGCCTGGAGGGCAAAACCTCGTGGATTTTCTCGAGTTGCGGCAGGTGCTCTCGACTTACGACGGGGACCTCAGGGACCCGCTCTGGTGGCCTCAGGAAAGGCCAGTCCCCATGCGAGTTCCTCGGGGGCTTCTCGGGATTCCTCTCCCGTCGATGCCGGGGCCTAAGACCTTGTGTGGAGTCGGGGCCGGAACCTGAGGATTCCTCTTCAGTGCTGACATGGATCTTGGGGTACTTCTGGAGTCTCCCCAGGGGAGTCAGTCCTCGTCTCGAAAGCGGGCATGCACTTGCGCTTTCCTCCAGAGCGGTAGCAGCAGTGTCACGCAGTCCGCCGCGTGGATCAAAGGATCTATGGTTTTCCCTCGAGTCTTTCCCACGAGGCTTTCCCACGAGGCTTTCCCACAGGGCTGTCCCACGTGCACACGTGGTGGGAGTCGATCCTCGGCTTGAACGTCAAGGCAGTGCAGGGAAAACAGGTTCCTCTGGAATGGATTGACACATCTGGGGGACTCTTGGAATGGTGGCATGACCCTGGAGTTCCTCTCGCCTTTCCTGTGGAGAGCGCCTCCTCTTGAGATGCGACGGGAACGCCGGGAATTCTTTCCCTACGAAACAGGGAAAGGATCCCTCATCTCGAGCTAGGAGGCGGAAACGGGGCTCCCCTGGATGTGTGCTGGACCCACGTGCTTCCTCTCGAGTGGAGACGGGTATGTCGGGGAACTTCTTGAGTTGCAGCAAGGGTGTGAAGGACCCTTTGGAAATTCCAGTGGTTAGACGGGATTAGCCTCGAGAAGCCTCAGCGGAAATGGGCCTCATCTCACCTGGAGGGCAAAACCTCCTGGATTTCCTCGAGTTGCGGCAGGTGCTCTCGACTTACGATGGGGACCTCAGGGACCCGCTTTGGTGGCCTCAGGAAAGGCCAGTCCCCATGCGAGTTCCTCGGGGGCCTCTCGGGATTCCTCTCCCGTCGATGCCGGGGCCTAAGACCTTGTGTGGAGTCGGGGCCGGAACCTGAGGATTCCTCTCCAGTGCTGACATGGATCTTGGGGTACTTCTGAAGTCTCCCCAGGGGAGTCAGTCCTCGTCTCGAATGCGGTCATGCACTTGCCCTTTCCTCCAGAGCGGTAGCAGCAGTGTCACGCAGTCCGCCGCGTGGATCAAAGGATCTATGGTTTTCCCTCGAGTCTTTCCCACGAGGCTTTCCCACGAGGCTTTCCCACAGGGCTGTCCCACGTGCACACGTGGTGGGACTCGATCCTCGGCTTGAACGTCAAGGCAGTGCAGGGAAAACAGGTTCCTCTGGAATGGACTGACACATCTGGGGGACTCTTGGAATTGTGGCACGACCCTGGAGTTCCTCTCGCCTTTCCTGTGGAGAGCGCCTCCTCTTGAGATGCGACGGGAACGCCGGGAATTCTTTCCCTACGAAACAGGGAAAGGATCCCTCATCTCGAGCTAGGAGGCGGAAACGGGGCTCCCCTGGCTGTGTGCGGGACACCACGTGCTTCCTCTCGAGTGCAGACGGGTATGTCGGGGAACTTCTTGAGTTGCAGCAAGGGTGTGAAGGACCCTTTGGAAGTTCCAGTGGTTAGATGTGATTGGCCTCGAGAAGCCTCAGCGGAAATGGGCCTCATCTCGCCTGGAGGGCAAAACCTCGTGGATTTTCTCGAGTTGCGGCAGGTGCTCTCGACTTACGACGGGGACCTCAGGGACCCGCTCTGGTGGCCTCAGGAAAGGCCAGTCCCCATGCGAGTTCCTCGGGGGCTTCTCGGGATTCCTCTCCCGTCGATGCCGGGGCCTAAGACCTTGTGTGGAGTCGGGGCCGGAACCTGAGGATTCCTCTGCAGTGCTGACATGGATCTTGGGGTACTTCTGGAGTCTCCCCAGGGGAGTCAGTCCTCGTCTCGAAAGCGGGCATGCACTTGCGCTTTCCTCCAGAGCGGTAGCAGCAGTGTCACGCAGTCCGCCGCGTGGATCAAAGGATCTATGGTTTTCCCTCGAGTCTTTCCCACGAGGCTTTCCCACGAGGCTTTCCCACAGGGCTGTCCCACGTGCACACGTGGTGGGAGTCGATCCTCGGCTTGAACGTCAAGGCAGTGCAGGGAAAACAGGTTCCTCTGGAATGGATTGACACATCTGGGGGACTCTTGGAATTGTGGCATGACCCTGGAGTTCCTCTCGCCTTTCCTGTGGAGAGCGCCTCCTCTTGAGATGCGACGGGAACGCCGGGAATTCTTTCCCTACGAAACAGGGAAAGGATCCCTCATCTCGAGCTAGGAGGCGGAAACGGGGCTCCCCTGGATGTGTGCTGGACCCACGTGCTTCCTCTCGAGTGGAGACGGGTATGTCGGGGAACTTCTTGAGTTGCAGCAAGGGTGTGAAGGACCCTTTGGAAATTCCAGTGGTTAGACGGGATTAGCCTCGAGAAGCCTCAGCGGAAATGGGCCTCATCTCACCTGGAGGGCAAAACCTCCTGGATTTCCTCGAGTTGCGGCAGGTGCTCTCGACTTACGACGGGGACCTCAGGGACCCGCTTTGGTGGCCTCAGGAAAGGCCAGTCCCCATGCGAGTTCCTCGGGGGCCTCTCGGGATTCCTCTCCCGTCGATGCCGGGGCCTAAGACCTTGTGTGGAGTCGGGGCCGGAACCTGAGGATTGCTCTCCAGTGCTGACATGGATCTTGGGGTACTTCTGGAGTCTCCCCAGGGGAGTCAGTCCTCGTCTCGAATGCGGGCATGCACTTGTGCTTTCCTCCAGAGCGGTAGCAGCAGTGTCACGCAGTCCGCCGCGTGGATCAAAGGATCTATGGTTTTCCCTCGAGTCTTTCCCACGAGGCTTTCCCACGAGGCTTTCCCACAGGGCTGTCCCACGTGCACACGTGGTGGGACTCGATCCTCGGCTTGAACGTCAAGGCAGTGCAGGGAAAACAGGTTCCTCTGGAATGGACTGACACATCTGGGGGACTCTTGGAATGGTGGCACGACCCTGGAGTTCCTCTCGCCTTTCCTGTGGAGAGCGCCTCCTCTTGAGATGCGACGGGAACGCCGGGAATTCTTTCCCTACGAAACAGGGAAAGGATCCCTCATCTCGAGCTAGGAGGCGGAAACGGGGCTCCCCTGGATGTGTGCGGGACCCACGTGCTTCCTCTCGAGTGGAGACGGGTATGTCGGGGAACTTCTTGAGTTGCAGCAAGGTTGTGAAGAACCCTTTGGAAGTTCCAGTCGTTAGACGTGATTAGCCTCGAGAAGCCTCAGCGGAAATGGGCCTCATCTCGCCTGGAGGGCAAAACCTACTTGATTTCCTCGAGTTGCTGCAGGTGCTCTCGACTTACGACGGGGACCTCAGGGACCCGCTCTGGTGGCCTCAGGAAAGGCCAGTCCCCATGCGAGTTCCTCGGGGGCCTCTCGGGATTCCTCTCCCGTAGATGCCGGGGCCTAAGACCTTGTGTGGAGTCGGGGCCGGAACCTGAGGATTCCTCTCCAGTGCTGACATGGATCTTGGGGTACTTCTGGAGTCTCCCCAGGGGAGTCAGTCCTCGTCTCGAATGCGGGCATGCACTTGCGCTTTCCTCCAGAGCGGTAGCAGCAGTGTCACGCAGTCCGCCGCGTGGATCAAAGGATCTATGGTTTTCCCTCGAGTCTTTCCCACGAGGCTTTCCCACGAGGCTTTCCCACAGGGCTGTCCCACGTGCACACGTGGTGGGAGTCGATCCTCGGCTTGAACGTCAAGGCAGTGCAGGGAAAACAGGTTCCTCTGGAATGGATTGACACATCTGGGGGACTCTTGGAATGGTGGCATGACCCTGGAGTTCCTCTCGCCTTTCCTGTGGAGAGCGCCTCCTCTTGAGATGCGACGGGAACGCCGGGAATTCTTTCCCTACGAAACAGGGAAAGGATCCCTCATCTCGAGCTAGGAGGCAGAAACAGGGCTCCCCTGGATGTGTGCGGGACCCCACGTGCTTCCTCTCGAGTGGAGACGGGTATGTCGCGGAACTGCTTCAGTTGCAGCAAGGGTGGGAAGGACCCTTTGGAAGTTTCAGTGGTTAGATGTGATTAGCCTCGAGAAGCCTCAGCGGAAATGGGCCTCATCTCGCCTGGAGGGCAAAACCTCCTGGATTTCCTCGAGTTGCGGCGGGTGCTCTCGACTTACGACGGGGACCTCAGGGACCCGCTTTGGTGGCCTCAGGAAAGGCCAGTCCTCATGCGAGTTCCTCGGGGGCCTCTCGGGATTCCTCTCCCGTCGATGCCGGGGCCTAAGACCTTGTGTGGAGTCGGGGCCGGAACCTGAGGATTCCTCTCCAGTGCTGACATGGATCTTGGGGTACTTCTGGAGTCTCCCCAGGGGAGTCAGTCCTCGTCTCGAATGCGGTCATGCACTTGCCCTTTCCTCCAGAGCGGTAGCAGCAGTGTCACGCAGTCCGCCGCGTGGATCAAAGGATCTATGGTTTTCCCTCGAGTCTTTCCCACGAGGCTTTCCCACGAGGCTTTCCCACAGGGCTGTCCCACGTGCACACATGGTGGGAGTCGATCCTCGGCTTGAACGTCAAGGCAGTGCAGGGAAAACAGGTTCCTCTGGAATGGACTGACACATCTGGGGGACTCTTGGAATTGTGGCACGACCCTGGAGTTCCTCTCGCCTTTCCTGTGGAGAGCGCCTCCTCTTGAGATGCGACGGGAACGCCGGGAATTCTTTCCCTACGAAACAGGGAAAGGATCCCTCATCTCGAGCTAGGAGGCGGAAACGGGGCTCCCCTGGATGTGTGCGGGACACTACGTGCTTCCTCTCGAGTGCAGACGGGTATGTCGGGGAACTTCTTGAGTTGCAGAAAGGGTGTGAAGGACCCTTTGGAAGTTCCAGTGGTTAGATGTGATTGGCCTCGAGAAGCCTCAGCGGAAATGGGCCTCATCTCGCCTGGAGGGCAAAACCTCCTGGATTTTCTCGAGTTGCGGCAGGTGCTCTCGACTTACGACGGGGACCTCAGGGACCCGCTCTGGTGGCCTCAGGAAAGGCCAGTCCCCATGCGAGTTCCTCGGGGGCTTCTCGGGATTCCTCTCCCGTCGATGCCGGGGCCTAAGACCTTGTGTGGAGTCGGGGCCGGAACCTGAGGATTCCTCTGCAGTGCTGACATGGATCTTGGGGTACTTCTGGAGTCTCCCCAGGGGAGTCAGTCCTCGTCTCGAAAGCGGGCATGCACTTGCGCTTTCCTCCAGAGCGGTAGCAGCAGTGTCACGCAGTCCGCCGCGTGGATCAAAGGATCTATGGTTTTCCCTCGAGTCTTTCCCACGAGGCTTTCCCACGAGGCTTTCCCACAGGGCTGTCCCACGTGCACACGTGGTGGGAGTCGATCCTCGGCTTGAACGTCAAGGCAGTGCAGGGAAAACAGGTTCCTCTGGAATGGATTGACACATCTGGGGGACTCTTGGAATGGTGGCATGACCCTGGAGTTCCTCTCGCCTTTCCTGTGGAGAGCGCCTCCTCTTGAGATGCGACGGGAACGCCGGGAATTCTTTCCCTACGAAACAGGGAAAGGATCCCTCATCTCGAGCTAGGAGGCGGAAACGGGGCTCCCCTGGATGTGTGCTGGACCCACGTGCTTCCTCTCGAGTGGAGACGGGTATGTCGGGGAACTTCTTGAGTTGCAGCAAGGGTGTGAAGGACCCTTTGGAAATTCCAGTGGTTAGACGGGATTAGCCTCGAGAAGCCTCAGCGGAAATGGGCCTCATCTCACCTGGAGGGCAAAACCTCCTGGATTTCCTCGAGTTGCGGCAGGTGCTCTCGACTTACGACGGGGACCTCAGGGACCCGCTTTGGTGGCCTCAGGAAAGGCCAGTCCCCATGCGAGTTCCTCGGGGGCCTCTCGGGATTCCTCTCCCGTCGATGCCGGGGCCTAAGACCTTGTGTGGAGTCGGGGCCGGAACCTGAGGATTCCTCTCCAGTGCTGACATGGATCTTGGGGTACTTCTGGAGTCTCCCCAGGGGAGTCAGTCCTCGTCTCGAATGCGGGCATGCACTTGTGCTTTCCTCCAGAGCGGTAGCAGCAGTGTCACGCAGTCCGCCGCGTGGATCAAAGGATCTATGGTTTTCCCTCGAGTCTTTCCCACGAGGCTTTCCCACGAGGCTTTCCCACAGGGCTGTCCCACGTGCACACGTGGTGGGAGTCGATCCTCGGCTTGAACGTCAAGGCAGTGCAGGGAAAACAGGTTCCTCTGGAATGGACTGACACATCTGGGGGACTCTTGGAATTGTGGCACGACCCTGGAGTTCCTCTCGCCTTTCCTGTGGAGAGCGCCTCCTCTTGAGATGCGACGGGAACGCCGGGAATTCTTTCCCTACGAAACAGGGAAAGGATCCCTCATCTCGAGCTAGGAGGCGGAAACGGGGCTCCCCTGGCTGTGTGCGGGACACCACGTGCTTCCTCTCGAGTGCAGACGGGTATGTCGGGGAACTTCTTGAGTTGCAGCAAGGGTGTGAAGGACCCTTTGGAAGTTCCAGTGGTTAGATGTGATTGGCCTCGAGAAGCCTCAGCGGAAATGGGCCTCATCTCGCCTGGAGGTGAAAACCTCCTGGATTTTCTCGAGTTGCGGCAGGTGCTCTCGACTTACGACGGGGACCTCAGGGACCCGCTCTGGTGGCCTCAGGAAAGGCCAGTCCCCATGCGAGTTCCTCGGGGGCCTCTCGGGATTCCTCTCCCGTCGATGCCGGGGCCTAAGACCTTGTGTGGAGTCGGGGCCGGAACCTGAGGATTCCTCTCCAGTGCTGACATGGATCTTGGGGTAATTCTGGAGTCTCCCCAGGGGAGTCAGTCCTCCTCTCGAAAGCGGGCATGCACTTGCGCTTTCCTCCAGAGCGGTAGCAGCAGTGTCACGCAGTCCGCCGCGTGGATCAAAGGATCTATGGTTTTCCCTCGAGTCTTTCCCACGAGGCTTTCCCACGAGGCTTTCCCACAGGGCTGTCCCACCTGCACACGTGGTGGGAGTCGATCCTCGGCTTGAACGTCAAGGCAGTGCAGGGAAAACAGGTTCCTCTGGAATGGATTGACACATCTGGGGGACTCTTGGAATGGTGGCATGACCCTGGAGTTCCTCTCGCCTTTCCTGTGGAGAGCGTCTCCTCTTGAGATGCGACGGGAACGCCGGGAATTCTTTCCCTACGAAACAGGGAAAGGATCCCTCATCTCGAGCTAGGAGGCGGAAACGGGGCTCCCCTGGATGTGTGCTGGACCCACGTGCTTCCTCTCGAGTGGAGACGGGTATGTCGGGGAACTTCTTGAGTTGCAGCAAGGGTGTGAAGGACCCTTTGGAAGTTCCAGTGGTTAGATGTGATTAGCCTCGAGAAGCCTCAGCGCAAATGGGCCTCATCTCGCCTGGAGGGCAAAACCTCCTGGATTTCCTCGAGTTGCGGCAGGTGCTCTCGACTTACGACGGGGACCTCAGGGACCCGCTTTGGTCACCTCAGGAAAGGCCAGTCCCCATGCGAGTTCCTCGGGGCCTCTCGGGATTCCTCTCCCGTCGATGCCGGGGCCTAAGACCTTGTGTGGAGTCGGGGCCGGAACCTGAGGATTCCTCTCCAGTGCTGACATGGATCTTGGGGTACTTCTGGAGTCTCCCCAGGGGAGTCAGTCCTCGTCTCGAATGCGGGCATGCACTTGTGCTTTCCTCCAGAGCGGTAGCAGCAGTGTCACGCAGTCCGCCGCGTGGATCAAAGGATCTATGGTTTTCCCTCGAGTCTTTCCCACGAGGCTTTCCCACGAGGCTTTCCCACAGGGCTGTCCCACGTGCACACGTGGTGGGAGTCGATCCTCGGCTTGAACGTCAAGGCAGTGCAGGGAAAACAGGTTCCTCTGGAATGGACTGACACATCTGGGGGACTCTTGGAATGGTGTCACGACCCTGGAGTTCCTCTCGCCTTTCCTGTGGAGAGCGCCTCCTCTTGAGATGCGACGGGAACGCCGGGAATTCTTTCCCTACGAAACAGGGAAAGGATCCCTCATCTCGAGCTAGGAGGCGGAAACGGGGCTCCCCTGGATGTGTGCGGGACCCACGTGCTTCCTCTCGAGTGGAGACGGGTATGTCGGGGAACTTCTTGAGTTGCAGCAACGTTGTGAAGAACCCTTTGGAAGTTCCAGTCGTTAGACGTGATTAGCCTCGAGAAGCCTCATCGGAAATGGGCCTCATCTCGCCTGGAGGGCAAAACCTCCTTGATTTCCTCGAGTTGCTGCAGGTGCTCTCGACTTACGACGGGGACCTCAGGGACCCGCTCTGGTGGCCTCAGGAAAGGCCAGTCCCCATGCGAGTTCCTCGGGGGCCTCTCGGGATTCCTCTCCCGTAGATGCCGGGGCCTAAGACCTTGTGTGGAGTCGGGGCCGGAACCTGAGGATTCCTCTCCAGTGCTGACATGGATCTTGGGGTACTTCTGGAGTCTCCCCAGGGGAGTCAGTCCTCGTCTCGAATGCGGGCATGCACTTGCGCTTTCCTCCAGAGCGGTAGCAGCAGTGTCACGCAGTCCGCCGCGTGGATCAAAGGATCTATGGTTTTCCCTCGAGTCTTTCCCACGAGGCTTTCCCACGAGGCTTTCCCACAGGGCTGTCCCACGTGCACACGTGGTGGGAGTCGATCCTCGGCTTGAACGTCAAGGCAGTGCAGGGAAAACAGGTTCCTCTGGAATGGTTTGACACATCTGGGGGACTCTTGGAATGGTGGCATGACCCTGGAGTTCCTCTCGCCTTTCCTGTGGAGAGCGCCTCCTCTTGAGATGCGACGGGAACGCCGGGAATTCTTTCCCTACGAAACAGGGAAAGGATCCCTCATCTCGAGCTAGGAGGCGGAAACGGGGCTCCCCTGGATGTGTGCTGGACCCACGTGCTTCCTCTCGAGTGGAGACGGGTATGTCGGGGAACTTCTTGAGTTGCAGCAAGGGTGTGAAGGACCCTTTGGAAGTTCCCTGGTTAGACGTGATTAGCCTCGAGAAGCCTCAGCGGAAATGGGCCTCATCTCGCCTGGAGGGCAAAACCTCCTGGATTTCCTCGAGTTGCGGCGGGTGCTCTCGACTTACGACGGGGACCTCAGGGACCCGCTTTGGTGGCCTCAGGAAAGGCCAGTCCCCATGCGAGTTCCTCGGGGGCCTCTCGGGATTCCTCTCCCGTCGATGCCGGGGCCTAAGACCTTGTGTGGAGTCGGGGCCGGAACCTGAGGATTCCTCTCCAGTGCTGACATGGATCTTGGGGTACTTCTGGAGTCTCCCCAGGGGAGTCAGTCCTCGTCTCGAATGCGGTCATGCACTTGCCCTTTCCTCCAGAGCGGTAGCAGCAGTGTCACGCAGTCCGCCGCGTGGATCAAAGGATCTATGGTTTTCCCTCGAGTCTTTCCCACGAGGCTTTCCCACGAGGCTTTCCCACAGGGCTGTCCCACGTGCACACGTGGTGGGACTCGATCCTCGGCTTGAACGTCAAGGCAGTGCAGGGAAAACAGGTTCCTCTGGAATGGACTGACACATCTGGGGGACTCTTGGAATGGTGGCACGACCCTGGAGTTCCTCTCGCCTTTCCTGCGGAGAGCGCCTCCTCTTGAGATGCGACGGGAACGCCGGGAATTCTTTCCCTACGAAACAGGGAAAGGATCCCTCATCTCGAGCTAGGAGGCGGAAACGGGGCTCCCCTGGATGTGTGCGGGACCCACGTGCTTCCTCTCGAGTGGAGACGGGTATGTCGGGGAACTTCTTGAGTTGCAGCAAGGGTGTGAAGGACCCTTTGGAAGTTCCAGTGGTTAGACGTGATTAGCCTCGAGAAGCCTCAGCGGAAATGGGCCTCATCTCGCCTGGAGGGCAAAACCTCGTGGATTTTCTCGAGTTGCGGTAGGTGCTCTCAACTTACGACGGGGACCTCAGGGACCCGCTCTGGTGGCCTCAGGAAAGGCCAGTCCCCATGCGAGTTCCTCGGGGGCCTCTCGGGATTCCTCTCCCGTCGATGCCGGGGCCTAAGACCTTGTGTGGAGTCGGGGCCGGAACCTGAGGATTCATCTCCAGTGCTGACATGGATCTTGGGGTACTTCTGGAGTCTCCCCAGGGGAGTCAGTCCTCGTCTCGAATGCGGGCATGCACTTGCGCTTTCCTCCAGAGCGGTAGCAGCAGTGTCACGCAGTCCGTCGCGTGGATCAAAGGATCTATGGTTTTCCCTCGAGGCTTTCCCACGAGGCTTTCCCACAGGGCTGTCCCACGTGAACACGTGGTGGGAGTCGATCCTCGGCTTGAACGTCAGGGCAGTGCAGGGAAAACAGGTTCCTCTGGAATGGACTGACACATCTGGGGGACTCTTGGAATGGTGTCACGACCCTGCAGTTCCTCTCGCCTTTCCTGTGGAGAGCGCCTCCTCTTGAGATGCGACGGGAACGCCGGGAATTCTTTCCCTACGAAACAGGGAAAGGATCCCTCATCTCGAGCTAGGAGGCGGAAACGGGGCTCCCCTGGATGTGGGCGGGACACCACGTGCTTCCTCTCGAGTGGAGACGGGTATGTCGGGGAACTTCTTGAGTTGCAGCAATGGTGTGAAGGACCCTTTGGAAGTTCCAGTGGTTAGATGTGATTGGCCTCGAGAAGCCTCATTGGAAATGGGCCTCATCTCTCCTGGAAGGCAAAACCTCCTGGATTTTCTCGAGTTGCGGCAGGTGCTCTCGACTTACGACGGGGACCTCAGGGACCCGCTCTGGTGGCCTCAGGAAAGGCCAGTCCCCATGCGAGTTCCTCGGGGGCCTCTCGGGATTCCTCTCCCGTCGATGCCGGGGCCTAATACCTTGTGTGGAGTCGGGGCCGGAACCTGAGGATTCCTCTCCAGTGCTGACATGCATCTTGGGGTACGTCTGGAGTCTCCCCAGGGGAGTCAGTCCTCGTCTCGAATGCGGGCATGCATTGCGCTTTCCTCCAGAGCGGTAGCAGCAGTGTCACGCAGTCCGCCCCGTGGATCAAAGGATCTATGGTTTTCCCTCGAGTCTTTCCCACGAGGCTTTCCCACGAGGCTTTCCCACAGGGCTTTCCCACGTGCACACGTGGTAGGAGTCGATCCTCGGCTTGAACGTCAAGGCAGTGCAGGGAAAACAGGTTCCTCTGGAATGGACTGACACATCTGGGGGACTCTTGGAATGGTGGCACGACCCTGGAGTTCATCTCGCCTTTCCTGTGGAGAGCGCCTCCTCTTGAGATGCGACGGGAACGCCGGGAATTCTTTCCCTACGAAACAGGGAAAGGATCCCTCATCTCGAGCTATGAGGCGGAAACGGGGCTCCCCTGGATGTGTGCGGGACACCACGTGCTTCCTCTCGAGTGGAGACGGGTATGTCGGGGAACTTCTTGAGTTGCAGCAATGGTGTGAAGGACCCTTTGGAAGTTCCAGTGGTTAGATGTGATTGGCCTCGAGAAGCCTCAGCGGAAATGGGCCTCATCTCGCCTGGAGGGCAAAACCTCCTGGATTTTCTCGAGTTGTGGCAGGTGCTCTCGACTTACGACGGGGACCTCAGGGAACCGCTCTGGTGGCCTCAGGAAAGGCCAGTCCCCATGCGAGTTCTTCGGGGGCCTCTCGGGATTCTTCTCCCGTTGATGCCGGGGCCTAAGACCTTGTGTGGAGTCGGGGCCGGAACCTGAGGATTCCTCTCCAGTGCTGACATGGATCTTGGGGTACGTCTGGAGTCACCCCAGGGGAGTCAGTCCTCGTCTCGAATGCGGGCATGCATTGCGCTTTCCTCCAGAGCGGTAGCAGCAGTGTCACGCAGTCCGCCGCGTGGATCAAAGGATCTATGGTTTTCCCTCGAGTCTTTCCCACGAGGCTTTCCCACGAGGCTTTCCCCCAGGGCTGTCCCACGTGCACACGTGGTGGGAGTCTATCCTCGGCTTGAACGTCAAGGCAGTGCAGGGAAAAAAGGTTCCTCTGGAATGGACTGACACATCTGGGGGACTCTTGGAATGGTGTCACGACCCTGGAGTTCCTCTCGCCTTTCCTGTGGAGAGCGCCTCCTCTTGAGATGCGACGGGAACGCCGGGAATTCTTTCCCTACGAAACAGGGAAAGGATCCCTCATCTCGAGCTAGGAGGCGGAAACGGGGCTCTCCTGGATGTGTGCGGGACCCCACGTGCTTCCTCTCGAGTGGAGACGGGTATGTCGGGGAACTTCTTGAGTTGCAGCAATGGTGTGAAGGACCCTTTGGAAGTTCCAGTGGTTAGATGTGATTGGCCTCGAGAAGCCTCAGCGGAAATGGGCCTCATCTGGCCTGGAGGGCAAAACCTCCTGGATTTTCTCGAGTTGCGGCAGGTGCTCTCGACTTACGACGGGGACCTCAGGGACCCGCTCTGGTGGCCTCAGGAAAGGCCAGTCCCCATGCGAGTTCCTCGGGGGCCTCTCGGGATTCCTCTCCCGTCGATGCCGGGGCCTAAGACCTTGTGTTTAGTCGGGGCCGGAACCTGAGGATTCCTCTCCAGTGCTGACATGGATCTTGGGGTACTTCTGGAGTCTCCCCAGGGGAGTCAGTCCTCGTCTCGAATGCGGGCATGCACTTGCGCTTTCCTCCAGAGCGGTAGCAGCAGTGTCACGCAGTCCGCCGCGTGGATCAAAGGATCTATGGTTTTCCCTCGAGTCTTTCCCACGAGGCTTTCCCACGAGGCTTTCCCACAGGGCTGTCCCACGTGCACACGTGGTGGGAGTCGATCCTCGGCTTGAACGTCAAGGCAGTGCAGGGAAAACAGGTTCCTCTGGAATGGACTGACACATCTGGGGGACTCTTGGAATGGTGTCACGAACCTGGAGTTCCTCTCGCCTTTCCTGTGGAGAGCGCCTCCTCTTGAGATGCGACGGGAACGCCGGGAATTCTTTCCCTACGAAACGGGGAAAGGATCCCTCATCTCGAGCTAGGAGACGGAAACGGGGCTCCCCTGGATGTGTGCGGGACCCCACGTGCTTCCTCTCGAGTGGAGACGGGTATGTCGGGGAACTTCTTGAGTTGCAGCAAGGGTGTGAAGGACCCTTTGGAAGTTCCAGTGGTTAGATGTGATTGGCCTCGAGAAGCCTCAGCGGAAATGGGCCTCATCTGGCCTGGAGGGCAAAACCTCCTGGATTTCTCGAGTTGCGGCACGTGCTCCCGACTTACGACGGGGACCTCAGGGACCCGCTCTGGTGGCCTCAGGAAAGGCCAGTCCCCATGCGAGTTCCTCGGGGGCCTCTCGGGATTCCTCTCCCGTCGATGCCGGGGCCTAAGACCTTGTGTGGAGTCGGGGCCGGAACCTGAGGATTCCTCTCCAGTGCTGACATGGATCTTGGGGTACTTCTGGAGTCTCCCCAGGGGAGTCAGTCCTCGTCTCGAATGCGGGCATGCACTTGCGCTTTCCTCCAGAACGGTAGCAGCAGTGTCACGCAGTCCGCCCAATGGATCAAAGGATCTATGGTTTTCCCTCGAGTCTTTTCCACGAGGCTTTCCCACGAGGCTTTCCCACAGGGCTGTCCCACGTGCACACGTGGTGGGACTCGATCCTCGGCTTGAACGTCAAGGCAGTGCAGGGAAAACAGGTTCCTCTGGAATGGACTGACACATCTGGGGGACTCTTGGAATGGTGGCACGACCCTGGAGTTCCTCTCGCCTTTCCTGCGGAGAGCGCCTCCTCTTGAGATGCGACGGGAACGCCGGGAATTCTTTCCCTACGAAACAGGGAAAGGATCCCTCATCTCGAGCTAGGAGACGGAAACGGGGCTCCCCTGGATGTGTGCGGGACCCCACGTGCTTCCTCTCGAGTGGAGACGGGTATGTCGGGGAACTTCTTGAGTTGCAGCAAGGGTGTGAAGGACCCTTTGGAAGTTCCAGTGGTTAGACGTGATTAGCCTCGAGAAGCCTCAGCGGAAATGGGCCTCATCTCGCCTGGAGGGCAAAACCTCGTGGATTTTCTCGAGTTGCGGTAGGTGCTCTCAACTTACGACGGGGACCTCAGGGACCCGCTCTGGTGGCCTCAGGAAAGGCCAGTCCCCATGCGAGTTCCTCGGGGGCCTCTCGGGATTCCTCTCCCGTCGATGCCGGGGCCTAAGACCTTGTGTGGAGTCGGGGCCGGAACCTGAGGTTTCATCTCCAGTGCTGACATGGATCTTGGGGTACTTCTGGAGTCTCCCCAGGGGAGTCAGTCCTCGTCTCGAATGCGGGCATGCACTTGCGCTTTCTTCCAGAGCGGTAGCAGCAGTGTCACGCAGTCCGTCGCGTGGATCAAAGGATCTATGGTTTTCCCTCGAGGCTTTCCCACGAGGCTTTCCCACAGGGCTGTCCCACGTGAACACGTGGTGGGAGTCGATCCTCGGCTTGAACGTCAGGGCAGTGCAGGGAAAACAGGTTCCTCTGGAATGGACTGACACATCTGGGGGACTCTTGGAATGGTGTCACGACCCTGCAGTTCCTCTCGCCTTTCCTGTGGAGAGCGCCTCCTCTTGAGATGCGACGGGAACGCCGGGAATTCTTTCCCTACGAAACAGGGAAAGGATCCCTCATCTCGAGCTAGGAGGCGGAAACGGGGCTCCCCTGGATGTGGGCGGGACACCACGTGCTTCCTCTCGAGTGGAGACGGGTATGTCGGGGAACTTCTTGAGTTGCAGCAATGGTGTGAAGGACCCTTTGGAAGTTCCAGTGGTTAGATGTGATTGGCCTCGAGAAGCCTCATTGGAAATGGGCCTCATCTCTCCTGGAAGGCAAAACCTCCTGGATTTTCTCGAGTTGCGGCAGGTGCTCTCGACTTACGACGGGGACCTCAGGGACCCGCTCTGGTGGCCTCAGGAAAGGCCAGTCCCCATGCGAGTTCCTCGGGGGCCTCTCGGGATTCCTCTCCCGTCGATGCCGGGGCCTAATACCTTGTGTGGAGTCGGGGCCGGAACCTGAGGATTCCTCTCCAGTGCTGACATGCATCTTGGGGTACGTCTGGAGTCTCCCCAGGGGAGTCAGTCCTCGTCTCGAATGCGGGCATGCATTGCGCTTTCCTCCAGAGCGGTAGCAGCAGTGTCACGCAGTCCGCCGCGTGGATCAAAGGATCTATGGTTTTCCCTCGAGTCTTTCCCACGAGGCTTTCCCACGAGGCTTTCCCACAGGGATTTCCCACGTGCACACGTGGTAGGAGTCGATCCTCGGCTTGAACGTCAAGGCAGTGCAGGGAAAACAGGTTCCTCTGGAATGGACTGACACATCTGGGGGACTCTTGGAATGGTGGCACGACCCTGGAGTTCATCTCGCCTTTCCTGTGGAGAGCGCCTCC
This sequence comes from Ovis canadensis, assembly GCF_042477335.2. Taxonomy (NCBI): domain Eukaryota; kingdom Metazoa; phylum Chordata; class Mammalia; order Artiodactyla; family Bovidae; genus Ovis; species Ovis canadensis. The sequence continues at coordinate 3,933,532 of NC_091249.1, read as the reverse complement.
TCTTGAGATGCGACGGGAACGCCGGGAATTCTTTCCCTACGAAACAGGGAAAGGATCCCTCATCTCGAGCTATGAGGCGGAAACGGGGCTCCCCTGGATGTGTGCGGGACACCACGTGCTTCCTCTCGAGTGGAGACAGGTATGTCGGGGAACTTCTTGAGTTGCAGCAATGGTGTGAAGGACCCTTTGGAAGTTCCAGTGGTTAGATGTGATTGGCCTCGAGAAGCCTCAGCGGAAATGGGCCTCATCTCGCCTGGAGGGCAAAACCTCCTGGATTTTCTCGAGTTGTGGCAGGTGCTCTCGACTTACGACGGGGACCTCAGGGAACCGCTCTGGTGGCCTCAGGAAAGGCCAGTCCCCATGCGAGTTCTTCGGGGGCCTCTCGGGATTCTTCTCCCGTTGATGCCGGGGCCTAAGACCTTGTGTGGAGTCGGGGCCGGAACCTGAGGATTCCTCTCCAGTGCTGACATGGATCTTGGGGTACGTCTGGAGTCACCCCAGGGGAGTCAGTCCTCGTCTCGAATGCGGGCATGCATTGCGCTTTCCTCCAGAGCGGTAGCAGCAGTGTCACGCAGTCCTCCGCGTGGATCAAAGGATCTATGGTTTTCCCTCGAGTCTTTCCCACGAGGCTTTCCCACGAGGCTTTCCCCCAGGGCTGTCCCACGTGCACACGTGGTGGGAGTCGATCCTCGGCTTGAACGTCAAGGCAGTGCAGGGAAAAAAGGTTCCTCTGGAATGGACTGACACATCTGGGGGACTCTTGGAATGGTGTCACGACCCTGGAGTTCCTCTCGCCTTTCCTGTGGAGAGCGCCTCCTCTTGAGATGCGACGGGAACGCCGGGAATTCTTTCCCTACGAAACAGGGAAAGGATCCCTCATCTCGAGCTAGGAGGCGGAAACGGGGCTCTCCTGGATGTGTGCGGGACCCCACGTGCTTCCTCTCGAGTGGAGACGGGTATGTCGGGGAACTTCTTGAGTTGCAGCAATGGTGTGAAGGACCCTTTGGAAGTTCCAGTGGTTAGATGTGATTGGCCTCGAGAAGCCTCAGCGGAAATGGGCCTCATCTGGCCTGGAGGGCAAAACCTCCTGGATTTTCTCGAGTTGCGGCAGGTGCTCTCGACTTACGACGGGGACCTCAGGGACCCGCTCTGGTGGCCTCAGGAAAGGCCAGTCCCCATGCGAGTTCCTCGGGGGCCTCTCGGGATTCCTCTCCCGTCGATGCCGGGGCCTAAGACCTTGTGTTTAGTCGGGGCCGGAACCTGAGGATTCCTCTCCAGTGCTGACATGGATCTTGGGGTACTTCTGGAGTCTCCCCAGGGGAGTCAGTCCTCGTCTCGAATGCGGGCATGCACTTGCGCTTTCCTCCAGAGCGGTAGCAGCAGTGTCACGCAGTCCGCCGCGTGGATCAAAGGATCTATGGTTTTCCCTCGAGTCTTTCCCACGAGGCTTTCCCACGAGGCTTTCCCACAGGGCTGTCCCACGTGCACACGTGGTGGGAGTCGATCCTCGGCTTGAACGTCAAGGCAGTGCAGGGAAAACAGGTTCCTCTGGAATGGACTGACACATCTGGGGGACTCTTGGAATGGTGTCACGAACCTGGAGTTCCTCTCGCCTTTCCTGTGGAGAGCGCCTCCTCTTGAGATGCGACGGGAACGCCGGGAATTCTTTCCCTACGAAACGGGGAAAGGATCCCTCATCTCGAGCTAGGAGACGGAAACGGGGCTCCCCTGGATGTGTGCGGGACCCCACGTGCTTCCTCTCGAGTGGAGACGGGTATGTCGGGGAACTTCTTGAGTTGCAGCAAGGGTGTGAAGGACCCTTTGGAAGTTCCAGTGGTTAGATGTGATTGGCCTTGAGAAGCCTCAGCGGAAATGGGCCTCATCTGGCCTGGAGGGCAAAACCTCCTGGATTTTCTCGAGTTGCGGCACGTGCTCCCGACTTACGACGGGGACCTCAGGGACCCGCTCTGGTGGCCTCAGGAAAGGCCAGTCCCCATGCGAGTTCCTCGGGGGCCTCTCGGGATTCCTCTCCCGTCGATGCCGGGGCCTCAGACCTTGTGTGGAGTCGGGGCCGGAACCTGAGGATTCCTCTCCAGTGCTGACATGGATCTTGGGGTACTTCTGGAGTCTCCCCAGGGGAGTCAGTCCTCGTCTCGAATGCGGGCATGCACTTGCGCTTTCCTCCAGAACGGTAGCAGCAGTGTCACGCAGTCCGCCCAATGGATCAAAGGATCTATGGTTTTCCCTCGAGTCTTTTCCACGAGGCTTTCCCATGAGGCTTTCCCACAGGGCTGTCCCACGTGCACACGTGGTGGGAGTCGATCCTCGGCTTGAACGTCAAGGCAGTGCAGGGAAAACAGGTTCCTCTGGAATGGACTGACACATTTGGGGTCTCTTGGAATGGTGGCACGACCCTGGAGTTCCTCTCGCCTTTCCTTTGGAGAGCGCCTCCTCTTGAGATGCGACGGGAACGCCGGGAATTCTTTCCCTACCAAACAGGGAAAGGATCCCTCATCTCGAGCTAGGAGGCGGAAACGGGGCTCCCCTGGAGGTGTGCGGGACCCACGTGCTTCCTCTCGAGTGGAGACGGGTATGTCGGGGATCTTCTTGAGTTGCAGCAAGGGTGTGAAGGACCCTTTGGAAGTTCCAGTGGTTAGACGTGATTAGCCTCGAGAAGCCTCAGCGGAAATGGGCCTCATCTGGCCTGGAGGTCAAAACCTCCTGGATTTTCTCGAGTTGCGGCAGGTGCTCTCGACTTACGACGGGGACCTCAGAGACCCGCTCTGGTGGCCTCAGGAAAGGCCAGTCCCCATGCGAGTTCCTCGGGGGCCTCTGGGGATTCATCTCCCGTCGATGCCGGGGCCTAAGACCTTGTGTGGAGTCGGGGCCGGAACCTGAGGATTCCTCTCCAGTGCTGACATGGATCTTGGGGTACTTCTGGAGTCTCCCCAGGGGAGTCAGTCCTCTTCTCGAATGCGGGCATGCACTTGCGCTTTCCTCCAGAGCGGTAGCAGCAGTGTCACGCAGTCCGCCGCGTGGATCAAAGGATCTATGGTTTTCCCTCGAGTCTTTCCCACGAGGCTTACCCACGACGCTTTCCCATAGGGCTGTCCCACGTGCACACGTGGTGGGAGTCGATCCTCGGCTTGAACGTCAAGGTAGTGCAGGGAAAACAGGTTCCTCTGGAATGGACTGACACATCTGGGGGACTCTTGGAATGGTGGCACGACCCTTCAGTTCCTCTCGCCTTTCCTGTGGAGAGCGCCTCCTCTTGAAATGCGCCGGGAACGCCGGGATTTCTTTTCCTACGAAACAGGGAAAGGATCCCGCATCTCGAGCTAGGAGGCAGAAACGGGGCTCCCCTGGATGTGTGCGGGACCCACGTTCTTCCTCTCGAGTGGAGACGGGTATGTCGGGGAACTTCTTGAGTTGCAGCAAGGGTGTGAAGGACCCTTTGGAAGTTCCAGTGGTTAGACGTGATTAGCCTCGAGAAGCCTCAGCGGAAATGGGCCTCATCTCGCCTGGAGGGCAAAACCTCCTGGATTTTATCGAGTTGCGGCAGGTGCTCTCGACCTACGACGGGGACCTCAGGGACCCGCTCTGGTGGCCTCAGGAAAAGCCAGTCCCCATGCGAGTTCCTCGGGGGCCTCTCGGGATTCATCTCCCGTCGATGCCGGGGCCTAAGTCCTTGTGTGCAGTCGGGGTCGGAACCTGAGGATTCCTCTCCAGTGCTGACATGGACCTTGGGGTACTTCTGGAGTCTCCCCAGGGGAGTCAGTCCTCGTCTCGAATGAGGGCATGCACTTGCGCTTTCCTCCAGAGCGGTAGCAGCAGTGTCACGCAGTCCGCCACGTGGATCAAAGGATCTATGGTTTTCCCTCGAGTCTTTTCCACGAGGCTTTCCCACGAGGCTTTCCCACAGGGCTTTCCCACGTGCACACGTGGTAGGAGTCGATCCTCGGCTTGAACGTCAAGGCAGTGCAGGGAAAACAGGTTCCTCTGGAATGGACTGACACATCTGGGGGACTCTTGGAATGGTGGCACGACCCTGGAGTTCCTCTCGCCTTTCCTGTGGAGAGCGCCTCCTCTTGAGATGCGACGGGAACGCCGGGAATTCTTTCCCTACGAAACAGGGAAAGGATCCCTCATCTCGAGCTAGGAGGCGGAAACGGGGCTCCCCTGGATGTGTGCGGGACACTACGTGCTTCCTCTCGAGTGGAGACGGGTATGTCGGGGAACTTCTTGAGTTGCAGCAATGGTGTGAAGGACCCTTTGGAAGTTCCAGTGGTTAGATGTGATTGGCCTCGAGAAGCCTCAGCGGAAATGGGCCTCATCTCGCCTGGAGGGCAAAACCTCCTGGATTTTCTCGAGTTGCGGCAGGTGCTCTCGACTTACGACGGGGACCTCAGGGAACCGCTCTGGTGGCCTCAGGAAAGGCCAGTCCCCATGCGAGTTCTTCGGGGGCCTCTCGGGATTCCTCTCCCGTTGATGCCGGGGCCTAAGACCTTGTGTGGAGTCGGGGCCGGAACCTGAGGATTCCTCTCCAGTGCTGACATGGATCTTGGGGTACTTCTGGAGTCTCCCCAGGGGAGTCAGTCCTCGTCTCGAATGCGGGCATGCACTTGCGCTTTCCTCCAGAGCGGTAGCAGCAGTGTCACGCAGTCCGCCGCGTGGATCAAAGGATCTATGGTTTTCCCTCGAGTCTTTCCCACGAGGCTTTCCCACGAGGCTTTCCCACAGGGCTGTCCCACGTGCACACGTGGTGGGAGTCGATCCTCGGCTTGAACGTCAAGGCAGTGCAGGGAAAACAGGTTCCTCTGGAATGGACTGACACATCTGGGGGACTCTTGGAATGGTGGCACGACCCTTCAGTTCCTCTCGTCTTTCCTGTGGAGAGCGCCTCCTCTTGAAATGCGCCGGGAACGCCGGGATTTCTTTTCCTACGAAACAGGGAAAGGATCCCGCATCTCGAGCTAGGAGGCAGAAACGGGGCTTCCCTGGATGTGTGCGGGACCCACGTTCTTCCTCTCGAGTGGAGACGGGTATGTCGGGGAACTTCTTGAGTTGCAGCAAGGGTGTGAAGGACCCTTTGGAAGTTCCAGTGGTTAGACGTGATTAGCCTCGAGAAGCCTCAGCGGAAATGGGCCTCATCTCGCCTGGAGGGCAAAACCTCCTGGATTTTCTCGAGTTGCGGCAGGTGCTCTCGACCTACGACGGGGACCTCAGGGACCCGCTCTGGTGGCCTCAGGAAAAGCCAGTCCCCATGCGAGTTCCTCGGGGGCCTCTGGGGATTCATCTCCCGTCGATGCCGGGGCCTAAGTCCTTGTGTGCAGTCGGGGTCGGAACCTGAGGATTCCTCTCCAGTGCTGACATGGACCTTGGGGTACTTCTGGAGTCTCCCCAGGGGAGTCAGTCCTCGTCTCGAATGAGGGCATGCACTTGCGCTTTCCTCCAGAGCGGTAGCAGCAGTGTCACGCAGTCCGCCACGTGGATCAAAGGATCTATGGTTTTCCCTCGAGTCTTTTCCACGAGGCTTTCCCACGAGGCTTTCCCACAGGGCTTTCCCACGTGCACACGTGGTAGGAGTCGATCCTCGGCTTGAACGTCAAGGCAGTGCAGGGAAAACAGGTTCCTCTGGAATGGACTGACACATCTGGGGGACTCTTGGAATGGTGGCACGACCCTGGAGTTCCTCTCGCCTTTCCTGTGGAGAGCGCCTCCTCTTGAGATGCGACGGGAACGCCGGGAATTCTTTCCCTACGAAACAGGGAAAGGATCCCTCATCTCGAGCTAGGAGGCGGAAACGGGGCTCCCCTGGATGTGTGCGGGACACTACGTGCTTCCTCTCGAGTGGAGACGGGTATGTCGGGGAACTTCTTGAGTTGCAGCAATGGTGTGAAGGACCCTTTGGAAGTTCCAGTGGTTAGATGTGATTGGCCTCGAGAAGCCTCAGCGGAAATGGGCCTCATCTCGCCTGGAGGGCAAAATCTCCTGGATTTTCTCGAGTTGCGGCAGGTGCTCTCGACTTACGACGGGGACCTCAGGGAACCGCTCTGGTGGCCTCAGGAAAGGCCAGTCCCCATGCGAGTTCTTCGGGGGCCTCTCGGGATTCCTCTCCCGTTGATGCCGGGGCCTAAGACCTTGTGTGGAGTCGGGGCCGGAACCTGAGGATTCCTCTCCAGTGCTGACATGGATCTTGGGGTACTTCTGGAGTCTCCCCAGGGGAGTCAGTCTTCGTCTCGAATGCCGGCATGCACTTGCGCTTTCCTCCAGAGCGGTAGCAGCAGTGTCACGCAGTCCGCCACGTGGATCAAAGGATCTATGGTTTTCCCTCGAGTCTTTCCCACGAGGCTTTCCCACGAGGCTTTCCCACAGGGCTGTCCCACGTGCACACGTGGTGGGAGTCGATCCTTGGCTTGAACGTCAAGGCAGTGCAGGGAAAACAGGTTCCTCTGGAATGGACTGACACATCTGGGGGACTCTTGGAATGGTGGCACGACACTGGAGTTCCTCTCGCCTTTCCTGTGGAGAGCGCCTCCTCTTGAAATGCGACGGGAACGCCGGGAATTCTTTCCCTACGAAACAGGGAAAGGATCCCTCATCTCGAGCTAGGAGGCGGAAACGGGGCTCCCCTGGATGTGTGCGGGACACCACGTGCTTCCTCTCGAGTGGAGACGGGTATGTCGGGGAACTTCTTGAGTTGCAGCAATGGTGTGAAGGACCCTTTGGAAGTTCCAGTGGTTAGATGTGATTGGCCTCGAGAAGCCTCAGCGGAAATGGGCCTCATCTCGCCTGGAGGGCAAAACCTCCTGGATTTTCTCGAGTTGCGGCAGGTGCTCTCGACTTACGACGAGGACCTCAGGGAACCGCTCTGGTGGCCTCAGGAAAGGCCAGTCCCCATGCGAGTTCTTCGGGGGCCTCTCGGGATTCCTCTCCCGTTGATGCCGGGGCCTAAGACCTTGTGTGGAGTCGGGGCCGGAACCTGAGGATTCCTCTCCAGTGCTGACATGGATCTTGGGGTACTTCTGGAGTCTCCCCAGGGGAGTCAGTCCTCGTCTCGAATGCGGGCATGCACTTGCGCTTTCCTCCAGAGCGGTAGCAGCAGTGTCACGCAGTCCGCCGCGTGGATCAAAGGATCTATGGCTTTCCCTCGAGTCTTTCCCACGAGGCTTTCCCACGAGGCTTTCCCACAGGGCTGTCCCACGTGCACACGTGGTGGGAGACGATCCTCGGCTTGAACGTCAAGGCAGTGCAGGGAAAACAGGTTCCTCTGGAATGGACTGACACATTTGGGGTCTCTTGGAATGGTGGCACGACCCTGGAGTTCCTCTCGCCTTTCCTGTGGAGAGCGCCTCCTCTTGAGATGCGACGGGAACGCCGGGAATTCTTTCCCTACCAAACAGGGAAAGGATCCCTCATCTCGAGCTAGGAGGCGGAAACGGGGCTCCCCTAGAGGTGTGCGGGACCCACGTGCTTCCTCTCGAGTGGAGACGGGTATGTCGGGGAACTTCTTGAGTTGCAGCAAGGGTGTGAAGGACCCTTTGGAAGTTCCAGTGGTTAGACGTGATTAGCCTCGAGAAGCCTCAGCGGAAATGGGCCTCATCTCGCCTGGAGGGCAAAACCTCCTGGATTTTCTCGAGTTGCGGCAGGTGCTCTCGACCTACGACGGGGACCTCAGGGACCCGCTCTGGTGGCCTCAGGAAAGGCCAGTCCCCATGCGAGTTCCTCGGGGGCCTCTGGGGATTCATCTCCCGTCGATGCCGGGGCCTAAGTCCTTGTGTGGAGTCGGGGTCGGAACCTGAGGATTCCTCTCCAGTGCTGACATGGATCTTGGGGTACTTCTGGAGTCTCCCCAGGGGAGTCAGTCTTCGTCTCGAATGCCGGCATGCACTTGCGCTTTCCTCCAGAGCGGTAGCAGCAGTGTCACGCAGTCCGCCGCGTGGATCAAAGGATCTATGGTTTTCCCTCGAGTCTTTTCCACGAGGCTTTCCCTCGAGGCTTTCCCACAGGGCTGTCCCACGTGCACACGTGATGGGAGTCGATCCTTGGCTTGAACGTCAAGGCAGTGCAGGGAAAACAGGTTCCTCTGGAATGGACTGACACATCTGGGGGACTCTTGGAATGGTGGCACGACCCTGGAGTTCCTCTCGCCTTTCCTGTGGACAGCGCCTCCTCTTGAGATGCGACGGGAACGCCGGGAATTCTTTCCCTACGAAACAGGGAAAGGATCCCTCATCTCGAGCTAGGAGGCGGAAACGGGGCTCCCCTGGATGTGTGCGGGACCCCACGTGCTTCCTCTCGAGTGGAGACGGGTATGTCGGGGAACTTCTTGAGTTGCAGCAATGGTGTGAAGGACCCTTTGGAAGTTCCAGTGGTTAGATGTGATTGGCCTCAAGAAGCCTCAGCGGAAATGGGCCTCATCTGGCCTGGAGGGCAAAACCTCCTGGATTTTCTCGAGTTGCGGCAGGTGCTCTCGACTTACGACGGGGACCTCAGGGACCCGCTCTGGTGGCCTCAGGAAAGGCCAGTCCCCATGCGAGTTCCTCGGGGGCCTCTCGGGATTCCTCTCCCGTCGATGCCGGGGCCTAAGACCTTGTGTGGAGTCGGGGCCGGAACCTGAGGATTCCTCTCCAGTGCTGACATGGATCTTGGGGTACTTCTGGAGTCTCCCCAGGGGAGTCAGTCCTCGTCTCGAATGCGGGCATGCACTTGCGCTTTCCTCCAGAGCGGTAGCAGCAGTGTCACGCAGTCCGCCGCGTGGATCAAAGGATCTATGGTTTTCCCTCGAGTCTTTCCCACGAGGCTTACCCACGACGCTTTCCCATAGGGCTGTCCCACGTGCACACGTGGTGGGAGTCGATCCTCGGCTTGAACGTCAAGGCAGTGCAGGGAAAACAGGTTCCTCTGGAATGGACTGACACATCTGGGGGACTCTTGGAATGGTGGCGCGACCCTTCAGTTCCTCTCGCCTTTCCTGTGGAGAGCTCCTCCTCTTGAGATGCGCCGGGAATGCCGGGAATTCTTTTCCTACGAAACAGGGAAAGGATCCCGCATCTCGAGCTAGGAGGCGGAAACGGGGCTCCCCTGGATGTGTTCGGGACACCACGTGCTTCCTCTCGAGTGGAGACGGGTATGTCGGGGAACTTCTTGAGTTGCAGCAATGGTGTGAAGGACCCTTTGGAAGTTCCAGTGGTTAGATGTGATTGGCCTCGAGAAGCCTCAGCGGAAATGGGCCTCATCTCGCCTGGAGGGCAAAACTTCCTGGATTTTCTCGAGTTGCGGCAGGTGCTCTCGACTTACGACGGGGACCTCAGGGACCCGCTCTGGTGGCCTCAGGAAAGGCCAGTCCCCATGCGAGTTCTTCGGGGGCCTCTCGGGATTCCTCTCCCGTTGATGCCGGGGCCTAAGACCTTGTGTGGAGTCGGGGCCGGAACCTGAGGATTCCTCTCCAGTGCTGACATGGATCTTGGGGTACTTCTGGAGTCTCCCCAGGGGAGTCAGTCCTCGTCTCGAATGCGGGCATGCACTTGTGCTTTCCTCCAGAGCGGTAGCAGCAGTGTCACGCAGTCCGCCGCGTGGATCAAAGGATCTATGGTTTTCCCTCGAGTCTTTCCCACGAGGCTTTCCCACGAGGCTTTCCCACAGGGCTGTCCCACGTGCACACGTGGTGGGAGTCGATCCTCGGCTTGAACGTCAAGGCAGTGCAGGGAAAACAGGTTCCTCTGGAATGGACTGACACATCTGGGGGACTCTTGGAATGGTGTCACGAACCTGGAGTTCCTCTCGCCTTTCCTGTGGAGAGCGCCTCCTCTTGAGATGCGACGGGAACGCCGGGAATTCTTTCCCTACGAAACGGGGAAAGGATCCCTCATCTCGAGCTAGGAGGCGGAAACGGGGCTCCCCTGGATGTGTGCGGGACCCCACGTGCTTCCTCTCGAGTGGAGACGGGTATGTCGGGGAACTTCTTGAGTTGCAGCAATGGTGTGAAGGACCCTTTGGAAGTTCCAGTGGTTAGATGTGATTGGCCTCGAGAAGCCTCAGCGGAAATGGGCCTCATCTCGCCTGGAGGGCAAAACCTCCTGGATTTTCTCGAGTTGCGGCACGTGCTCTCGACTTACGACGGGGACCTCAGGGACCCGCTCTGGTGGCCTCAGGAAAGGCCAGTCCCCATGCGAGTTCCTCGGGGGCCTCTCGGGATTCCTCTCCCGTCGATGCCGGGGCCTAAGACCTTGTGTGGAGTCGGGGCCGGAACCTGAGGATTCCTCTCCAGTGCTGACATGGATCTTGGGGTACTTCTGGAGTCTCCCCAGGGGAGTCAGTCCTCGTCTCGAATGCGGGCATGCACTTGCGCTTTCCTCCAGAACGGTAGCAGCAGTGTCACGCAGTCCGCCCAATGGATCAAAGGATCTATGGTTTTCCCTCGAGTCTTTTCCACGAGGCTTTCCCACGAGGCTTTCCCACAGGGCTGTCCCACGTGCACACGTTGTGGGAGTCGATCCTCGGCTTGAACGTCAAGGCAGTGCAGGGAAAACAGGTTCCTCTGGAATGGACTGACACATTTGGGGTCTCTTGGAATGGTGGCACGACCCTGGAGTTCCTCTCGCCTTTCCTTTGGAGAGCGCCTCCTCTTGAGATGCGACGGGAACGCCGGGAATTCTTTCCCTACCAAACAGGGAAAGGATCCCTCATTTCGAGCTAGGAGGCGGAAACGGGGCTCCCCTGGAGGTGTGCGGGACCCACGTGCTTCCTCTCGAGTGGAGACGGGTATGTCGGGGATCTTCTTGAGTTGCAGCAAGGGTGTGAAGGACCCTTTGGAAGTTCCAGTGGTTAGACGTGATAAGCCTCGAGAAGCCTCAGCGGAAATGGGCCTCATCGCGCCTGGAGGGCAAAACCTCCTGGATTTTCTCGAGTTGCGGCAGGTGCTCTCGACTTACGACTGGGACCTCAGAGACCCGCTCTGGTGGCCTCAGGAAAGGCCAGTCCCCATGCGAGTTCCTCGGGGTCCTCTGGGGATTCATCTCCCGTCGATGCCGGGGCCTAAGACCTTGTGTGGAGTCGGGGCCGGAACCTGAGGATTCCTCTCCAGTGCTGACATGGATCTTGGCGTACTTCTGGAGTCTCCCCAGGGGAGTCAGTCCTCGTCTCGAATGCGGGCATGCACTTGCGCTTTCCTCCAGAGCGGTAGCAACAGTGTCACGCAGTCCGCCGCGTGGATCAAAGGATCTATGGTTTTCCCTCGAGTCTTTCCCACGAGGCTTACCCACGACGCTTTCCCATAGGGCTGTCCCACGTGCACACGTGGTGGGAGTCGATCCTCGGCTTGAACGTCAAGGCAGTGCAGGGAAAACAGGTTCCTCTGGAATGGACTGACACATCTGGGGGACTCTTGGAATGGTGGCACGACCCTTCAGTTCCTCTCGCCTTTCCTGTGGAGAGCGCCTCCTCTTGAAATGCGCCGGGAACGCCGGGATTTCTTTTCCTACGAAACAGGGAAAGGATCCCGCATCTCGAGCTAGGAGGCAGAAACGGGGCTCCCCTGGATGTGTGCGGGACCCACGTTCTTCCTCTCGAGTGGAGACGGGTATGTCGGGGAACTTCTTGAGTTGCAGCAAGGGTGTGAAAGACCCTTTGGAAGTTCCAGTGGTTAGACGTGATTAGCCTCGAGAAGCCTCAGCGGAAATGGGCCTCATCTCGCCTGGAGGGCAAAACCTCCTGGATTTTCTCGAGTTGCGGCAGGTGCTCTCGACCTACGACGGGGACCTCAGGGACCCGCTCTGGTGGCCTCAGGAAAGGCCAGTCCCCATGCGAGTTCCTCGGGGGCCTCTGGGGATTCATCTCCCGTCGATGCCGGGGCCTAAGTCCTTGTGTGGAGTCGGGGTCGGAACCTGAGGATTCCTCTCCAGTGCTGACATGGACCTTGGGGTACTTCTGGAGTCTCCCCAGGGGAGTCAGTCCTCGTCTCGAATGCGGGCATGCACTTGCGCTTTCCTCCAGAGCGGTAGCAGCAGTGTCACGCAGTCCGCCACGTGGATCAAAGGATCTATGGTTTTCCCTCGAGTCTTTCCCACGAGGCTTTCCCACGAGGCTTTCCCACAGGGCTGTCCCACGTGCACACGTGGTGGGAGTCGATCCTTGGCTTGAACGTCAAGGCAGTGCAGGGAAAACAGGTTCCTCTGGAATGGACTGACACATCTGGGGGACTCTTGGAATGGTGGCACGACCCTGGAGTTCCTCTCGCCTTTCCTGTGGAGAGCGCCTCCTCTTGAGATGCGACGGGAATGCCGGGAATTCATTCCCTACGAAACAGGGAAAGGATCCCTCATCTCGAGCTAGGAGGCGGAAACGGAGCTCCCCTGGATGTGGGCGGGACACCACGTGCTTCCATTCGAGTGGAGACGGGTATGTCGGGGAACTTCTTGAGTTGCAGCAATGGTGTGAAGGACCCTTTGGAAGTTCCAGTGGTTAGATGTGATTGGCCTCGAGAAGCCTCATCGGAAATGGGCCTCATCTCGCCTGGAGGGCAAAACCTCCTGGATTTTCTCGAGTTTGCGGCAGGTGCTCTCGACTTACGACGGGGACCTCAGGTACCCGCTCTGGTGGCCTCAGGAAAGGCCAGTCCTGATGCGAGTTCCTCGGGGGCCTCTCGGTATTCCTCTCCCGTCGATGCCGGGGCCTAAGACCTTGTGTGGAGTCGGGGCCGGAACCTGAGGATTCCTCTCCAGTGCTGACATGGATCTTGGGGTACTTCTGGAGTCTCCCCAGGGGAGTCAGTCCTCGTCTCGAATGCGGGCATGCACTTGCGCTTTCCTCCAGAGCGGTAGCAGCAGTGTCACGCAGTCCGCCGCGTGGATCAAAGGATCTATGGTTTTCCCTCGAGTCTTTCCCACGAGGCTTACCCACGACGCTTTCCCATAGGGCTGTCCCACGTGCACACGTGGTGGGAGTCGATCCTCGGCTTGAACGTCAAGGCAGTGCAGGGAAAATAGGTTCCTCTGGAATGGACTGACACATCTGGGGGACTCTTGGAATGGTGGCACGACCCTTCAGTTCCTCTCGCCTTTCCTGTGGAGAGCGCCTCCTCTTGAGATGCGCCGGGAACTCCGGGAATTCTTTTCCTACGAAACAGGGAAAGGATCCCGCATCTCGAGCTAGGAGGCAGAAACGGGGCTCCCCTGGATGTGTGCGGGACCCACGTTCTTCCTCTCGAGTGGAGACGGGTATGTCGGGGAACTTCTTGAGTTGCAGCAAGGGTGTGAAGGACCCTTTGGAAGTTCCAGTGGTTAGACGTGATTAGCCTCGAGAAGCCTCAGCGGAAATGGGCCTCATCTCGCCTGGAGGGCAAAACCTCCTGGATTTTCTCGAGTTGCGGTAGGTGCTCTCGACCTACGACGGGGACCTCAGGGACCCGCTCTGGTGGCCTCAGGAAAGGCCAGTCCCCATGCGAGTTCCGCGGGGGCCTCTGGGGATTCATCTCCCGTCGATGCCGGGGCCTAAGTCCTTGTGTGGAGTCGGGGTCGGAACCTGAGGATTCCTCTCCAGTGCTGACATGGATCTTGGGGTACTTCTGGAGTCTCCCCAGGGGAGTCAGTCTTCGTCTCGAATGCTGGCATGCACTTGCGCTTTCCTCCAGAGCGGTAGCAGCAGTGTCACGCAGTCCGCCGCGTGGATCAAAGGATCTATGGTTTTTCCTCGAGTCTTTTCCACGAGGCTTTCCCTCGAGGCTTTCCCACAGGGCTGTCCCACGTGCACACGTGATGGGAGTCGATCCTTGGCTTGAACGTCAAGGAAGTGCAGGGAAAACAGGTTCCTCTGGAATGGACTGACACATCTGGGGGACTCTTGGAATGGTGGCACGACCCTGGAGTTCCTCTCGCTTTTCCTGTGGAGAGCGCCTCCTCTTGAGATGCGACGGGAACGCCGGGAATTCATTCCCTACGAAACAGGGAAAGGATCCCTCATCTCGAGCTAGGAGGCGGAAACGGAGCTCACCTGGATGTGGGCGGGACACCACGTGCTTCCATTCTAGTGGAGACGGGTATGTCGGGGAACTTCTTGAGTTGCAGCAATGGTGTGAAGGACCCTTTGGAAGTTCCAGTGGTTAGATGTGATTGGCCTCGAGAAGCCTCAGCGGAAATGGGCCTCATCTCGCCTGGAGGGCAAAACCTCCTGGATTTTCTCGAGTTGCGGCAGGTGCTCTCGACTTACGACGGGGACCACAGGGACCCGCTCTGGTGGCCTCAGGAAAGGCCAGTCCCCATGCGAGTTCCTCGGGGGCCTCTCGGGATTCCTCTCCTGTCGATGCCGGGGCCTAAGACCTTGTGTGGAGTCGGGGCCGGAACCTGAGGATTCCTCTCCAGTGCTGACATGGATCTTGGGGTACTTCTGGAGTCTCCCCAGGGGAGTCAGTCCTCGTCTCGAATGCGGGCATGCACTTGCGCTTTCCTCCAGAGCGGTAACAGCAGTGTCACGCAGTCCGCCGCGTGGATCAAAGGATCTATGGTTTTCCCTCGAGTCTTTCCCACGAGGCTTTCCCACGAGGCTTTCCCACAGGGCTGTCCCACGTGCACACGTGGTGGGAGTCGATCCTCGGCTTGAACGTCAAGGCAGTGCAGGGAAAACAGGTTCCTCTGGAATGGACTGACACATCTGGGGGACTCTTTTAATGGTGTCACGACCCTGATGTTCCTCTCGCCTTTCCTGTGGAGAGCGCCTCCTCTTGAGATGCGACGGGAACGCCGGGAATTCTTTCCCTACGAAACAGGGAAAGGATCCCTCATCTCGAGCTAGGAGGCGGAAACGGGGCTCCCCTGGATGTGTGCGGGACCCCACGTGCTTCCTCTCGAGTCGAGACGGGTATGTCGGGGAACTTCTTGAGTTGCAGCAATGGTGTGAAGGACCCTTTGGAAGTTCCAGTGGTTAGATGTGATTGGCCTCGAGAAGCCTCAGCGGAAATGGGCCTCATCTCGCCTGGAGGGCAAAACCTCCTGGATTTTCTCGAGTTGCGGCACGTGCTCTCGACTTACGACGGGGACCTCAGGGACCCGCTCTGGTGGCCTCAGGAAAGGCCAGTCCCCATGCGAGTTCCTCGGGGGCCTCTCGGGATTCCTCTCCCTTCGATGCCGGGGCCTAAGACCTTGTGTGGAGTCGGGGCCGGAACCTGAGGATTCCTCTCCAGTGCTGACATGGATCTTGGGGTACTTCTGGAGTCTCCCCAGGGGAGTCAGTCCTCGTCTCGAATGCGGGCATGCACTTGCGCTTTCCTCCAGAACGGTAGCAGCAGTGTCACGCAGTCCACCCAATGGATCAAAGGATCTATGGTTTTCCCTCGAGTCTTTTCCACGAGGCTTTCCCACGAGGCTTTCCCACAGGGCTGTCCCACGTGCACACGTGGTGGGAGTCGATCCTCGGCTTGAACGTCAAGGCAGTGCAGGGAAAACAGGTTCCTCTGGAATGGACTGACACATCTGGGGGACTCTTGGAATGGTGGCACGACCCTGGAGTTCCTCTCGCCTTTCCTTTGGAGAGCGCCTCCTCTTGAGATGCGACGGGAACGCAGGGAATTCTTTCCCTACCAAACAGAGAAAGGATCCCTCATCTCGAGCTAGGAGGCGGAAACGGGGCTCCCCTGGATGTGTGCGGGACCCACCTGCTTCCTCTCGAGTGGAGACGGGTATGTCGGGGATCTTCTTGAGTTGCAGCAAGGGTGTGAAGGACCCTTTGGAAGTTCCAGTTTTTAGACGTGATTAGCGTCGAGAAGCCTCAGCGGAAATGGGCCTCATCGCGCCTGGAGGGCAAAACCTCCTGGATTTTCTCGAGTTGCGGCAGGTGCTCTCGACTTACGACGGGGACCTCAGGGACCCGCTCTGGTGGCCTCAGGAAAGGCCAGTCCCCATGCGAGTTCCTCGGGGGCCTCTCGGGATTCCTCTCCCGTCGATGCCGGGGACTAAGACCTTGTGTGGAGTCGGGGCCGGAACCTGAGGATTCCTCTCCAGTGCTGACATGGAACTTGGGGTACTTCTGGAGTCTCCCCAGGGGAGTCAGTCCTCGTCTCGAATGCGGGCATGCACTTGCGTTTTCCTCCAGAGCGGTAGCAGCAGTGTCACGCAGTCCGCCGCGTGGATCAAAGGATCTATGGTTTTCCCTCGAGTCTTTCCCACGAGGCTTACCCACGACGCTTTCCCATAGGGCTGTCCCACGTGCACACGTGGTGGGAGTCGATCCTCGGCTTGAACGTCAAGGCAGTGCAGGGAAAACAGGTTCCTCTGGAATGGACTGACACATCTGGGGGACTCTTGGAATGGTGGCACGACCCTTCAGTTCCTCTCGCCTTTCCTGTGGAGAGCGCCTCCTCTTGAGATGCGCCGGGAACGCCGGGAATTCTTTTCCTACGAAACAGGGAAAGGATCCCGCATCTCGAGCTAGGAGGCAGAAACGGGGCTCCCCTGGATGTGTGCGGGACCCACGTTCTTCCTCTCGAGTGGAGACGGGTATGTCGGGGAACTTCTTGAGTTGCAGCAAGGGTGTGAAGGACCCTTTGGAAGTTCCAGTGGTTAGACGTGATTAGCCTCGAGAAGCCTCAGCGGAAATGGGCCTCATCTCGCCTGGAGGGCAAAACCTCCTGGATTTTCTCGAGTTGCGGCAGGTGCTCTCGTCCTACGACGGGGACCTCAGGGACCCGCTCTGGTGGCCTCAGGAAAGGCCAGTCCCCATGCGAGTTCCTCGGGGGCCTCTGGGGATTCATCTCCCGTCGATGCCGGGGCCTAAGTCCTTGTGTGGAGTCGGGGTCGGAACCTGAGGATTCCTCTCCAGTGCTGACATGGATCTTGGGGTACTTCTGGAGTCTCCCCAGGGGAGTCAGTCCTCGTCTCGAATGCGGGCGTGCACTTGCGCTTTCCTCCAGAGCGGTAGCAGCAGTGTCAGGCAGTCTGCCGCGTGGATCAAAGGATCTATGGTTTTCCCTCGAGTCTTTTCCACGAGGCTTTCCCACGAGGCTTTCCCACAGGGCTGTCCCACGTGCACACGTGGTGGGAGTCGATCCTTGGCTTGAACGTCAAGGCAGTGCAGGGAAAACAGGTTCCTCTGGAATGGACTGACACATCTGGGGGACTCTTGGAATGGTGGCACGACCCTGGAGTTCCTCTCGCCTTTCCTGTGAAGAGCGCCTCCTCTTGAGATGCGACGGGAACGCCGGGAATTCTTTCCCTACGAAACAGGGAAAGGATCCCTCATCTCGAGCTAGGAGGCGGAAACGGGGCTCCCCTGGATGTGTGCGGGACCCCACGTGCTTCCTCTCGAGTGGAGACGGGTATGTCGGGGAACTTCTTTAGTTGCAGCAATGGTGTGAAGGACCCTTTGGAAGTTCCAGTGGTTAGATGTGATTGGCCTCGAGAAGCCTCAGCGGAAATGGGCCTCATCTCGCCTGGAGGGCAAAACCTCCTGGATTTTCTCAAGTTGCGGCAGGTGCTCTCGACTTACGACGGGGACCTCAGGGACCCGCTCTGGTGGCCTCAGGAAAGGCCAGTCCCCATGCGAGTTCCTCGGGGGCCTCTGGGGATTCATCTCCCGTCGATGCCAGGGCCTAAGTCCTTGTGTGGAGTCGGGGTCGGAACCTGAGGATTCCTCTCCAGTGCTGACATGGATCTTGGGGTACTTCTGGAGTCTCCCCAGGGGAGTCAGTCTTCGTCTCGAATGCGGGCATGCACTTGCGCTTTCCTCCAGAGCGGTAGCAGCAGTGTCACGCACTCCGCCGCGTGGATCAAAGGAGCTATGGTTTTCCCTCGAGTCTTTTCCACGAGGCTTTCCCACGAGGCTTTCCCACAGGGCTGTCCCACGTGCACACGTGATGGGAGTCGATCCTTGGCTTGAACGTCAAGGCAGTGCAGGGAAAACAGGTTCCTCTGGAATGGACTGACACATCTGGGGGACTCTTGGAATGGTGGCACGGCCCTGGAGTTCCTCTCGCCTTTCCTGTGGAGAGCGCCTCCTCTTGAGATGCGACGGGAACGGCGGGAATTCATTCCCTACGAAACAGGGAAAGGATCCCTCATCTCGAGCTAGGAGGCGGAAACGGAGCTCCCCTGGATGTGGGCGGGACACCACGTGCTTCCATTCGAGTGGAGACGGGTATGTCGGGGAACTTCTTGAGTTGCAGCAATGGTGTGAAGGACCCTTTGGAAGTTCCAGTGGTTAGATGTGATTGGCCTCGAGAAGCCTTAGCGGAAATGGGCCTCATCTGGCCTGGAGGGCAAAACCTCCTGGATTTTCTCGAGTTGCGGCAGGTGCTCTCGACTTACGACGGGGACCTCAGGGACCCGCTCTGGTGGCCTCAGGAAAGGCCAGTCCCCATGCGAGTTCCTCGGGGGCCTCTCGGGATTCCTCTCCCGTCGATGC
The DNA here is from genome assembly GCF_042477335.2 of Ovis canadensis. Classification (NCBI taxonomy): domain Eukaryota; kingdom Metazoa; phylum Chordata; class Mammalia; order Artiodactyla; family Bovidae; genus Ovis; species Ovis canadensis. The sequence goes on along the minus strand of NC_091249.1, from coordinate 3,915,142 downwards.
CGGGGCCTAAGACCTTGTGTGGAGTCGGGGCCGGAACTTGAGGATTCCTCTCCAGTGCTGACATGGATCTTGGGGTACTTCTGGAGTCTCCCCAGGGGAGTCAGTCCTCGTCTCGAATGCGGGCATGCACTTGCGCTTTCCTCCAGAGCGGTAGCAGCAGTGTCACGCAGTCCGCCGCGTGGATCAAAGGATCTATGGTTTTCCCTCGAGTCTTTCCCACGAGGCTTACCCACGACGCTTTCCCATAGGGCTGTCCCACGTGCACACGTGGTGGGAGTCGATCCTCGGCTTGAACGTCAAGGCAGTGCAGGGAAAACAGGTTCCTCTGGAATGGACTGACACATCTGGGGGACTCTTGGAATGGTGGCGCGACCCTTCAGTTCCTCTCGCCTTTCCTGTGGAGAGCTCCTCCTCTTGAGATGGGCCGGGAATGCCGGGAATTCTTTTCCTACGAAACAGGGAAAGGATCCCGCATCTCGAGCTAGGAGGCAGAAACGGGGCTCCCCTGGATGTGTGCGGGACCCACGTGCTTCCTCTCGAGTGGAGAATGGTATGTCGGGGAACTTCTTGAGTTGCAGCAAGGGTGTGAAGGACCCTTTGGAAGTTCCAGTGGTTAGACGTGATTAGCCTCGAGAAGCCTCAGCGGAAATGGGCCTCATCTCGCCTGGAGGGCAAAACCTCCTGGATTTTCTCGAGTTGCGGCAGGTGCTCTCGACCTACGACGGGGACCTCAGGGACCCGCTCTGGTGGCCTCAGGAAAGGCCAGTCCCCATGCGAGTTCCTCGGGGGCCTCTCGGGATTCCTCTCCCGTCGATGCCGGGGCCTAAGACCTTGTGTGGAGTCGGGGCCGGAACCTGAGGATTCCTCTCCAGTGCTGACATGGATCTTGGGGTACTTCTGGAGTCTCCCCAGGGGAGTCAGTCCTCGTCTCGAATGCGGGCATGCACTTGCGCTTTCCTCCAGAGCGGTAGCAGCAGTGTCACGCAGTCCGCCGCGTGGATCAAAGGATCTATGGTTTTCCCTCGAGTCTTTCCCACGAGGCTTTCCCACGAGGCTTTCCCACAGGGCTGTCCCACGTGCACACGTGGTGGGAGTCGATCCTCGGCTTGAACGTCAAGGCAGTGCAGGGAAAACAGGTTCCTCTGGAATGGACTGACACATCTGGGGGACTCTTGGAATGGTGTCACGAACCTGAAGTTCCTCTCGCCTTTCCTGTGGAGAGCGCCTCCTCTTGAGATGCGACGGGAACGCCGGGAATTCTTTCCCTACGAAACGGGGAAAGGATCCCTCATCTCGAGCTAGGAGGCGGAAACGGGGCTCCCCTGGATGTGTGCGGGACCCCACGTGCTTCCTCTCGAGTGGAGACGGGTATGTCGGGGAACTTCTTGAGTTGCAGCAATGGTGTGAAGGACACTTTGGAAGTTCCAGTGGTTAGATGTGATTGGCCTCGAGAAGCCTCAGCGGAAATGGGCCTCATCTCGCCTGGAGGGCAAAACCTCCTGGATTTTCTCGAGTTGCGGCACGTGCTCTCGACTTACGACGGGGACCTCAGGGACCCGCTCTGGTGGCCTCAGGAAAGGCCAGTCCCCATGCGAGTTCCTCGGGGGCCTCTCGGGATTCCTCTCCCGTCGATGCCGGGGCCTAAGACCTTGTGTGGAGTCGGGGCCGGAACCTGAGGATTCCTCTCCAGTGCTGACATGGATCTTTGGGTACTTCTGGAGTCTCCCCAGGGGAGTCAGTCCTCGTCTCGAATGCGGGCATGCACTTGCGCTTTCCTCCAGAGCGGTAGCAGCAGTGTCACGCAGTCCGCCGCGTGGATCAAAGGATCTATGGTTTTCCCTCGAGTCTTTCCCACGAGGCTTTCCCACGAGGCTTTCCCACAGGGCTGTCCCACGTGCACACGTGGTGGGAGTCGATCCTCGGCTTGAACGTCAAGGCAGTGCAGGGAAAACAGGTTCCTCTGGAATGGACTGACACATCTGGGGGACTCTTGGAATGGTGTCACGAACCTGGAGTTCCTCTCGCCTTTCCTGTGGAGAGCGCCTCCTCTTGAGATGCGACGGGAACGCCGGGAATTCTTTCCCTACGAAACGGGGAAAGGATCCCTCATCTCGAGCTAGGAGGCGGAAACGGGGCTCCCCTGGATGTGTGCGGGACCCCACGTGCTTCCTCTCGAGTGGAGACGGGTATGTCGGGGAACTTCTTGAGTTGCAGCAATGGTGTGAAGGACCCTTTGGAAGTTCCAGTGGTTAGATGTGATTGGCCTCGAGAAGCCTCAGCGGAAATGGGCCTCATCTCGCCTGGAGGGCAAAACCTCCTGGATTTTCTCGAGTTGCGGCAGGTGCTCTCGACTTACGACGGGGACCTCAGGGACCCGCTCTGGTGGCCTCAGGAAAGGCCAGTCCCCATGCGAGTTCCTCGGGGGCCTCTCGGGATTCCTCTCCCGTCGATGCCGGGGCCTAAGACCTTGTGTGGAGTGGGGGCCGGAACCTGAGGATTCCTCTCCAGTGCTGACATGGATCTTTTGGTACTTCTGGAGTCTCCCCAGGGGAGTCAGTCCTCGTCTCGAATGCGGGCATGCACTTGCGCTTTCCTCCAGAACGGTAGCAGCAGTGTCACGCAGTCCGCCCAATGGATCAAAGGATCTATGGTTTTCCCTCGAGTCTTTTCCACGAGGCTTTCCCACGAGGCTTTCCCACAGGGCTGTCCCACGTGCACACGTGGTGGGAGACGATCCTCGGCTTGAACGTCAAGGCAGTGCAGGGAAAACAGGTTCCTCTGGAATGGACTGACACATTTGGGGTCTCTTGGAATGGTGGCACGACCCTAGAGTTCCTCTCGCCTTTCCTTTGGAGAGCGCCTCCTCTTGAGATGCGACGGGAACGCCGGGAATTCTTTCCCTACCAAACAGGGAAAGGATCCCTCATCTCGAGCTAGGAGGCGGAAACGGGGCTCCCCTGGAGGTGTGCGGGACCCACGTGCTTCCTCTCGAGTGGAGACGGGTATGTCGGGGATCTTCTTGAGTTGCAGCAAGGGTGTGAAGGACCCTTTGGAAGTTCCAGTGGTTAGACGTGATTAGCCTCGAGAAGCCTCAGCGGAAATGGGCCTCATCGCGCCTGGAGGGCAAAACCTCCTGGATTTTCTCGAGTTGCGGCAGGTGCTCTCGACTTACGACGGGGACCTCAGAGACCCGCTCTGGTGGCCTCAGGAAAGGCCAGTCCCCATGCGAGTTCCTCGGGGGCCTCTGGGGATTCATCTCCCGTCGATGCCGGGGCCTAAGACCTTGTGTGGAGTCGGGGCCGGAACCTGAGGATTCCTCTCCAGTGCTGACATGGATCTTGGGGTAATTCTGGAGTCTCCCCAGGGGAGTCAGTCCTCGTCTCGAATGCGGGCATGCACTTGCGCTTTCCTCCAGAGCGCTAGCAGCAGTGTCACGCAGTCCGCCGCGTGGATCAAAGGATCTATGGTTTTCCCTCGAGTCTTTCCCACGAGGCTTACCCACGACGCTTTCCCATAGGGCTGTCCTACGTGCACACGTGGTGGGAGTCGATCCTCGGCTTGAACGTCAAGGCAGTGCAGGGAAAACAGGTTCCTCTGGAATGGACTGACACATCTGGGGGACTCTTGGAATGGTGTCACGAACCTGAAGTTCCTCTCGCCTTTCCTGTGGAGAGCGCCTCCTCTTGAAATGCGCCGGGAACGCCGGGATTTCTTTTCCTACGAAACAGGGAAAGGATCCCGCATCTCGAGCTAGGAGGCAGAAACGGGGCTCCCCTGGATGTGTGCGGGACCCACGTTCTTCCTCTCGAGTGGAGACGGGTATGTCGGGGAACTTCTTGAGTTGCAGCAAGGGTGTGAAGGACCCTTTGGAAGTTCCAGTGGTTAGACGTGATTAGCCTCGAGAAGCCTCAGCGGAAATGGGCCTCATCTCGCCTGGAGGGCAAAACCTCCTGGATTTTCTCGAGTTGCGGCAGGTGCTCTCGACCTACGACGGGGACCTCAGGGACCCGCTCTGGTGGACTCAGGAAAGGCCAGTCCCCATGCGAGTTCCTCGGGGGCCTCTGGGGATTCATCTCCCGTCGATGCCGGGGCCTAAGTCCTTGTGTGGAGTCGGGGTCGGAACCTGAGGATTCCTCTCCAGTGCTGACATGGACCTTGGGGTACTTCTGGAGTCTCCCCAGGGGAGTCAGTCCTCGTCTCGAATGCGGGCATGCACTTGCGCTTTCCTCCAGAGCGGTAGCAGCAGTGTCACGCAGTCCGCCACGTGGATCAAAGGATCTATGGTTTTCCCTCGAGTCTTTTCCACGAGGCTTTCCCACGAGGCTTTCCCACAGGGCTGTCCCACGTGCACACGTGGTGGGAGTCGATCCTTGGCTTGAACGTCAAGGCAGTGCAGGGAAAACAGGTTCCTCTGGAATGGACTGACACATCTGGGGGACTCTTGGAATGGTGGCACGACCCTGGAGTTCCTCTCGCCTTTCCTGTGGAGAGCGCCTCCTCTTGAGATGCGACGGGAATGCCGGGAATTCATTCCCTACGAAACAGGGAAAGGATCCCTCATCTCGAGCTAGGAGGCGGAAACGGAGCTCCCCTGGATGTGGGCGGGACACCACGTGCTTCCATTCGAGTGGAGACGGGTATGTCGGGGAACTTCTTGAGTGCAGCAATGGTGTGAAGGACCCTTTGGAAGTTCCAGTGGTTAGATGTGATTGGCCTCGAGAAGCCTCAGCGGAAATGGGCCTCATCTCGCCTGGAGGGCAAAACCTCCTGGATTTTCTCGAGTTGCGGCAGGTGCTCTCGACTTACGACGGGGACCTCTGGGACCCGCTCTGGTGGCCTCAGGAAAGGCCAGTCCCCATGCGAGTTCCTCGGGGGCCTCTCGGGATTCCTCTCCCGTCGATGCCGGGGCCTAAGACCTTGTGTGGAGTCGGGGCCGGAACCTGAGGATTCCTCTCCAGTGCTGACATGGATCTTGGGGTACTTCTGGAGTCTCCCCAGTGGAGTCAGTCCTCGTCTCGAATGCGGGCATGCACTTGCGCTTTCCTCCAGAGCGGTAGCAGCAGTGTCACGCAGTCTGCCGCGTGGATCAAAGGATCTATGGTTTTCCCTCGAGTCTTTCCCACGAGGCTTACCCACGAGGCTTTCCCACAGGGCTGTCCCACGTGCACACGTGGTGGGAGTCGATCCTCGGCTTGAACGTCAAGGCAGTGCAGGGAAAACAGGTTCCTCTGGAATGGACTGACACATCTGGGGGACTCTTGGAATGGTGGCACGACCCTTCAGTTCCTCTCGCCTTTCCTGTGGAGAGCGCCTCCTCTTGAGATGCGCCGGGAACGCCGGGAATTCTTTTCCTACGAAACAGGGAAAGGATCCCTCATCTCGAGCTAGGAGGTGGAAACGGAGCTCCCCTGGATGTGGGCTGGACACCACGTGCTTCCTCTCGAGTGGAGACTGGTATATCGGGGAACTTCTTGAGTTGCAGCAATGGTGTGAAGGACCCTTTGGAAGTTCCAGTGGTTAGATGTGATTGGCCTCGAGAAGCCTCAGCGGAAATGGGCCTCATCTCGCCTGGAGGGCAAAACCTCCTGGATTTTCTCGGGTTGCGGCAGGTGCTCTCGACTTACGACGGGGACCTCAGGTACCCGCTCTGGTGGCCTCAGGAAAGGCCAGTCCCCATGCGAGTTCCTCGGGGGCCCCTCGGGATTCCTCTCCCGTCTATGCCGGGGCCTAAGACCTTGTGTGGAGTCGGGGCCGGAACCTGAGGATTCATCTCCAGTGCTGACATGGATCTTGGGGTACTTCTGGAGTCTCCCCAGGGGAGTCAGTCCTCGTCTCGAATGCGGGCATGCACTTGCGCTTTCCTCCAGAGCGGTAGCAGCAGTGTCACGCAGTCCGCCGCGTGGATCAAAGGATCTATGGTTTTCCCTCGAGGCTTTCCCACGAGGCTTTCCCACAGGGCTGTCCCACAGGAACACGTGGTGGGAGTCGATCCTCAGCTTGAACGTCAAGGCAGTGCAGGGAAAACAGGTTCCTCTGGAATGGACTGACACATCTGGGGGACTCTTGGAATGGTGTCACGACCCTGGAGTTCCTCTCGCCTTTCCTGTGGAGAGCGCCTCCTCTTGAGATGCGACGGGAACGCCGGGAATTCTTTCCCTACGAAACAGGGAAAGGATCCCTCATCTCGAGCTAGGAGGCGGAAACGGGGCTCCCCTGGATGTGTGCGGGACCACACGTGCTTCCTCTCGAGTGGAGACGGGTATGTCGGGGAACTTCTTGAGTTGCAGCAATGGTGTGAAGGACCCTTTGGAAGTTCCAGTGGTTAGATGTGATTGGCCTCGAGAAGCCTCAGCGGAAATGGGCCTCATCTCGCCTGGAGGGCAAAACCTCCTGGATTTTCTCGAGTTGCGGCACGTGCTCTCGACTTACGACGGGGACCTCAGGGACCCGCTCTGGTGGCCTCAGGAAAGGCCAGTCCCCATGCGAGTTCCTCGGGGGCCTCTCGGGATTCCTCTCCCGTCGATGCCGGGGCCTAAGACCTTGTGTGGAGTCGGGGCCGGAACCTGAGGATTCCTCTCCAGTGCTGACATGGATCTTGGGGTACTTCTAGAGTCTCCCCAGGGGAGTCAGTCCTCGTCTCGAATGCGGGCATGCACTTGCGCTTTCCTCCAGAACGGTAGCAGCAGTGTCATGCAGTCCGTCCAATGGATCAAAGGATCTATGGTTTTCCCTCGAGTCTTTTCCACGAGGCTTTCCCACGAGGCTTTCCCACAGGGCTGTCCCACGTGCACACGTGGTGGGAGACGATCCTCGGCTTGAACGTCAAGGCAGTGCAGGGAAAACAGGTTCCTCTGGAATGGACTGACACATTTGGGGTCTCTTGGAATGGTGGCACGACCCTGGAGTTCCTCTCGCCTTTCCTTTGGAGAGCGCCTCCTCTTGAGATGCGACGGGAACGCCGGGAATTCTTTCCCTACCAAACAGGGAAAGGATCCCTCATCTCGAGCAAGGAGGCGGAAACGGGGCTCCCCTGGAGGTGTGCGGGACCCACGTGCTTCCTCTCGAGTGGAGACGGGTATGTCGGGGATCTTCTTGAGTTGCAGCAAGGGTGTGAAGGACCCTTTGGAAGTTCCAGTGGTTAGACGTGATTAGCCTCGAGAAGCCTCAGCGGAAATGGGCCTCATCGCGCCTGGAGGGCAAAACCTCCTGGATTTTCTCGAGTTGCGGCAGGTGCTCTCGACTTACGACGGGGACCTCAGAGACCCGCTCTGGTGGCCTCAGGAAAGGCCAGTCCCCATGCGAGTTCCTCGGGGGCCTCTGGGGATTCATCTCCCGTCGATGCCGGGGCCTAAGACCTTGTGTGGAGTCGGGGCCGGAACCTGAGGATTCCTCTCCAGTGCTGACATGGATCTTGGGGTACTTCTGGAGTCTCCCCAGGGGAGTCAGTCCTCGTCTCGAATGCGGGCATGCACTTGCGCTTTCCTGCAGAGCGGTAGCAGCAGTGTCACGCAGTCCGCCGCGTGGATCAAAGGATCTATGGTTTTCCCTCGAGTCTTTCCCAAGAGGCTTACCCACGACGCTTTCCCATAGGGCTGTCCCACGTGCACACGTGGTGGGAGTCGATCCTTGGCTTGAACGTCAAGGCAGTGCAGGGAAAACAGGTTCCTCTGGAATGGACTGACACATCTGGGGGACTCTTGGAATGGTGGCACGACCCTTCAGTTCCTCTCGCCTTTCCTGTGGAGAGCGCCTCCTCTTGAAATGCGCCGGGAACGCCGGGATTTCTTTTCCTACGAAACAGGGAAAGGATCCCGCATCTCGAGCTAGGAGGCAGAAACGGGGCTCCCCTGGATGTGTGCGGGACCCACGTGCTTCCTCTCGAGTGGAGAATGGTATGTCGGGGAACTTCTTGAGTTGCAGCAAGGGTGTGAAGGACCCTTTGGAAGTTCCAGTGGTTAGACGTGATTAGCCTCGAGAAGCCTCAGCGGAAATGGGCCTCATCTCGCCTGGAGGGCAAAACCTCCTGGATTTTCTCGAGTTGCGGCAGGTGCTCTCGACCTACGACGGGGACCTCAGGGACCCGCTCTGGTGGCCTCAGGAAAGGCCAGTCCCCATGCGAGTTCCTCGGGGGCACCTGGGGATTCATCTCCCGTCGATGCCGGGGCCTAAGTCCTTGTGTGGAGTCGGGGTCGGAACCTGAGGATTCCTCTCCAGTGCTGACATGGATCTTGGGGTACTTCTGGAGTCTCCCCAGGGGAGTCAGTCTTCGTCTCGAATGCGGGCATGCACTTGCGCTTTCCTCCAGAGCGGTAGCAGCAGTGTCACGCAGTCCGCCGCGTGGATCAAAGGATCTATGGTTTTCCCTCGAGTCTTTTCCACGAGGCTTTCCCACGAGGCTTTCCCACAGGGCTGTCCCACGTGCACACGTGATGGGAGTCGATCCTTGGCTTGAACGTCAAGGCAGTGCAGGGAAAACAGGTTCCTCTGGAATGGACTGACACATCTGGGGGACTCTTGGAATGGTGGCACGACCCTGGAGTTCCTCTCGCCTTTCCTGTGGAGAGCGCCTCCTCTTGAGATGCGACGGGAACGCCGGGAATTCATTCCCTACGAAACAGGGAAAGGATCCCTCATCTCGAGCTAGGAGGCGGAAACGGAGCTCCCCTAGATGTGGGCGGGACACCACGTGCTTCCATTCGAGTGGAGACGGGTATGTCGGGGAACTTCTTGAGTTGCAGCAATGGTGTGAAGGACCCTTTGGAAGTTCCAGTGGTTAGATGTGATTGGCCTCGAGAAGCCTCAGCGGAAATGGGCCTCATCTCGCCTGGAGGGCAAAACCTCCTGGATTTTCTCGAGTTGCGGCAGGTGCTCTCGACTTACGACGGGGACCTCACGGACCCGCTCTGGTGGCCTCAGGAAAGGCCAGTCCCCATTCGAGTTCCTCGGGGGCCTCTCGGGATTCCTCTCCCGTCGATGCCGGGGCCTAAGACCTTGTGTGGAGTCGGGGCCGGAACCTGAGGATTCCTCTCCAGTGCTGACATGGATCTTGGGGTACTTCTGGAGTCTCCCCAGGGGAGTCAGTCCTCGTCTCGAATGCGGGCATGCACTTGCGCTTTCCTCCAGAGCGGTAGCAGCAGTGTCACGCAGTCCGCCGCGTGGATCAAAGGATCTATGGTTTTCCCTCGAGTCTTTCCCACGAGGCTTACCCACGACGCTTTCCCATAGGGCTGTCCCACGTGCACACGTGGTGGGAGTCGATCCTCGGCTTCAACGTCAAGGCAGTGCAGGGAAAACAGGTTCCTCTGGAATGGACTGACACATCTGGGGGACTCTTGGAATGGTGGCGCGACCCTTCAGTTCCTCTCGCCTTTCCAGTGGAGAGCGCCTCCTCTTGAGATGCGCAGGGAATGCCGGGAATTCTTTTCCTACGAAACAGGGAAAGGATCCCGCATCTCGAGCTAGGAGGCAGAAACGGGGCTCCCCTGGATGTGTGCGGGACCCACGTGCTTCCTCTCGAGTGGAGAATGGTATGTCGGGGAACTTCTTGAGTTGCAGCAAGGGTGTGAAGGACCCTTTGGAAGTTCCAGTGGTTAGACGAGATTAGCCTTGAGAAGCTTCAGCGGAAATGGGCCTCATCTGGCCTGGAGGGCAAAACCTCCTGGATTTTCTCGAGTTGCGGCAGGTGCTCTCGACTTACGACGGGGACCTCAGGGACCCGCTCTGTTGGCCTCAGGAAAGGCCAGTCCCCATGCGAGTTCCTCGGGGGCCTCTCGGGATTCCTCTCCCATCGATGCCGGGGCCTAAGACCTTGTGTGGAGTCGGGGCCGGAACCTGAGGATTCCTCTCCAGTGCTGACATGGATCTTGGGGTACTTCTGGAGTCTCCCCAGGGGAGTCAGTCCTCGTCTCGAATGCGGGCATGCACTTGCGCTTTCCTCCAGAACGGTAGCAGCAGTGTCACGCAGTCCACCCAATGGATCAAAGGATCTATGGTTTTCCCTCGAGGCTTTTCCACGAGGCTTTCCCACGAGGCTTTCCCACAGGGCTGTCCCACGTGCACACGTGGTGGGAGTCGATCCTCGGCTTGAACGTCAAGCAGTGCAGGGAAAACAGGTTCCTCTGGAATGGACTGACACATCTGGGGGACTCTTGGAATGGTGGCACGACCCTGGAGTTCCTCTCGCCTTTCCTTTGGAGAGCGCCTCCTCTTGAGATGCGACGGGAACGCCGGGAATTCTTTCCCTACCAAACAGGGAAAGGATCCCTCATCTCGAGCTAGGAGGCGGAAACGGGGCTCCCCTGGATGTGTGCGGGACCCACGTGCTTCCTCTCGAGTGGAGACGGGTATGTCGGGGATCTTCTTGAGTTGCAGCAAGGGTGTGAAGGACCCTTTGGAAGTTCCAGTGGTTAGACGTGATTAGCCTCGAGAAGCCTCAGCGGAAATGGGCCTCATCGCGCCTGGAGGGCAAAACCTCCTGGATTTTCTCGAGTTGCGGCAGGTGCTCTCGACTTACGACGGGGACCTCAGGGACCCGCTCTGGTGGCCTCAGGAAAGGCCAGTCCCCATGCGAGTTCCTCGGGGGCGTCTCGGGATTCCTCTCCCGTCGATGCCGGGGCCTAAGACCTTGTGTGGAGTCGGGGCCGGAACCTGAGGATTCCTCTCCAGTGCTGACATGGATCTTGGGGTACTTCTGGAGTCTCCCCAGGGGAGTCAGTCCTCGTCTCGAATGCGGGCATGCACTTGCGCTTTCCTCCAGAGCGGTAGCAGCAGTGTCACGCAGTCCGCCGCGTGGATCAAAGGATCTATGGTTTTCCCTCGAGTCTTTCCCACGAGGCTATCACACGAGGCTTTCCCACAGGGCTGTCCCACGTGCACACGTGGTGGGAGTCGATCCTCGGCTTGAACGTCAAGGCAGTGCAGGGAAAACAGGTTCCTCTGGAATGGACTGACACATATGGGGGACTCTTGGAATGGTGGCACGACCCTGGAGTTCCTCTCGCCTTTCCTGTGAAGAGCGCATCCTCTTGAGATGCGACGGGAACGCCGGGAATTCTTTCCCTACGAAAAAGGGAAAGGATCCCTCATCTCGAGCTAGTAGGCGGAAACGGGGCTCCCCTGGATGTGTGCGGGACCCCACGTGCTTCCTCTCGAGTGGAGACGGGTATGTCGGGGAACTTCTTGAGTTGCAGCAATGGTGTGAAGGACCCTTTGGAAGTTCCAGTGGTTAGATGTGATTGGCCTCGAGAAGCCTCAGCGGAAATGGGCCTCATCTCGCCTGGAGGGCAAAACCTCCTGGATTTTCTCGAGTTGCGGCAGGTGCTCTCGACTTACGACGGGGACCTCAGGGACCCGCTCTGGTGGCCTCAGGAAAGGCCAGTCCCCATGCGAGTTCCTCGGGGGCCTCTCGGGATTCCTCTCCCGTCGATGCCGGGGCCTAAGACCTTGTGTGGAGTCGGGGCCGGAACCTGAGGATTCCTCTCCAGTGCTGACATGGATCTTGGGGTACTTCTGGAGTCTCCCCAGGGGAGTCAGTCCTCGTCTCGAATGCGGGCATGCACTTGCGCTTTCCTCCAGAGCGGTAGCAGCAGTGTCACGCAGTCCGCCGCGTGGATCAAAGGATCTATGGTTTTCCCTCGAGTCTTTCCCAAGAGGCTTTCCCACGAGGCTTTCCCATAGGGCTGTCCCACGTGCACACGTGGTGGGAGTCGATCCTCGGCTTGAACGTCAAGGCAGTGCAGGGAAAACAGGTTCCTCTGGAATGGACTGACACATCTGGGGGACTCGTGGAATGGTGGCACGACCCTTCAGTTCCTCTCGCCTTTCCTTTGGAGAGCGCCTCCTCTTGAGATGCGACGGGAACGCCGGGAATTCTTTCCCTACCAAACAGGGAAAGGATCCCTCATCTCGAGCTAGGAGGCGGAAACGGGGCTCCCCTGGATGTGTGCGGGACCCATGTGCTTCCTCTCGAGTGGAGACGGGTATGTCGGGGAACTTCTTGAGTTGCAGCAATGGTGTGAAGGACCCTTTGGAAGTTCCAGTGGTTAGATGTGATTGGCCTCGAGAAGCCTCAGCGGAAATGGGCCTCATCTCGCCTGGAGGGCAAAACCTCCTGGATTTTCTCGAGTTGCTGCAGGTGCTCTCGACTTACGACGGGGACCTCAGGGACCCGCTCTGGTGGCCTCAGGAAAGGCCAGTCCCCATGCGAGTTCCTCGGGGGCCTCTCGGGATTCCTCTCCCATCGATGCCGGGGCCTAAGACCTTGTGTGGAGTCGGGGCCGGAACCTGAGGATTCCTCTCCAGTGCTGACATGGATCTTGGGGTACTTCTGGAGTCTCCCCAGGGGAGTCAGTCCTCGTCTCGAATGTGGGCATGCACTTGCGCTTTCCTCCAGAACGGTAGCAGCAGTGTCACGCAGTCCATCCAATGGATCAAAGGATCTATGGTTTTCCCTCGAGTCTTTTCCACGAGGCCTTCCCACGAGGCTTTCCCACAGGGCTGTCCCACGTGCACACGTGGTGGGAGTCGATCCTCGGCTTGAACGTCAAGGCAGTGCAGGGAAAACAGGTTCCTCTGGAATGGACTGACACATCTGGGGGACTCTTGGAATGGTGGCACGACCCTGGAGTTCCTCTCGCCTTTCCTTTGGAGAGCGCCTCCTCTTGAGATGCGACGGGAACGCCGGGAATTCTTTCCCTACCAAACAGGGAAAGGATCCCTCATCTCGAGCTAGGAGGCGGAAACGGGGCTCCCCTGGATGTGTGCGGGACACCACGTGCTTCCTCTCGAGTGGAGACGGGTATGTCGGGGATCTTCTTGAGTTACAGCAATGGTGTGAAGGACCCTTTGGAAGTTCCAGTGGTTAGACGTGATTAGCCTCGAGAAGCCTCAGCGGAAATGGGCCTCATCGCGCCTGGAGGGCAAAACCTCCTGGATTTTCTCGAGTTGCGGCAGGTGCTCTCGACTTACGACGGGGACCTCAGGGACCCGCTCTGGTGGCCTAAGGAAAGGCCAGTCCCCATGCGAGTTCCTCGGGGGCCTCTCGGGATTCCTCTCCCGTCGATGCCGGGGCCTAAGACCTTGTGTGGAGTCGGGGCCGGAACCTGCGGATTCCTCTCCAGTGCTGACATGGATCTTGGGGTACTTCTGGAGTCTCCCCAGGGGAGTCAGTCCTCGTCTCGAATGCGGGCATGCACTTGCGCTTTCCTCCAGAGCGGTAGCAGCAGTGTCACGCAGTCCGCCGCGTGGATCAAAGGTCTATGGTTTTCCCTCGAGTCTTTCCCACGAGGCTTACCCACGACGCTTTCCCATAGGGCTGTCCCACGTGCACACGTGGTGGGAGTCGATATTCGGCTTGAACCTCAAGGCAGTGCAGGGAAAACAGGTTCCTCTGGAATGGACTGACACATCTGGGGGACTCTTGGAATGGTGGCACGACCCTTCAGTTCCTCTCGCCTTTCCTGTGGAGAGCGCCTCCTCTTGAAATGCGCCGGGAACGCCGGGAATTCTTTTCCTACGAAACAGGGAAAGGATCCCGCATCTCGAGCTAGGAGGCAGAAACGGGGCTCCCCTGGATGTGTGCGGGACCCACGTTCTTCCTCCCGAGGGAGACGGGTATGTCGGGGAACTTCTTGAGTTGCAGCAAGGGTGTGAAGGACCCTTTGGAAGTTCCAGTGGTTAGACGTGATTAGCCTCGAGAAGCCTCAGCGGAAATGGGCCTCATCTCGCCTGGAGGGCAAAACCTCCTGGATTTTCTCGAGTTGCGGCAGGTGCTCTCGACCTACGACGGGGACCTCAGGGACCCGCTCTGGTGGCCTCAGGAAAGGCCAGTCCCCATGCGAGTTCCTCGGGGGCCTCTGGGGATTCATCTCCCGTCGATGCCGGGGCCTAAGTCCTTGTGTGGAGTCGGGGTCGGAACCTGAGGATTCCTCTCCAGTGCTGACATGGATCTTGGGGTACTTCTGGAGTCTCCCCAGGGGAGTCAGTCCTCGTCTCGAATGCGGGCATGCAATTGCGCTTTCCTCCAGAGCGGTAGCAGCAGTGTCACGCAGTCCGCCGCGTGGATCAAAGGATCTATGGTTTTCCCTCGAGTCTTTTCCACGAGGCTTACCCACGACGCTTTCCCATAGGGCTGTCCCACGTGCACACGTGGTGGGAGTCGATCCTCGGCTTGAACGTCAAGGCAGTGCAGGGAAAACAGGTTCCTCTGGAATGGACTGACACATCTGGGGGACTCTTGGAATGGTGTCACGACCCTGGAGTTCCTCTCGCCTTTCCTGTGGAGAGCGCCTCCTCTTGAGATGCAACGGGAACGCCGGGAATTCTTTCCCTACGAAACAGGGAAAGGATCCCTCATCTCGAGCTAGGAGGCGGAAACGGGGCTCCCCTGGATGTGTGCGGGACCCCACGTGCTTCCTCTCGAGTGGAGACGGGTATGTCGCGGAACTTCTTGAGTTGCAGCAATGGTGTGAAGGACCCTTTGGAAGTTCCAGTGGTTAGATGTGATTGGCCTCGATAAGCCTCAGCGGAAATGGGCCTCATCTCGCCTGGAGGGCAAAACCTCCTGGATTTTCTCGAGTTGCGGCACGTGCTCTCGACTTACGACGGGGACCTCAGGGACCCGCTCTGGTGGCCTCAGGAAAGGCCAGTCCCCATGCGAGTTCCTCGGGGGCCTCTCGGGATTCCTCTCCCGTCGATGCCGGGGCCTAAGACCTTGTGTGGAGTCGGGGCCGGAACCTGCGGATTCCTCTCCAGTGCTGACATGGATCTTGGGGTACTTCTGGAGTCTCCCCAGGGGAGTCAGTCCTCGTCTCGAATGCGGGCATGCACTTGCGCTTTCCTCCAGAGCGGTAGCAGCAGTGTCACGCAGTCCGCCGCGTGGATCAAAGGATCTATGGTTTTCCCTCTAGTCTTTCCCACGAGGCTATCACACGAGGCTTTCCCACAGGGCTGTCCCACGTGCACACGTGGTGGGAGTCGATCCTCGGCTTGAACGTCAAGGCAGTGCAGGGAAAACAGGTTCCTCTGGAATGGACTGACACATATGGGGGACTCTTGGAATGGTGGCACGACCCTGGAGTTCCTCTCGCCTTTCCTGTGAAGAGCGCCTCCTCTTGAGATGCGACGGGAACGCTGGGAATTCTTTCCCTACGAAACAGGGAAAGGATCCCGCATCTCGAGCTAGGAGGCGGAAACGGGGCTCCCCTGGATGTGTGCGGGACCCCACGTGCTTCCTCTCGAGTGGAGACGGGTATGTCGGGGAACTTCTTGAGTTGCAGCAATGGTGTGAAGGACCCTTTGGAAGTTCCAGTGGTTAGATGTGATTGGCCTCGAGAAGCCTCAGCGGAAATGGGCCTCATCTCGCCTGGAGGGCAAAACCTCCTGGATTTTCTCGAGTTGCGGCAGGTGCTCTCGACTTACGACGGGGACCTCAGGGACCCGCTCTGGTGGCCTCAGGAAAGGCCAGTCCCCATGCGAGTTCCTCGGGGGCCTCTCGGGATTCCTCTCCCGTCGATGCCGGGGCCTAAGACCTTGTGTGGAGTCGGGGCCGGAACCTGAGGATTCCTCTCCAGTGCTGACATGGATCTTGGGGTACTTCTGGAGTCTCCCCAGGGGAGTCAGTCCTCGTCTCGAATGCGGGCATGCACTTGCGCTTTCCTCCAGAACGGTAGCAGCAGTGTCACGCAATCCGCCCAATGGATCAAAGGATCTATGGTTTTCCCTCGAGTCTTTTCCACGAGGCTTTCCCACGAGGCTTTCCCACAGGGCTGTCCCACGTGCACACGTGGTGGGAGTCGATCCTCGGCTTGAACGTCAAGGCAGTGCAGGGAAAACAGGTTCCTCTGGAATGGACTGACACATCTGGGGGACTCTTGGAATGGTGGCACGACCCTTCAGTTCCTCTCGCCTTTCCTGTGGAGAGCGCCTCCTCTTGAAATGCGCCGGGAACGCCGGGAATTCTTTCCCCACGAAACAGGGAAAGGATCCCTCATCTCGAGCTAGGCGGCGGAAACGGGGCTCCCCTGGATGTGTGCGGGACCCCACGTGCTTCCTCTCGAGTGGAGACGGGTATGTCGGGGAACTTCTTGAGTTGCAGCAAGGGTGTGAAGGACCCTTTGGAAGTTCCAGTGGTTAGATGTGATTGGCCTCGAGAAGCCTCAGCGGAAATGGGCCTCATCTCGCCTGGAGGGCAAAACCTCCTGGATTTTCTCGAGTTGCGGCAGGTGCTCTCGACTTACGACGGGTACCTCAGGGACCCGCTCTGGTGGCCTCAGGAAAGGCCAGTCCCCATGCGAGTTCCTCGGGGGCCTCTCGGGATTCCTCTCCCGTCGATGCCGGGGCCTAAGACCTTGTGTGGAGTCGGGGCCGGAACCTGAGGATTCCTCTCCAGTGCTGACATGGATCTTGGGGTACTTCTGGAGTCTCCCCAGGGGAGTCAGTCCTCGTCTCGAATGCGGGCATGCACTTGCGCTTTCCTCCAGAACGGTAGCAGCAGTGTCACGCAGTCCGCCCAATGGATCAAAGGATCTATGGTTTTCCCTCGAGTCTTTTCCACGAGGCTTTCCCACGAGGCTTTCCCACAGGGCTGTCCCACGTGCACACGTGGTGGGAGTCGATCCTCGGCTTGAACGTCAAGGCAGTGCAGGGAAAACAGGTTCCTCTGGAATGGACTGACACATCTGGGGGACTCTTGGAATGGTGGCACGACCCTGGAGTTCCTCTCGCCTTTCCTTTGGAGAGCGCCTCCTCTTGAGATGCGACGGGAACGCCGGGAATTCTTTCCCTACCAAACAGGGAAAGGATCCCTCATCTCGAGCTAGGAGGCGGAAACGGGGCTCCCCTGGATGTGTGCGGGACCCACGTGCTTCCTCTCGAGTGTAGACGGGTATGTCGGGGAACTTCTTGAGTTGCAGCAAGGGTGTGAAGGACCCTTTGGAAGTTCCAGTGGTTAGACGTGATTAGCCTCGAGAAGCCTCAGCGGAAATGGGCCTCATCGCGCCTGGAGGGCAAAACCTCCTGGATTTTCTCGAGTTGCGGCAGGTGCTCTCGACTTACGACGGGGACCTCAGGGACCCGCTCTGGTGGCCTCAGGAAAGGCCAGTCCCCATGCGAGTTCCTCGGGGGCCTCTCGGGATTCCTCTCCCGTCGATGCCGGGGCCTAAGACCTTGTGTGGAGTCGGGGCCGGAACCTGAGGATTCCTCTCCAGTGCTGACATGGATCTTGGGGTACTTCTGGAGTCTCCCCAGGGGAGTCAGTCCTCGTCTCGAATGCGGGCATGCACTTGCGCTTTCCTCCAGAGCGGTAGCATCAGTGTCACGCAGTCCACCGCGTGGATCAAAGGATCTATGGTTTTCCCTCGAGTCTTTCCCACGAGGCTTTCCCACGAGGCTTTCCCACAGGGCTGTCCCACGTGCACACGTGGTGGGACTCGATCCTCGGCTTGAACGTCAAGGCAGTGCAGGGAAAACAGGTTCCTCTGGAATGGACTGACACATCTGGGGGACTCTTGGAATGGTGGCACGACCCTGGAGTTCCTCTCGCCTTTCCTGTGGAGAGCGCCTCCTCTTGAGATGCGACGGGAACGCCGGGAATTCTTTCCCTACGAAACAGGGAAAGGATCCCTCATCTCGAGCTAGGAGTCGGAAACGGGGCTCCCCTGGATGTGTGCGGGACCCCACGTGCTTCCTCTCGAGTGGAGACTGGTATGTCGGGGAACTTCTTGAGTTGCAGCAATGGTGTGAAGGACCCTTTGGAAGTTTCAGTGGTTAGATGTGATTGGCCTCGAGAAGCCTCAGCGGAAATGGGCCTCATCTCGCCTGGAGGGTAAAACCTCCTGGATTTTCTCGAGTTGCAGCAGGTGCTCTCGACTTACGACGGGGACCTCAGGGACCCGCTCTGGTGGCCTCAGGAAAGGCCAGTCCCCATGCGAGTTCCTCGTGGGCCTCTCGGGGTTCCTCTCCCGTCGATGCCGGCGCCTAAGACCTTGTGTGGAGTCGGGGCCGGAACCTGAGGATTCCTCTCCAGTGCTGACATGGATCTTGGGGTACTTCTGGAGTCTCCCCAGGGGAGTCAGTCCTCGTCTCGAATGCGGGCATGCACTTGCGCTTTCCTCCAGAGCGGTAGCAGCAGTGTCACGCAGTCTGCCGCGTGGATCAAAGGATCTATGGTTTTCCCTCGAGTCTTTCCCACGAGGCTTTCCCACGAGGCTTTCCCAGAGGGCTGTCCCACGTGCACACGTGGTGGGAGTCGATAATCGGCTTCAAAGTCAAGGCAGTGCAGGGAAAACAGGTTCCTCTGGAATGGACTGACACATCTGGGGGACTCTTGGAATGGTGGCACGACCCTGGAGTTCCTCTCGCCTTTCCTGTGGAGAGCGCCTCCTCTTGAGATGCGACGGGAACGCCGGGAATTCTTTCCCTACGAAACAGGGAAAGGATCCCTCATCTCGAGCTAGGAGGCGGAAACGGGGCTCCCCTGGATGTGTGCGGGACCCCACGTGCTTCCTCTCGAGTGGAGACGGGTATGTCGGGGAAGTTCTTGAGTTGCAGCAAGGGTGTGAAGGACCCTTTGGAAGTTCCAGTGGTTAGACGTGATTAGCCTCGAGAAGCCTCAGCGGAAATGGGCCTCATCTCGCCTGGAGGGCAAAACCTCCTGGATTTTCTCTAGTTGCAGCAGGTGCTCTCGACTTACGACGGGGACCTCAGGGACCCGCTCTGGTGGCCTCAGGAAAGGCCAGTTCCCATGCGAGTTCCTCGGGGGCCTCTGGGGATTCCTCTCCCGTCGATGCCGGGGCCTAAGTCCTTGTGTGGAGTCGGGGCCGGAACCTGAGGATTCCTCTCCAGTGCTGACATGGATCTTGGGGTAATTCTGGAGTCTCCCCAGGGGAGTCAGTCTTCGTCTCGAATGCGGGCATGCACTTGCGCTTTCCTCCAGAGCGGTAGCAGCAGTGTCACGCAGTCCGCCTCGTGGATCAAAGGATCTATGGTTTTCCCTCGAGTCTTTCCCACGAGGCTTTCCCACAGGGATGTCCCACGTGCACACGTGGTGGGAGTCGATCCTTGGCTTGAACGTCAAGGCAGTGCAGGGAAAACAGGTTCCTCTGGAATGGACTGACACATCTGAGGGACTCTTGGAATGGTGGCACGACCCTGGAGTTCCTCTCGCCTATCCTGTGGAGAGCGCCTCCTCTTGAGATGCGACGGGAACGCCGGGAATTCTTTCCCTACGAAACAGGGAAAGGATCCCTCATCTCGAGCTAGGAGTCGGAAACGGAGCTCCCCTGGATGTGGGCGGGACCCCACTTGCTTCCTCCGAGTGCAGACGGGTATGTCGGGGAACTTCTTGAGTTGCAGCAAGGGTGTGAAGGACCCTTTGGAAGTTCCAGTGGTTAGATGTGATTGGCCTCGAGAAGCCTCAGCGGAAATGGGCCTCATCTCGCCTGGAGGGCAAAACCTCCTGGATTTTCTCGAGTTGCGGCAGGTGCTCTCGACTTACGACGGGGACCTCAGGGACCCGCTCTGGTGGCCTCAGGAAAGGCCAGTCCCCATGCGAGTTCCTCGGGGGCCTCTGGGGATTCCTCTCCCGTCGATGCTGGGGCCTAAGTCCTTGTGTGGAGTCGGGGCCGGAACCTGAGGATTCCTCTCCAGTGCTGACATGGATCTTGGGGTACTTCTGGAGTCTCCCCAGGGGAGTCAGTCTGCGTCTCAAATGCGGGCATGCACTTGCGCTTTCCTCCAGAGCGGTAGCAGCAGTGTCACGCAGTCCGCCTCGTGGATCAAAGGATCTATGGTTTTCCCTCGAGTCTTTCCCACGAGGCTTTCCCACGAGGCTTTCCCACAGGGCTGTCCCACGTGCACACGTGGTGGGAGTCGATCCTTGGCTTGAACGTCAAGGCAGTGCAGGGAAAACAGGTTCCTCTGGAATGGACTGACACATCTGGGGGACTCTTGGAATGGTGTCACGACCCTGGAGTTCCTCTCGCCTTTCCTGTGGAGAGCGCCTCCTCTTGAGATGTGACGGGAACGCCGGGAATTCTTTCCCTACGAAACTGGGAAAGGATCCCTCATCTCGAGCTAGGAGGCGGAAACGGGGCTCCCCTGGATGTGTGCGGGACCCCACGTGCTTCCTCTCGAGTGCAGACGGGTATGTCGGGGAACTTCTTGAGTTGCAGCAATGGTGTGAAGGACCCTTTGGAAGTTCCAGTGGTTAGATGTGATTGGCCTCGAGAAGCATCAGCGGAAATGGGCCTCATCTCGCCTGGAGGGCAAAACCTCCTGGATTTTCTCGAGTTGCGGCAGGTGCTCTCGACTTACGACGGGGACCTCAGGGACCCGCTCTGGTGGCCTCAGGAAAGGCCAGTCCCCATGCGAGTTCCTCGGGGGCGTCTCGGGATTCCTCTCCCGTCGATGCCGGGGCCTAAGACCTTGTGTGGAGTCGGGGCCGGAACCTGAGGATTCCTCTCCAGTGCTGACATGGATCTTGGGGTACTTCTGGAGTCTCCCCAGGGGAGTCAGTCCTCGTCTCGAATGCGGGCATGCACTTGCGCTTTCCTCCAGAGCGGTAGAAGCAGTGTCACGCAGTCCGCCGCGTGGATCAACGGATCTATGGTTTTCCCTCGAGTCTTTCCCACGAGGCTTTCCCACGAGGCTTTCCCACAGGGCTGTCCCACGTGCACACGTGGTGGGAGTCGATCCTCGGCTTGAACGTCAAGGCAGTGCAGGGAAAACAGGTTCCTCTGGAATGGACTGACACATCTGGGGAACTCTTGGAATGGTGGCACGACCCTGGAGTTCCTCTCGCCTTTCCTGTGGAGAGCGCCTCCTCTTGAGATGCGACGGGAACGCCGGGAATTCTTCCCTACGAAACAGGGAAAGGATCCCTCATCTCGAGCTAGGAGGCGGAAACGCGGCTCCCCTGGATGTGTGCGGGACCCCACGTGCTTCCTCTCGTGTGGAGACGGGTATGTCGGGGATCTTCTTGAGTTGCAGCAAGGGTGTGAAGGACCCTTTGGAAGTTCCAGTGGTTAGATGTGATTGGCCTCGAGAAGCCTCAGCGGAAAAGGGCCTCATCTCGCCTGGAGGGCAAAACCTCCTGGATTTTCTCGAGTTGCGGCAGGTGCTCTCGACTTACGACGGGGACCTCAGGGACCCGCTCTGGTGGCCTCAGGAAAGGCCAGTCCCCATGCGAGTTCCTCTGGGGATTCCTCTCCCGTCGATGCCGGGGCCTAAGACCTTGTGTGGAGTCGGGGCCGGAACCTGAGGATTCCTCTCCAGTGCGTACATGGATCTTGGGGTACTTCTGGAGTCTCCCCAGGGGAGTCAGTCCTCGTCTCGAATGCGGGCATGCACCTGCGCTTTCCTCCAGAGCTGTAGCAGCAGTGTCACGCAGTCCTCCGCATGGATCAAAGGATCCATGGTTTTCCCTCGAGTCTTTCCCACGAGGCTTTCCCACGAGGCTTTCCCACAGGGCTGTCCCACGTGCACACGTGGTGGGAGTCGATCCTTGGCTTGAACGTCAAGGCAGTGCAGGGAAAACAGGTTCCTCTGGAATGGACTGACACATCTGGGGGACTCTTGGAATGGTGGCACGACCCTGGAGTTCCTCTCGCCTTTCCTGTGGAGAGCGCCTCCTCTTGAGATGCGACGGGAACGCCGGGAATTCTTTCCCTACGAAACAGGGAAAGGATCCCTCATCTCGAGCTAGGAGGCGGAAACGGGGCTCCCCTGGATGTGTGCGGGACCCCACGTGATTCCTCTCGAGTGCAGACGGGTATGTCGGGGAACTTCTTGAGTTGCAGCTAGGGTGTGAAGGACACTTTGGAAGTTCCAGTGGTTAGACGTGATTAGCCTCTAGAAGCCTCAGCGGAAATGGGCCTCATTTCGCCTGGAGGGCAAAACCTCCTGGATTTTCTCGAGTTGCGGCAGGTGCTCTCGACTTACGACGGGGACCTCAGGGACCCGCTCTGGTGGCCTCAGGAAAGGCCAGTCCCCATGCGAGTTCCTCGGGGGCATCTCGGGATTGCTCTCCCGTCGATGCCGGGGCGTAAGACCTTGTGTGGAGTCGGGGCCGGAACCTGAGGATTCCTCTCCAGTGCTGACATGGATCTTGGGGTACTTCTGGAGTCTCCCCAGGGGAGTCAGTCCTCGTCTCGAATGCGGGCATGCACTTGTGCTTTCCTCCAGAGCAGTAGCAGCAGTGTCACGCAGTCCGCCTCATGGATCAAAGGATCCATGGTTTTCCCTCGAGTCTTTCCCACGAGGCTTTCCCACAATGCTGTCCCACGTGCACACGTGGTGGGAGTCGATCCTTGGCTTGAACGTCAAGGCAGTGCAGGGAAAACAGGTTCCTCTGGAATGGACTGACACATCAGGGGGACTCTTGGAATGGTGGCACGACCCTGTAGTTCCTCTCGCCTTTCCTGTGGAGAGCGCCTCCTCTTGAGATGCGACGGGAACGCCGGGAATTCTTTCCCTACGAAACAGGGAAAGGATCCCTCATCTCGAGCTAGGAGGCGGAAACGGGGCTCCCCTGGATGTGTGCGGGACCCCACGTGCTTCCTCTCGAGTGGAGACGGGTATGTCGGGGAAGTTCTTGAGTTGCAGCAAGGGTGTGAATGACCCTTTGGAAGTTCCAGTGGTTAGACGTGATTAGCCTCGAGAAGCCTCAGCGGAAATGGGCCTCATCTCGCCTGGAGGGCAAAACCTCCTGGATTTTCTCGAGTTGCGGCAGGTGCTCTCGACTTACGACGGGGACCTCAGGGACCCGCTCTGGTGGCCTCAGGAAAGGCCAGTCCCCATGCGAGTTCCTCGGGGGCCTCTCGGGATTCCTCTCCCGTCGATGCCGGGGCCTAAGACCTTGTGTGGAGTCGGGGCCGGAACCTGAGGATTCCTCTCCAGTGCTGACATGGATCTTGGGGTAGTTCTGGAGTCTCCCCAGGGGAGTCAGTCCTCGTCTCGAATGCGGGCATGCACTTGCGCTTTCCTCCAGAGCGGTAGCAGCAGTGTCACGCAGTCCGCCGCGTGGATCAAAGGATCTATGGTTTTCCCTCGAGTCTTTCCCACGAGGCTTTCCCACGAGGCTTTCCCACAGGGCTGTCCCACGTGCACACGTGGTGGGAGTGGATCCTCGGCTTGAACGTCAAGGCAGTGCAGGGAAAACAGGTTCCTCTGGAATGGACTGACACATCTGGGGGACTCTTGGAATGGTGGCACGACCCTGGAGTTCCTCTCGCCTTTCCTGAGAAGAGCGCCTCCTCTTGAGATGCGACGGGAACGCCGGGAATTCTTTCCCTACGAAACAGGGAAAGGATCCCTCATCTCGAGCTAGGAGGCGGAAACGGGGCTTCCCTGGATGTGTGCGGGACCCACGTGCTTCCTCTCGATTGGAGACGGGTATGTCGGGGACCTTCTTGAGTTGCAGCAAGGGTGTGAAGGACCCTTTGGATGTTCTAGTGGTTAGATGTGATTAGCCTCGAGAAGCCTCAGCGGAAATGGGCCTCATCTCGCCTGGAGGGAAAAAACCTCCTGGATTTTCTCGAGTTGCGGCAGGTGCTCTCGACTTACGTCGGGGACCTGATGGACCCGCTCTGGTGGCCTCAGAAAAGGCCAGTCCCCATGCGAGTTCATCGGGGGCCTCTCGGGATTCCTCTCCCGTCGATGCCGGGGCCTAAGACCTTGTGTGGAGTCGGGGCCGGAATCTGAGGATTCCTCTCCAGTGCTGACATGGATCTTGGGGTACTTCTGGAGTCTCCCCAGGGGAGTCAGTCCTCGTCTCGAATGCGGGCATGCACTTGCGCTTTCCTCCAGAGCGGTAGCAGCAGTGTCACGCAGTCCGCCGCGTGGATCAAAGGATCTATGGTTTTCCCTCGAGTCTTTCCCACGAGGCTTTCCCACGAGGCTTTCCCACAGGGCTGTCCCACGTGCACACGTGGTGGGAGTCGATCCTCGGCTTGAACGTCAAGGCAGTGCAGGGAAAACTGGTTCCTCTGGAATGGACTGACACATCTGGGGGACTCTTGGAATGGTGTCACGACCCTGGAGTTCCTCTCGCCTTTCCTGTGGAGAGCGCCTCCTCTTGAGATGCGACGGGAACGCAGGGAATTCTTTCCCTACGAAACAGGGAAAGATCCCTCATCCGAGCTAGGAGGCGGAAACGGGGCTCCCCTGGATGTGTGAGGGACCCCACGTGCTTCCTCTCGAGTGGAGACGGGTACGTCGGGGAACTTCTTGAGTTGCAGCAATGGTGTGAAGGACCCTTTGGAAGTTCCAGTGGTTAGATGTGATTGGCCTCGAGAAGCCTCAGCGGAAATGGGCCTCATCTCGCCTGAAGGGCAAAACCTCCTGGATTTTCTCGAGTTGCGGCAGGTGCTCTCGACTTACGACGGGGACCTCAGGAACCGCTCTGGTGGCCTCAGGAAAGGCCAGTCCCCATGCGAGTTCCTCGGGGGCTTCTCGGGATTCCTCTCCCGTCGATGCCGGGGCCTAAGTCCTTGTGTGGAGTCGGGGCCGGAACCTGAGGATTCCTCTCCAGTGCTGACATGGATCTTGGGGTACTTCTGGAGTCTCCCCAGGGGAGTCAGTCCTCGTCTCGAATGCGGGCATGCACTTGCGCTTTCCTGCAGAGCGGTAGCAGCAGTGTCACGCTGTCCGCCGCGTGGATCAAAGGATCTATAGTTTTCCCTCGAGTCTTTCCCACGAGGCTTTCCAACGAGGCTTTCCCACAGGGCTGTCCCACGTGCACACGTGGTGGGAGTCGATCCTCGGCTTGAACGTCAAGGCAGTGCAGGGAAAACAGGTTCCTCTGGAATGGACTGACACATCTGGGGGACTCTTGGAATGGTGGCACGACCCTGGAGTTCCTCTCGCCTTTCCTGTGGAGAGCGCCTCCTCTTAAGATGCGACGGGAAAGCCTGGAATTCTTTCCGTACGAAACAGGAAAAGGATCCCTCATCTCGAGCTAGGAGGCGGAAACGGGGCTCCCCTGGTTGTGTGCGGGACACCACGTGCTTCCTTTCGAGTGGAGACGGGTATGTCGGGAAACTTCTTGAGTTGCAGCAAGGGTGTGAAGGACCCTTTGGAAGTTCCAGTGTTTAGACGTGATTAGCCTCGAGAAGCCTCAGCGGAAATGAGCCTCATCTCGCCTGGAGGGCAAAACCTCCTGGATTTTCTCGAGTTGCGGCAGGTGATCCCGACTGACGATGGGGACCTCAGGGACCCGCTCTGGTGGCCTCAGGAAAAGCCAGTCCCCATGCGAGTTCGTCGGGGGCCTCTCGGGATCCCTATCCCGTCGATGCCGGGGCCTAAGACCTTGTGTGGAGTCGGGGCCGGAACCTGAGGATTCCTTTCCAGTGCTGACATGGATCTTGGGGTACTTCTGGAGTCTCCCCAGGGGAGTCAGTCCTCGTCTCGAATGCGGGCATGCACTTGAGCTTTCCTCCAGAGCGGAAGCAGCAGTGTCACACAGTCCGCCGCGTGGATCAAAGGATCTATGGATTTCCCTCGAGTCTTTCCCACGAGGCTTTCCCAGGAGGCTTTCCCACAGGGCTGTCTCACGTGCACACGTGGTAGGAGTCGATCCTCGGCTTGAACGTCAAGGCAGTGCAGGGAAAACAGGTTCCTCTGGAATGGACTGACACATCTGGGGGACTCTTGGAATGGTGGCACGACCCTGGAGTTCCTCTCGCCTTTCCTGTGGAGAGCGCCTCCTCTTGAGATGCGACGGGAACGACGGGAATTCTTTCCCTACGAAACAGGGAAAGGATCCCTCATCTCGAGCTATGAGGCAGAAACGGGGCTCCCCTCGATGTGTGCGGGACCCCACGTGCTTCCTCTCGAGTGGAGACGGGTATGTCGGGGACCTTCTTGAGTTGCAGCAAGGGTGTGAAGGACCCTTTGGATGTTCTAGTGGTTAGATGTGATTAGCCTCGAGAAGCCTCAGCGGAAATGGGCCTCATCTCGCCTGGAGGGAAAAAACCTCCTGGATTTTCTCGAGTTGCGGCAGGTGCTCTCGACTTACGTCGGGGACCTGATGGACCCGCTCTGGTGGCCTCAGAAAAGGCCAGTCCCCATGCGAGTTCATCGGGGGCCTCTCGGGATTCCTCTCCCGTCGATGCCGGGGCCTAAGACCTTGTGTGGAGTCGGGGCCGGAATCTGAGGATTCCTCTCCAGTGCTGACATGGATCTTGGGGTACTTCTGGAGTCTCCCCAGGGGAGTCAGTCCTCGTCTCGAATGCGGGCATGCACTTGCGCTTTCCTCCAGAGCGGTAGCAGCAGTGTCACGCAGTCCGCCGCGTGGATCAAAGGATCTATGGTTTTCCCTCGAGTCTTTCCCACGAGGCTTTCCCACGAGGCTTTCCCACAGGGCTGTCCCACGTGCACACGTGGTGGGAGTCGATCCTCGGCTTGAACGTCAAGGCAGTGCAGGGAAATCTGGTTCCTCTGGAATGGACTGACACATCTGGGGGACTCTTGGAATGGTGTCACGACCCTGGAGTTCCTCTCGCCTTTCCTGTGGAGAGCGCCTCCTCTTGAGATGCGACGGGAACGCCGGGAATTCTTTCCCTACGAAACAGGGAAAGATCCCTCATCTCGAGCTAGGAGGCGGAAACGGGGCTCCCCTGGATGTGTGAGGGACCCCACGTGCTTCCTCTCGAGTGGAGACGGGTACGTCGGGGAACTTCTTGAGTTGCAGCAATGGTGTGAAGGACCCTTTGGAAGTTCCAGTGGTTAGATGTGATTGGCCTCGAGAAGCCTCAGCGGAAATGGGCCTCATCTCGCCTGAAGGGCAAAACCTCCTGGATTTTCTCGAGTTGCGGCAGGTGCTCTCGACTTACGACGGGGACCTCAGGAACCGCTCTGGTGGCCTCAGGAAAGGCCAGTCCCCATGCGAGTTCCTCGGGGGCTTCTCGGGATTCCTCTCCCGTCGATGCCGGGGCCTAAGTCCTTGTGTGGAGTCGGGGCCGGAACCTGAGGATTCCTCTCCAGTGCTGACATGGATCTTGGGGTACTTCTGGAGTCTCCCCAGGGGAGTCAGTCCTCGTCTCGAATGCGGGCATGCACTTGCGCTTTCCTGCAGAGCGGTAGCAGCAGTGTCACGCTGTCCGCCGCGTGGATCAAAGGATCTATAGTTTTCCCTCGAGTCTTTCCCACGAGGCTTTCCAACGAGGCTTTCCCACAGGGCTGTCCCACGTGCACACGTGGTGGGAGTCGATCCTCGGCTTGAACGTCAAGGCAGTGCAGGGAAAACAGGTTCCTCTGGAATGGACTGACACATCTGGGGGACTCTTGGAATGGTGGCACGACCCTGGAGCTCCTCTCGCCTTTCCTGTGGAGAGCGCCTCCTCTTGAGATGCGACGGGAACTCCGGGAAATCTTTCTCTACGAAACAGGGAAAGGATCACTCATCTCGAGGTAGGAGGCGAAACGGGGCTCCCCTGGATGTGTGCGGGACACCACGTACTTCCTCTCGAGTGGAGACGGGTATGTCGGGGAACTTCTTGAGTTGCAGCAAGGGTGTGAAGGACCCTTTGGAAGTTCCAGTGGTTAGAAGTGATTGGCCTCGAGAAGCCTCAGTGGAAATGGGCCTCATCTCGCCTGGAGGGCAAAACCTCCTGGATTTTCTCGAGTTGCGGCAGGTGCTCTCGACTTACGACGGGGACCTCAGGGACCCGCTCTGGTGGCCTCAGGAAAGGCCAGTCCCCATGCGAGTTCCTCGGGGGCCTCTCGGGATTCCTCTCCCGTCGATGCCGGGGCCTAAGACCTTGTGTGGAGTCGGGGCCGGAACCTGAGGATTCCTCTCCAGTGCTGACATGGATCTTCGGGTACTTCTGGAGTCTCCCCAGGGGAGTCAGTCCTCGTCTCGAATGCGGGCATGCACTTGCGCTTTCCTCCAGAGCGGTAGCAGCAGTGTCACGCAGTTCGCCGCGTGGATCAAAGGATCTATGGTTTTCCCTCGAGTCTTTCCCACGAGGCTTTCCCACGAGGCTTTCCCACAGGGCTGTCCCACGTGCACACGTGGTGGGAGTCGATCCTCGGCTTGAACGTCAAGGCAGTGCAGGGAAAACAGGTTCCTCTGGAATGGACTGACACATCTGGGGGACTCTTGGAATGGTGTCACGACCCTGGAGTTCCTCTCGCCTTTCCTGTGGAGAGCGCCTCCTCTTGAGATGCGACGGGAACGCCGGGAATTCTTTCCCTACGAAACAGGGAAGGATCCCTCATCTCGAGCTAGGAGGCGGAAACGGGGCTCCCCTGGATGTGTGAGGGACCCCACGTGCTTCCTCTCGAGTGGAGACGGGTATGTTGGGGAACTTCTTGAGTTGCAGCAATGGTGTGAAGGACCCTTTGGAAGTTCCAGTGGTTAGATGTGATTGGCCTCGAGAAGCCTCAGCGGAAATGGGCCTCATCTCGCCTGGAGGGCAAAACCTCCTGGATTTTCTCGAGTTGCGGCAGGTGCTCTCGACTTACGACGGGGACCTCAGGGAACCGCTCTGGTGGCCTCAGGAAAGGCCAGTCCCCATGCGAGTTCCTCGGGGGCCTCTCGGGATTCCTCTCCCGTCGATGCCGGGGCCTAAGACCTTGTGTGGAGTCGGGCCGGAACCTGAGGATTCCTTTCCAGTGCTGACATGGATCTTGGGGTACTTCTGGAGTCTCCCCAGGGGAGTCAGTCCTTGTCTCGAATGGGGGCATGCACTTGCGCTTTCCTCCAGAGCGTTAGCAGCAGTGTCACGCAGTCCGCCGCGTGGATCAAAGGATCTATGGTTTTCCCTCGAGTCTTTCCCACGAGGCTTTCCCACGAGGCTTTCCCACAGGGCTGTCCCACGTGCACACGTGGTGGGAGTCGATCCTCGGCTTGAACGTCAAGGCAGTGCAGGGAAAACAGGTTCCTCTGGAATGGACTAACCCATCTGTGGGATTCTTGGAATGGTGGCACGACCCTGGAGTTCCTCTCGCCTTTCCTGTGGAGAGGGCCTCCTCTTGAGATGCGACGGGAACGCCGGGAATTCTTTCTCTATGAAACAGGGAAAGGATCCCTCATCTCGAGCTAGGAGGCGGAAACGGGGCTCCCCTGGATGTGTGCGGGACACCACGTGCTTCCTCTCGAGTGGAGACGGGTATGTCGGAGAACTTCTTGAGTTGCAGCAATGGTGAGAAGGACCCTTTGGAAGTTCCAGTGGTTAGATGTGATTGGCCTCGAGAAGCCTCAGCGGAAATGGGCCTCATCTCGCCTGGAGGGCAAAACCTCCTGGATTTTCTCGAGTTGCGGCAGGTGCTCTCGACTTACGACGGGGACCTGAAGAACCGCTCTGGTGGCCTCAGGAAAGGCCAGTCCCCATGCGAGTTCCTCGGGGGCCTCTCGGGATTCCTCTCCCATCGATGCCAGGGCCTAAGACCTTGTGTGGAGTCGGGGCCGGAACCTGAGGATTCCTCTCCAGTGCTGACATGGATCTTGGGGTACTTCTGGAGTCTCCCCAGGGGAGTCAGTCCTCGTCTCGAATGCGGTCATGCACTTGCGCTTTCCTCCAGAGCGGTAGCAGCAGTGTCACGCAGTCCGCCGCGTGGATCAAAGGATCTATGGTTTTCCCTCGAGTCTTTCCCACGAGGCTTTCCCACGAGGCTTTCCCACAGGGCTGTCCCACGTGCACACGTGGTGGGAGTCGATCCTCGGCTTGAACGTCAAGGCAGTGCAGGGAAAACAGGTTCCTCTGGAATGGACTGACACATCTGGGGGACTCTTGGAATGGTGGCACGACCCTGGAGTTCCTCTCGCCTTTCCTGTGGAGAGCGCCTCCTCTTGAGATGCGACGGGAACGCCGGGAAATCTTTCTCTACGAAACAGGGAAAGGATCACTCATCTCGAGGTAGGAGGCGAAACGGGGCTCCCCTGGATGTGTGCGGGACACCACGTACTTCCTCTCGAGTGGAGACGGGTATGTCGGGGAACTTCTTGAGTTGCAGCAAGGGTGTGAAGGACCCTTTGGAAGTTCCAGTGGTTAGAAGTGATTGGCCTCGAGAAGCCTCAGTGGAAATGGGCCTCATCTCGACTGGAGGGCAAAACCTCCTGGATTTTCTCGAGTTGCGGCAGGTGCTCTCGACTTACGACGGGGACCTCAGGGACCCGCTCTGGTGGCCTCAGGAAAGGCCAGTCCCCATGCGAGTTCCTCGGGGGCCTCTCGGGATTCCTCTCCCGTCGATGCCGGGGCCTAAGACCTTGTGTGGAGTCGGGGCCGGAACCTGAGGATTCCTCTCCAGTGCTGACATGGATCTTCGGGTACTTCTGGAGTCTCCCCAGGGGAGTCAGTCCTCGTCTCGAATGCGGGCATGCACTTGCGCTTTCCTCCAGAGCGGTAGCAGCAGTGTCACGCAGTTCGCCGCGTGGATCAAAGGATCTATGGTTTTCCCTCGAGTCTTTCCCACGAGGCTTTCCCACGAGGCTTTCCCACAGGGCTGTCCCACGTGCACACGTGGTGGGAGTCGATCCTCGGCTTGAACGTCAAGGCAGTGCAGGGAAAACAGGTTCCTCTGGAATGGACTGACACATCTGGGGGACTCTTGGAATGGTGTCACGACCCTGGAGTTCCTCTCGCCTTTCCTGTGGAGAGCGCCTCCTCTTGAGATGCGACGGGAACGCCGGGAATTCTTTCCCTACGAAACAGGGAAGGATCCCTCATCTCGAGCTAGGAGGCGGAAACGGGGCTCCCCTGGATGTGTGAGGGACCCCACGTGCTTCCTCTCGAGTGGAGACGGGTATGTTGGGGAACTTCTTGAGTTGCAGCAATGGTGTGAAGGACCCTTTGGAAGTTCCAGTGGTTAGATGTGATTGGCCTCGAGAAGCCTCAGCGGAAATGGGCCTCATCTCGCCTGGAGGGCAAAACCTCCTGGATTTTCTCGAGTTGCGGCAGGTGCTCTCGACTTACGACGGGGACCTCAGGGAACCGCTCTGGTGGCCTCAGGAAAGGCCAGTCCCCATGCGAGTTCCTCGGGGGCCTCTCGGGATTCCTCTCCCGTCGATGCCGGGGCCTAAGACCTTGTGTGGAGTCGGGCCGGAACCTGAGGATTCCTTTCCAGTGCTGACATGGATCTTGGGGTACTTCTGGAGTCTCCCCAGGGGAGTCAGTCCTTGTCTCGAATGGGGGCATGCACTTGCGCTTTCCTCCAGAGCGTTAGCAGCAGTGTCACGCAGTCCGCCGCGTGGATCAAAGGATCTATGGTTTTCCCTCGAGTCTTTCCCACGAGGCTTTCCCACGAGGCTTTCCCACAGGGCTGTCCCACGTGCACACGTGGTGGGAGTCGATCCTCGGCTTGAACGTCAAGGCAGTGCAGGGAAAACAGGTTCCTCTGGAATGGACTAACCCATCTGTGGGATTCTTGGAATGGTGGCACGACCCTGGAGTTCCTCTCGCCTTTCCTGTGGAGAGGGCCTCCTCTTGAGATGCGACGGGAACGCCGGGAATTCTTTCTCTATGAAACAGGGAAAGGATCCCTCATCTCGAGCTAGGAGGCGGAAACGGGGCTCCCCTGGATGTGTGCGGGACACCACGTGCTTCCTCTCGAGTGGAGACGGGTATGTCGGAGAACTTCTTGAGTTGCAGCAATGGTGAGAAGGACCCTTTGGAAGTTCCAGTGGTTAGATGTGATTGGCCTCGAGAAGCCTCAGCGGAAATGGGCCTCATCTCGCCTGGAGGGCAAAACCTCCTGGATTTTCTCGAGTTGCGGCAGGTGCTCTCGACTTACGACGGGGACCTGAAGAACCGCTCTGGTGGCCTCAGGAAAGGCCAGTCCCCATGCGAGTTCCTCGGGGGCCTCTCGGGATTCCTCTCCCATCGATGCCAGGGCCTAAGACCTTGTGTGGAGTCGGGGCCGGAACCTGAGGATTCCTCTCCAGTGCTGACATGGATCTTGGGGTACTTCTGGAGTCTCCCCAGGGGAGTCAGTCCTCGTCTCGAATGCGGTCATGCACTTGCGCTTTCCTCCAGAGCGGTAGCAGCAGTGTCACGCAGTCCGCCGCGTGGATCAAAGGATCTATGGTTTTCCCTCGAGTCTTTCCCACGAGGCTTTCCCACGAGGCTTTCCCACAGGGCTGTCCCACGTGCACACGTGGTGGGAGTCGATCCTCGGCTTGAACGTCAAGGCAGTGCAGGGAAAACAGGTTCCTCTGGAATGGACTGACACATCTGGGGGACTCTTGGAATGGTGGCACGACCCTGGAGTTCCTCTCGCCTTTCCTGTGGAGAGCGCCTCCTCTTGAGATGCGACGGGAACGCCGGGAAATCTTTCTCTACGAAACAGGGAAAGGATCACTCATCTCGAGGTAGGAGGCGAAACGGGGCTCCCCTGGATGTGTGCGGGACACCACGTACTTCCTCTCGAGTGGAGACGGGTATGTCGGGGAACTTCTTGAGTTGCAGCAAGGGTGTGAAGGACCCTTTGGAAGTTCCAGTGGTTAGAAGTGATTGGCCTCGAGAAGCCTCAGTGGAAATGGGCCTCATCTCGACTGGAGGGCAAAACCTCCTGGATTTTCTCGAGTTGCGGCAGGTGCTCTCGACTTACGACGGGGACCTCAGGGACCCGCTCTGGTGGCCTCAGGAAAGGCCAGTCCCCATGCGAGTTCCTCGGGGGCCTCTCGGGATTCCTCTCCCGTCGATGCCGGGGCCTAAGACCTTGTGTGGAGTCGGGGCCGGAACCTGAGGATTCCTCTCCAGTGCTGACATGGATCTTCGGGTACTTCTGGAGTCTCCCCAGGGGAGTCAGTCCTCGTCTCGAATGCGGGCATGCACTTGCTCTTTCCTCCAGAGCGGTAGCAGCAGTGTCACGCAGTTCGCCGCGTGGATCAAAGGATCTATGGTTTTCCCTCGAGTCTTTCCCACGAGGCTTTCCCACGAGGCTTTCCCACAGGGCTGTCCCACGTGCACACGTGGTGGGAGTCGATCCTCGGCTTGAACGTCAAGGCAGTGCAGGGAAAACAGGTTCCTCTGGAATGGACTGACACATCTGGGGGACTCTTGGAATGGTGTCACGACCCTGGAGTTCCTCTCGCCTTTCCTGTGGAGAGGGCCTCCTCTTGAGATGCGACGGGAACGCCGGGAATTCTTTCTCTATGAAACAGGGAAAGGATCCCTCATCTCGAGCTAGGAGGCGGAAACGGGGCTCCCCTGGATGTGTGCGGGACACCACGTGCTTCCTCTCGAGTGGAGACGGGTATGTCGGAGAACTTCTTGAGTTGCAGCAATGGTGAGAAGGACCCTTTGGAAGTTCCAGTGGTTAGATGTGATTGGCCTCGAGAAGCCTCAGCGGAAATGGGCCTCATCTCGCCTGGAGGGCAAAACCTCCTGGATTTTCTCGAGTTGCGGCAGGTGCTCTCGACTTACGACGGGGACCTGAAGAACCGCTCTGGTGGCCTCAGGAAAGGCCAGTCCCCATGCGAGTTCCTCGGGGGCCTCTCGGGATTCCTCTCCCATCGATGCCAGGGCCTAAGACCTTGTGTGGAGTCGGGGCCGGAACCTGAGGATTCCTCTCCAGTGCTGACATGGATCTTGGGGTACTTCTGGAGTCTCCCCAGGGGAGTCAGTCCTCGTCTCGAATGCGGTCATGCACTTGCGCTTTCCTCCAGAGCGGTAGCAGCAGTGTCACGCAGTCCGCCGCGTGGATCAAAGGATCTATGGTTTTCCCTCGAGTCTTTCCCACGAGGCTTTCCCACGAGGCTTTCCCACAGGGCTGTCCCACGTGCACACGTGGTGGGAGTCGATCCTCGGCTTGAACGTCAAGGCAGTGCAGGGAAAACAGGTTCCTCTGGAATGGACTGACACATCTGGGGGACTCTTGGAATGGTGGCACGACCCTGGAGTTCCTCTCGCCTTTCCTGTGGAGAGCGCCTCCTCTTGAGATGCGACGGGAACTCCGGGAAATCTTTCTCTACGAAACAGGGAAAGGATCACTCATCTCGAGGTAGGAGGCGAAACGGGGCTCCCCTGGATGTGTGCGGGACACCACGTACTTCCTCTCGAGTGGAGATGGGTATGTCGGGGAACTTCTTGAGTTGCAGCAAGGGTGTGAAGGACCCTTTGGAAGTTCCAGTGGTTAGAAGTGATTGGCCTCGAGAAGCCTCAGCGGAAATGGGCCTCATCTCGCCTGGAGGGCAAAACCTCCTGGATTTTCTCGAGTTGCGGCAGGTGCTCTCGACTTACGACGGGGACCTCAGGGACCCGCTCTGGTGGCCTCAGGAAAGGCCAGTCCCCATGCGAGTTCCTCGGGGGCCTCTCGGGATTCCTCTCCCGTCGATGCCGGGGCCTAAGACCTTGTGTGGAGTCGGGGCCGGAACCTGAATATTCCTCTCCAGTGCTGACATGGATCTTCGGGTACTTCTGGAGTCTCCCCAGGGGAGTCAGTCCTCGTCTCGAATGCGGGCATGCACTTGCGCTTTCCTCCAGAGCGGTAGCAGCAGTGTCACGCAGTTCGCCGCGTGGATCAAAGGATCTATGGTTTTCCCTCGAGTCTTTCCCACGAGGCTTTCCCACGAGGCTTTCCCACAGGGCTGTCCCACGTGCACACGTGGTGGGAGTCGATCCTCGGCTTGAACGTCAAGGCAGTGCAGGGAAAACAGGTTCCTCTGGAATGGACTGACACATCTGGGGGACTCTTGGAATGGTGTCACGACCCTGGAGTTCCTCTCGCCTTTCCTGTGGAGAGCGCCTCCTCTTGAGATGCGACGGGAACGCCGGGAATTCTTTCCCTACGAAACAGGGAAGGATCCCTCATCTCGAGCTAGGAGGCGGAAACGGGGCTCCCCTGGATGTGTGAGGGACCCCACGTGCTTCCTCTCGAGTGGAGACGGGTATGTTGGGGAACTTCTTGAGTTGCAGCAATGGTGTGAAGGACCCTTTGGAAGTTCCAGTGGTTAGATGTGATTGGCCTCGAGAAGCCTCAGCGGAAATGGGCCTCATCTCGCCTGGAGGGCAAAACCTCCTGGATTTTCTCGAGTTGCGGCAGGTGCTCTCGACTTACGACGGGGACCTCAGGGACCCGCTCTGGTGGCCTCAGGAAAGGCCAGTCCCCATGCGAGTTCCTCGGGGGCCTCTCGGGATTCCTCTCCCGTCGATGCCGGGGCCTAAGACCTTGTGTGGAGTCGGGCCGGAACCTGAGGATTCCTTTCCAGTGCTGACATGGATCTTGGGGTACTTCTGGAGTCTCCCCAGGGGAGTCAGTCCTTGTCTCGAATGGGGGCATGCACTTGCGCTTTCCTCCAGAGCGTTAGCAGCAGTGTCACGCAGTCCGCCGCGTGGATCAAAGGATCTATGGTTTTCCCTCGAGTCTTTCCCACGAGGCTTTCCCACGAGGCTTTCCCACAGGGCTGTCCCACGTGCACACGTGGTGGGAGTCGATCCTCGGCTTGAACGTCAAGGCAGTGCAGGGAAAACAGGTTCCTCTGGAATGGACTAACCCATCTGTGGGATTCTTGGAATGGTGGCACGACCCTGGAGTTCCTCTCGCCTTTCCTGTGGAGAGGGCCTCCTCTTGAGATGCGACGGGAACGCCGGGAATTCTTTCTCTATGAAACAGGGAAAGGATCCCTCATCTCGAGCTAGGAGGCGGAAACGGGGCTCCCCTGGATGTGTGCGGGACACCACGTGCTTCCTCTCGAGTGGAGACGGGTATGTCGGAGAACTTCTTGAGTTGCAGCAATGGTGAGAAGGACCCTTTGGAAGTTCCAGTGGTTAGATGTGATTGGCCTCGAGAAGCCTCAGCGGAAATGGGCCTCATCTCGCCTGGAGGGCAAAACCTCCTGGATTTTCTCGAGTTGCGGCAGGTGCTCTCGACTTACGACGGGGACCTGAAGAACCGCTCTGGTGGCCTCAGGAAAGGCCAGTCCCCATGCGAGTTCCTCGGGGGCCTCTCGGGATTCCTCTCCCATCGATGCCAGGGCCTAAGACCTTGTGTGGAGTCGGGGCCGGAACCTGAGGATTCCTCTCCAGTGCTGACATGGATCTTGGGGTACTTCTGGAGTCTCCCCAGGGGAGTCAGTCCTCGTCTCGAATGCGGGCATGCACTTGCGCTTTCCTCCAGAGCGGTAGCAGCAGTGTCACGCAGTCCGCCGCGTGGATCAAAGGATCCATGGTTTTCCCTCGAGTCTTTCCCACGAGGCTTTCCCACGAGGCTTTCCCACAGCCTGTCCCACGTGCACACGTGGTGGGAGTCGATCCTCGGCTTGAACGTCAAGGCAGTGCAGGGAAAACAGGTTCCTCTGGAATGGACTGACACATCTGGGGGACTCTTGGAATGGTGGCACGACCCTGGAGTTCCTCTCGCCTTTCCTGTGGAGAGCGCCTCCTCTTGAGATGCGACGGGAACGTCTGGAATTCTTTCCCTATGAAACAGGGATAGGATCCCTCATCTCGAGCTAGGAGGCGGAAACGGGGCTCCCCTGGATGTGTGCGGGACCCCACGTACTTCCTCTCGAGTGGAGACGGGTATGTCGGGAAACTTCTTGAGTTGCACCAAGGGTGTGAAGGACCCTTTGGAAGTTCCAGTGGTTAGACGTGATTGGCCTCGAGAACCCTCATCGGAAATGGGCCTCATCTCGCCTGGAGGGCAAAACCTCCTGGATTTTCTCGAGTTGCGGCAGGTGATCTCGACTTACGACGGGGACCTCAGGGACCCGCTCTGGTGGCCTCGGGAAAGGCCAGTCCCCATGCGAGTTCCTCGGGGGCCTCTCGGGATTCCTCTCCCGTCTATGCCGGGGCCTAAGACCTTGTGTGGAGTCGGGGCCGGAACCTGAGGATTCCTCTCCAGTGCTGACATGGACCTTGAGGTACTTCTGGAGTCTCCCCAGGGGAGTCAGTCCTCGTCTCGAATGCGGGCATGCACTTGCGCTTTCCTCCAGAGCGGTAGCAGCAGTGTCACGCAGTCCGCCACGTGGATCAAAGGATCTATGGTTTTCCCTCGAGTCTTTCCCACGAGGCTTTCCCACGAGGCTTTCCACAGGACTGTCCCACGTGCACACGGGGTGGGAGTCGATCCTCGGCTTGAACGTCAAGGCAGTGCAGGGAAAACAGGTTCCTCTGGAATGGACTGACACATCTGGGGGACTCTTGGAATGGTGTCACGACCCTGGAGTTCCTCTCGCCTTTCCTGTGGAGAGCGCCTCCTCTTGAGATGCGACGGGAACGCCGGGAATTCTTTCCCTACGAAACAGGGAAAGGATCCCTCATCTCGAGCTAGGAGGCGGAAACGGGGCTCCCCTGGATGTGTTCGGGACACCACGTGCTTCCTCTCGAGTGCAGACGGGTATGTCGGGGAACTTCTTGCGTTGCAGCAAGGGTGTGAAGGACCCTTTGGAAGTTCCAGTGGTTAGATGTGATTGGCCTCGAGAAGCCTCAGCGGAAATGGGCCTCATCTCGCCTGGAGGGCAAAACCTCCTGGATTTTCTCGAGTTGCGGCAGGTGCTCTCGACTTACGACGGGGACCTCAGGGACCCGCTCTGGTGGCCTCAGGAAAGGCCAGTCCCGATGCGAGTTCCTCGGGGTCCTCTCGGGATTCCTCTCCCGTCGATGCCGGGGCCTAAGACCTTGTGTGGAGTCGGGGCCGGAACCTGAGGATTCCTCTCCATGGCTGACGTGGATCTTGGGGTACTTTTGGAGTCTCCCCAGGGGAGTCAGTCCTCGTCTCGAATGCGGGCATGCACTTGCGCTTTCCTCCAGAGCGGTAGCAGCAGTGTCACGCAGTCCGCCGCGTGGATCAAAGGATCTATGGTTTTCCCTCGAGTCTTTCCCACGAGGCTTTCCCACGAGGCTTTCCCACAGGGCTGTCCCACGTGCACACGTGGTGGGAGTCGATCCTCGGATTGAACGTCAAGGCAGTGCAGGGAAAACAGGTTCCTCTGGAATGGACTGACACATCTGGGGGACTCTTGGAATGGTGTCACGACCCTGGAGTTCCTCTCGCCTTTCCTGTGGAGAGCGCCTCCTCTTGAGATGCGACGGGAACGCCGGGAATTCTTTCCCTACGAAACAGGGAAAGGATCCATCAACTCGAGGTAGGAGGCGGAAACGGGGCTCCCCTGGATGTGTGAGGGACACCACGTGCTTCCTCTCGAGTGCAGACGGGTATGTCGGGGAACTTCTTGAGTTGCAGCAATGGTGTGAAGGACCCTTTGGAAGTTCCAGTGGTTAGATGTGATTGGCCTCGAGAAGCCTCAGCGGAAATGGGCCTCATCTCGCCTGGAGGGCAAAACCTCCTGGATTTTCTCGAGTTGCGGCAGGTGCTCTCGACTTACGACGGGGACCTCAGGGACCCGCTCTGGTGGCCTCAGGAAAGGCCAGTCCCCATGCGAGTTCCTCAGGGGCCTCTCGGGATTCCTCTCCCGTCGATGCCGGGGCCTAAGACCTTGTGTGGAGTCGGGGCCGGAACCTGAGGATTCCTCTCCAGTGCTGACATGGATCTTGGGGTACTTCTGGAGTCTCCCCAGGGGAGTCAGTCCTCGTCTCGAATGCGGGCATGCACTTGCGCTTTCCTCCAGAGCGGTAGCAGCAGTGTCACGCAGTCCGCCGCGTGGATCAAAGGATCCATGGTTTTCCCTCGAGTTTTTCCCACGAGGCTTTCCCACGAGGCTTTCCCACAGCCTGTCCCACGTGCACACGTGGTGGGAGTCGATCCTCGGCTTGAACGTCAAGGCAGTGCAGGGAAAACAGGTTCCTCTGGAATGGACTGACACATCTGGGGGACTCTTGGAATGGTGTCACGACCCTGGAGTTCCTCTCGCCTTTCCTGTGGAGAGCGCCTCCTCTTGAGATGCGACGGGAACGCCGGGAATTCTTTCCCTACGAAACAGGGATAGGATCCCTCATCTCGAGCTAGGAGGCGGAAACGGGGCTCCCCTGGATGTGTGCGGGACCCCACGTGCTTCCTCTCGAGTGGAGACGGGTATGTCGGGAAACTTCTTGAGTTGCACCAAGGGTGTGAAGGACCCTTTGGAAGTTCCAGTGGTTAGACGTGATTGGCCTCGAGAACCCTCATCGGAAATGGGCCTCATCTCGCCTGGAGGGCAAAACCTCCTGGATTTTCTCGAGTTGCGGCAGGTGATCTCGACTTACGACGGGGAGCTCAGGGACCCGCTCTGGTGGCCTCAGGAAAGGCCAGTCCCCATGCGAGTTCCTCGGGGGCCTCTCGGGATTCCTCTCCCGTCTATGCCGGGGCCTAAGACCTTGTGTGGAGTCGGGGCCGGAACCTGAGGATTCCTCTCCAGTGCTGACATGGACCTTGAGGTACTTCTGGAGTCTCCCCAGGGGAGTCAGTCCTCGTCTCGAATGCGGGCATGCACTTGCGCTTTCCTCCAGAGCGGTAGCAGCAGTGTCACGCAGTCCGCCACGTGGATCAAAGGATCTATGGTTTTCCCTCGAGTCTTTCCCACGAGGCTTTCCCACGAGGCTTTCCACAGGACTGTCCCACGTGCACACGGGGTGGGAGTCGATCCTCGGCTTGAACGTCAAGGCAGTGCAGGGAAAACAGGTTCCTCTGGAATGGACTGACACATCTGGGGGACTCTTGGAATGGTGTCACGACCCTGGAGTTCCTCTCGCCTTTCCTGTGGAGAGCGCCTCCTCTTGAGATGCGACGGGAACGCCGGGAATTCTTTCCCTACGAAACATGGAAAGGATCCCTCATCTCGAGCTAGGAGGCGGAAACGGTGCTCCCCTGGATGTGTGCGGGACACCACGTGCTTCCTCTCGAGTGGAGACGGGTATGTCGGGGAACTTCTTGCGTTGCAGCAAGGGTGTGAAGGACCCTTTGGAAGTTCCAGTGGTTAGATGTGATTGGCCTCGAGAAGCCTCAGCGGAAATGGGCCTCATCTCGCCTGGAGGGCAAAACCTCCTGGATTTTCTCGAGTTGCGGCAGGTGCTCTCGACTTACGACGGGGACCTCAGGGACCCGCTCTGGTGGCCTCAGGAAAGGCCAGTCCCGATGCGAGTTCCTCGGGGTCCTCTCGGGATTCCTCTCCCGTCGATGCCGGGGCCTAAGACCTTGTGTGGAGTCGGGGCCGGAACCTGAGGATTCCTCTCCAGGGCTGACATGGATCTTGGGGTACTTCTGGAGTCTCCCCAGGGGAGTCAGTCCTCGTCTCGAATGCGGGCATGCACTTGCGCTTTCCTTCAGAGCGGTAGCAGCAGTGTCACGCAGTCCGCCGCGTGGATCAAAGGATCTATGGTTTTCCCTCGAGGCTTTCCCACGAGGCTTTCCCACAGGGCTGTCCCACGTGCACACGTGGTGGGAGTCGATCCTCGGCTTGAACGTCAAGGCAGTGCAGGGAAAACAGGTTCCTCTGGAATGGACTGACACATCTGGGGGACTCTTGGAATGGTGTCACGACCCTGGAGTTCCTCTCGCCTTTCCTGTGGAGAGCGCCTCCTCTTGATATGCGCCTGGAACGCCGGGAATTCTACCCTACGAAACAGGGAAAGGATCCCTCATCTCGAGCTAGGAGGCGGAAACGGGGCTCCCCTGGATGTGTTCGGGACACCACGTGCTTCCTCTCGAGTGCAGACGGGTATGTCGGGGAACTTCTTGAGTTGCAGCAAGGGTGTGAAGGACCCTTTGGAAGTTCCAGTGGTTAGATGTGATTGGCCTCGAGAAGCCTCAGCGGAAATGGGCCTCATCTCGCCTGGAGGGCAAAACCTCCTGGATTTTCTCGAGTTGCGGCAGGTGCTCTAGACTTACGACGGGGACCTCAGGGACCCGCTCTGGTGGCCTCAGGAAAGGCCAGTCCCCATGCGAGTTCCTCGGGGCCCTCTCGTGATTCCTCTCCCGTCGATGCCGGGGCCTAAGACCTTGTGTGGAGTCGGGGCCGGAACCTGAGGATTCCTCTCCAGTGCTGACATGGATCTTGGGGTACTTCTGGAGTCTCCCCAGGGGAGTCAGTCCTCGTCTCGAATGCGGGCATGCACTTGCGCTTTCCTCCAGAGAGGTAGCAGCAGTGTCACGCAGTCCGCCGCGTGGATCAAAGGATCTATGGTTTTCCCTCGAGTCTTTCCCACGAGGCTTTCCCACGAGGCTTTCCCACAGGGCTGTCCCACGTGCACACGTCGTGGGAGTCGATCCTCGGCTTGAACGTCAAGGCAGTGCAGGGAAAACAGGTTCCTCTGTAATGGACTGACACATCTGGGGGTCTCTTGGAATGGTGGCACGACCCTGGACTTCCTCTCGCCTTTCCTGTGGAGAGCGCCTCCTCTGGAAATGCGACGGGAACGCCGGGAATTCTTTCCCTACGAAACAGGGAAAGGATCCCTCATCTCGAGCTAGGAGGCGGAAACGGGGCTCCCCTGGATGTGTGCGGGACCCCACGTGCTTCCTCTCGAGTGGAGACGGGTATGTCGGGGAAGTTCTTGAGTTGCAGCAAGGGTGTGAAGGACCCTTTGGAAGTTCCAGTGGTTAGACGTGATTAGCCTCGAGAAGCCTCAGCGGAAATGGGCCTCATCTCGCCTGGAGGGCAAAACCTCCTGGATTTTCTCGAGTTGCGGCAGGTGATCTCGACTTACGACGGGGACCTCAGGGACCCGCTCTGGTGGCCTCAGGAAAGGCCAGTCCCCATGCGAGTTCCTCGGGGGCCTCTCGGGATTCCTCTCCCGTCTATGCCGGGGCCTAAGACCTTGTGTGGAGTCGGGGCCGGAACCTGAGGATTCCTCTCCAGTGCTGACATGGACCTTGGGGTACTTCTGGAGTCTCCCCAGGGGAGTCAGTCCTCGTCTCGAATGCGGGCATGCACTTGCGCTTTCCTCCAGAGCGGTAGCAGCAGTGTCACGCAGTCCGCCACGTGGATCAAAGGATCTATGGTTTTCCCTCGAGTCTTTCCCACGAGGCTTTCCCACGAGGCTTTCCACAGGACTGTCCCACGTGCACACGGGGTGGGAGTCTATCCTCGGCTTGAACGTCAAGGCAGTGCAGGGAAAACAGGTTCCTCTGGAATGGACTGACACATCTGGGGGACTCTTGGAATGGTGTCACGACCCTGGAGTTCCTCTCGCCTTTCCTGTGGAGAGCGCCTCCTCTTGAGATGCGACGGGAACGCCGGGAATTCTTTCCCTACGAAACAGGGAAAGGATCCCTCATCTCGAGCTAGGAGGCGGAAACGGGGCTCCCCTGGATGTGTGCGGGACCCCACGTGCTTCCTCTCGAGTGGAGACGGGTATGTCGGGGAACTTCTTGAGTTGCAGCAAGGGTGTGAAGGACCCTTTGGAAGTTCCAGTGGTTAGACGTGATTGGCCTCGAGAAGCCTCAGCGGAAATGGGCCTCATCTCGCCTGGAGGGCAAAACCTCCTGGATTTTCTCGAGTTGCGGCAGGTGCTCTCGACTTACGACGGGGACCTCAGGGACCCGCTCTGGTGGCCTCAGGAAAGGCCAGTCCCCATGCGAGTTCCTCGGGGGCCTCTCGGGATTCCTCTCCCGTCGATGCCGGGGCCTAAGACCTTGTGTGGAGTCGGGGCAGGAACCTGAGGATTCCTCTCCAGTGCTGACATGGATCTTGGGGTACTTCTGGAGTCTCCCCAGGGGAGTCAGTCCTCGTCTCGAATGCGGGCATGCACTTGCGCTTTCCTCCAGAGCGGTAGCAGCAGTGTCACGCAGTCCGCCGCGTGGATCAAAGGATCTATGGTTTTCCCTCGAGTCTTTCCCACGAGGCTTTCCCACGAGGCTTTCCCACAGGGCTGTCCCACGTGCACACGTGGTGGGAGTCGATCCTCGGCTTGAACGTCAAGGCAGTGCAGGGAAAACAGGTTCCTCTGGAATGGACTGACACATCTGGGGGACTCTTGGAATGGTGTCACGACCCTGGAGTTCCTCTCGCCTTTGCTGTGGAGAGCGCCTCCTCTTGAGATGCGACGGGAACGCCGGGAATTCTTTCCCTTCGAAACAGGGAAAGGATCCCTCATCTCGAGCTAGGAGTCGGAAACGGGGCTCCCCTGGATGTGTGCGGGACCCCACGTGCTTCCTCTCGAGTGGAGACGGGTATGTCGGGGAACTTCTTGAGTTGCAGCAATGGTGTGAAGGACCCTTTGGAAGTTCCAGTGGTTAGATGTGATTGGCCTCGAGAAGCCTCAGCGGAAATGGGCCTCATCTCGCCTGGAGGGCAAAACCTCCTGGATTTTCTCGAGTTGCGACAGGTGCTCTCGACTTACGACGGGGATCTCAGGGAACCGCTCTGGTGGCCTCAGGAAAGGCCAGTCCCCATGCGAGTTCCTCGGGGGCCTCTCGGGATTCCTCTCCCGTCGATGCCGGGGCCTAAGA
This sequence comes from Ovis canadensis, assembly GCF_042477335.2. Taxonomy (NCBI): domain Eukaryota; kingdom Metazoa; phylum Chordata; class Mammalia; order Artiodactyla; family Bovidae; genus Ovis; species Ovis canadensis. The sequence goes on along the minus strand of NC_091249.1, from coordinate 3,871,879 downwards.
CCTTGTGTGGAGTCGGGGCCGGAACCTGAGGATTCCTCTCCAGTGCTGACATGGATCTTGGGGTACTTCTGGAGTCTCCCCAGGGGAGTCAGTCCTCGTCTCGAATGCGGGCATGCACTTGCGCTTTCCTCCAGAGCGGTAGCAGCAGTGTCACGCAGTCCGCCGCGTGGATCAAAGGATCTATGGTTTTCCCTCGAGTCTTTCCCACGAGGCTTTCCCACGAGGCTTTCCCACAGCCTGTCCCACGTGCACACGTGGTGGGAGTCGATCCTCGGCTTGAACGTCAAGGCAGTGCAGGGAAAACAGGTTCCTCTGGAATGGACTGACACATCTGGGGGACTCTTGGAATGGTGTCACGACCCTGGAGTTCCTCTCGCCTTTCCTGTGGAGAGCACCTCCTCTTGAGATGCGACGGGAACGCCGGGAATTCTTTCCCTTCGAAACAGGGAAAGGATCCCTCATCTCGAGCTAGGAGGCGGAAACGGGGCTCCCCTGGATGTGTGCGGGACCCCACGTGCTTCCTCTCGAGTGGAGACGGGTATGTCGGGGAACTTCTTGAGTTGCAGCAAGGGTGTGAAGGACCCTTTGGAAGTTCCAGTGGTTAGACGTGATTGGCCTCGAGAAGCCTCAGCGGAAATGGGCCTCATCTCGCCTGGAGGGCAAAACCTCCTGGATTTTCTCGAGTTGCGGCAGGTGCTCTCGACTTACGACGGGGACCTCAGGGACCCGCTCTGGTGGCCTCAGGAATGGCCAGTCCCCATGCGAGTTCCTCGGGGGCCTCTCGGGATTCCTCTACCGTCTATGCCGGGGCCTAAGACCTTGTGTGGAGTCGGGGCCGGAACCTGAGGATTCCTCTCCAGTGCTGACATGGATCTTGGGGTACTTCTGGAGTCTCCCCAGGGGAGTCAGTCCTCGTCTCGAATGCGGGCATGCACTTGGGCTTTCCTCCAGAGCGGTAGCAGCAGTGTCACGCAGTCCGCCGCGTGGATCAAAGGATCTATGGTTTTCCCTCGAGTCTTTCCCACGAGGCTTTCCCACGAGGCTTTCCCACAGGGCTGTCCCACGTGCACACGTGGTGGGAGTCGATCCTCGGATTGAACGTCAAGGCAGTGCAGGGAAAACAGGTTCCTCTGGAATGGACTGACACATCTGGGGGACTCTTGGAATGGTGTCACGACCCTGGAGTTCCTCTCGCCTTTCCTGTGGAGAGCGCCTCCTCTTGAGATGCGACGGGAACGCCGGGAATTCTTTCCCTACGAAACAGGGAAAGGATCCATCAACTCGAGCTAGGAGGCGGAAACGGGGCTCCCCTGGATGTGTGAGGGACACCACGTGCTTCCTCTCGAGTGCAGACGGGTATGTCGGGGAACTTCTTGAGTTGCAGCAATGGTGTGAAGGACCCTTTGGAAGTTCCAGTGGTTAGATGTGATTGGCCTCGAGAAGCCTCAGCGGAAATGGGCCTCATCTCGCCTGGAGGGCAAAACCTCCTGGATTTTCTCGAGTTGCGGCAGGTGCTCTCGACTTACGACGGGGACCTCAGGGAACCGCTCTGGTGGCCTCAGGAATGGCCAGTCCCCATGCGAGTTCCTCGGGGGCCTCTCGGGATTCCTCTCCCGTCTATGCCGGGGCCTAAGACCTTGTGTGGAGTAGGGGCCGGAACCTGAGGATTCCTCTCCAGTGCTGACATGGATCTTGGGGTACTTCTGGAGTCTCCCCAGGGGAGTCAGTCCTCGTCTCGAATGCGGGCATGCACTTGCGCTTTCCTCCAGAGCGGTAGCAGCAGTGTCACGCAGTCCGCCGCGTGGATCAAAGGATCTATGGTTTTCCCTCGAGTCTTTCCCACGAGGCTTTCCCACGAGGCTTTCCCACAGGGCTGTCCCACGTGCACACGTGGTGGGAGTCGATCCTCGGCTTGAACGTCAAGGCAGTGCAGGGAAAACAGGTTCCTCTGGAATGGACTGACACATCTGGGGGACTCTTGGAATGGTGGCACGACCCTGGAGTTCCTCTCGCCTTTCCTGTGGAGAGCGCCTCCTCTTGAGATGCGACGGGAACGCCGGGAATTCTTTCCCTACGAAACAGGGAAAGGATCCCTCATCTCGAGCTAGGAGGCGGAAACGGGGCTCCCCTGGATGTGTGCGGGACCCCACGTGCTTCCTCTCGAGTGGAGACGGGTATGTCGGGGAACTTCTTGAGTTGAAGCAAGGGTGTGAAGGACCCTTTGGAAGTTCCAGTGGTTAGACGTGATTGGCCTCGAGAAGCCTCAGCGGAAATGGGCCTCATCTCGCCTGGAGGGCAAAACCTCCTGGATTTTCTCGAGTTGCGGCAGGTGCTCTCGACTTACGACGGGGACCTCAGGGACCCGCTCTGGTGGCCTCAGGAATGGCCAGTCCCCATGCGAGTTCCTCGGGGGCCTCTTGGGATTCCTCTCCCGTCTATGCCGGGGCCTAAGACCTTGTGTGGAGTCGGGGCCGGAACCTGAGGATTCCTCTCCAGTGCTGACATGGATCTTGGGGTACTTCTGGAGTCTCCCCAGGGGAGTCAGTCCTCGTCTCGAATGCGGGCATGCACTTGCGCTTTCCTCCACAGCGGTAGCAGCAGTGTCACGCAGTCCGCCGCGTGGATCAAAGGATCTATGGTTTTCCCTCGAGTCTTTCCCACGAGGCTTTCCCACGAGGCTTTCCCACAGCCTGTCCCACGTGCACACGTGGTGGGAGTCGATCCTCGGCTTGAACGTCAAGGCAGTGCAGGGAAAACAGGTTCCTCTGGAATGGACTGACACATCTGGGGGACTCTTGGAATGGTGTCACGACCCTGGAGTTCCTCTCGCCTTTCCTGTGGAGAGCGCCTCCTCTTGAGATGCGACGGGAACGCCGGGAATTCTTTCCCTACGAAACAGGGAAAGGATCCCTCATCTCGAGCTAGGAGGCGGAAACGGGGCTCCCCTGGATGTGTGCGGGACCCCACGTGCTTCCTCTCGAGTGGAGACGGGTATGTCGGGGAACTTCTTGAGTTGCAACAAGGGTGTGAAGGACCCTTTGGAAGTTCCAGTGGTTAGACGTGATTGGCCTCGAGAAGCCTCAGCGGAAATGGGCCTCATCTCGCCTGGAGGGCAAAACCTCCTGGATTTTCTCGAGTTGCGGCAGGTGCTCTCGACTTACGACGGGATCTCAGGGAACCGCTCTGGTGGCCTCAGGAAAGGCCAGTCCCCATGCGAGTTCCTCGGGGGCCTCTCGGGATTCCTCTCCCGTCGATGCCGGGGCCTAAGACCTTGTGTGGAGTCGGGGCCGGAACCTGAGGATTCCTCTCCAGTGCTGACATGGATCTTGGGGTACTTCTGGAGTCTCCCCAGGGGAGTCAGTCCTCGTCTCGAATGCGGGCATGCACTTGCGCTTTCCTCCAGAGCGGTAGCAGCAGTGTCACGCAGTCCGCCGCGTGGATCAAAGGATCTATGGTTTTCCCTCGAGTCTTTCCCACGAGGCTTTCCCACGAGGCTTTCCCACAGGGCTGTCCCACGTGCACACGTGGTGGGAGTCGATCCTCGGATTGAACGTCAAGGCAGTGCAGGGAAAACAGGTTCCTCTGGAATGGACTGACACATCTGGGGGACTCTTGGAATGGTGTCACGACCCTGGAGTTCCTCTCGCCTTTCCTGTGGAGAGCGCCTCCTCTTGAGATGCGACGGGAACGACGGGAATTCTTTCCCTACGAAACAGGGAAAGGATCCATCAACTCGAGGTAGGAGGCGGAAACGGGGCTCCCCTGGATGTGTGAGGGACACCACGTGCTTCCTCTCGAGTGCAGACGGGTATGTCGGGGAACTTCTTGAGTTGCAGCAATGGTGTGAAGGACCCTTTGGAAGTTCCAGTGGTTAGATGTGATTGGCCTCGAGAAGCCTCAGCGGAAATGGGCCTCATCTCGCCTGGAGGGCAAAACCTCCTGGATTTTCTCGAGTTGCGGCAGGTGCTCTCGACTTACGACGGGGACCTCAGGGAACCGCTCTGGTGGCCTCAGGAATGGCCAGTCCCCATGCAAGTTCCTCGGGGGACTCTCGGGATTCCTCTCCCGTCGATGCCGGGGCCTAAGACCTTGTGTGGAGTCGGGGCCGGAACCTGAGGATTCCTCTCCAGTGCTGACATGGATCTTGGGGTACTTCTGGAGTCTCCCCAGGGGAGTCAGTCCTCGTCTCAAATGCGGGCATGCACTTGCGCTTTCCTCCAGAGCGGTAGCAGCAGTGTCACGCAGTCCGCCGCGTGGATCAAAGGATCTATGGTTTTCCCTCGAGTCTTTCCCACGAGGCTTTCCCACGAGGCTTTCCCACAGGGCTGTCCCACGTGCACACGTGGTGGGAGTCGATCCTCGGCTTGAACGTCAAGGCAGTGCAGGGAAAACAGGTTCCTCTGGAATGGACTGACACATCTGGGGGACTCTTGGAATGGTGTCACGACCCTGGAGTTCCTCTCGCCTTTCCTGTGGAGAGCGCCTCCTCTTGAGATGCGACGGGAACGCCGGGAATTCTTTCCCTACGAAACAGGGAAAGGATCCATCAACTCGAGCTAGGAGGCGGAAACGGGGCTCCCCTGGATGTGTGAGGGACACCACGTGCTTCCTCTCGAGTGCAGACGGGTATGTCGGGGAACTTCTTGAGTTGCAGCAATGGTGTGAAGGACCCTTTGGAAGTTCCAGTGGTTAGATGTGATTGGCCTCGAGAAGCCTCAGCGGAAATGGGCCTCATCTCGCCTGGAGGGCAAAACCTCCTGGATTTTCTCGAGTTGCGGCAGGTGCTCTCGACTTACGACGGGGACCTCAGGGAACCGCTCTGGTGGCCTCAGGAAAGGCCAGTCCCCATGCGAGTTCCTCAGGGGCCTCTCGGGATTCCTCTCCCGTCGATGCCGGGGCCTAAGACCTTGTGTGGAGTCGGGGCCGGAACCTGAGGATTCCTCTCCAGTGCTGACATGGATCTTGGGGTACTTCTGGAGTCTCCCCAGGGGAGTCAGTCCTCGTCTCGAATGCGGGCATGCACTTGCGCTTTCCTCCAGAGCGGTAGCAGCAGTGTCACGCAGTCCGCCGCGTGGATCAAAGGATCCATGGTTTTCCCTCGAGTCTTTCCCACGAGGCTTTCCCACGAGGCTTTCCCACAGGGCTGTCCCACGTGCACACGTGGTGGGAGTCGATCCTCGGATTGAACGTCAAGGCAGTGCAGGGAAAACAGGTTCCTCTGGAATGGACTGACACATCTGGGGGACTCTTGGAATGGTGTCACGACCCTGGAGTTCCTCTCGCCTTTCCTGTGGAGAGCGCCTCCTCTTGAGATGCGACGGGAACGCCGGGAATTCTTTCCCTACGAAACAGGGAAAGGATCCATCAACTCGAGCTAGGAGGCGGAAACGGGGCTCCCCTGGATGTGTGAGGGACACCACGTGCTTCCTCTCGAGTGCAGACGGGTATGTCGGGGAACTTCTTGAGTTGCAGCAATGGTGTGAAGGACCCTTTGGAAGTTCCAGTGGTTAGATGTGATTGGCCTCGAGAAGCCTCAGCGGAAATGGGCCTCATCTCGCCTGGAGGGCAAAACCTCCTGGATTTTCTCGAGTTGCGGCAGGTGCTCTCGACTTACGACGGGGACCTCAGGGAACCGCTCTGGTGGCCTCAGGAAAGGCCAGTCCCCATGCGAGTTCCTCGGGGGCCTCTCGGGATTCCTCTCCCGTCTATGCCGGGGCCTAAGACCTTGTGTGGAGTAGGGACCGGAACCTGAGGATTCCTCTCCAGTGCTGACATGGATCTTGGGGTACTTCTGGAGTCTCCCCAGGGGAGTCAGTCCTCGTCTCGAATGCGGGCATGCACTTGCGCTTTCCTCCAGAGCGGTAGCAGCAGTGTCACGCAGTCCGCCGCGTGGATCAAAGGATCTATGGTTTTCCCTCGAGTCTTTCCCACGAGGCTTTCCCACGAGGCTTTCCCACAGGGCTGTCCCACGTGCACACGTGGTGGGAGTCGATCCTCGGCTTGAACGTCAAGGCAGTGCAGGGAAAACAGGTTCCTCTGGAATGGACTGACACATCTGGGGGACTCTTGGAATGGTGTCACGACCCTGGAGTTCCTCTCGCCTTTCCTGTGGAGAGCGCCTCCTCTTGAGATGCGATGGGAACGCCGGGAATTCTTTCCCTACGAAACAGGGAAAGGATCCCTCATCTCGAGCTAGGAGGCGGAAACGGGGCTCCCCTGGATGTGTGCGGGACCCCACGTGCTTCCTCTCGAGTGGAGACGGGTATGTCGGGGAACTTCTTGAGTTGCAGCAATGGTGTGAAGGACCCTTTGTAAGTTCCAGTGGTTAGATGTGATTGGCCTCGAGAAGCCTCAGCGGAAATGGGCCTCATCTCGCCTGGAGGGCAAAACCTCCTGGATTTTCTCGAGTTGCGGCAGGTGCTCTCGACTTACGACGGGATCTCAGGGAACCGCTCTGGTGGCCTCAGGAAAGGCCAGTCCCCATGCTAGTTCCTCGGGGGCCTCTCGGGATTCCTCTCCCGTCGATGCCGGGGCCTAAGACCTTGTGTGGATTCGGGGCCGGAACCTGAGGATTCCTCTCCAGTGCTGACATGGATCTTGGGGTACTTCTGGAGTCTCCCCAGGGGAGTCAGTCCTCGTCTCGAATGCGGGCATGCACTTGCGCTTTCCTCCAGAGCGGTAGCAGCAGTGTCACGCAGTCCGCCGCGTGGATCAAAGGATCTATGGTTTTCCCTCGAGTCTTTCCCACGAGGCTTTCCCACGAGGCTTTCCCACAGCCTGTCCCACGTGCACACGTGGTGGGAGTCGATCCTCGGCTTGAACGTCAAGGCAGTGCAGGGAAAACAGGTTCCTCTGGAATGGACTGACACATCTGGGGGACTCTTGGAATGGTGGCACGACCCTGGAGTTCCTCTCGCCTTTCCTGTGGAGAGCGCCTCCTCTTGAGATGCGACGGGAACGCCGGGAATTCTTTCCCTACGAAACAGGGAAAGGATCCCTCATCTCGAGCTAGGAGGCGGAAACGGGGCTCCCCTGGATGTGTGCGGGACCCCACGTGCTTCCTCTCGAGTGGAGACGGGTATGTCGGGGAACTTCTTGAGTTGCAGCAAGGGTGTGAAGGACCCTTTGGAAGTTCCAGTGGTTAGACGTGATTGGCCTCGAGAAGCCTCAGCGGAAATGGGCCTCATCTCGCCTGGAGGGCAAAACCTCCTGGATTTTCTCGAGTTGCGGCAGGTGCTCTCGACTTACGACGGGGACCTCAGGGAACCGCTCTGGTGGCCTCAGGAATGGCCAGTCCCCATGCGAGTTCCTCGGGGGCCTCTCGGGATTCCTCTCCCGTCTATGCCGGGGCCTAAGACCTTGTGTGGAGTCGGGGCCGGAACCTGAGGATTCCTCTCCAGTGCTGACATGGATCTTGGGGTACTTCTGGAGTCTCCCCAGGGGAGTCAGTCCTCGTCTCGAATGCGGGCATGCACTTGCGCTTTCCTCCAGAGCGGTAGCAGCAGTGTCACGCAGTCCGCCGCGTGGATCAAAGGATCTATGGTTTTCCCTCGAGTCTTTCCCACGAGGCTTTCCCACGAGGCTTTCCCACAGGGCTGTCCCACGTGCACACGTGGTGGGAGTCGATCCTCGGATTGAACGTCAAGGCAGTGCAGGGAAAACAGGTTCCTCTGGAATGGACTGACACATCTGGGGGACTCTTGGAATGGTGTCACGACCCTGGAGTTCCTCTCGCCTTTCCTGTGGAGAGCGCCTCCTCTTGAGATGCGATGGGAACGCCGGGAATTCTTTCCCTACGAAACAGGGAAAGGATCCCTCATCTCGAGCTAGGAGGCGGAAACGGGGCTCCCCTGGATGTGTGCGGGACCCCACGTGCTTCCTCTCGAGTGGAGACGGGTATGTCGGGGAACTTCTTGAGTTGCAGCAATGGTGTGAAGGACCCTTTGTAAGTTCCAGTGGTTAGATGTGATTGGCCTCGAGAAGCCTCAGCGGAAATGGGCCTCATCTCGCCTGGAGGGCAAAACCTCCTGGATTTTCTCGAGTTGCGGCAGGTGCTCTCGACTTACGACGGGATCTCAGGGAACCGCTCTGGTGGCCTCAGGAAAGGCCAGTCCCCATGCTAGTTCCTCGGGGGCCTCTCGGGATTCCTCTCCCGTCGATGCCGGGGCCTAAGACCTTGTGTGGATTCGGGGCCGGAACCTGAGGATTCCTCTCCAGTGCTGACATGGATCTTGGGGTACTTCTGGAGTCTCCCCAGGGGAGTCAGTCCTCGTCTCGAATGCGGGCATGCACTTGCGCTTTCCTCCAGAGCGGTAGCAGCAGTGTCACGCAGTCCGCCGCGTGGATCAAAGGATCTATGGTTTTCCCTCGAGTCTTTCCCACGAGGCTTTCCCACGAGGCTTTCCCACAGCCTGTCCCACGTGCACACGTGGTGGGAGTCGATCCTCGGCTTGAACGTCAAGGCAGTGCAGGGAAAACAGGTTCCTCTGGAATGGACTGACACATCTGGGGGACTCTTGGAATGGTGGCACGACCCTGGAGTTCCTCTCGCCTTTCCTGTGGAGAGCGCCTCCTCTTGAGATGCGACGGGAACGCCGGGAATTCTTTCCCTACGAAACAGGGAAAGGATCCCTCATCTCGAGCTAGGAGGCGGAAACGGGGCTCCCCTGGATGTGTGCGGGACCCCACGTGCTTCCTCTCGAGTGGAGACGGGTATGTCGGGGAACTTCTTGAGTTGCAGCAAGGGTGTGAAGGACCCTTTGGAAGTTCCAGTGGTTAGACGTGATTGGCCTCGAGAAGCCTCAGCGGAAATGGGCCTCATCTCGCCTGGAGGGCAAAACCTCCTGGATTTTCTCGAGTTGCGGCAGGTGCTCTCGACTTACGACGGGGACCTCAGGGAACCGCTCTGGTGGCCTCAGGAATGGCCAGTCCCCATGCGAGTTCCTCGGGGGCCTCTCGGGATTCCTCTCCCGTCTATGCCGGGGCCTAAGACCTTGTGTGGAGTCGGGGCCGGAACCTGAGGATTCCTCTCCAGTGCTGACATGGATCTTGGGGTACTTCTGGAGTCTCCCCAGGGGAGTCAGTCCTCGTCTCGAATGCGGGCATGCACTTGCGCTTTCCTCCAGAGCGGTAGCAGCAGTGTCACGCAGTCCGCCGCGTGGATCAAAGGATCTATGGTTTTCCCTCGAGTCTTTCCCACGAGGCTTTCCCACGAGGCTTTCCCACAGGGCTGTCCCACGTGCACACGTGGTGGGAGTCCATCCTCGGATTGAACGTCAAGGCAGTGCAGGGAAAACAGGTTCCTCTGGAATGGACTGACACATCTGGGGGACTCTTGGAATGGTGTCACGACCCTGGAGTTCCTCTCGCCTTTCCTGTGGAGAGCGCCTCCTCTTGAGATGCGACGGGAACGACGGGAATTCTTTCCCTACGAAACAGGGAAAGGATCCATCAACTCGAGCTAGGAGGCGGAAACGGGGCTCCCCTGGATGTGTGCGGGACCCCACGTGCTTCCTCTCGAGTGGAGACGGGTATGTCGGGGAACTTCTTGAGTTGCAGCAATGGTGTGAAGGACCCTTTGGAAGTTCCAGTGGTTAGATGTGATTGGCCTCGAGAAGCCTCAGCGGAAATGGGCCTCATCTCGCCTGGAGGGCAAAACCTCCTGGATTTTCTCGAGTTGCGGCAGGTGCTCTCGACTTACGACGGGGACCTCAGGGAACCGCTCTGGTGGCCTCAGGAATGGCCAGTCCCCATGCGAGTTCCTCGGGGGCCTCTCGGGATTCCTCTCCCGTCTATGCCGGGGCCTAAGACCTTGTGTGGAGTCGGGGCCGGAACCTGAGGATTCCTCTCCAGTGCTGACATGGATCTTGGGGTACTTCTGGAGTCTCCCCAGGGGAGTCAGTCCTCGTCTCAAATGCGGGCATGCACTTGCGCTTTCCTCCAGAGCGGTAGCAGCAGTGTCACGCAGTCCGCCGCGTGGATCAAAGGATCTATGGTTTTCCCTCGAGTCTTTCCCACGAGGCTTTCCCACGAGGCTTTCCCACAGGGCTGTCCCACGTGCACACGTGGTGGGAGTCGATCCTCGGCTTGAACGTCAAGGCAGTGCAGGGAAAACAGGTTCCTCTGGAATGGACTGATACATCTGGGGGACTCTTGGAATGGTGTCACGACCCTGGAGTTCCTCTCGCCTTTCCTGTGGAGAGCGCCTCCTCTTCAGATGCGACGGGAACGCCGGGAATTCTTTCCCTACGAAACAGGGAAAGGATCCATCAACTCGAGCTAGGAGGCGGAAACGGGGCTCCCCTGGATGTGTGAGGGACACCACGTGCTTCCTCTCGAGTGCAGACGGGTATGTCGGGGAACTTCTTGAGTTGCAGCAATGGTGTGAAGGACCCTTTGGAAGTTCCAGTGGTTAGATGTGATTGGCCTCGAGAAGCCTCAGCGGAAATGGGCCTCATCTCGCCTGGAGGGCAAAACCTCCTGGTTTTTCTCGAGTTGCGGCAGGTGCTCTCGACTTACGACGGGGACCTCAGGGAACCGCTCTGGTGGCCTCAGGAAAGGCCAGTCCCCATGCGAGTTCCTCAGGGGCCTCTCGGGATTCCTCTCCCGTCGATGCCGGGGCCTAAGACCTTGTGTGGAGTCGGGGCCGGAACCTGAGGATTCCTCTCCAGTGCTGACATGGATCTTGGGGTACTTCTGGAGTCTCCCCAGGGGAGTCAGTCCTCGTCTCGAATGCGGGCATACACTTGCGCTTTCCTCCAGAGCGGTAGCAGCAGTGTCACGCAGTCCGCCGCGTGGATCAAAGGATCTATGGTTTTCCCTCGAGTCTTTCCCACGAGGCTTTCCCACGAGGCTTTCCCACAGGGCTGTCCCACGTGCACACGTGGTGGGAGTCGATCCTCGGCTTGAACGTCAAGGCAGTGCAGGGAAAACAGGTTCCTCTGGAATGGACTGACACATCTGGGGGACTCTTGGAATGGTGTCACGACCCTGGAGTTCCTCTCGCCTTTCCTGTGGAGAGCGCCTCCTCTTGAGATGCGATGGGAACGCCGGGAATTCTTTCCCTACGAAACAGGGAAAGGATCCCTCATCTCGAGCTAGGAGTCGGAAACGGGGCTCCCCTGGATGTGTGCGGGACCCCACGTGCTTCCTCTCGAGTGGAGACGGGTATGTCGGGGAACTTCTTGAGTTGCAGCAATGGTGTGAAGGACCCTTTGTAAGTTCCAGTGGTTAGATGTGATTGGCCTCGAGAAGCCTCAGCGGAAATGGGCCTCATCTCGCCTGGAGGGCAAAACCTCCTGGATTTTCTCGAGTTGCGGCAGGTGCTCTCGACTTACGACGGGATCTCAGGGAACCGCTCTGGTGGCCTCAGGAAAGGCCAGTCCCCATGCGAGTTCCTCGGGGGCCTCTCGGGATTCCTCTCCCGTCGATGCCGGGGCCTAAGACCTTGTGTGGATTCGGGGCCGGAACCTGAGGATTCCTCTCCAGTGCTGACATGGATCTTGGGGTACTTCTGGAGTCTCCCCAGGGGAGTCAGTCCTCGTCTCGAATGCGGGCATGCACTTGCGCTTTCCTCCAGAGCGGTAGCAGCAGTGTCACGCAGTCCGCCGCGTGGATCAAAGGATCTATGGTTTTCCCTCGAGTCTTTCCCACGAGGCTTTCCCACGAGGCTTTCCCACAGCCTGTCCCACGTGCACACGTGGTGGGAGTCGATCCTCGGCTTGAACGTCAAGGCAGTGCAGGGAAAACAGGTTCCTCTGGAATGGACTGACACATCTGGGGGACTCTTGGAATGGTGGCACGACCCTGGAGTTCCTCTCGCCTTTCCTGTGGAGAGCGCCTCCTCTTGAGATGCGACGGGAACGCCGGGAATTCTTTCCCTACGAAACAGGGAAAGGATCCCTCATCTCGAGCTAGGAGGCGGAAACGGGGCTCCCCTGGATGTGTGCGGGACCCCACGTGCTTCCTCTCGAGTGGAGACGGGTATGTCGGGGAACTTCTTGAGTTGCAGCAAGGGTGTGAAGGACCCTTTGGAAGTTCCAGTGGTTAGACGTGATTGGCCTCGAGAAGCCTCAGCGGAAATGGGCCTCATCTCGCCTGGAGGGCAAAACCTCCTGGATTTTCTCGAGTTGCGGCAGGTGCTCTCGACTTACGACGGGGACCTCAGGGAACCGCTCTGGTGGCCTCAGGAATGGCCAGTCCCCATGCGAGTTCCTCGGGGGCCTCTCGGGATTCCTCTCCCGTCTATGCCGGGGCCTAAGACCTTGTGTGGAGTCGGGGCCGGAACCTGAGGATTCCTCTCCAGTGCTGACATGGATCTTGGGGTACTTCTGGAGTCTCCCCAGGGGAGTCAGTCCTCGTCTCGAATGCGGGCATGCACTTGCGCTTTCCTCCAGAGCGGTAGCAGCAGTGTCACGCAGTCCGCCGCGTGGATCAAAGGATCTATGGTTTTCCCTCGAGTCTTTCCCACGAGGCTTTCCCACGAGGCTTTCCCACAGGGCTGTCCCACGTGCACACGTGGTGGGAGTCGATCCTCGGATTGAACGTCAAGGCAGTGCAGGGAAAACAGGTTCCTCTGGAATGGACTGACACATCTGGGGGACTCTTGGAATGGTGTCACGACCCTGGAGTTCCTCTCGCCTTTCCTGTGGAGAGCGCCTCCTCTTGAGATGCGACGGGAACGACGGGAATTCTTTCCCTACGAAACAGGGAAAGGATCCATCAACTCGAGCTAGGAGGCGGAAACGGGGCTCCCCTGGATGTGTGAGGGACACCACGTGCTTCCTCTCGAGTGCAGACGGGTATGTCGGGGAACTTCTTGAGTTGCAGCAATGGTGTGAAGGACCCTTTGGAAGTTCCAGTGGTTAGATGTGATTGGCCTCGAGAAGCCTCAGCGGAAATGGGCCTCATCTCGCCTGGAGGGCAAAACCTCCTGGATTTTCTCGAGTTGCGGCAGGTGCTCTCGACTTACGACGGGGACCTCAGGGAACCGCTCTGGTGGCCTCAGGAATGGCCAGTCCCCATGCGAGTTCCTCGGGGGCCTCTCGGGATTCCTCTCCCGTCTATGCCGGGGCCTAAGACCTTGTGTGGAGTCGGGGCCGGAACCTGAGGATTCCTCTCCAGTGCTGACATGGATCTTGGGGTACTTCTGGAGTCTCCCCAGGGGAGTCAGTCCTCGTCTCAAATGCGGGCATGCACTTGCGCTTTCCTCCAGAGCGGTAGCAGCAGTGTCACGCAGTCCGCCGCGTGGATCAAAGGATCTATGGTTTTCCCTCGAGTCTTTCCCACGAGGCTTTCCCACGAGGCTTTCCCACAGGGCTGTCCCACGTGCACACGTGGTGGGAGTCGATCCTCGGCTTGAACGTCAAGGCAGTGCAGGGAAAACAGGTTCCTCTGGAATGGACTGATACATCTGGGGGACTCTTGGAATGGTGTCACGACCCTGGAGTTCCTCTCGCCTTTCCTGTGGAGAGCGCCTCCTCTTCAGATGCGACGGGAACGCCGGGAATTCTTTCCCTACGAAACAGGGAAAGGATCCATCAACTCGAGCTAGGAGGCGGAAACGGGGCTCCCCTGGATGTGTGAGGGACACCACGTGCTTCCTCTCGAGTGCAGACGGGTATGTCGGGGAACTTCTTGAGTTGCAGCAATGGTGTGAAGGACCCTTTGGAAGTTCCAGTGGTTAGATGTGATTGGCCTCGAGAAGCCTCAGCGGAAATGGGCCTCATCTCGCCTGGAGGGCAAAACCTCCTGGTTTTTCTCGAGTTGCGGCAGGTGCTCTCGACTTACGACGGGGACCTCAGGGAACCGCTCTGGTGGCCTCAGGAAAGGCCAGTCCCCATGCGAGTTCCTCAGGGGCCTCTCGGGATTCCTCTCCCGTCGATGCCGGGGCCTAAGACCTTGTGTGGAGTCGGGGCCGGAACCTGAGGATTCCTCTCCAGTGCTGACATGGATCTTGGGGTACTTCTGGAGTCTCCCCAGGGGAGTCAGTCCTCGTCTCGAATGCGGGCATGCACTTGCACTTTCCTCCAGAGCGGTAGCAGCAGTGTCACGCAGTCCGCCGCGTGGATCAAAGGATCCATGGTTTTCCCTCGAGTCTTTCCCACGAGGCTTTCCCACGAGGCTTTCCCACAGGGCTGTCCCACGTGCACACGTGGTGGGAGTCGATCCTCGGCTTGAACATCAAGGCAGTGCAGGGAAAACAGGTTCCTCTGGATTGGACTGACACATCTGGGGGACTCTTGGAATGGTGGCACGACCCTGGAGTTCCCCTCGCCTTTCCTGTGGAGAGAGCCTCCTCTTGAGATGCGACGGGAACGCCCGGAATTCCTTCCTTACGAAACAGGGAAAGGATCCCTCATCTCGAGCTAGGAGGCGGAAACGGGGCTCCCCTGGATGTGTGCGGGACACCACATGCTTCCTCTCGAGTGGAGACGGGTATGTCGGGGAACTTCTTGAGTTGCAGCAAGGGTGTGAAGGACCCTTTGGAAGTTCCAGTGGTTAGACCTGATTGGCCTCGAGAAGCCTCAGCGGAAATGGGCCTCATCTCGCCTGGAGGGCAAAACCTCCTGGATTTTCTCGAGTTGCGGCAGGTGCTCTCGACTTACGAAGGGGACCTCAGGGACCCGCTCTGGTGGCCTCAGGAAATGCCAGTCCCCATGCGAGTTCCTCGGGGGCCTCTCGGGATTCCTCTCCCGTCTATGCCGGGGCCTAAGACCTTGTGTGGAGTCGGGGCCGGAACCTGAGGATTCCTCTCCAGTGCTGACATGGATCTTGGGGTACTTCTGGAGTCTCCCCAGGGGAGTCAGTCCTCGTCTCGAATGCGGGCATGCACTTGCGCTTTCCTCCAGAGCGGTAGCAGCAGTGTCACGCAGTCCGCCGCGTGGATCAAAGGATCTATGGTTTTCCCTCGAGACTTTCCCACTTAGCTTTCCCACGAGGCTTTCCCACAGGGCTGTCCCACGTGCACACGTGGTGGGAGTCGATCCTCGGCTTGAACGTCAAGGTAGTGCAGGGAAAACAGGTTCCTCTGGAATGGACTGACACATCTGGGGGACTCTTGGAATGGTGGCATGACCCTGGAGTTCCTCTCGCCTTTCCTGTGGAGAGCGCCTCCTCTTGAGATGCGACGGGAAGGCCGGGAATTCTTTCCCTACGAAACAGGGAAAGGATCCCTCATCTCGAGCTAGGAGGCGGAAACGGGGCTCCCCTGGATGTGTGCGGGACACCACGTGCTTCCTCTCGAGTGCAGACGGGTATGTCGGGGAACTTCTTGAGTTGCAGCAAGGGTGTGAAGGACCCTTTGGAAGTTCCAGTGGTTAGATATGATTGGCCTCGAGAAGCCTCAGCGGAAATGGGCCTCATCTCGCCTGGAGGGCAAAACCTCCTGGATTTTCTCGAGTTGCGGCAAGTGCTCTCGACTTACGACCGGGACCTCAGGGACCCGCTCTGGTGGCCTCAGGACAGGCCAGTCCCCATGCGAGTTCCTCGGGGGCCTCTCGGGATTCCTCTCCCGTCGATGCCGGGGCCTAAGACCTTGTGTGGAGTCGGGGCCGGAACCTGAGGATTCCTCTCCAGTGCTGACATGGATCTTGGGGTACTTCTGGAGTCTCCCCAGGGGAGTCAGTCCTCGTCTCGAATGCGGGCATGCACTTGCGCTTTCCTCCAGAGCGGTAGCAGCAGTGTCACGCAGTCCACCGCGTGGATCAAAGGATCTATGGTTTTCCCTCGAGTCTTTCCCACGAGGCTTTCCCACGAGGCTTTCCCACAGGGCTGTCCCACGTGCACACGTGGTGGGACTCGATCCTCGGCTTGAACGTCAAGGCAGTGCAGGGAAAACAGGTTCCTCTGGAATGGACTGACACATCTGGGGGACTCTTGGAATGGTGGCACGACCCTGGAGTTCCTCTCGCCTTTCCTGTGGAGAGCGCCTCCTCTTGAGATGCGACGGGAACGCCGGGAATTCTTTCCCTACGAAACAGGGAAAGGATCCCTCATCTCGAGCTAGGAGGCGGAAACGGGGCTCCCCTGGATGTGTGCGGGACCCCACGTGCTTCCTCTCGAGTGGAGACGGGTATGTCGGGGATCTTCTTGAGTTGCAGCAAGGCTGTGAAGGACCCTTTGGAAGTTCCAGTGGTTAGATGTGATTGGCCTCGAGAAGCCTCAGCGGAAATGGGCCTCATCTCGCCTGGAGGGCAAAACCTCCTGGATTTTCTCGAGTTGCGGCAGGTGCTCTCGACTTACGACGGGGACCTCAGGGACCCGCTCTGGTGGCCTCAGGAAAGGCCAGTCCCCATGCGAGTTCCTCTGGGGATTCCTCTCCCGTCGATGCCGGGGCCTAAGACCTTGTGTGGAGTCGGGGCCGGAACCTGAGGATTCCTCTCCAGTGCTGACATGGATCTTGGGGTACTTCTGGAGTCTCCCCAGGGAAGTCAGTCCTCGTCTCGAATGCGGGCATGCACTTGCGCTTTCCTCCAGAGCGGTAGCAGCAGTGTCACGCAGTCCGCCGCGTGGATCAAAGGATCTATGGTTTTCCCTCGAGTCTTTCCCACGAGGCTTTCCCACGAGGCTTTCCCACAGGGCTGTCCCACGTGCACACGTGGTGGGAGTCGATCCTCGGCTTGAACGTCAAGGCAGTGCAGGGAAAACAGGTTCCTCTGGAATGGACTGACACATCTGGGGGACTCTTGGAATGGTGGCACGACCCTGGAGTTCCTCTCGCCTTTCCTGTGGAGAGCGCCTCCTCTTGAGATGCGACGGGAACGCCGGGAATTCTTTCCCTACGAAACAGGGAAAGGATCCCTCATCTCGAGCTAGGAGGTGGAAACGGGGCTCCCCTGGATGTGTGCGGGACCCCACGTGCTTCCTCTCGAGTGGAGACGGGTATGTCGGGGAACTTCTTGAGTTGCAGCAAGGGTGTGAAGGACCCTTTGGAAGTTCCAGTGGTTAGACGTGATTGGCCTCGAGAAGCCTCAGCGGAAATGGGCCTCATCTCGCCTGGAGGGCAAAACCTCCTGGATTTTCTCGAGTTGCGGCAGGTGCTCTCGACTTACGATGGGGACCTCAGGGACCCGCTCTGGTGGCCTCAGGAATGGCCAGTCCCCATGCGAGTTCCTCGGGGGCCTCTCGGGATTCCTCTCCCGTTGATGCCGGGGCCTGAGACCTTGTGTGGAGTCGGGGCCGGAGCCTGAGGATTCCTCTCCAGTGCTGACATGGATCTTGGGGTACTTCTGGAGTCTCCCCAGGGGAGTCAGTCCTCGTCTCGAATGCGGGCATGCACTTGCGCTTTCCTCCAGAGCGGTAGCAGCAGTTTCACGCAGTCCGCCGCATGGATCAAAGGATCCATGGTTTTCCCTCGAGTCTTTCCCACGAGGCTTTCCCACGAGGCTTTCCCACAGGGCTGTCCCACGTGCACACGTGGTGGGAGTCGATCCTTGGCTTAAACGTCAAGGCAGTGCAGGGAAAACAGGTTCCTCTGGAATGGACTGACACATCTGGGGGACTCTTGGAATGGTGGCACGACCCTGGAGTTCCTCTCGCCTTTCCTGTGGAGAGCGCCTCCTCTTGAGATGCGACGGGAACGCCGGGAATTCTTTCCCTACGAAACAGGGAAAGGATCCCTCATCTCGAGCTAGTAGGCGGAAACGGGGCTCCCCTGGATGTGTGCGGGACCCACGTGCTTCCTCTCGAGTGGAGACGGGTATGTTGGGGAACTTCTTGAGTTGCAGCAATGGTGAGAAGGACCCTTTGGAAGTTCCAGTGGTTAGATGTGATTGGCCTCGAGAAGCCTCAGCGGAAATGGGCCTCATCTCGCCTGGAGGGCAAAACCTCCTGGATTTTCTCGAGTTGCGGCAGGTGCTCTCGACTTACGACGGGGACCTCAGGGACCCGCTCTGGTGGCCTCAGGAAAGGCCAGTCCCCATGCGAGTTCCTCGGGGGCCTCTCGGGATTCCTCTCCCGTCGATGCCGGGGCCTAAGACCTTGTGTGGAGTCGGGGCCGGAACCTGAGGATTCCTCTCCAGTGCTGACATGGATCTTGGGGTACTTCTGGAGTCTCCCCAGGGGAGTCAGTCCTCGTGTCGAATGCGGGCATGCACTTGCGCTTTCCTCCAGAGCGGTAGCAGCAGTGTCACGCAGTCCGCCGCGTGGATCAAAGGATCTATGGTTTTCCCTCGAGTCTTTCCCACGAGGCTTTCCCACGAGGCTTTCCCACAGGGCTGTCCCACGTGCACACGTGGTGGGAGTCGATCCTCGGCTTGAACGTCAAGGCAGTGCAGGGAAAACAGGTTCCTCTGGAATGGACTGACACATCTGGGGGACTCTTGGAATGGTGGCACGACCCTGGAGTTCCTCTCGCCTTTCCTGTGGAGAGCGCCTGCTCTTGAGATGCGACGGGAACGCCGGGAATTCCTTCCTTACGAAACAGGGAAAGGATCCCTCATCTCGAGCTAGGAGGCGGAAACGGGGCTCCCCTGGATGTGTGCGGGACACCACATGCTTCCTCTCGAGTGGAGACGGGTATGTCGGGGAACTTCTTGAGTTGCAGCAAGGGTGTGAAGGACCCTTTGGAAGTTCCAGTGGTTAGACCTGATTGGCCTCGAGAAGCCTCGGCAGAAATGGGCCTCATCTCGCCTGGAGGGCAAAACCTCCTGGATTTTCTCGAGTTGCGGCAGGTGCTCTCGACTTACGAAGGGGACCTCAGGGACCCGCTCTGGTGGCCTCAGGAAAGGCCAGTCCCCATGCGAGTTCCTCGGGGGCCTCTCGGGATTCCTCTCCCGTCGATGCCGGGGCCTAAGACCTTGTGTGGAGTCGGGGCCGGAACCTGAGGATTCCTCTCCAGTGCTGACATGGATCTTGGGGTACTTCTGGAGTCTCCCCAGGGGAGTCAGTCCTCGTCTCGAATGCGGGCATGCACTTGCGCTTTCCTCCAGAGCGGTAGCAGCAGTGTCACGAAGTCCGCCGCGTGGATCAAAGGATCTATGGTTTTCCCTCGAGACTTTCCCACTTAGCTTTCCCACGAGGCTTTTCCACAGGGCTGTCCCAAGTGCACACGTGGTGGGAGTCGATCCTCGGCTTGAACGTCAAGGTAGTGCAGGGAAAACAGGTTCCTCTGGAATGGACTGACACATCTGGGGGACTCTTGGAATGGTGGCATGACCCTGGAGTTCCTCTCGCCTTTCCTGTGGAGAGCGCCTCCTCTTGAGATGCGACGGGAAGGCCGGGAATTCTTTCCCTACGAAACAGGGAAAGGATCCCTAATCTCGAGCTAGGAGGCGGAAACGGGGCTCCCCTGGATGTGTGCGGGACACCACGTGCTTCCTCTCGAGTGCAGACGGGTATGTCGGGGAACTTCTTGAGTTGCAGCAAGGGTGTGAAGGACCCTTTGGAAGTTCCAGTGGTTAGATATGATTGGCCTCGAGAAGCCTCAGCGGAAATGGGCCTCATCTCGCCTGGAGGGCAAAACCTCCTGGATTTTCTCGAGTTGCGGCAAGTGCTCTCGACTTACGACCGGGACCTCAGGGACCCGCTCTGGTGGCCTCAGGACAGGCCAGTCCCCATGCGAGTTCCTCGGGGGCCTCTCGGGATTCCTCTCCCGTCGATGCCGGGGCCTAAGACCTTGTGTGGAGTCGGGGCCGGAACCTGAGGATTCCTCTCCAGTGCTGACATGGATCTTGGGGTACTTCTGGAGTCTCCCCAGGGGAGTCAGTCCTCGTCTCGAATGCGGGCATGCACTTGCGCTTTCCTCCAGAGCGGTAGCAGCAGTGTCACGCAGTCCACCGCGTGGATCAAAGGATCTATGGTTTTCCCTCGAGTCTTTCCCACGAGGCTTTCCCACGAGGCTTTCCCACAGGGCTGTCCCACGTGCACACGTGGTGGGACTCGATCCTCGGCTTGAACGTCAAGGCAGTGCAGGGAAAACAGGTTCCTCTGGAATGGACTGACACATCTGGGGGACTCTTGGAATGGTGGCACGACCCTGGAGTTCCTCTCGCCTTTCCTGTGGAGAGCGCCTCCTCTTGAGATGCGACGGGAACGCCGGGAATTCTTTCCCTACGAAACAGGGAAAGGATCCCTCATCTCGAGCTAGGAGGCGGAAACGGGGCTCCCCTGGATGTGTGCGGGACCCCACGTGCTTCCTCTCGAGTGGAGACGGGTATGTCGGGGATCTTCTTGAGTTGCAGCAAGGCTGTGAAGGACCCTTTGGAAGTTCCAGTGGTTAGATGTGATTGGCCTCGAGAAGCCTCAGCGGAAATGGGCCTCATCTCGCCTGGAGGGCAAAACCTCCTGGATTTTCTCGAGTTGCGGCAGGTGCTCTCGACTTACGACGGGGACCTCAGGGACCCGCTCTGGTGGCCTCAGGAAAGGCCAGTCCCCATGCGAGTTCCTCTGGGGATTCCTCTCCCGTCGATGCCGGGGCCTAAGACCTTGTGTGGAGTCGGGGCCGGAACCTGAGGATTCCTCTCCAGTGCTGACATGGATCTTGGGGTACTTCTGGAGTCTCCCCAGGGGAGTCAGTCCTCGTCTCGAATGCGGGCATGCACTTGCGCTTTCCTCCAGAGCGGTAGCAGCAGTGTCACGCAGTCCGCCGCGTGGATCAAAGGATCTATGGTTTTCCCTCGAGTCTTTCCCACGAGGCTTTCCCACGAGGCTTTCCCACAGGGCTGTCCCACGTGCACACGTGGTGGGAGTCGATCCTCGGCTTGAACGTCAAGGCAGTGCAGGGAAAACAGGTTCCTCTGGAATGGACTGACACATCTGGGGGACTCTTGGAATGGTGGCACGACCCTGGAGTTCCTCTCGCCTTTCCTGTGGAGAGCGCCTCCTCTTGAGATGCGACGGGAACGCCGGGAATTCTTTCCCTACGAAACAGGGAAAGGATCCCTCATCTCGAGCTAGGAGGTGGAAACGGGGCTCCCCTGGATGTGTGCGGGACCCCACGTGCTTCCTCTCGAGTGGAGACGGGTATGTCGGGGAACTTCTTGAGTTGCAGCAAGGGTGTGAAGGACCCTTTGGAAGTTCCAGTGGTTAGACGTGATTGGCCTCGAGAAGCCTCAGCGGAAATGGGCCTCATCTCGCCTGGAGGGCAAAACCTCCTGGATTTTCTCGAGTTGCGGCAGGTGCTCTCGACTTACGACGGGGACCTCAGGGACCCGCTCTGGTGGCCTCAGGAAAGGCCAGTCCCCATGCGAGTTCCTCGGGGGCCTCTCGGGATTCCTCTCCCGTCGATGCCGGGGCCTAAGACCTTGTGTGGAGTCGGGGCCGGAACCTGAGGATTCCTCTCCAGTGCTGACATGGATCTTGGGGTACTTCTGGAGTCTCCCCAGGGGAGTCAGTCCTCGTCTCGAATGCGGGCATGCACTTGCGCTTTCCTCCAGAGCGGTAGCAGCAGTGTCACGCAGTCCGCCGCGTGGATCAAAGGATCTATGGTTTTCCCTCGAGTCTTTCCCACGAGGCTTTCCCACGAGGCTTTCCCACAGGGCTGTCCCACGTGCACACGTGGTGGGAGTCGATCCTCGGCTTGAACGTCAAGGCAGTGCAGGGAAAACAGGTTCCTCTGGAATGGACTGACACATCTGGGGGACTCTTGGAATGGTGGCACGACCCTGGAGTTCCTCTCGCCTTTCCTGTGGAGAGCGCCTGCTCTTGAGATGCGACGGGAACGCCGGGAATTCCTTCCTTACGAAACAGGGAAAGGATCCCTCATCTCGAGCTAGGAGGCGGAAACGGGGCTCCCCTGGATGTGTGCGGGACACCACATGCTTCCTCTCGAGTGGAGACGGGTATGTCGGGGACCTTCTTGAGTTGCAGCAAGGGTGTGAAGGACCCTTTGGAAGTTCCAGTGGTTAGATATGATTGGCCTCGAGAAGCCTCAGCGGAAATGGGCCTCATCTCGCCTGGAGGGCAAAACCTCCTGGATTTTCTCGAGTTGCGGCAAGTGCTCTCGACTTACGACCGGGACCTCAGGGACCCGCTCTGGTGGCCTCAGGACAGGCCAGTCCCCATGCGAGTTCCTCGGGGGCCTCTCGGGATTCCTCTCCCGTCGATGCCGGGGCCTAAGACCTTGTGTGGAGTCGGGGCCGGAACCTGAGGATTCCTCTCCAGTGCTGACATGGATCTTGGGGTACTTCTGGAGTCTCCCCAGGGGAGTCAGTCCTCGTCTCGAATGCGGGCATGCACTTGCGCTTTCCTCCAGAGCGGTAGCAGCAGTGTCACGCAGTCCACCGCGTGGATCAAAGGATCTATGGTTTTCCCTCGAGTCTTTCCCACGAGGCTTTCCCACGAGGCTTTCCCACAGGGCTGTCCCACGTGCACACGTGGTGGGACTCGATCCTCGGCTTGAACGTCAAGGCAGTGCAGGGAAAACAGGTTCCTCTGGAATGGACTGACACATCTGGGGGACTCTTGGAATGGTGGCACGACCCTGGAGTTCCTCTCGCCTTTCCTGTGGAGAGCGCCTCCTCTTGAGATGCGACGGGAACGCCGGGAATTCTTTCCCTACGAAACAGGGAAAGGATCCCTCATCTCGAGCTAGGAGGCGGAAACGGGGCTCCCCTGGATGTGTGCGGGACCCCACGTGCTTCCTCTCGAGTGGAGACGGGTATGTCGGGGATCTTCTTGAGTTGCAGCAAGGCTGTGAAGGACCCTTTGGAAGTTCCAGTGGTTAGATGTGATTGGCCTCGAGAAGCCTCAGCGGAAATGGGCCTCATCTCGCCTGGAGGGCAAAACCTCCTGGATTTTCTCGAGTTGCGGCAGGTGCTCTCGACTTACGACGGGGACCTCAGGGACCCGCTCTGCTGGCCTCAGGAAAGGCCAGTCCCCATGCGAGTTCCTCTGGGGATTCCTCTCCCGTCGATGCCGGGGCCTAAGACCTTGTGTGGAGTCGGGGCCGGAACCTGAGGATTCCTCTCCAGTGCTGACATGGATCTTGGGGTACTTCTGGAGTCTCCCCAGGGGAGTCAGTCCTCGTCTCGAATGCGGGCATGCACTTGCGCTTTCCTCCAGAGCGGTAGCAGCAGTGTCACGCAGTCCGCCGCGTGGATCAAAGGATCTATGGTTTTCCCTCGAGTCTTTCCCACGAGGCTTTCCCACGAGGCTTTCCCACAGGGCTGTCCCACGTGCACACGTGGTGGGAGTCGATCCTCGGCTTGAACGTCAAGGCAGTGCAGGGAAAACAGGTTCCTCTGGAATGGACTGACACATCTGGGGGACTCTTGGAATGGTGTCACGACCCTGGAGTTCCTCTCGCCTTTCCTGTGGAGAGCGCCTCCTCTTGAGATGCGACGGGAACGCCGGGAATTCTTTCCCTACGAAACAGGGAAGGATCCCTCATCTCGAGCTAGGAGGCGGAAACGGGGCTCCCCTGGATGTGTGAGGGACACCACGTGCTTCCTCTCGAGTGGAGACGGGTATGTCGGGGAACTTCTTGAGTTGCAGCAATGGTGTGAAGGACCCTTTGGATGTTCCAGTGGTTAGATGTGATTGGCCTCGAGAAGCCTCAGCGGAAATGGGCCTCATCTCGCCTGAAGGGCAAAACCTCCTGGATTTTCTAGAGTTGCGGCAAGTGCTCTCGACTTACGACGGGGACCTCAGGATCCGCTCTGGTGGCCTCAGGAAAGGCCAGTCCCCATGCGAGTTCCTCGGGGGCCTCTCGGGATTCCTCTCCCGTCGATGCCGGCGCCTAAGACCTTGTGTGGAGTCGGGGCTGGAACCTGAGGATTCCTCTCCAGGGCTGACATGGATCTTGGGGTACTTCTGGAGTCTCCCCAGGGGAGTCAGTCCTCGTCTCGAATGCGGGCATGCACTTGCGCTTTCCTCCAGAGCGGTAGCAGCAGTGTCACGCAGTCCGCCGCGTGGATCAAAGGATCTATGATTTTCCCTCGAGGGTTTCCCACGAGGCTTTCCCACAGGGCTGTCCCACGTGCACACGTGGTGGGAGTCGATCCTCGCCTTGAACGTCAAGGCAGTGCAGGGAAAACAGGTTCCTCTGGAATGGACTGACACATCTGGGGGACTCTTGGAATGGTGTCTCGACCCTGGAGTTCCTATCGCCTTTCCTGTGGAGAGCGCCCCCTCTTGAGATGCGACGGGAACGCCGGGAATTCTTTCCCTACGAAACAGGGAAAGGATCCCTCATCTCGAGCTAGGAGGCCGAAACGGGGCTCCCCTGGATGTGTGCGGGACCCACGTGCTTCCTCTCGCATGGAGACTGGTATGTCGGGGAACTTCTTGAGTTGCAGCAAGGGTGTGAAGGACCCTTTGGAAGTTCCAGTGGTTAGATGTGATTGGCCTCGAGAAGCCTCAGCGGAAATGGGCCTCTTCTCGCCTGGAGGGCAAAACCTCCTGGATTTTTTTGAGTTGCGGTAGGTGCTCTCGACTTACGACGGGGACCTCAGGGACCCGCTCTGGTGGCCTCAGGAAAGGCCAGTCCCCATGCGAGTTCCTCGGGGGCCTCTGGGGATTCCTCTCCGTCGATGCCGGGGCCTAAGACCTTGTGTGGAGTCGGGGCCGGAACCTGAGGATTCCTCTCCAGTGCTGACATGGATCTTGGGGTACTTCTGGAGTCTCCCCAGGGGAGTCAGTCCTCGTCTCGAATGCGGGCATGCACTTGCGCTTTCCTCCAGAGCGGTAGCAGCAGTGTAACGCAGTCCACCGCGTGGATCAAATGATCTATGGTTTTCCCTCGAGTCTTTCCCACGAGGCTTTCCCACGAGGCTTCCCCACAGGGCTGTCCCACGTGCACACGTGGTGGGAGTCGATCCTCGGCTTGAACGTCAAGGCAGTGCAGGGAAAACAGGTTCCTCTGGAATGGACTGACACATCTGGGGGACTCTTGGAATGGTGTCTCGACCCTGGAGTTCCTCTCGCCTTTCCTGTGGAGAGCGCCTCCTCTTGAGATGCGACGGGAACGCCCGGAATTCTTTTCCTACGAAACAGGGAAAGGATCCCTCATCTCGAGCTAGGAGGCGGAAACGGGGCTCCCCTGGATGTGTGCGGGACCCACGTGCTTCCTCTCGAGTGGAGACGGGTATGTCGGGGAACTTCTTGAGTTGCAGCAAGGGTGTGAAGGACCCTTTGGAAGTTCCAGTGGTTAGATGTGATTGGCCTCGAGAAGCCTCAGCGGAAATGGGCCTCATCTCGCCTGGAGGGCAAAACCTCCTGGATTTTTTTGAGTTGCGGTAGGTGCTCTCGACTTACGACGGGGACCTCAAGGACCCGCTCTGGGGCCTCAGGAAAGGCCAGTTCCCATGCGAGTTCCTCGGGGGCCTCTGGGGATTCCTCTCCGTCGATGCCGGGGCCTAAGGCCTTGTGTGGAGTCGGGGCCGGAACCTGAGGATTCCTCTCCAGTGCTGACATGGATCTTGGGGTACTTCTGGAGTCTCCCCAGGGGAGTCAGTCCTCGTCTCGAATGCGGGCATGCACTTGCGCTTTCCTCCAGAGCGGTAGCAGCAGTGTCACGCAGTCCGCCGCGTGGATCAAAGGATCTATGGTTTTCCCTCGAGTCTTTCCCACGAGGCTTTCCCACGAGGCTTTCCCACAGGGCTGTCCCACGTGCACACGTGGTGGGAGTTGATCCTCGGCTTGAACGTCAAGGCAGTGCAGGGAAAACAGGTTCCTCTGGAATGGACTGACACATCTGGGGGACTCTTGGAATGGTGTCTCGACCCTGGAGTTCCTCTCGCCTTTCCTGTGGAGAGCGCCTCCTCTTGAGATGCGACGGGAACGCCGGGAATTCTTTTCCTACGAAACAGGGAAAGGATCCCTCATCTCGAGCTAGGAGGCGGAAACGGGGCTCCCCTGGATGTGTGCGGGACCCACGTGCTTCCTCTCGAGTGGAGACGGGTATGTCGGGGAACTTCTTGAGTTGCAGCAAGGGTGTGAAGGACCCTTTGGAAGTTCCAGTTGTTAGACGTGATTAGCCTCGAGAAGCCTCAGCGGAAATTGGCCTCATCTCGCCTGGAGGGCAAAACCTCCTGGATTTTCTCGAGTTGCGGCAGGTGCTCTCGACTTACGACGGGGACCTCAGGGACCCGCTCTGGTGGCCTCAGGAAAGGCCAGTCCCCATGCGAGTTCCTCGGGGGCGTCTCGGGATTCCTCTCCCGTCGATGCCGGGGCCTAAGACCTTGTGTGGAGTCGGGGCCGGAACCTGAGGATTCCTCTCCAGTGCTGACATGGATCTTGGGGTACTTCTGGAGTCTCCCCAGGGGAGTCAGTCCTCGTCTCGAATGCGGGCATGCACTTGCGCTTTCCTCCAGAGTGGTAGCAGCAGTGTCACGCAGTCCGCCGCGTGGATCAAAGGATCTATGGTTTTCCCTCGAGTTTTTCCCACGAGGCTTTCCCACGAGGCTTTCCCACAGGGCTGTCCCACGTGCACACGTGGTGGGAGTCGATCCTCGGCTTGAACGTCAAGGCAGTGCAGGGAAAACAGGTTCCTCGGGAATGGACTGACACATCTGGGGGACTCGTGGAATGGTGGCACGACCCTAGAGTTCCTCTCGCCTTTCCTGTGGAGAGCGCCTCCTCTTGAAATGCGACGGGAACGCCGGGAAATCTTTCCCTACGAAACAGGGAAAGGATCCCTCATCTCGAGCTAGGAGGCGGAAACGGGGCTCCCCTGGATGTGTGTGGGACCCACGTGCTTCCTCTGGAGTGGAGACGGGTATGTCGGGGAACTTCTTGAGTTGCAGCAAGGGTGTGAAGGACCCTTTGGAAGTTCCAGTGGTTAGACGTGATTAGCCTCGAGAAGCCTCAGCGGAAATGGGCCTCATCTCGCCTGGAGGGCAAAACCTCCTGGATTTTCTCGAGTTGCGGCAGGTGCTCTCGACTTACGACGGGGACCTCAGGGACCCGCTCTGGTGGCCTCAGGAAAGGCCAGTCCCCATGCGAGTTCCTCGGGGGCGTCTCGGGATTCCTCTCCCGTCGATGCCGGGGCCTAAGACCTTGTGTGGAGTCGGGGCCGGAACCTGAGGATTCCTCTCCAGTGCTGACATGGATCTTGGGGTACTTCTGGAGTCTCCCCAGGGGAGTCAGTCCTCATCTCGAATGCGGACATGCACTTGCGCTTTCCTCCAGAGCGGTAGCAGCAGTGTCACGCAGTCCGCCGCGTGGATCAAAGGATCTATGGTTTTCCCTCGAGTCTTTCCCACGAGGCTTTCCCACGAGGCTTTCCCACAGGGCTGTCCCACGTGCACACGTGGTGGGAGTCGATCCTCGGCTTGAACGTCAAGGCAGTGAAGGGAAAACAGGTTCCTCTGGAATGGACTGACACATCTGGGGGACTCTTGGAATGGTGTCTCGACCCTGGAGTTCCTATCGCCTTTCCTGTGGAGAGCGCCTCCTCTTGAGATGCGACGGGAACGCCGGGAATTCTTTCCCTACGAAACAGGGAAAGGATCCCTCATCTCGAGCTAGGAGGCGGAAACGGGGCTCCCCTGGATGTGTGCGGGACCCACGTGCTTCCTGTCGCGTGGAGACGGGTATGTCGGGGAACTTCTTGAGTTGCAGCAAGGTTGTGAAGGACCCTTTGGAAGTTCCAGTGGTTAGATGTGATTGGCCTCGAGAAGCCTCAGCGGAAATGGGCCTCATCTCGCCTGGAGGGCAAAACCTCCTGGATTTTTTTGAGTTGCGGTAGGTGCTCTCGACTTACGACGGGGACCTCAAGGACCCGCTCTGGGGCCTCAGGAAAGGCCAGTCCCCATGCGAGTTCCTCGGGGGCCTCTGGGGATTCCTCTCCGTCGATGCCGGGGCCTAAGGCCTTGTGTGGAGTCGGGGCCGGAACCTGAGGATTCCTCTCCAGTGCTGACATGGATCTTGGGGTACTTCTGGAGTCTCCCCAGGGGAGTCAGTCCTCGTCTCGAATGCGGGCATGCACTTGCGCTTTCCTCCAGAGCGGTAGCAGCAGTGTCACGCAGTCCGCCGCGTGGATCAAAGGATCTATGGTTTTCCCTCGAGTCTTTCCCACGAGGCTTTCCCACGAGGCTTTCCCACAGGGCTGTCCCACGTGCACACGTGGTGGGAGTTGATCCTCGGCTTGAACGTCAAGGCAGTGCAGGGAAAACAGGTTCCTCTGGAATGGACTGACACATCTGGGGGACTCTTGGAATGTTGTCTCGACCCTGGAGTTCCTCTCGCCTTTCCTGTGGAGAGCGCCTCCTCTTGAGATGCGACGGGAACGCCGGGAATTCTTTTCCTACGAAACAGGGAAAGGATCCCTCATCTCGAGCTAGGAGGCGGAAACGGGGCTCCCCTGGATGTGTGCGGGACCCACGTGCTTCCTCTCGAGTGGAGACGGGTATGTCGGGGAACTTCTTGAGTTGCAGCAAGGGTGTGAAGGACCCTTTGGAAGTTCCAGTGGTTAGACGTGATTAGCCTCGAGAAGCCTCAGCGGAAATGGGCCTCATCTCGCCTGGAGGGCAAAACCTCCTGGATTTTCTCGAGTTGCGGCAGGTGCTCTCGACTTACGATGGGGACCTCAGGGACCCGCTCTGGTGGCCTCAGGAAAGGCCAGTCCCCATGCGAGTTCCTCGGGGGCCTCTCGGGATTCCTCTCCCGTCGATGCCGGGGCCTAAGACCTTGTGTGGAGTCGGGGCCGGAACCTGAGGATTCCTCTCCAGTGCTGACATGGATCTTGGGGTACTTCTGGAGTCTCCCCAGGGGAGTCAGTCCTCGTCTCGAATGCGGGCATGCACTTGCGCTTTCCTCCAGAGCGGTAGCAGCAGTGTCACGCAGTCCGCCGCGTGGATCAAAGGATCTATGGTTTTCCCTCGAGTCTTTCCCACGAGGCTTTCCCACGAGGCTTTCCCACAGGGCTGTCCCACGTGCACACGTGGTGGGAGTCGATCCTCGGCTTGAACGTCAAGGCAGTGCAGGGAAAACAGGTTCCTCGGGCATGGACTGAAACATCTGGGGGACTCGTGGAATGGTGGCACGACCCTAGAGTTCCTCTCGCCTTTCCTGTGGAGAGCGCCTCCTCTTGAGATGTGACGGGAACGCCGGGAAATCTTTCCCTACGAAACAGGGAAAGGATCCCTCATCTCGAGCTAGGAGGCGGAAACGGGGCTCCCCTGGATGTGTGCGGGACCCACGTGCTTCCTCTCGAGTGGAGACGGGTATGTCGGGGAACTTCTTGAGTTGCAGCAAGGGTGTGAAGGACCCTTTGGAAGTTCCAGTTGTTAGACGTGATTAGCCTCGAGAAGCCTCAGCGGAAATTGGCCTCATCTCGCCTGGAGGGCAAAACCTCCTGGATTTTCTCGAGTTGCGGCAGGTGCTCTCGACTTACGACGGGGACCTCAGGGACCCGCTCTGGTGGCCTCAGGAAAGGCCAGTCCCCATGCGAGTTCCTCGGGGGCGTCTCGGGATTCCTCTCCCGTCGATGCCGGGGCCTAAGACCTTGTGTGGAGTCGGGGCCAGAACCTGAGGATTCCTCTCCAGTGCTGACATGGATCTTGCGGTACTTCTGGAGTCTCCCCAGGGGAGTCTGTCCTCGTCTCGAATGCGGGCATGCACTTGCGCTTTCCTCCAGAGCGGTAGCAGCAGTGTCACGCAGTCCGCCGCGTGGATCAAAGGATCTATGGTTTTCCCTCGAGTCTTTCCCACGAGGCTTTCCCACGAGGCTTTCCCACAGGGCTGTCCCACGTGCACACGTGGTGGGAGTCGACCTCGGCTTGAACGTCAATGCAGTGCAGGGAAAACAGGTTCCTCTGGAATGGACTGACACATCTGGGGGACTCTTGGAATGGTGGCATGACCCTGGAGTTCCTCTCGCCTTTCCTGTGGAGAGCGAATCCTCTTGAGATGCGACGGGAACACCGGGAATTCTTTCCCTACGAAACAGGGAAAGGATCCCTCAACTCGAGCTAGGAGGCGGAAACGGGGCTCCCCTGGATGTGTGCGGGACACCACGTGCTTCCTCTCGAGTGCAGACGGGTATGTCGGGGAACTTCTTCAGTTGCAGCAATGGTGTGAAGGACCCTTTGGAAGTTCCAGTGGTTAGATGTGATTGGCCTCGAGAAGCCTCAGTGGAAATGGGCCTCATCTCGCCTGGAGGGCAAAACCTCCTGGATTTTCTCGAGTTGCGGCAGGTGCTCTCGACTTAAGACGGGGACCTCAGGGACCCGCTCTGGTGGCCTCAGGAAAGGCCAGTCCCCATGCGAGTTCCTCGGGGGCCTCTCGGGATTCCTCTCCCGTCGATGCCGGGGCCTAAGACCTTGTGTGGAGTCGAGGCCGGAACCTGAGGATTCCTCTCCAGTGCTGACATGGATCTTGGGGTACTTCTGGAGTCTCCCCAGGGGAGTCAGTCCTCGTCTCGAATGCGGGCATGCACTTGCGCTTTCCTCCAGAGCGGTAGCAGCAGTGTCACGCAGTCCGCCGCGTGGATCAAAGGATCTATGGTTTTCCCTCGAGTCTTTCCCACGAGGCTTTCCCACGAGGCTTTCCCACAGGGCTGTCCCACGTGCACACGTGGTGGGAGTCGATCCTCGGCTTGAACGTCAAGGCAGTGCAGGGAAAACAGGTTCCTCTGGAATGGACTGACACATCTGGGGGACTCTTGGAATGGTGTCTCGACCCTGGAGTTCCTCTCGCCTTTCCTGTGGAGAGCGCCTCCTCTTGAGATGCGACGGGAACGCCGGGAATTCTTTCCCTACGAAACAGGGAAAGGATCCCTCATTTCGAAATTTGAGGCGGAAACGGGGCTCCCCTGGATGTGTGCGGGACACCACGTGCTTCCTCTCGAGTGCAGACGGGTATGTCGGGGAACTTCTTGAGTTGCAGCAAGGGTGTGAAGGACCCTTTGGAAGTTCCAGTGGTTAGACGTGATTAGCCTCGAGAAGCCTCAGCGGAAATGGGCCTCATCTCGCCTGGAGGGCAAAACCTCCTGGATTTTCTCGAGTTGCGGCAGGTGCTCTCGACTTACGACGGGGACCTCAGGGACCCGCTCTGGTGGCCTCAGGAAAGGCCAGTCCCCATGCGAGTTCCTCGGGGGCCTCTCGGGATTCCTCTCCCGTCGATGCAGGGGCCTAAGACCTTGTGTGGAGTCGGGGCCGGAACCTGAGGATTCCTCTCCAGGGCTGACATGGATCTTGGGGTACTTCTGGAGTCTCCCCAGGGGAGTCAGTCCTCGTCTCGAATGCGGGCATGCACTTGCGCTTTCCTCGAGAGCGGTAGCAGCAGTGTCACGCAGTCCGCCGCGTGGATCAAAGGATCTATGGTTTTCCCTCGAGTCTTTCCCACGAGGCTTTCCCACGAGGCTTTCCCACAGGGCTGTCCCACGTGCACACGTGGTGGGAGTCGATCCTCGGCTTGAACGTCAAGGCAGTGCAGGGAAAACAGGTTCCTCGGGCATGGACTGAAACATCTGGGGGACTCGTGGAATGGTGGCACGACCCTAGAGTTCCTCTCGCCTTTCCTGTGGAGAGCGCCTCCTCTTGAGATGTGACGGGAACGCCGGGAAATCTTTCCCTACGAAACAGGGAAAGGATCCCTCATCTCGAGCTAGGAGGCGGAAACGGGGCTCCCCTGGATGTGTGCGTGACCCACGTGCTTCCTCTCGAGTGGAGACGGGTATGTCGGGGAACTTTTTGAGTTGCAGCAAGGGTGTGAAGGACCCTTTGGAAGTTCCAGTTGTTAGACGTGATTAGCCTCGAGAAGCCTCAGCGGAAATTGGCCTCATCTCGCCTGGAGGGCAAAACCTCCTGGATTTTCTCGAGTTGCGGCAGGTGCTCTCGACTTACGACGGGGACCTCACGGACCCGCTCTGGTGGCCTCAGGAAAGGCCAGTCCCCATGCGAGTTCCTCGGGGGCGTCTCGGGATTCCTCTCCCGTCGATGCCGGGGCCTAAGTCCTTGTGTGGAGTCGGGGCCGGAACCTGAGGATTCCTCTCCAGTGCTGACATGGATCTTGCGGTACTTCTGGAGTCTCCCCAGGGGAGTCTGTCCTCGTCTCGAATGCGGGCATGCACTTGCGCTTTCCTCCATAGCGGTAGCAGCAGTGTCACGCAGTCCGCCGCGTGGATCAAAGGATCTATGGTTTTCCCTCGAGTCTTTCCCACGAGGCTTTCCCACGAGGCTTTCCCACAGGGCTGTCCCACGTGCACACGTGGTGGGAGTCGACCTCGGCTTGAACGTCAAGGCAGTGCAGGGAAAACAGGTTCCTCTGGAATGGACTGACACATCTGGGGGACTCTTGGAATGGTGGCATGACCCTGGAGTTCCTCTCGCCTTTCCTGTGGAGAGCGCCTCCTCTTGAGATGCGACGGGAACACCGGGAATTCTTTCCCTACGAAACAGGGAAAGGATCCCTCATCTCGAGCTAGGAGGCGGAAACGGGGCTCCCCTGGATGTGTGCGGGACACCACGTGCTTCCTCTCGAGTGCAGACGGGTATGTCGGGGAACTTCTTCAGTTGCAGCAATGGTGTGAAGGACCCTTTGGAAGTTCCAGTGGTTAGATGTGATTGGCCTCGAGAAGCCTCAGCGGAAATGGGCCTCATCTCGCCTGGAGGGCAAAACCTCCTGGATTTTCTCGAGTTGCGGCAGGTGCTCTCGACTTAAGACGGGGACCTCAGGGACCCGCTCTGGTGGCCTCAGGAAAGGCCAGTCCCCATGCGAGTTCCTCGGGGGCCTCTCGGGATTCCTCTCCCGTCGATGCCGGGGCCTAAGACCTTGTGTGGAGTCGAGGCCGGAACCTGAGGATTCCTCTCCAGTGCTGACATGGATCTTGGGGTACTTCTGGAGTCTCCCCAGGGGAGTCAGTCCTCGTCTCGAATGCGGGCATGCACTTGCGCTTTCCTCCAGAGCGGTAGCAGCAGTGTCACGCAGTCCGCCGCGTGGATCAAAGGATCTATGGTTTTCCCTCGAGTCTTTCCCACGAGGCTTTCCCACGAGGCTTTCCCACAGGGCTGTCCCACGTGCACACGTGGTGGGAGTCGATCCTCGGCTTGAACGTCAAGGCAGTGCAGGGAAAACAGGTTCCTCTGGAATGGACTGACACATCTGGGGGACTCTTGGAATGGTGTCTCGACCCTGGAGTTCCTCTCGCCTTTCCTGTGGAGAGCGCCTCCTCTTGAGATGCGACGGGAACGCCGGGAATTCTTTCCCTACGAAACAGGGAAAGGATCCCTCATTTCGAACTTGGAGGCGGAAACGGGGCTCCCCTGGATGTGTGCGGGACACCACGTGCTTCCTCTCGAGTGCAGACGGGTATGTCGGGGAACTTCTTGAGTTGCAGCAAGGGTGTGAAGGACCCTTTGGAAGTTCCAGTGGTTAGACGTGATTAGCCTCGAGAAGCCTCAGCGGAAATGGGCCTCATCTCGCCTGGAGGGCAAAACCTCCTGGATTTTCTCGAGTTGCGGCAGGTGCTCTCGACTTACGACGGGGACCTCAGGGACCCGCTCTGGTGGCCTCAGGAAAGGCCAGTCCCCATGCCAGTTCCTCGGGGGCCTCTCGGGATTCCTCTCCCGTCGATGCAGGGGCCTAAGACCTTGTGTGGAGTCGGGGCCGGAACCTGAGGATTCCTCTCCAGGGCTGACATGGATCTTGGGGTACTTCTGGAGTCTCCCCAGGGGAGTCAGTCCTCGTCTCGAATGCGGGCATGCACTTGCGCTTTCCTCGAGAGCGGTAGCAGCAGTGTCACGCAGTCCGCCGCGTGGATCAAAGGATCTATGGTTTTCCCTCGAGTCTTTCCCACGAGGCTTTCCCACGAGGCTTTCCCACAGGGCTGTCCCACGTGCACACGTGGTGGGAGTCGATCGTCGGCTTGAACGTCAAGGCAGTGCAGGGAAAACAGGTTCCTCTGGAATGGACTGACACATCTGGGGGACTCTTGGAATGGTGGCACGACCCTGGAGTTCCTCTCGCCTTTCCTGTGGAGAGCGCCTCCTCTTGAGATGCGACGGGAGCGCCGGGAATTCTTTCCCTACGAAACAGGGAAAGGATCCCTCATATCGAGCTAGGAGGCGGAAACGGGGCTCCCCTGGATGTGTGCGGGACCCACGTGCTTCCTCTCGCGTGGAGACGGGTATGTCGGGGAACTTCTTGAGTTGCAGCAAGGGTGTGAAGGACCCTTTGGAAGTTCCAGTGGTTAGATGTGATTGGCCTCGAGAAGCCTCAGCGGAAATGGGCCTCATCTCGCCTGGAGGGCAAAACCTCCTGGATTTTTTTGAGTTGCGGTAGGTGCTCTCGACTTACGACGGGGACCTCAGGGACCCGCTCTGGTGGCCTCAGGAAAGGCCAGTCCCCATGCGAGTTCCTCGAGGGCCTCTCGGGATTCCTCTCCCGTCGATGCCGGGGCCTAAGACCTTGTGTGGAGTCGGGGCCGGAACCTGAGGATTCCTCTCCAGTGCTGACATGGATCTTGGGGTACTTCTGGAGTCTCCCCAGGGGAGTCAGTCCTCGTCTCGAATGCGGTCATGCACTTGCGCTTTCCTCCAGAGCGGTAGCAGCAGTGTCACGCAGTCCGCCGCGTGGATCAAAGGATCTATGGTTTTCCCTCGAGTCTTTCCCACGAGGCTTTCCCACGAGGCTTTCCCACAGGGCTGTCCCACGTGCACACGTGGTGGGAGTCGATCCTCGGCTTGAACGTCAAGGCAGTGCAGGGAAAACAGGTTCCTCGGGAATGGACTGACACATCTGGGGGACTCGTGGAATGGTGGCACGACCCTAGAGTTCCTCTCGCCTTTCCTGTGGAGAGCGCCTCCTCTTGAGATGCGACGGGAACGCCGGGAAATCTTTCCCTACGAAACAGGGAAAGGATCCCTCATCTCGAGCTAGGAGGCGGAAACGGGGCTCCCCTGGATGTGTGCGGGACCCACGTGCTTCCTCTGGAGTGGAGACGGGTATGTCGGGGAACTTCTTGAGTTGCAGCAAGGGTGTGAAGGACCCTTTGGAAGTTCCAGTGGTTAGACGTGATTAGCCTCGAGAAGCCTCAGCGGAAATGGGCCTCATCTCGCCTGGAGGGCAAAACCTCCTGGATTTTCTCGAGTTGCGGCAGGTGCTCTCGACTTACGACGGGGACCTCAGGGACCCGCTCTGGTGGCCTCAGGAAAGGCCAGTCCCCATGCGAGTTCCTCGGGGGCCTCTCGGGATTCCTCTCCCGTCGATGCCGGGGCCTAAGACCTTGTGTGGAGTCGGGGCCGGAACCTGAGGATTCCTCTCCAGTGCTGACATGGATCTTGGGGTACTTCTGGAGTCTCCCCAGGGGAGTCAGTCCTCATCTCGAATGCGGACATGCACTTGCGCTTTCCTCCAGAGCGGTAGCAGCAGTGTCACGCAGTCCGCCGCGTGGATCAAAGGATCTATGGTTTTCCCTCGAGTCTTTCCCACGAGGCTTTCCCACGAGGCTTTCCCACAGGGCTGTCCCACGTGCACACGTGGTGGGAGTCGATCCTCGGCTTGAACGTCAAGGCAGTGCAGGGAAAACAGGTTCCTCGGGAATGGACTGAAACATCTGGGGGACTCTTGGAATGGTGTCTCGACCCTGGAGTTCCTCTCGCCTTTCCTGTGGAGAGCGCCTCCTCTTGAGATGCGACGGGAACGCCAGGAATTCTTTTCCTACGAAACAGGGAAAGGATCCCTCATCTCGAGCTAGGAGGCGGAAACGGGGCTCCCCTGGATGTGTGCGGGACCCACGTGCTTCCTCTCGAGTGGAGACGGGTATGTCGGGGAACTTCTTGAGTTGCAGCAAGGGTGTGAAGGACCCTTTGGAAGTTCCAGTGGTTAGACCTGATTAGCCTCGAGAAGCCTCAGCGGAAATGGGCCTCATCTCGCCTGGAGGGCAAAACCTCCTGGATTTTCTCGAGTTGCGGCAGGTGCTCTCGACTTACGACGGGGACCTCAGGGACCCGCTCTGGTGGCCTCAGGAAAGGCCAGTCCCCATGCGAGTTCCTCGGGGGCCTCTCGGGATTCCTCTCCCGTCGATGCAGGGGCCTAAGACCTTGTGTGGAGTCGGGGCCGGAACCTGAGGATTCCTCTCCAGGGCTGACATGGATCTTGGGGTACTTCTGGAGTCTCCCCAGGGGAGTCAGTCCTCGTCTCGAATGCGGGCATGCACTTGCGCTTTCCTCGAGAGCGGTAGCAGCAGTGTCACGCAGTCCGCCGCGTGGATCAAAGGATCTATGGTTTTCCCTCGAGTCTTTCCCACGAGGCTTTCCCACGAAGCTTTCCCACAGGGCTGTCCCACGTGCACACGTGGTGGGAGTCGATCCTCGGCTTGAACGTCAAGGCAGTGCAGGGAAAACAGGTTCCTCTGGAATGGACTGACACATCTGGGGACTATTGGAATGGTGGCACGACCCTGGAGTTCCTCTCGCCTTTCCTGTGGAGAGCGCCTCCTCTTGAGATGCGACGGGAACGCCGGGAATTCTTTTCCTACGAAACAGGGAAAGGATCCCTCATCTCGAGCTAGGAGGCGGAAACGGGGCTCCCCTGGATGTGTGCGGGACCCACGTGCTTCCTCTCGAGTGGAGACGGGTATGTTGGGGAACTTCTTGAGTTGCAGCAAGGGTGTGAAGGACCCTTTGGAAGTTCCAGTGGTTAGACGTGATTAGCCTCGAGAAGCCTCAGCGGAAATGGGCCTCATCTCGCCTGGAGGGCAAAACCTCCTGAATTTTCTCGAGTTGCGGCAGGTGCTCTCGACTGACGACGGGGACCTCAGGGACCCGCTCTGGTGGCCTCAGGAAAGGCCAGTCCCCATGCGAGTTCCTCGGGGCGTCTCGGGATTCCTCTCCCGTCTATGCCGGGGCCTAAGACCTTGTGTGGAGTCGGGGCCGGAACCTGAGGATTCCTCTCCAGTGCTGACATGGATCTTGGGGTACTTCTGGAGTCTCCCCAGGGGAGTCTGTCCTCGTCTCGAATGCGGGCATGCACTTGCGCTTTCCTCCAGAGCGGTAGCAGCAGTGTCACGCAGTCCGCCGCGTGGATCAAAGGATCTATGGTTTTCCCTCGAGTCTTTCCCACGAGGCTTTCCCACGAGGCTTTCCCACAGGGCTGTCCCGCGTGCACACGTGGTGGGAGTCGATCCTCGGCTTGAACGTCAAGGCAGTGCAGGGAAAACAGGTTCCTCTGGAATGGACTGACACATCTGGGGGACTCTTGGAATGGTGGCATGACCCTGGAGTTCCTCTCGCCTTTCCTGTGGAGAGCGCCTCCTCTTGAGATGCGACGGGAACACCGGGAATTCTTTCCCTACGAAACAGGGAAAGGATCCCTCAACTCGAGCTAGGAGGCGGAAACGGGGCTCCCCTGGATGTGTGCAGGACACCACCTGCTTCCTCTCGAGTGCAGACGGGTATGTCGGGGAACTTCTTGAGTTGCAGCAATGGTGTGAAGGACCCTTTGGAAGTTCCAGTGGTTAGATGTGATTGGCCTCGAGAAGCCTCAGCGGAAATGGGCCTCATCTCGCCTGGAGGGCAAAACCTCCTGGATTTTCTCGAGTTGCGGCAGGTGCTCTCGACTTACGACGGGGACCTCAGGGACCCCCTCTGGTGGCCTCAGAAAAGGCCAGTCCCCATGCGAGTTCCTCGGGGGCCTCTGGGTATTACTCTCCGTCGATGCCGGGGCCTAAGACCTTGTGTGGAGTCGGGGCCGGAACCTGAGGATTCCTCTCCAGTGCTGACATGAATCTTGGGGTACTTCTGGAGTCTCCCCAGGGGAGTCAGTCCTCGTCTCGAATGCGGGCATGCACTTGCGCTTTCCTCCAGAGCGGTAGCAGCAGTGTCACGCAGTCCGCCGCGTGGATCAAAGGATCTATGGTTTTCCCTCGAGTCTTTCCCACGAGGCTTTCCCACGACGCTTCCCCACAGGGCTGTCCCACGTGCACACGTGGTGGGAGTCGATCCTCGGCTTGAACGTCAAGGCAGTGCAGGGAAAACAGGTTCCTCTGGAATGGACTGACACATCTGGGGGACTCTTGGAATGGTGTCTCGACCCTGGAGTTCCTCTCGCCTTTCCTGTGGAGAGCGCCTCCTCTTGAGATGCGATGGGAACGCCGGGAATTCTTTTCCTACGAAACAGGGAAAGGATCCCTCATCTCGAGCTAGGAGGCGGAAACGGGGCTCCCCTGGATGTGTGCGGGACCCACGTGCTTCCTCTCGAGTGGAGACGGGTATGTCGGGGAACTTCTTGAGTTGCAGCAAGGGTGTGAAGGACCCTTTGGAAGTTCCAGTGGTTAGACGTGATTAGCCTCGAGAAGCCTCAGCGGAAATGGGCCTCATCTCGCCTGGAGGGCAAAACCTCCTGGATTTTCTCGAGTTGCGGCAGGTGCTCTCGACTTACGACGGGGACCTCAGGGACCCGCTCTGGTGGCCTCTGGAAAGGCCAGTCCCCATGCGAGTTCCTCGGGGGCCTCTCGGGATTCCTCTCCCGTCGATGCCGGGGCCTAAGACCTTGTGTGGAGTCGGGGCCGGAACCTGAGGATTCCTCTCCAGGGCTGACATGGATCTTGGGGTACTTCTGGAGTCTCCCAAGGGGAGTCAGTCCTCGTCTCGAATGCGGGCATGCACTTGCGCTTTCCTCCAGAGCGGTAGCAGCAGTGTCACGCAGTCTGCCGCGTGGATCAAAGGATCTATGGTTTTCCCTCGAGTCTTTCCCACGAGGCTTTCCCACGAGGCTTTCCCACAGGGCTGTCCCACGTGCACACGTGGTGGGAGTCGATCCTCGGCTTGAACGTCAAGTCAGTGCAGGGAAAACAGGTTCCTCTGGAATGGACTGACACATCTGGGGGACTCTTGGAATGGTGTCTCGACCCTGGAGTTCCTCTCGCCTTTCCTGTGGAGAGCGCCTCCTCTTGAGATGCGACGGGAACGCCGGGAATTCTTTCCCTACGAAACAGGGAAAGGATCCCTCATTTCGAACTAGGAGGCGGAAACGGGGCTCCCCTGGATGTGTGCGGGACCCACGTGCTTCCTCTCGAGTGCAGACGGGTATGTCGGGGAACTTCTTGAGTTGCAGCAAGGGTGTGAAGGATCCTTTGGAAGTTCCAGTGGTTAGACGTGATTAGCCTCGAGAAGCCTCAGCTGAAATGGGCCTCATCTCGCCTGGAGGGCAAAACCTCCTGGATTTTCTCGAGTTGCGGCAGGTGCTCTCGACTTACGACGGGGACCTCAGGGACCCGCTCTGGTGGCCTCAGGAAAGGCCAGTCCCCATGCGAGTTCCTCGGGGGCCTCTCGGGATTCCTCTCCCGTCGATGCAGGGGCCTAAGACCTTGTGTGGAGTCGGGGCCGGAACCTGAGGATTCCTCTCCAGGGCTGACATGGATCTTGGGGTACTTCTGGAGTCTCCCCAGGGGAGTCAGTCCTCGTCTCGAATGCGGGCAAGCACTTGCGCTTTCCTCGAGAGCGGTAGCAGCAGTGTCACGCAGTCCGCCGCGTGGATCAAAGGATCTATGGTTTTCCCTCGAGTCTTTCCCACGAGGCTTTCCCACGAAGCTTTCCCACAGGGCTGTCCCACGTGCACACGTGGTGGGAGTCGATCCTCGGCTTGAACGTCAAGGCAGTGCAGGGAAAACAGGTTCCTCTGGAATGGACTGACACATCTGGGGACTATTGGAATGGTGGCACGACCCTGGAGTTCCTCTCGCCTTTCCTGTGGAGAGCGCCTCCTCTTGAGATGCGACGGGAACGCCGGGAATTCTTTTCCTACGAAACAGGGAAAGGATCCCTCATCTCGAGCTAGGAGGCGGAAACGGGGCTCCCCTGGATGTGTGCGGGACCCACGTGCTTCCTCTCGAGTGGAGACGGGTATGTTGGGGAACTTCTTGAGTTGCAGCAAGGGTGTGAAGGACCCTTTGGAAGTTCCAGTGGTTAGACGTGATTAGCCTCGAGAAGCCTCAGCGGAAATGGGCCTCATCTCGCCTGGAGGGCAAAACCTCCTGAATTTTCTCGAGTTGCGGCAGGTGCTCTCGACTGACGACGGGGACCTCAGGGACCCGCTCTGGTGGCCTCAGGAAAGGCCAGTCCCCATGCGAGTTCCTCGGGGGCCTCTCGGGATTCCTCTCCCGTCGATGCCGGGGCCTAAGACCTTGTGTGGAGTCGGGGCCGGAACCTGAGGATTCCTCTCCAGTGCTGACATGCATCTTGGGGTACTTCTGGAGTCTCCCCAGGGGAGTCAGTCCTCGTCTCGAATGCGGGCATGCACTTGCGCTTTCCTCCAGAGCGGTAGCAGCAGTGTCACGCAGTCCGCCGCGTGGATCAAAGGATCTATGGTTTTCCCTCGAGTCTTTCCCACGAGGCTTTCCCACGAGGCTTTCCCACAGGGCTGTCCCACGTGCACACGTGGTGGGAGTCGATCCTCGGCTTGAACGTCAAGGCAGTGCAGGGAAAACAGGTTCCTCTGGAATGGACTGACACATCTGGGCGACTCTTGGAATGGTGGCATGACCCTGGAGTTCCTCTCGCCTTTCCTGTGGAGAGCGCCTCCTCTTGAGATGCGACGGGAACACCGGGAATTCTTTCCCTACGAAACAGGGAAAGGATCCCTCAACTCGAGCTAGGAGGCGGAAACGGGGCTCCCCTGGATGTGTGCGGGACACCACGTGCTTCCTCTCGAGTGCAGACGGGTATGTCGGGGAACTTCTTGAGTTGCAGCAAGGGTGTGAAGGATCCTTTGGAAGTTCCAGTGGTTAGACGTGATTAGGCTCGAGAAGCCTCAGCTGAAATGGGCCTCATCTCGCCTGGAGGGCAAAACCTCCTGGATTTTCTCGAGTTGCGGCAGGTGCTCTCGACTTACGACGGGGACCTCAGGGACCCGCTCTGGTGGCCTCAGGAAAGGCCAGTCCCCATGCGAGTTCCTCGGGGGCCTCTCGGGATTCCTCTCCCGTCGATGCAGGGGCCTAAGACCTTGTGTGGAGTCGGGGCCGGAACCTGAGGATTCCTCTCCAGGGCTGACATGGATCTTGGGGTACTTCTGGAGTCTCCCCAGGGGAGTCAGTCCTCGTCTCGAATGCGGGCATGCACTTGCGCTTTCCTCCAGAGCGGTAGCAGCAGTGTCACGCAGTCCGCCGCGTGGATCAAAGGATCTATGGTTTTCCCTCGAGTCTTTCCCACGAGGCTTTCCCACGAGGCTTTCCCACAGGGCTGTCCCACGTGCACACGTGGTGGGAGTCGATCCTCGGCTTGAACGTCAAGGCAGTGCAGGGAAAACAGGTTCCTCTGGAATGGACTGACACATCTGGGGGACTCTTGGAATGGTGGCACGACCCTGGAGTTCCTCTCGCCTTTCCTGTGGAGAGCGCCTCCTCTTGAGATGCGACGGGAACGCCGGGAATTCTTTCCCTATGAAACAGGGAAAGGATCCCTCATCTCGAGCTAGGAGGCGGAAACGGGGCTCCCCTGGATGTGTGCGGGACCCACGTGCTTCCTCTCGAGTGGAGACGGGTATGTCGGGGAACTTCTTGAGTTGCAGCAAGGGTGTGAAGGACCCTTTGGAAGTTCCAGTGGTTAGATGTGATTGGCCTCGAGAAGCCTCAGCGGAAATGGGCCTCATCTCGCCTGGAGGGCAAAACCTCCTGGATTTTTTTGAGTTGTGGTAGGTGCTCTCGACTGACGACGGGGACCTCAGGGACCCGCTCTGGTGGCCTCAGGAAAGGCCAGTCCCCATGCGAGTTCCTCGGGGGCCTCTGGGGATTCCTCTCCCGTCGATGCCGGGGCCTAAGACCTTGTGTGGAGTCGGGGCCGGAACCTGAGGATTCCTCTCCAGTGCTGACATGGATCTTGGGGTACTTCTGGAGTCTCCCCAGGGGAGTCAGTCCTCGTCTCGAATGCGGGCATGCACTTGCGCTTTCCTCCAGAGCGGTAGCAGCAGTGTAACGCAGTCCGACGCGTGGATCAAAGGATCTATGGTTTTCCCTCGAGTCTTTCCCAAGAGGCTTTCCCACGAGGCTTTCCCACAGGGCTGTCCCACGTGCACACGTGGTGGGAGTCGATCCTCGGCTTGAACGTCAAGGCAGTGCAGGGAAAACAGGTTCCTCGGGAATGGACTGACACATCTGGGGGACTCGTGTAATGGTGGCACGACCCTAGAGTTCCTCTCGCCTTTCCTGTGGAGAGCGCCTCCTCTTGAGATGCGACGGGAACGCCGGGAAATCTTTCCCTACGAAACAGGGAAAGGATCCCTCATCTCGAGCTAGGAGGCGGAAACGGGGCTCCCCTGGATGTGTGCGGGACCCACGTGCTTCCTCTCGAGTGGAGACGGGTATGTTGGGGAACTTCTTGAGTTGCAGCAAGGGTGTGAAGGACCCTTTGGAAGTTCCAGTGGTTAGACGTGATTAGCCTCGAGAAGCCTCAGCGGAAATTGGCCTCATCTCGCCTGGAGGGCAAAACCTCCTGGATTTTCTCGAGTTGCGGCAGGTGCTCTCGACTTACGACGGGGACCTCAGGGACCCGCTCTGGTGGCCTCAGGAAAGGCCAGTCCCCATGCGAGTTCCTTGGGGGCGTCTCGGGATTCCTCTCCCGTCGATGCCGGGGCCTAAGACCTTGTGTGGAATCGGGGCCAGAACCTGAGGATTCCTCTCCAGTGCTGACATGGATCTTGGGGTACTTCTGGAGTCTCCCCAGGGGGGTCAGTCCTCGTCTCGAATGCGGGCATGCACTTGCGCTTTCCTCGAGAGCGGTAGCAGCAGTGTCACGCAGTCCGCCGCGTGGATCAAAGGATCTATGGTTTTCCCTCGAGTCTTTCCCACGAGGCTTTCCCACGAAGCTTTCCCACAGGGCTGTCCCACGTGCACACGTGGTGGGAGTCGATCCTCGGCTTGAACGTCAAGGCAGTGCAGGGAAAACAGGTTCCTCTGGAATGGACTGACACATCTGGGGACTCTTGGAATGGTGGCACGACCCTGGAGTTCCTCTCTCCTTTCCTGTGGAGAGCGCCTCCTCTTGAGATGCGACGGGAACGCCGGGAATTCTTTTCCTACGAAACAGGGAAAGGATCCCTCATCTCGAGCTAGGAGGCGGAAACGGGGCTCCCCTGGATGTGTGCGGGACCCACGTGCTTCCTCTCGAGTGGAGACGGGTATGTTGGGGAACTTCTTGAGTTGCAGCAAGGGTGTGAAGGACCCTTTGGAAGTTCCAGTGGTTAGACGTGATTAGCCTCGAGAAGCCTCAGCGGAAATGGGCCTCATCTCGCCTGGAGGGCAAAACCTCCTGGATTTTCTCGAGTTGCGGCAGGTGCTCTCGACTGACGACGGGGACCTCAGGGACCCGCTCTGGTGGCCTCAGGAAAGGCCAGTCCCCATGCGAGTTCCTCGGGGGCATCTCGGGATTCCTCTCCCGTCGATGCCGGGGCCTAAGACCTTGTGTGGAGTCGGGGCCGGAACCTGAGGATTCCTCTCCAGTGCTGACATGCATCTTGGGGTACTTCTGGAGTCTCCCCAGGGGAGTCAGTCCTCGTCTCGAATGCGGGCATGCACTTGCGCTTTCCTCCATAGCGGTAGCAGCAGTGTCACGCAGTCCGCCGCGTGGATCAAAGGATCTATGGTTTTCCCTCGAGTCTTTCCCACGAGGCTTTCCCACGAGGCTTTCCCACAGGGCTGTCCCACGTGCACACGTGGTGGGAGTCGATCCTCGGCCTGAACGTCAAGGCAGTGCAGGGAAAACAGGTTCCTCGGGAATGGACTGAAA
This sequence comes from Ovis canadensis, assembly GCF_042477335.2. Taxonomy (NCBI): domain Eukaryota; kingdom Metazoa; phylum Chordata; class Mammalia; order Artiodactyla; family Bovidae; genus Ovis; species Ovis canadensis. The sequence goes on along the minus strand of NC_091249.1, from coordinate 3,828,278 downwards.
CATCTGGGGGACTCGTGGAATGGTGGCACGACCCTAGAGTTCCTCTCGCCTTTCCTGTGGAGAGCGCCTCCTCTTGAGATGCGACGGGAACGCCGGGAAATCTTTCCCTACGAAACAGGGAAAGGATCCCTCATCTCGAGCTAGGAGGCGGAAACGGGGCTCCCCTGGATGTGTGCGGGACACACGTGCTTCCTCTCGAGTGGAGACGGGTATGTCGGGGAACTTCTTGAGTTGCAGCAAGGGTGTGAAGGACCCTTTGGAAGTTCCAGTGGTTAGACCTGATTAGCCTCGAGAAGCCTCAGCGGAAATTGGCCTCATCTCGCCTGGAGGGCAAAACCTCCTGGATTTTCTCGAGTTGCGGCAGGTGCTCTCGACTTACGACGGGGACCTCAGGGACCCGCTCTGGTGGCCTCAGGAAAGGCCAGTCCCCATGCGAGTTCCTCGGGGGCGTCTCGGGATTCCTCTCCCGTCTATGCCGGGGCCTAAGACCTTGTGTGGAGTCGGGGCCGGAACCTGAGGATTCCTCTCCAGTGCTGACATGGATCTTGGGGTACTTCTGGAGTCTCCCCAGGGGAGTCTGTCCTCGTCTCGAATGCGGGCATGCACTTGCGCTTTCCTCCAGAGCGGTAGCAGCAGTGTCACGCAGTCCGCCGCGTGGATCAAAGGATCTATGGTTTTCCCTCGAGTCTTTCCCACGAGGCTTTCCCACGAGGCTTTCCCACAGGGCTGTCCCACGTGCACACGTGGTGGGAGTCGATCCTCGGCTTGATCGTCAAGGCAGTGCAGGGAAAACAGGTTCCTCTGGAATGGACTGACACATCTGGGCGACTCTTGGAATGGTGGCATGACCCTGGAGTTCCTCTCGCCTTTCCTGTGGAGAGCGCCTCCTCTTGAGATGCGACGGGAACACCGGGAATTCTTTCCCTACGAAACAGGGAAAGGATCCCTCAACTCGAGCTAGGAGGCGGAAACGGGGCTCCCCTGGATATGTGCGGGACACCACGTGCTTCCTCTCGAGTGCAGACGGGTATGTCGGGGAACTTCTTGAGTTGCAGCAATGGTGTGAAGGACCCTTTGGAAGTTCCAGTGGTTAGATGTGATTGGCCTCGAGAAGCCTCAGCGGAAATGGGCCTCATCTCGCCTGGAGGGCAAAACCTCCTGGATTTTCTCGAGTTGCGGCAGGTGCTCTCGACTTACGACGGGGACCTCAGGGACCCGCTCTGGTGGCCTCAGGAAAGGCCAGTCCCCAAGCGAGTTCCTCGGGGGCCTCTCGGGATTCCTCTCCCGTCGATGCCAGGGCCTAAGTCCTTGTGTGGAGTCGGGGCCGGAACCTGAGGATTCCTCTCCAGTGCTGACATGGATATTGGGGTACTTCTGGAGTCTCCCCAGGGGAGTCAGTCCTCGTCTCTAATGCAGGAATGCACTTGCGCTTTCCTCCAGAGCGGTAGCAGCAGTGTCACGCAGTCCGCCGCGTGGATCAAAGGATCTATGGTTTTCCCTCGAGTCTTTCCCACGAGGCTTTCCCACGAGGCTTTCCCACAGGGCTGTCCCACGTGCACACGTGGTGGGAGTCGATCCTCGGCTTGAACGTCAAGGCAGTGCAGGGAAAACAGGTTCCTCTGGAATGGACTGACACATCTGGGGGACTCTTGGAATGGTGGCACGACCCTGGAGTTCCTCTCGCCTTTCCTGTGGAGAGCGCCTCCTCTTGAGATGCAACGGGAACGCCGGGAATTCTTTCCCTACGAAACAGGGAAAGGATCCCTCATCTCGAGCTAGGAGGCGGAAACGGGGCTCCCCTGGATGTGTGCGGGACCCACGTGCTTCCTCTCAAGTGGAGACGGGTATGTCGGGGAACTTCTTGAGTTGCAGCAAGGGTGTGAAGGACCCTTTGGAAGTTCCAGTGGTTAGACCTGATTGGCCTCGAGAAGACTCAGCGGAAATGGGCCTCATCTCGCCTGGAGGGCAAAACCTCCTGGATTTCTTTGAGTTGCGGTAGGTGCTCTCGACTTACGACGGGGACCTCAGGGACCCCCTCTGGTGGCCTCAGAAAAGGCCAGTCCCCATGCGAGTTCCTCGGGGGCCTCTGGGGATTACTCTCCGTCGATGCCGGGGCCTAAGACCTTGTGTGGAGTCGGGGCCGGAACCTGAGGATTCCTCTCCAGTGCTGACATGGATCTTGGGGTACTTCTGGAGTCTCCCCAGGGGAGTCAGTCCTCGTCTCGAATGCGGGCATGCACTTGCGCTTTCCTCCAGAGCGGTAGCAGCAGTGTCACGCAGTCCGCCGTGTGGATCAAAGGATCTATGGTTTTCCCTCGAGTCTTTCCCACGAGGCTTTCCCACGAGGCTTCCCCACAGGGCTGTCCCACGTGCACACGTGGTGGGAGTCGATCCTCGGCTTGAACGTCAAGGCAGTGCAGGGAAAACAGGTTCCTCTAGAATGGACTGACACATCTGGGGGACTCTTGGAATGGTGTCTCGACCCTGGAGTTCCTCTCGCCTTTCCTGTGGAGAGCGCCTCCTCTTGAGATGCGACGGGAACGCCGGGAATTCTTTTCCTAAGAAACAGGGAAAGGATCCCTCATCTCGAGCTAGGAGGCGGAAACGGGGCTCCCCTGGATGTGTGCGGGACCCACGTGCTTCCTCTCGAGTGGAGACGGGTATGTCGGGGAACTTCTTGAGTTGCAGCAAGGGTGTGAAGGACCCTTTGGAAGTTCCAGTGGTTAGACGTGATTAGCCTCGAGGAGCCTCAGCGGAAATGGGCCTCATCTCGCCTGGAGGGCAAAACCTCCTGGATTTTCTCGAGTTGCGGCAGGTGCTCTCGACTTACGACGGGGACCTCAGGGACCCGCTCTGGTGGCCTCAGGAAAGGCCAGTCCCCATGCGAGTTCCTCGGGGGCCTCTCGGGATTCCTCTCCCGTCGATGCCGGGGCCTAAGACCTTGTGTGGAGTCGGGGCCGGAACCTGAGGATTCCTCTCCAGTGCTGACATGGATCTTGGGGTACTTCTGGAGTCTCCCCAGGGGAGTCAGTCCTCGTCTCGAATGCGGGCATGCACTTGCGCTTTCCTCCACAGCGGTAGCAGCAGTGTCACGCAGTCCGCCGCGTGGATCAAAGGATCTATGGTTTTCCCTCGAGTCTTTCCCACGAGGCTTTCCCACGAGGCTTTCCCACAGGGCTGTCCCACGTGCACACGTGGTGGGAGTCGATCCTCGGCTTGAACGTCAAGGCAGTGCAGGGAAAACAGGTTCCTCTGGAATGGACTGACACATCTGGGGGACTCTTGGAATGGTGGCATGACCCTGGAGTTCCTCTCGCCTTTCCTGTGGAGAGCGCCTCCTCTTGAGATGTGTCGGGAACGCCGGGAATTCTTTCCCTACGAAACAGGGAAAGGATCCCTCATCTCGAGCTAGGAGGCGGAAACGGGGCTCCCCTGGATGTGTGCGGGACGCACGTGCTTCCTCTCGCATGGAGACGGGTATGTCGGGGAACTTCTTGAGTTGCAGCAAGGGTGTGAAGGACCCTTTGGAAGTTCCAGTGGTTAGACGTGATTAGCCTCGAGAAGCCTCAGCGGAAATGGGCCTCATCTCGCCTGGAGGGCAAAACCTCCTGGATTTTCTCGAGTTGCAGCAGGTGCTCTCGACTTACGACGGGGACCTCAGGGACCCGCTCTGGTGGCCTCAGGAAAGGCCAGTCCCCATGCGAGTTCCTCGGGGGCCTCTCGGGATTCCTCTCCCGTCGATGCCGGGGCCTAATACCTTGTGTGGAATCGGGGCCGGAACCTGAGGATTCCTCTCCAGTGCTGACATGGATCTTGGGGTACTTCTGGAGTCTCCCCAGGGGAGTCAGTCCTCGTCTCGAATGCGGGCATGCACTTGCGCTTTCCTCGAGAGCGGTAGCAGCAGTGTCACGCAGTCCGCCGCGTGGATCAAAGGATCTATGGTTTTCCCTCGAGTCTTTCCCACGAGGCTTTCCCACGAAGCTTTCCCACAGGGCTGTCCCACGTGCACACGTGGTGGGAGTCGATCCTCGGCTTGAACGTCAAGGCAGTGCAGGGAAAACAGGTTCCTCTGGAATGGACTGACACATCTGGGGACTCTTGGAATGGTGGCACGACCCTGGAGTTCCTCTCGCCTTTCTTGTGGAGAGCGCCTCCTCTTGAGATGCGACGGGAACGCCGGGAATTCTTTCCCTACGAAACAGGGAAAGGATCCCTCATCTCGAGCTAGGTGGCGGAAACGGGGCTCCCCTGGATGTGTGCTTGACCCACGTGCTTCCTCTCGAGTGCAGACGGGTATGTCGGGGAACTTCTTGAGTTGCAGCAAAGGTGTGAAGGACCCTTTGGAAGTTCCAGTGGTTAAACGTGATGAGCCTCGAGAAGCCTCAGCGGAAATGGGCCTCATCTCGCCTGGAGGGCAAAACCTCCTGGATTTTCTCGAGTTGCGGCAGGTGCTCTCGACTTACGACGGGGACCTCAGGGACCCGCTCTGGTGGCCTCAGGAAAGGCCAGTCCCCAAGCGAGTTCCACGGGGGCCTCTCGGGATTCCTCTCCCGTCGATGCCGGGGCCTAAGACCTTGTGTGGAGTCGGGGCTGGAACCTGAGGATTCCTCTCCAGTGTTGACATGGATCTTGGGGTACTTCTGGAGTCTCCCCAGGGGAGTCAGTCCTCGTCTCGAATGCGGGCATGCACTTGCGCTTTCCTCCAGAGCAGTAGCAGCAGTGTCACGCAGTCTGCCGCGTGGATCAAAGGATCTATGGTTTTCCCTCGAGTCTTTCCCACGAGGCTTTCCACGAGGCTTTCCACAGGGCTGTCCCACGTGCACACGTGGTGGGAGTCGATCCTCGACTTCAACGTCAAGGCAGTGCAGGGAAAACAGGTTCCTCTGGAATGGACTGACACATCTGGGGACTCTTGGAATGGTGGCACGACCCTGGAGTTCCTCTCGCCTTTCTTGTGGAGAGCGCCTCCTCTTGAGATGCGACGGGAACGCCGGGAATTCTTTCCCTACGAAACAGGGAAAGGATCCCTCATGTCGAGCTAGGAGGCGGAAACGGGGCTCCCCTGGATGTGTGCGGGACCCACGTGCTTCCTCTCGAGTGGAGACGGGTATGTCGGGGAACTTCTTGAGTTGCAGCAAGGGTGTGAATGACCCTTTGGAAGTTCCAGTGGTTAGACGTGATTAGCCTCGTGAAGCCTCAGCGGAAATGGGCCTCATCTCGCCTGGAGGGCAAAACCTCCTGGATTTTCTCGAGTTGCGGCAGGTGCTCTCGACTTACGACGGGGACCTCAGGGAACCGCTCTGGTGGCCTCAGGAAAGGCCAGTCCCCATGCGAGTTCCACGGGGGCCTCTCAGGATTCCTCTCCCGTCGATGCCGGGGCCTAAGACCTTGTGTGGAGTCGGGGCCGGAACCTGAGGATTCCTCTCCAGTGCTGACATGGATCTTGGGGTAATTCTGGAGTCTCCCCAGGGGAGTCAGTCCTCGTCTCGAATGCGGGCATGCACTTGCGCTTTCCTCCAGAGCGGTAGCAGCAGTGTCACGCAGTCCGCCGCGTGGATCAAAGGATCTATGGTTTTCCCTCAAGTCTTTCCCACGAGGCTTTCCCACGAGGCTTTTCCACAGAGCTGTCCCACGTGCACACGTGGTGGGAGTCGATCCTCGGCTTGAACGTCAAGGCAGTGCAGGGAAAACAGCTTCCTCTGGAATGGACTGACATATCTGGGGGACTCTTGGAATGGTGTCACGACCCTGGAGTTCCTCTCCCTTTCCTGTGGAGAGCGCCTCCTCTTGAGATGCGACGGGAACGCCGGGAATTCTTTCCCTACGAAACAGGGAAAGGATCCCTCATCTCGAGCTAGGGGGCGGAAACGGAGCTCCCCTGGATGTGTGCGGGACCCCACGTGCTTCCTCTCGGGTGGAGACGGTATGTCAGGGAACTTCTTGAGTTGCAGCAATGGTGTGAAGGACCCTTTGGAAGTTCCAGTGGTTAGATGTGATTGGCCTCGAGAAGCCTCAGCGGAAATGGGCCTCATCTCGCGTGGAGGGCAAAACCTCCTGGATTTTCTCGAGTTGCGGCAGGTGCTCTCGACTTACGACGGGGACCTCAGGGACCCGCTCTGGTGGCCTCAGGAAAGGCCAGTCCCCATGCGAGTTCCACGGGGGCCTCTCGGGATTCCTCTCCTGTCGTTGCCGGGGCCTAAGACCTTGTGTGGAGTCGGGGCCGGAACCTGAGGATTCCTCTCCAGTGCTGACATGGATCTTGGGGTACTTCTGGAGTCTCCCCAGGGGAGTCAGTCCTTGTCTCGAATGCGGGCATGCACTTGTGCTTTCCTCCAGAGCGGTAGCAGCAGTGTCACGCAGTCCGCCGCGTGGATCAAAGGATCTATGGTTTTCCCTCGAGTCTTTCCCACGAGGCTTTCCCACGAGGCTTTCCCACAGGACTGTCCCACGTGCACACGGGGTGGGAGTCGATCCTCGGCTTGAACGTCAAGGCAGTGCAGGGAAAACAGGTTCCTCTGGAATGGACTGACAAATCTGGGGGATTCTTGGAATGGTGTCACGACCCTGGAGTTCCTCTCCCTTTCCTGTGGAGAGCGCCTCCTCTTGAGATGCGACGGGAACACCGGGAATTCTTTCCCTACGAAACAGGGAAAGGATCCCTCATCTCGAGCTAGGAGGCGGAAACGGGGCTCCCCTGGATGTGTGCGGGACCCACGTGCTTCCTCACGAGTGGAGACGGGTATGTCGGGGAACTTCTTGAGTTGCAGCAAGGGTGTCAAGGACCCTTTGGAAGTTCCAGTGGTTAGATGTGATTGGCCTCGAGAAGCCTCAGCGGAAATGGGCCTCATCTCGCCTGGAGGGCAAAACCTCCTGGATTGTCTCGAGTTGCGGCAGGTGCTCTCGACTTACGACGGGGACCTCAGGGACCCGCTCTGGTGGCGTCAGGAAAGGCCAGTCCCCATGCGAGTTCCTCGGGGGCCTCTCAGGATTCCACTCCCGTCGATCCCGGGGCCTAAGACCTTGTGTGGAGTCGGGGCCGGAACCTGAGGATTCCTCTCCAGTGCTGACATGGATCTTGGGGTACTTCTGGAGTCTCCCCAGGGGAGTCAGTCCTCGTCTCGAATGCGGGCATGCACTTGCGCTTTCCTCCAGAGCGGTAGCAGCAGTGTCACGCAGTCCGCCGCGTGGATCAAAGGATCTATGGTTTTCCCTCGAGTCTTTCCCACGAGGCTTTCCCACGAGGCTTTCCCACAGGGCTGTCCCACGTGCACACGTGGTGGGAGTCGATCCTCGGCTTGAACGTCAAGGCAGTGCAGGGAAAACAGGTTCCTCTGGAATGGACTGACACATCTGGGGGACTCTTGGAATGGTGTCACGACCCTGGAGTTCCTCTCGCCTTTCCTGTGGAGAGCGCCTCCTCTTGAGATGCGACGGGAACGCCGGGAATTCTTTCCCTTCGAAACAGAGAAAGGATCCCTCATCTCGAGCTAGGAGGCGGAAACGGGGCTCCCCTGGATGTGTGTGGGACACCACGTGCTTCCTCTCGAGTGGAGACGGGTATGTCGGGGAACTTCTTGAGTTGCAGCAAGCGTGTGAAGGACCCTTTGGAAGTTCCAGTTTTTAGATGTGATTGGCCTCGAGAAGCCTCAGCGGAAATGGGCCTCATCTCGCCTGGAGGGCAAAACCTCCTGGATTTTCTCGAGTTGCGGCAGGTGCTCTCGACTTACGACGGGGACCTCAGGGACCCGCTCTGGTGGCCTCAGGAAAGGCCAGTCCCCATGCGAGTTCCTCGGGGGCCTCTCGGGATTCCTCTCCCGTCGATGCCGGGACCTAAGACCTTGTGTGGAGTCGGGGCCGGAACCTGAGGATTCCTCTCCAGTGCTGACATGGATCTTGGGGTACTTCTGGAGTCTCCCCAGGGGAGTCAGTCCTCGTCTCGAATGCGGGCATGCACTTGCGCTTTCCTCCAGAGCGGTAGCAGCAGTGTCACGCAGTCCGCCGCGTGGATCATAGGATCTATGGTTTTCCCTCGAGTCTTTCCCACGAGGCTTTCCCACGATTCTTTCCCACAGGGCTGTCCCACGTGCACACGTGGTGGGAGTCGATCCTCGGCTTGAACGTCAAGGCAGTGCAGGGAAAACAGGTTCCTCTGGAATGGACTGACACATCTGGGGGACTCTTGGAATGGTGGCACGACCCTGGAGTTCCTCTCGCCTTTCCTGTGGAGAGCGTCTCCTCTTGAGATGCGACGGGAACGCCGGGAATTCTTTCCCTACGAAACAGGGAAAGGATCCCTCATCTCGAGCTAGGGGGCGGAAACGGAGCTCCCCTGGATGTGTGCGGGACCCCACGTGCTTCCTCTCGGGTGGAGACGGTAGGTCAGGGAACTTCTTGAGTTGCAGCAATGGTGTGAAGGACCCTTTGGAAGTTCCAGTGGTTAGATGTGATTGGCCTCGAGAAGCCTCAGCGGAAATGGGCCTCATCTCGCGTGGAGGGCAAAACCTCCTGGATTTTCTCGAGTTGCGGCAGGTGCTCTCGACTTACGACGGGGACCTCAGGGAACCGCTCTGGTGGCCTCAGGAAAGGCCAGTCCCCATGCGAGTTCCACGGGGGCCTCTCGGGATTCCTCTCCCGTCGTTGCCGGGGCCTAAGACCTTGTGTGGAGTCGGGGCCGGAACCTGAGGATTCCTCTCCAGTGCTGACATGGATCTTGGGGTACTTCTGGAGTCTCCCCAGGGGAGTCAGTCCTTGTCTCGAATGCGGGCATGCACTTGTGCTTTCCTCCAGAGCGGTAGCAGCAGTGTCACGCAGTCCGCCGCGTGGATCAAAGGATCTATGGTTTTCCCTCGAGTCTTTCCCACGAGGCTTTCCCACGAGGCTTTCCCACAGGGCTGTCCCACGTGCACACGGGGTGGGAGTCGATCCTCGGCTTGAACGTCAAGGCAGTGCAGGGAAAACAGGTTCCTCTGGAATGGACTGACATATCTGGGGGACTCTTGGAATGGTGTCTCGACCCTGGAGTTCCTCTCGCCTTTCCTGTGGAGAGCGTCTCCTCTTGAGATGCGACCGGAACGCCGGGAATTCTTTCCCTACGAAACAGGGAAAGGATCCCTCATCTCGAGCCAGGGGGCGGAAACGGAGCTCCCCTGGATGTGTGCGGGACCCCACGTGCTTCCTCTCGAGTGAAGACGGTATGTCGGGGAACTTCTTGAGTTGCAGCAAGGGTGTGAAGGACCCTTTGGAAGTTCCAGTGGTTAGATGTGATTGGCCTCGAGAAGCCTCAGCGGAAATGGGCCTCATCTCGCCTGGAGGTGAAAACCTCCTGGATTTTCTCGAGTTGCGGCAGGTGCTCTCGACTTACGACGGGGACCTCAGGGACCCGCTCTGGTGGCCTCAGGAAAGGCCAGTCCCCATGCGAGTTCCTCGGGGGCCTCTCGGGATTCCTCTCCCGTCGATGCCGGGGCCTAAGACCTTGTGTGGAGTCGGGGCCGGAACCTGAGGATTCCTCTCCAGTGCTGACATGGATCTTGGGGTACTTCTGGAGTCTCCCCAGGGGAGTCAGTCCTCGTCTCGAATGCGGGCATGCACTTGCGCTTTCCTCCAGAGCGGTAGCAGCAGTGTCACGCAGTCTGCCGCGTGGATCAAAGGATCTATGGTTTTCCCTCGAGTCTTTCCCACGAGGCTTTCCCACGAGGCTTTCCCACAGGGCTGTCCCACGTGCACACGTGGTGGGAGTCGATCCTCAGCTTGAACGTCAAGGCAGTGCAGGGAAAACAGGTTCCTCTGGAATGGACTGACACATCTGGGGGACTCTTGGAATGGTGGCACGACCCTGGAGTTCCTCTCGCCTTTCCTGTGGAGAGCGCCTCCTCTTGAGATGCGACGGGAACGCCGGGAATTCTTTCCCTACGAAACAGGGAAAGGATCCCTCATCTCGAGCTAGGAGGCGGAAACGGGGCTCCCCTGGATGTGTGCGGGACACCACGTGCTTCCTCACGAGCGGAGACGGGTATGTCGGGGAACTTCTTGAGTTGCAGCAAGGGTGTGAAGGACCCTTTGGAAGTTCCAGTGGTTAGATGTGATTGGCCTCGAGAAGCCTCAGCGGAAATGGGCCTCATCTCGCCTGGAGGTGAAAACCTCCTGGATTTTCTCGAGTTGCGGCAGGTGCTCTCGACTTACGAAGGGGACCTCAGGGACCCGCTCTGCTGGCCTCAGGAAAGGCCAGTCCCCATGCGAGTTCCTCGGGGGCCTCTCGGGATTCCTCTCCCGTCGATGCCGGGGCCTAAGACCTTGTGTGGAGTCGGGGCCGGAACCTGAGGATTCCTCTCCAGTGCTGACATGGATCTTGGGGTACTTCTGGAGTCTCCCCAGGGGAGTCAGTCCTCGTCTCGAATGCGGGCATGCACTTGTGCTTTCCTCCAGAGCGGTAGCAGCAGTGTCACGCAGTCCGCCGCGTGGATCAAAGGATCTATGGTTTTCCCTCGAGTCTTTCCCACGAGGCTTTCCCACGAGGCTTTCCCACAGGGCTGTCCCACGTGCACACGTGGTGGGAGTCGATCCTCGGCTTGAACGTCAAGGCAGTGCAGGGAAAACAGATTCCTCTGGAATGGACTGACACATCTGGAGGACTCTTGGAATGGTGGCACGACCCTGGAGTTCCTCTCGCCTTTCCTGTGGAGAGCGCCTCCTCTTGAGATGCGACGGGAACGCCGGGAATTCTTTCCCTACGAAACAGGGAAAGGATCCCTCATCTCGAGCTAGGAGGCGGGAACGGGGCTCCCCTGGATGTGTGCGGGACCCCACGTGCTTCCTCTCGAGTGGAGACGTGTATGTCGGGGAACTTCTTGAGTTGCAGCAAGGGTGTGAATGACCCTTTGGAAGTTCCAGTGGTTAGACGTCATTAGCCTCGAGAAGCCTCAGCGGAAAAGGGCCTCATCTCGTCTGGAGGGCAAAACCTCCTGGATTTTCTCGAGTTGCGGCAGGTGCTCTCGACTTACGACGGGGACCTCAGGGACCCGCTCTGGTGGCCTCAGGAAAGGCCAGTCCCCATGCGAGTTCCACGGGTGCCTCTCGGGATTCCTCTCCCGTCGATGCCGGGGCCTAAGACCTTGTGTGGAGTCGGGTCCGGAACCTGAGGATTCCTCTCCAGTGTTGACATGGATCTTGGGGTACTTCTGGAGTCTCCCCAGGGGAGTCAGTCCTCGTCTCGAATGCGGGCATGCACTTGCGCTTTCCTCCAGAGCGGTAGCAGCAGTGTCACGCAGTCCGCCGCGTGGATCAAAGGATCTATGGTTTTCCCTCAAGTCTTTCCCACGAGGCTTTCCCACGAGGCTTTTCCACAGAGCTGTCCCACGTGCACACGTGGTGGGAGTCGATCCTCGGCTTGAACGTCAAGGCAGTGCAGGGAAAACAGCTTCCTCTGGAATGGACTGACATATCTGGGGGACTCTTGGAATGGTGTCACGACCCTGGAGTTCCTCTCCCTTTCCTGTGGAGAGCGCCTCCTCTTGAGATGCGACGGGAACGCCGGGAATTCTTTCCCTACGAAACAGGGAAAGGATCCCTCATCTCGAGCTAGGGGGCGGAAACGGAGCTCCCCTGGATGTGTGCGGGACCCCACGTGCTTCCTCTCGGGTGGAGACGGTATGTCAGGGAACTTCTTGAGTTGCAGCAATGGTGTGAAGGACCCTTTGGAAGTTCCAGTGGTTAGATGTGATTGGCCTCGAGAAGCCTCAGCGGAAATGGGCCTCATCTCGCGTGGAGGGCAAAACCTCCTGGATTTTCTCGAGTTGCGGCAGGTGCTCTCGACTTACGACGGGGACCTCAGGGACCCGCTCTGGTGGCCTCAGGAAAGGCCAGTCCCCATGCGAGTTCCACGGGGGCCTCTCGGGATTCCTCTCCTGTCGTTGCCGGGGCCTAAGACCTTGTGTGGAGTCGGGGCCGGAACCTGAGGATTCCTCTCCAGTGCTGACATGGATCTTGGGGTACTTCTGGAGTCTCCCCAGGGGAGTCAGTCCTTGTCTCGAATGCGGGCATGCACTTGTGCTTTCCTCCAGAGCGGTAGCAGCAGTGTCACGCAGTCCGCCGCGTGGATCAAAGGATCTATGGTTTTCCCTCGAGTCTTTCCCACGAGGCTTTCCCACGAGGCTTTCCCACAGGGCTGTCCCACGTGCACACGGGGTGGGAGTCGATCCTCGGCTTGAACGTCAAGGCAGTGCAGGGAAAACAGGTTCCTCTGGAATGGACTGACAAATCTGGGGGATTCTTGGAATGGTGTCACGACCCTGGAGTTCCTCTCCCTTTCCTGTGGAGAGCGCCTCCTCTTGAGATGCGACGGGAACACCGGGAATTCTTTCCCTACGAAACAGGGAAAGGATCCCTCATCTCGAGCTAGGAGGCGGAAACGGGGCTCCCCTGGATGTGTGCGGGACCCACGTGCTTCCTCACGAGTGGAGACGGGTATGTCGGGGAACTTCTTGAGTTGCAGCAAGGGTGTCAAGGACCCTTTGGAAGTTCCAGTGGTTAGATGTGATTGGCCTCGAGAAGCCTCAGCGGAAATGGGCCTCATCTCGCCTGGAGGGCAAAACCTCCTGGATTTTCTCGAGTTGCGGCAGGTGCTCTCGACTTACGACGGGGACCTCAGGGACCCGCTCTGGTGGCGTCAGGAAAGGCCAGTCCCCATGCGAGTTCCTCGGGGGCCTCTCAGGATTCCACTCCCGTCGATCCCGGGGCCTAAGACCTTGTGTGGAGTCGGGGCCGGAACCTGAGGATTCCTCTCCAGTGCTGACATGGATCTTGGGGTACTTCTGGAGTCTCCCCAGGGGAGTCAGTCCTCGTCTCGAATGCGGGCATGCACTTGCGCTTTCCTCCAGAGCGGTAGCAGCAGTGTCACGCAGTCCGCCGCGTGGATCAAAGGATCTATGGTTTTCCCTCGAGTCTTTCCCACGAGGCTTTCCCACGAGGCTTTCCCACAGGGCTGTCCCACGTGCACACGTGGTGGGAGTCGATCCTCGGCTTGAACGTCAAGGCAGTGCAGGGAAAACAGGTTCCTCTGGAATGGACTGACACATCTGGGGGACTCTTGGAATGGTGTCACGACCCTGGAGTTCCTCTCGCGTTTCCTGTGGAGAGCGCCTCCTCTTGAGATGCGACGGGAACGCCGGGAATTCTTTCCCTTCGAAACAGAGAAAGGATCCCTCATCTCGAGCTAGGAGGCGGAAACGGGGCTCCCCTGGATGTGTGTGGGACACCACGTGCTTCCTCTCGAGTGGAGACGGGTATGTCGGGGAACTTCTTGAGTTGCAGCAAGCGTGTGAAGGACCCTTTGGAAGTTCCAGTGGTTAGATGTGATTGGCCTCGAGAAGCCTCAGCGGAAATGGGCCTCATCTCGCCTGGAGGGCAAAACCTCCTGGATTTTCTCGAGTTGCGGCAGGTGCTCTCGACTTACGACGGGGACCTCAGGGACCCGCTCTGGTGGCCTCAGGAAAGGCCAGTCCCCATGCGAGTTCCTCGGGGGCCTCTCGGGATTCCTCTCCCGTCGATGCCGGGACCTAAGACCTTGTGTGGAGTCGGGGCCGGAACCTGAGGATTCCTCTCCAGTGCTGACATGGATCTTGGGGTACTTCTGGAGTCTCCCCAGGGGAGTCAGTCCTCGTCTCGAATGCGGGCATGCACTTGCGCTTTCCTCCAGAGCGGTAGCAGCAGTGTCACGCAGTCCGCCGCGTGGATCATAGGATCTATGGTTTTCCCTCGAGTCTTTCCCACGAGGCTTTCCCACGATTCTTTCCCACAGGGCTGTCCCACGTGCACACGTGGTGGGAGTCGATCCTCGGCTTGAACGTCAAGGCAGTGCAGGGAAAACAGGTTCCTCTGGAATGGACTGACACATCTGGGGGACTCTTTGAATGGTGGCACGACCCTGGAGTTCCTCTCGCCTTTCCTGTGGAGAGCGTCTCCTCTTGAGATGCGACGGGAACGCCGGGAATTCTTTCCCTACGAAACAGGGAAAGGATCCCTCATCTCGAGCTAGGGGGCGGAAACGGAGCTCCCCTGGATGTGTGCGGGACCCCACGTGCTTCCTCTCGGGTGGAGACGGTAGGTCAGGGAACTTCTTGAGTTGCAGCAATGGTGTGAAGGACCCTTTGGAAGTTCCAGTGGTTAGATGTGATTGGCCTCGAGAAGCCTCAGCGGAAATGGGCCTCATCTCGCGTGGAGGGCAAAACCTCCTGGATTTTCTCGAGTTGCGGCAGGTGCTCTCGACTTACGACGGGGACCGCAGGGAACCGCTCTGGTGGCCTCAGGAAAGGCCAGTCCCCATGCGAGTTCCACGGGGGCCTCTCGGGATTCCTCTCCCGTCGTTGCCGGGGCCTAAGACCTTGTGTGGAGTCGTGGCCGGAACCTGAGGATTCCTCTCCAGTGCTGACATGGATCTTGGGGTACTTCTGGAGTCTCCCCAGGGGAGTCAGTCCTTGTCTCGAATGCGGGCATGCACTTGTGCTTTCCTCCAGAGCGGTAGCAGCAGTGTCACGCAGTCCGCCGCGTGGATCAAAGGATCTATGGTTTTCCCTCGAGTCTTTCCCACGAGGCTTTCCCACGAGGCTTTCCCACAGGGCTGTCCCACGTGCACACGGGGTGGGAGTCGATCCTCGGCTTGAACGTCAAGGCAGTGCAGGGAAAACAGGTTCCTCTGGAATGGACTGACATATCTGGGGGACTCTTGGAATGGTGTCTCGACCCTGGAGTTCCTCTCGCCTTTCCTGTGGAGAGCGTCTCCTCTTGAGATGCGACCGGAACGCCGGGAATTCTTTCCCTACGAAACAGGGAAAGGATCCCTCATCTCGAGCCAGGGGGCGGAAACGGAGCTCCCCTGGATGTGTGCGGGACCCCACGTGCTTCCTCTCGAGTGAAGACGGTATGTCGGGGAACTTCTTGAGTTGCAGCAAGGGTGTGAAGGACCCTTTGGAAGTTCCAGTGGTTAGATGTGATTGGCCTCGAGAAGCCTCAGCGGAAATGGGCCTCATCTCGCCTGGAGGTGAAAACCTCCTGGATTTTCTCGAGTTGCGGCAGGTGCTCTCGACTTACGACGGGGACCTCAGGGACCCGCTCTGGTGGCCTCAGGAAAGGCCAGTCCCCATGCGAGTTCCTCGGGGGCCTCTCGGGATTCCTCTCCCGTCGATGCCGGGGCCTAAGACCTTGTGTGGAGTCGGGGCCGGAACCTGAGGATTCCTCTCCAGTGCTGACATGGATCTTGGGGTACTTCTGGAGTCTCCCCAGGGGAGTCAGTCCTCGTCTCGAATGCGGGCATGCACTTGCGCTTTCCTCCAGAGCGGTAGCAGCAGTGTCACGCAGTCTGCCGCGTGGATCAAAGGATCTATGGTTTTCCCTCGAGTCTTTCCCACGAGGCTTTCCCACGAGGCTTTCCCACAGGGCTGTCCCACGTGCACACGTGGTGGGAGTCGATCCTCAGCTTGAACGTCAAGGCAGTGCAGGGAAAACAGGTTCCTCTGGAATGGACTGACACATCTGGGGGACTCTTGGAATGGTGGCACGACCCTGGAGTTCCTCTCGCCTTTCCTGTGGAGAGCGCCTCCTCTTGAGATGCGACGGGAACGCCGGGAATTCTTTCCCTACGAAACAGGGAAAGGATCCCTCATCTCGAGCTAGGAGGCGGAAACGGGGCTCCCCTGGATGTGTGCGGGACACCACGTGCTTCCTCACGAGCGGAGACGGGTATGTCGGGGAACTTCTTGAGTTGCAGCAAGGGTGTGAAGGACCCTTTGGAAGTTCCAGTGGTTAGATGTGATTGGCCTCGAGAAGCCTCAGCGGAAATGGGCCTCATCTCGCCTGGAGGTGAAAACCTCCTGGATTTTCTCGAGTTGCGGCAGGTGCTCTCGACTTACGAAGGGGACCTCAGGGACCCGCTCTGCTGGCCTCAGGAAAGGCCAGTCCCCATGCGAGTTCCTCGGGGGCCTCTCGGGATTCCTCTCCCGTCGATGCCGGGGCCTAAGACCTTGTGTGGAGTCGGGGCCGGAACCTGAGGATTCCTCTCCAGTGCTGACATGGATCTTGGGGTACTTCTGGAGTCTCCCCAGGGGAGTCAGTCCTCGTCTCGAATGCGGGCATGCACTTGTGCTTTCCTCCAGAGCGGTAGCAGCAGTGTCACGCAGTCCGCCGCGTGGATCAAAGGATCTATGGTTTTCCCTCGAGTCTTTCCCACGAGGCTTTCCCACGAGGCTTTCCCACAGGGCTGTCCCACGTGCACACGTGGTGGGAGTCGATCCTCGGCTTGAACGTCAAGGCAGTGCAGGGAAAACAGATTCCTCTGGAATGGACTGACACATCTGGAGGACTCTTGGAATGGTGGCACGACCCTGGAGTTCCTCTCGCCTTTCCTGTGGAGAGCGCCTCCTCTTGAGATGCGACGGGAACGCCGGGAATTCTTTCCCTACGAAACAGGGAAAGGATCCCTCATCTCGAGCTAGGAGGCGGGAACGGGGCTCCCCTGGATGTGTGCGGGACCCCACGTGCTTCCTCTCGAGTGGAGACGTGTATGTCGGGGAACTTCTTGAGTTGCAGCAAGGGTGTGAATGACCCTTTGGAAGTTCCAGTGGTTAGACGTCATTAGCCTCGAGAAGCCTCAGCGGAAAAGGGCCTCATCTCGTCTGGAGGGCAAAACCTCCTGGATTTTCTCGAGTTGCGGCAGGTGCTCTCGACTTACGACGGGGACCTCAGGGACCCGCTCTGGTGGCCTCAGGAAAGGCCAGTCCCCATGCGAGTTCCACGGGTGCCTCTCGGGATTCCTCTCCCGTCGATGCCGGGGCCTAAGACCTTGTGTGGAGTCGGGTCCGGAACCTGAGGATTCCTCTCCAGTGTTGACATGGATCTTGGGGTACTTCTGGAGTCTCCCCAGGGGAGTCAGTCCTCGTCTCGAATGCGGGCATGCACTTGCGCTTTCCTCCAGAGCGGTAGCAGCAGTGTCACGCAGTCTGCCGCGTGGATCAAAGGATCTATGGTTTTCCCTCGAGTCTTTCCCACGAGGCTTTCCACGAGGCTTTCCCACAGGGCTGTCCCACGTGCACACGTGGTGGGAGTCGATCCTCGGCTTCAACGTCAAGGCAGTGCAGGGAAAACAGGTTCCTCTGGAATGGACTGACACATCTGGGGGACTCTTGGAATGGTGGCACGACCCTGGAGTTCCTCTCGCCATTCCTGTGGAGAGCGCCTCCTCTTGAGATGCGACGGGAACGCCGGGAATTCTTTCCCTACGAAACAGGGAAAGGATCCCTCATCTCGAGCTAGGAGGCGGAAACGGGGCTCCCCTGGATGTGTGCGGGACCCACGTGCTTCCTCTCGAGTGGAGACGGGTATGTCGGGGAACTTCTTGAGTTGCAGCAAGGGTGTGAATGACCCTTTGGAAGTTCCAGTGGTTAGACGTGATTAGCCTCGAGAAGCCTCAGCGGAAATGGGCCTCATCTCGCCTGGAGGGCAAAACCTCCTGGATTTTCTCGAGTTGCGGCAGGTGCTCTCGACTTACGACGGGGACCTCAGGGACCCGCTCTGGTGGCCTCAGGAAAGGCCAGTCCCCATGCGAGTTCCTCGGGGGCCTCTCGGGATTCCTCTCCCGTCGATGCCGGGGCCTAAGACCTTGTGTGGAGTCGGGGCTGGAACCTGAGGATTCCTCTCCAGTGCTGACATGGATCTTGGGGTACTTCTGGAGTCTCCCAAGGGGAGTCGTCCTCGTCTCGAATGCGGGCATGCACTTTCGCTTTCCTCCAGAGCGGTAGCAGCAGTGTCACGCAGTCCGCCGCGTGGATCAAAGGATCTATGGTTTTCCCTCGAGTCTTTCCCACGAGGCTTTCACACGAAGCTTTCCCACAAGGCTGTCCCACGAGCACGTGGTGGGAGTCGATCTTCGGCTTGAACGTCAAGGCAGTGCAGGGAAAACAGGTTCCTCTGGAATGGACTGACACATCTGGGGGACTCTTGGAATGGTGGCATGACCCTGGAGTTCCTCTCGCCTTTCCTGTGGAGAGCGCCTCCTCTTGAGATGCGACGGGAACGCCGGGAATTCTTTCCCTACGAAACAGGGAAAGGATCCCTCATGTCGAGCTAGGAGGCGGAAACGGGGCTCCCCTGGATGTGTGCGGGACCCACGTGCTTCCTCTCCAGTGGAGAAGGGTATGTCGGGGAACTTCTTGAGTTGCAGCAACGGTGTGAAGGGCACTTTGGAAGTTCCAGTGGTTAGATGTGATTAGCCCCGAGAAGCGTCTTTGGAAATGGGCCTCATCTCGCCTGGAGGGCAAAACCTCCTGGATTTTCTCGAGTTGCGGCAGGTGCTCTCGACTTACGACGGGGACCTCAGGGACCCGCTCTGGTGGCCTCAGGAAAGGCCAGTCCCCATGAGAGTTCCTCGGGGGCCTCTCGGGATTCCTCTCCCGTCGTTGCCGGGGCCTAAGACCTTGTGTGGAGTCGGGGCCGGAACCTGAGGATTCCTCTCCAGTGTTGACATGGATCTTGGGGTACTTCTGGAGTCTCCCCAGGGGAGTCAGTCCTCGTCTCGAATGCGGGCATGCACTTGCGCTTTCCTCCAGAGCGGTAGCAGCAGTGTCACGCAGTCCGCCGCGTGGATCAAAGGATCTATGCTTTTCCCTCGAGTCTTTCCCACGAGGCTTTCCCACGAGGCTTTCCCACAGGGCTGTCCCACGAGCACACGTGGTGGGAGTCGATCCTCGGCTTGAACGTCAAGGCAGTGCAGGGAAAACAGGTTCCTCTGGAATGGACTGACACATCTGGGGGACTCTTGGAATGGTGGCACGACCCTGGAGTTCCTCTCGCCTTTCCTGTGGAGAGCGCCTCCTCTTGAGATGCGACGGGAACGCCGGGAATTCTTTCCCTACGAAACAGGGAAAGGATCCCTCATCTCGAGCTAGGAGGCGGAAACGGGGCTCCCCTGGATGTGTGCGGGACACCACGAGCTTCCTCTCGAGTGGAGACGGGTATGTCGCGGAACTGCTTGAGCTGCAGCAAGGGTGTGAAGGACCCTTTGGAAGTTCCAGTGCTTAGATGTGATTGGCCTCGAGAAGCCTCAGCGGAAATGGGCCTCATCTCGCCTGGAGGGCAAAACCTCCTGGATTTTCTCGAGTTGCGGCAGGTGCTCTCGACTTACGACGGGGACCTCAGGGACCCGCTCTGGTGGCCTCAGGAAAGGGCAGTCCCCATGCGACTTCCTCGGGGGCCTCTCGGGATTCCAGTCCCGTCGATGCCGGGGCCGAAGACCTTGTGTGGAATCGGGGCCGGAACCAGAAGATTCCTCTCCAGCGCTGACATGGATCTTGGGGTACTTCTGGATTCTCCCCAGGGGAGTCAGTCCTCGTTTCGAATGCGGGCATGCACTTGCGCTTTCCTCCAGAGCGGTAGCAGCAGTGTCACGCAGTCCGCCGCGTGGATCAAAGGATCTATGGTTTTCCCTCGAGTCTTTCCCACGAGGCTTTCCCACGAGGCTTTCCCACAGGGCTGTCCCACGTGCACACGTGGTGGGAGTCGATCCTCGGCTTGAACGTCAAGGCAGTGCAGGGAAAACAGGTTCCTCTGGAATGGACTGACACATCTGGGGTCTCTTGGAATGGTGGCACGACCCTGGAGTTCCTCTCGCCTTTCCTGTGGGAGTGCCTCCTCTTGAGATGCGACGGGAACGCCGGGAATTCTTTCCCTACGAAACAGGGAAAGGATCCCTCATCTCGAGCTAGGAGGTGGAAACGGGGCTGCCCTGGATGTGTGCGGGACCCCACGTGCTTCCTCTCGAGTGGAGACGGGTATGTCGGGGAACTTCTTGCGTTGCAGCAAGGGTGTGAAGGACCCTTTGGAAGTTCCAGTGGTTAGAAGTGATTAGCCTCGAGAAGCCTCAGCGGAAATGGGCCTCATCTCGCCTGGAGAGCAAAACCTCCTGGATTTTCTCGAGTTGCGGCAGGTGCTCTCGACTTACGACGGGGACCTCAGAGACCCGCTCTGGTGGCCTCAGGAAAGGCCTGTCCCCATGCGAGTTCCTCGGTTCCTCTCGGGATTCCTCTCCCGTCGATGCTGGGGCCTACGACCTTGTGTGGAGTCGGGGCCGGAACCTGAGGATTCCTCTCCAGTGCTGACATGGATCTTGGGGTACTTCTGGAGTCTCCCCAGGGGAGTCAGTCCTCGTCTCGAATGAGGGCATGCTCTTGCGCTTTCCTCCAGAGCGGTAGCAGCAGTGTCACGCAGTCCGCCGCGTGGATCAAAGGATCTATGGTTTTCCCTCGAGTCTTTCCCACGAGGCTTTCCCACGAGGCTTTCCACAGGGCTGTCCCACGTGCACACGTGGTGGGACTCGATTCTCGGCTTCAACGTCAAGGCAGTGCAGGGAAAACAGGTTCCTCTGGAATGGACTGACACATCTGGGGGACTCTTGGAATGGTGGCACGACCCTGGAGTTCCTCTCGCCTTTCCTGTGGAGAGCGCCTCCTCTTGAGATGCGACGAGAACGCCGGGAATTCTTTCCCTACGAAACAGGGAAAGGATCCCTCATCTCGA
Source organism: Ovis canadensis (assembly GCF_042477335.2). NCBI lineage: Eukaryota > Metazoa > Chordata > Mammalia > Artiodactyla > Bovidae > Ovis > Ovis canadensis. Next base: position 3,807,722 of record NC_091249.1, on the reverse strand, counting down.
GCTAGGAGGCGGAAATGGGGCTCCCCTGGATGTTTGCGGGACCCCACGTGCTTCCTCTCGAGTGGAGACGGGTATGTCGGGGAACTTCTTGAGTTGCAGCAATGGTGTGAAGGACCCTTTGGAAGTTCCAGTGGTTAGATGTGATTGGCCTCGAGAAGCCTCAGCGGAAATGGGCCTCATCTCGCCTGGAGGGCAAAACCTCCTGGATTTTCTCGAGTTGCGGCAGGTGCTCTCGACTTACGATGGGGACCTCAGGGACCCGCTCTGGTGGCCTCAGGAAAGGCCAGTCCCCATGCGAGTTCCTCGGGGGCCTCTCGGCATTCCTCTCCCGTCGATGCCGGGGCCTAAGACCTTGTGTGGAGTCGGGGCCGGAACCTGAGGATTCCTATCCAGTGCTGACATGGATCTTGGGGTACTTCTGGAGTCTCCCCAGGGGAGTCAGTCCTCGTCTCCAATGCGGGCATGCACTTGCGCTTTCCTCCAGAGCGGTAGCAGCAGTGTCACGCAGTCCGCCGCGTGGATCAAAGGATCTATGGTTTTCCCTCGAGTCTTTCCCACGAGGCTTTCCCACGAGGCTTTCCCACAGGGCTGTCCCACGTGCACACGTGGTGGGAGTCGATCCTCGGCTTGAACGTCAAGGCAGTGCAGGGAAAACAGGTTCCTCTGGAATGGACTGACACATCTGGGGGACTCTTGGAATGGTGGCACGACCCTGGAGTTCCTCTCGCCTTTCCTGTGGAGAGCGCCTCCTCTTGAGATGCGACGGGAACGCCGGGAATTCTTTCCCTACGAAACAGGGAAAGGATCCCTCATCTCGAGCTAGGAGGCGGAAACGGGGCTCCCCTGGATGTGTGCGGGACCCCATGTGCTTCCTCTCGAGTGGAGACGGGTATGTCTGGGAACTTCTTGAGTTGCAGCAAGGGTGTGAAGGACCCTTTGGAAGTTCCAGTGGTTAGACGTGATTAGCCTCGAGAAGCCTCAGAGGAAATGGGCCTCATCTCGCCTGGAGGGCAAAACCCCCTGGATTTTCTCGAGTTGCGGCAGGTGCTCTCGACTTACGACGGGGACCTCAGGGACCCGCTCTGGTGGCCTCAGGAAAGGCCAGTCCCCATGCGAGTTCCTCGGGGGCCTCTCGGGATTCCTCTCCCGTCGATGCCGGGGCCTAAGACCTTGTGTGGAGTCGGGGCCGGAACCTGAGGATTCCTCTCCAGTGCTGACATGGATCTTGGGGTACTTCTGGAGTCTCCCCACGGGAGTCAGTCCTCGTCTCGAATGCGGGCATGCACTTGCGCTTTCCTCCAGAGCGGTAGCAGCAGTGTCACGCAGTCCGCCGCGTGGATTAAAGGATCGATGGTTTTCCCTTGAGTCTTTCTCACGAGGCTTTCCCACGAGGCTTTCCCACAGGGCTGTCCCACGTGCACACGTGGTGGGAGTCGATCCTCGGCTTGAACGTCAAGGCAGTGCAGGGAAAACAGGTTCCTCTGGAATGGACTGACACATTTGGGGGACTCTTGGAATGGTGACACGACCCTGGAGTTCCTCTCGCCTTTCCTGTGGAGAGCGCCTCCTCTTGAGATGCGACGGGAACGCCGGGAATTCTTTCCCTAAGAAACAGGGAAAGGATCCCTCATCTCGAGCTAGGAGGCGGAAACGGGGCTCCCCTGGATGTGTGCGGGACCCCACGTGCTTCCTCTCGAGTGGAGACGGGTATGTCGGGGAACTTCTTGAGTTGCAGCAAGGGTGTGAAGGACCCTTTGGAAGTTCCAGTGGTTAGACGTGATTAGCCTCGAGAAGCCACAGCGGAAATGGGCCTCATCTCGCCTGGAGGGCAAAACCTCCTGGATTTTCTCGAGTTGCGGCAGGTGCTCTCGACTTACGACGGGGACCTCAGGGACCCGCTCTGGTGGCCTCAGGAAAGGCCAGTCCCCATGCGAGTTCCTCGGGGGCCTCTCGGGATTCCTCTCCCATTGATGCCGGGGCCTAAGACCTTGTGTGGAGTCGGGGCCGGAACCTGAGGATTCCTCTCCAGTGCTGACATGGATCATGGGGTACTTCTGGAGTCTCCCCAGGGGAGTCAGTCCTCGTCTCGAATGCGGGCATGTACTTGCGCTTTCCTCCAGAGCGGTAGCAGCAGTGTCACGCAGTCCGCCGCGTGGATCAAAGGATCTATGGTTTTCCCTCGAGTCTTTCCCACGAGGCTTTACCACGAGGCTTTCCCACAGGGCTGTCCCACGTGCACACGTGGTTGGAGTGGATCCTCGGCTTGAACGTCAAGGCAGTGCAGGGAAAACAGGTTCCTCTGGAATGGACTGACACATCTGGGGGACTCTTGGAATGGTGGCACGACCCTGGAGTTCCTCTCGCCTTTCCTGTGGAGAGCGCCTCCTCTTGAGATGCGACGGGAACGCCGGGAATTCTTTCCCTACGAAACAGGGAAAGGATCCCTCATCTCGAGCTAGGAGGCGGAAACGGGGCTCCCCTGGATGTGTGCGGGACCCCACGTGCTTCCTCTCGAGTGGAGACGGGTATGTCGGGGAACATCTTGAGTTGCAGCAAGGGTGTGAAGGACCCTTTGGAAGTTCCAGTGGTTAGACGTGATTAGCCTCGAGAAGCCTCAGCGGAAATGGGCCTCATCTCGCCTGGAGGGCAAAACCTCCTGGATTTTCTCGAGTTGCGGCAGGTGCTCTCGACTTACGACGGGGACCTCAGGGACCCTCTCTGGTGGCCTCAGGAAAGGCCAGTCCCCATGCGAGATCCTCGGGGGCCTCTCGGGATTCCTCTCCCGTCGATGCCGGGGCCTAAGACCTTGTGTGGAGTCGGGGCCGGAACCTGAGGATTCCTCTCCAGTGCTGACATGGATCTTGGGGTACTTCTGGAGTCTCCCCAGGGGAGTCAGTCCTCGTCTCGAATGCGGGCATGCACTTGTGCTTTCCTCCAGAGCGGTAGCAGCAGTGTCACGCAGTCCGCCGCGTGGATCAAAGGTTCTATGGTTTTCCCTCGAGTCTTTCCCACGAGGCTTTCCCACGAGGCTTTCCCACAGGGCTGTCCCACGTGCACACGTGGTGGGAGTCGATCCTCGGCTTGAATGTCAAGGCAGTGCAGGGAAAACAGGTTCCTCTGGAATGGACTGACACATTTGGGGGCTCTTGGAATGGTGGCACGACCCTGGAGTTCCTCTCGCCTTTCCTGTGGAGAGCGCCTCCTCTTGAGATGCGACGGGAACGCCGGGAAATCTTTCCCTACGAAACAGGGTAAGGATCCCTCATCTCGAGCTAGGAGGCGGAAACGGGGCTCCCCTGGATGTGTGCGGGACCCCACGTGCTTCCTCTCGAGTGGAGACGGGTATGTCGGGGAACTTCTTGAGTTGCAGCAAGGGTGTGAAGGACCCTTTGGAAGTTCCAGTGGTTAGATGTGATTGGCCTCGAGAATCCTCAGCGGAAATGGGCCTCATCTTGCCTGGAGGGCAAAACCTCCTGGATTTTCTCGAGTTGCGGCAGGTGCTCTCGACTTACGATGGGGACCTCAGGGACCCGCTCTGGTGGCCTCAGGAAAGGCCAGTCCCCATGCGAGTTCCTCGGGGGCCTCTCGGCATTCCTCTCCCGTCGATGCCGGGGCCTAAGACCTTGTGTGGAGTCGGGGCCGGAACCTGAGGATTCCTCTCCAGTGCTGACATGGATCTTGGGGTACTTCTGGAGTCTCCCCAGGGGAGTCAGTCCTCGTCTCGAATGCGGTCATGCACTTGCGCTTTCCTCCAGAGCGGTAGCAGCAGTGTCACGCAGTCCGCCGCGTGGATCAAAGGATCTATGGTTTTCCCTTGAGTCTTTCTCACGAGGCTTTCCCACGAGGCTTTCCCACAGGGCTGTCCCACGTGCACACGTGGTGGGAGTCGATCCTCGGCTTGAACGTCAAGGCAGTGCAGGGAAAACAGGTTCCTCTGGAATGGACTGACACATTTGGGGGACTCTTGGAATGGTGGCACGACCCTGGAGTTCCTCTCGCCTTTCCTGTGGAGAGCGCCTCCTCTTGAGATGCGACGGGAACGCCGGGAATTCTTTCCCTACGAAACAGGGAAAGGATCCCTCATCTCGAGCTAGGAGGCGGAAACGGGGCTCCCCTGGATGTGTGCGCGACCCCACGTGCTTCCTCTCGAGTGGAGACGGGTATGTCGGGGAACTTCTTGAGTTGCAGCAAGGGTGTGAAGGACCCTTTGGAAGTTCCAGTGGTTAGACGTGATTAGCCTCGAGATGCCTCAGCGGAAATGGGCCTCATCTCGCCTGGAGGGCAAAACCTCCTGGATTTTCTCGAGTTGCGGCAGGTGCTCTCGACTTACGACGGGGACCTCAGGGACCCGCTCTGGTGGCCTCAGGAAAGGCCAGTCCCCATGCGAGTTCCTCGGGGGCCTCTCGGGATTCCTCTCCCGTCGATGCCGGGGCCTAAGACCTTGTGTGGAGTCGGGTCCGGAACCTGAGGATTCCTCTCCAGTGCTGACATGGATCTTGGTGTACTTCTGGAGTCTCCCCAGGGGAGTCAGTCCTCGTCTCGAATGCGGGCATGCACTTGCGCTTTCCTCCAGAGCGGTAGCAGCAGTGTCACGCAGTCCGCCGCGTGGATCAAAGGATCTATGGTTTTCCCTCGAGTCTTTCCCACGAGGCTTTCCCACGAGGCTTTCCCACAGGGCTGTCCAACGTGCACAGGTGGTGGGAGTCGATCCTCGGCTTGAACGTCAAGGCAGTGCAGGGAAAACAGGTTCCTCTGGAATGGACTGACCCATCTGGGCGTCTCTTGGAATGGTGGCACGACCCTCGAGTTCCTCTCGCCTCTCCTGTGGAGAGCGCCTCCTCTTGAGATGCGACGGGAACGCCGGGAATTCTTTCCCTAAGAAACAGGGAAAGGATCCCTCATCTCGAGCTAGGAGGCGGAAACGGGCTCCCCTGGATGTGTGCGGGACCCCACGTGCTTCCTCTCGAGTGGAGACGGGTATGTCGGGGAACTTCTTGAGTTGCAGCAAGGGTGTGAAGGACCCTTTGGAAGTTCCAGTGGTTAGATGTGATTAGCCTCGAGAAACCTCAGCGGAAATGGGCCTCATCTCGCCTGGAGGGCAAAACCTCCTGGATTTTCTCAAGTTGCGGCATGTGCTCTCGACTTACGACGGGGACCTCAGGGACCCGCTCTGGTGACCTCAGGAAAGGCCAGTCCCCATGCGAGTTCCTCGGGGGCCTCTCAGGATTCCTCTCCCATTGATGCCGGGGCCTAAGATCTTGTGTGGAGTCGGGGCCGGAACCTGAGGATTCCTCTCCAGTGCTGACATGCATCATGGGGTACTTCTGGAGTCTCCCCAGGGGAGTCAGTCCTCGTCTTGAATGCGGGCATGTACTTGCGCTTTCCTCCAGAGCGGTGGCAGCAGTGTCACGCAGTCCGCCGCGTGGATCAAAGGATCTGTGGTTTTCCCTCGAGTCTTTCCCACGAGGCTTTACCACGAGGCTTTCCCACAGGGCTGTCCCACGTGCACACGTGGTGGGAGTGGATCCTCGGCTTGAACGTCAAGGCAGTGCAGGGAAAACAGGTTCCTCTGGAATGGACTGACACATCTGGGGGACTCTTGGAATGGTGGCACGACCCTGGTGTTCCTCTCGCCTTTCCTGTGGAGAGCGCCTCCTCTTGAGATGCGACGGGAACGCCGGGAATTCTTTCCCTACGAAACAGGGAAAGGATCCCTCATCTCGAGCTAGGAGGCGGAAACGGGGCACCGCTGGATGTGTGCGGGAACCCACGTGCTTCCTCTCGAGTGGAGACGAGTATGTCGGGGAACTTCTTGAGTTGCAGCAAGGGTGTGAAGGACCCTTTGGAAGTTCCAGTGGTTAGACGTGATTAGCCTCGAGAAGCCTCAGCGGAAATGGGCCTCATCTCGCCTGGAGGGCAAAACCTCCTGGATTTTCTCGAGTTGCGGCAGGTGCTCTCGACTTACGACGGGGACCTCAGGGACCCGCTCTGGTGGCCTCAGGAAAGGCCAGTCCCCATGCGAGTTCCTCGGGGGCCTCTCGGGATTCCTCTCCCGTCGATGCCGGGGCCTAAGACCTTGTGTGGAGTCGGGGCCGGAACCTGAGGATTCCTCTCCAGTGCTGACATGGATCTTGGTGTACTTCTGGAGTCTCCCCAGGGGAGTCAGTCCTCGTCTCGAATGCGGGCATGCACTTGCGCTTTCCTCCAGAGCGGTAGCAGCAGTGTCACGCAGTCCGCCGCGTGGATCAAAGGATCTATGGTTTTCCCTCGAGTCTTTCCCACGAGGCTTTCCCACGAGGCTTTCCCACAGGGCTGTCCCACGTGCACAGGTGGTGGGAGTCGATCCTCGGCTTGAACGTCAAGGCAGTGCAGGGAAAACAGGTTCCTCTGGAATGGACTGACCCATCTGGGCGTCTCTTGGAATGGTGGCACGACCCTCGAGTTCCTCTCGCCTCTCCTGTGGAGAGCGCCTCCTCTTGAGATGCGACGGGAACGCCGGGAATTCTTTCCCTAAGAAACAGGGAAAGGATCCCTCATCTCGAGCTAGGAGGCGGAAACGGGCTCCCCTGGATGTGTGCGGGACCCCACGTGCTTCCTCTCGAGTGGAGACGGGTATGTCGGGGAACTTCTTGAGTTGCAGCAAGGGTGTGAAGGACCCTTTGGAAGTTCCAGTGGTTAGATGTGATTAGCCTCGAGAAACCTCAGCGGAAATGGGCCTCATCTCGCCTGGAGGGCAAAACCTCCTGGATTTTCTCAAGTTGCGGCATGTGCTCTCGACTTACGACGGGGACCTCAGGGACCCGCTCTGGTGACCTCAGGAAAGGCCAGTCCCCATGCGAGTTCCTCGGGGGCCTCTCAGGATTCCTCTCCCATTGATGCCGGGGCCTAAGATCTTGTGTGGACTCGGGGCCGGAACCTGAGGATTCCTCTCCAGTGCTGACATGCATCATGGGGTACTTCTGGAGTCTCCCCAGGGGAGTCAGTCCTCGTCTTGAATGCGGGCATGTACTTGCGCTTTCCTCCAGAGCGGTGGCAGCAGTGTCACGCAGTCCGCCGCGTGGATCAAAGGATCTGTGGTTTTCCCTCGAGTCTTTCCCACGAGGCTTTACCACGAGGCTTTCCCACAGGGCTGTCCCACGTGCACACGTGGTGGGAGTGGATCCTCGGCTTGAACGTCAAGGCAGTGCAGGGAAAACAGGTTCCTCTGGAATGGACTGACACATCTGGGGGACTCTTGGAATGGTGGCACGACCCTGGTGTTCCTCTCGCCTTTCCTGTGGAGAGCGCCTCCTCTTGAGATGCGACGGGAACGCCGGGAATTCTTTCCCTACGAAACAGGGAAAGGATCCCTCATCTCGAGCTAGGAGGCGGAAACGGGGCACCGCTGGATGTGTGCGGGAACCCACGTGCTTCCTCTCGAGTGGAGACGAGTATGTCGGGGAACTTCTTGAGTTGCAGCAAGGGTGTGAAGGACCCTTTGGAAGTTCCAGTGGTTAGACGTGATTAGCCTCGAGAAGCCTCAGCGGAAATGGGCCTCATCTCGCCTGGAGGGCAAAACCTCCTGGATTTTCTCGAGTTGCGGCAGGTGCTCTCGACTTACGACGCGGACCTCAGGGACCCGCTCTGGTGGCCTCAGGAAAGGCCAGTCCCCATGCGAGTTCCTCGGGGGCCTCTCGGGATTCCTCTCCCGTCGATTCCGGGGCCTAAGACCTTGTGTGGAGTCGGGGCCGGAACCTGAGGATTCCTCTCCAGTGCTGACATGGATCTTGGGGTACTTCTGGAGTCTCCCCAGGGGAGTCAGTCCTCGTCTCGAATGCGGGCATGCACTTGGGCTTTCCTCCAGAGCGGTAGCAGCAGTGTCACGCAGTCCGCCGCGTGGATCAAAGGATCTATGGTTTTCCCTCGAGTCTTTCCCACGAGGCTTTCCCACGAGGCTTTCCCACAGGGCTGTCCCACGTGCACACGTGGTGGGAGTGGATCCTCGGCTTGAACGTCAAGGCAGTGCAGGGAAAACAGGTTCCTCTGGAATGGACTGACACATCTGGGGGACTCTTGGAATGGTGGCACGACCCTGGAGTTCCTCTCGCCTTTCCTGTGGAGAGCGCCTCCTCTTGAGATGCGACGGGAACGCCGGGAATTCTTTCCCTACGAAACAGGGAAAGGATCCCTCATCTCGAGCTAGGAGGCGGAAACGGGGCTCCCCTGGATGTGTGCGGGACCCCACGTGCTTCCTCTCGAGTGGAGACGGGTATGTCGGGGAACTTCTTGAGTTGCAGCAAGGGTGTGAAGGACCCTTTGGAAGTTCCAGTGGTTAGACGTGATTAGCCTCGAGAAGCCTCAGCGGAAATGGGCCTCATCTCGCCTGGAGGGCAAAACCTCCTGGATTTTCTCGAGTTGCGGCAGGTGCTCTCGACTTACGACGCGGACCTCAGGGACCCGCTCTGGTGGCCTCAGGAAAGGCCAGTCCCCATGCGAGTTCCTCGGGGGCCTCTCGGGATTCCTCTCCCGTCGATTCCGGGGCCTAAGACCTTGTGTGGAGTCGGGGCCGGAACCTGAGGATTCCTCTCCAGTGCTGACATGGATCTTGGGGTACTTCTGGAGTCTCCCCAGGGGAGTCAGTCCTCGTCTCGAATGCGGTCATGCACTTGCGCTTTCCTCCAGAGCGGTAGCAGCAGTGTCACGCAGTCCGCCGCGTGGATCAAAGGATCTATGGTTTTCCCTTGAGTCTTTCTCACGAGGCTTTCCCACGAGGCTTTCCCACAGGGCTGTCCCACGTGCACACGTGGTGGGAGTCGATCCTCGGCTTGAACGTCAAGGCAGTGCAGGGAAAACAGTTTCCTCTGGAATGGACTGACACATTTGGGGGACTCTTGGAATGGTGGCACGACCCTGGAGTTCCTCTCGCCTTTCCTGTGGAGAGCGCCTCCTCTTGAGATGCGACGGGAACGCCGGGAATTCTTTCCCTACGAAACAGGGAAAGGATCCCTCATCTCGAGCTAGGAGGCGGAAACGGGGCTCCCCTGGATGTGTGCGCGACCCCACGTGCTTCCTCTCGAGTGGAGACGGGTATGTCGGGGAACTTCTTGAGTTGCAGCAAGGGTGTGAAGGACCCTTTGGAAGTTCCAGTGGTTAGACGTGATTAGCCTCGAGATGCCTCAGCGGAAATGGGCCTCATCTCGCCTGGAGGGCAAAACCTCCTGGATTTTCTCGAGTTGCGGCAGGTGCTCTCGACTTACGACGGGGACCTCAGGGACCCGCTCTGGTGGCCTCAGGAAAGGCCAGTCCCCATGCGAGTTCCTCGGGGGCCTCTCGGGATTCCTCTCCCGTCGATTCCGGGGCCTAAGACCTTGTGTGGAGTCGGGGCCGGAACCTGAGGATTCCTCTCCAGTGCTGACATGGATCTTGGGGTACTTCTGGAGTCTCCCCAGGGGAGTCAGTCCTCGTCTCGAATGCGGTCATGCACTTGCGCTTTCCTCCAGAGCGGTAGCAGCAGTGTCACGCAGTCCGCCGCGTGGATCAAAGGATCTATGGTTTACCCTCGAGTCTTTCCCACGAGGCTTTCCCACGAGGCTTTCCCACAGGGCTGTCCCACGTGCACAGGTGGTGGGAGTCGATCCTCGGCTTGAACGTCAAGGCAGTGCAGGGAAAACAGGTTCCTCTGGAATGGACTGACCCATCTGGGCGTCTATTGGAATGGTGGCACGACCCTCGAGTTCCTCTCGCCTCTCCTGTGGAGAGCGCCTCCTCTTGAGATGCGACGGGAACGCCGGGAATTCTTTCCCTAAGAAACAGGGAAAGGATCCCTCATCTCGAGCTAGGAGGCGGAAACGGGATCCCCTGGATGTGTGCGGGACCCCACGTGCTTCCTCTCGAGTGGAGACGGGTATGTCGGGGAACTTCTTGAGTTGCAGCAAGGGTGTGAAGGACCCTTTGGAAGTTCCAGTGGTTAGATGTGATTAGCCTCGAGAAGCCTCAGCGGAAATGGGCCTCATCTCGCCTGGAGGGCAAAACCTCCTGGATTTTCTCGAGTTGTGGCATGTGCTCTCGACTTACGACGGGGACCTCAGGGACCCGCTCTGGTGACCTCAGGAAAGGCCAGTCCCCATGCGAGTTCCTCGGGGGCCTCTCGGGATTCCTCTCCCATTGATGCCGGGGCCTAAGACCTTGTGTGGAGTCGGGGCCGGAACCTGAGGATTCCTCTCCAGTGCTGACATGCATCATGGGGTACTTCTGGAGTCTCCCCAGGGGAGTCAGTCCTCGTCTCGAATGCGGGCATGTACTTGCGCTTTCCTCCAGAGCGGTGGCAGCAGTGTCACGCAGTCCGCCGCGTGGATCAAAGGATCTATGGTTTTCCCTCGAGTCTTTCCCACGAGGCTTTCCCACGAGCCTTTCCCACAGGGCTGTCCCACGTGCACACGTGGTGGGAGTGGATCCTCGGCTTGAACGTCAAGGCAGTGCAGGGAAAACAGGTTCCTCTGGAATGGACTGACACATCTGGGGGACTCTTGGAATGGTGGCACGACCCTGGAGTTCCTCTAGCCTTTCCTGTGGAGAGCGCCTCCTCTTGAGATGCGACGGGAACGCCGGGAATTCTTTCCCTACGAAACAGGGAAAGGATCCCTCATCTCGAGCTAGGAGGCGGAAACGGGGCTCCGCTGGATGTGTGCGGGAACCCACGTGCTTCCTCTCGAGTGGAGACGAGTATGTCGGGGAACTTCTTGAGTTGCAGCAAGGGTGTGAAGGACCCTTTGGAAGTTCCAGTGGTTAGACGTGATTAGCCTCGAGAAGCCTCAGCGGAAATGGGCCTCATCTCGCCTGGAGGGCAAAACCTCCTGGATTTTCTCGAGTTGCGGCAGGTGCTCTCGACTTACGACGGGGACCTCAGGGACCCGCTCTGGTGGCCTCAGGAAAGGCCAGTCCCCATGCGAGTTCCTCGGGGGCCTCTCGGCATTCCTCTCCCGTCGATGCCGGGGCCTAAGACCTTGTGTGGAGTCGGGGCCGGAACCTGAGGATTCCTCTCCAGTGCTGACATGGATCTTGGGGTACTTCTGGAGTCTCCCCAGGGGAGTCAGTCCTCGTCTCGAATGCGGGCATGCACTTGCGCTTTCCTCCAGAGCGGTAGCAGCAGTGTCACGCAGTCCGCCGCGTGGATCAAAGGATTTATGGTTTTCCCTCGAGTCTTTCCCACGAGGCTTTCCCACGAGGCTTTCCCACAGGGCTGTCCCACGTGCACACGTGGTGGGAGTCGATCCTCGGCTTGAACGTCAAGGCAGTGCACGGAAAACAGGTTCCTCTGGAATGGACTGACACATTTGGGGGACTCTTGGAATGGTGGCACGACCCTGGAGTTCCTCTCGCCTTTCCTGTGGAGAGCGCCTCCTCTTGAGATGCGACGGGAACGCCGGGAATTCTTTCCCTAAGAAACAGGGAAAGGATCCCTCATCTCGAGCTAGGAGGCGGAAACGGGGCTCCCCTGGATGTGTGCGGGACCCCATGTGCTTCCTCTCGAGTGGAGACGGGTATGTCTGGGAACTTCTTGAGTTGCAGCAAGGGTGTGAAGGACCCTTTGGAAGTTCCAGTGGTTAGACGTGATTAGCCTCGAGAAGCCTCAGCGGAAATGGGCCTCATCTCGCCTGGAGGGCAAAACCTCCTGGATTTTCTCGAGTTGCGGCAGGTGCTCTCGACTTACGATGGGGACCTCAGGGACCCGCTCTGGTGGCCTCAGGAAAGGCCAGTCCCCATGCGAGTTCCTCGGGGTCCTCTCGGCATTCCTCTCCCGTCGATGCCGGGGCCTAAGACGTTGTGTGGAGTCGGGGCCGGAACCTGAGGATTCCTCTCCAGTGCTGACATGGATCTTGGGGTACTTCTGGAGTCTCCCCAGGGGAGTCAGTCCTCGTCTCCAATGCGGGCATGCACTTGCGCTTTCCTCCAGAGCGGTAGCAGCAGTGTCACGCAGTCCGCCGCGTGGATCAAAGGATCTATGGTTTTCCCTTGAGTCTTTCTCACGAGGCTTTCCCACGAGGCTTTCCCACAGGGCTGTCCCACGTGCACACGTGGTGGGAGTGGATCCTCGGCTTGAACGTCAAGGCAGTGCAGGGAAAACAGGTTCCTCTGGAATGGACTGACACATTTGGGGGACTCTTGGAATGGTGGCACGACCCTGGAGTTCCTCTCGCCTTTCCTGTGGAGAGCGCCTCCTCTTGAGATGCGACGGGAACGCCGGGAATTCTTTCCCTACGAAACAGGGAAAGGATCCCTCATCTCGAGCTAGGAGGCGGAAACGGGGCTCCCCTGGATGTGTGCGCGACCCCACGTGCTTCCTCTCGAGTGGAGACGGGTATGTCGGGGAACTTCTTGAGTTGCAGCAAGGGTGTGAATGACCCTTTGGAAGTTCCAGTGGTTAGACGTGATTAGCCTCGAGATGCCTCAGCGGAAATGGGCCTCATCTCGCCTGGAGGGCAAAACCTCCTGGATTTTCTCGAGTTGCGGCAGGTGCTCTCGATTTACGACGGGGACTTCAGGGACCCGCTCTGGTGGCCTCAGGAAAGGCCAGTCCCCATGCGAGTTCCTCGGGGGCCTCTTGGGATTCCTCTCCCGTCGTTGCCGGGGCCTAAGACCTTGTGTGGAGTCGGGGCCGGAACCTGAGGATTCCTCTCCAGTGCTGACATGGATCTTGGGGTACTTCTGGAGTCTCCCCAGGGGAGTCAGTCCTCGTCTCGAATGCGGGCATGCACTTGCGCTTTCCTCCAGAGCGGTAGCAGCAGTGTCACGCAGTCCGCCGCGTGGATCAAAGGATCTATGTTTTTCCCTCGAGTCTTTCCCACGAGGCTTTCCCACGAGGCTTTCCCACAGGGCGGTCCCACGTGCACACGTGGTGGGAGTCGATACTTGGCTTGAACGTCAAGGCAGTGCAGGGAAAACAGGTTCCTCTGGAATGGACTGACACATCTGGGGGACTCTTGGAATGGTGGCACAACCCTGGAGTTCCTCTCGCCTTTCCTGTGGAGAGCGCCTCCTCTTGAGATGCGACGGGAACGCCGGGAATTCTTTCCCTACGAAACAGGGAAAGGATCCCTCATCTCGAGCTAGGAGGCGGAAACGGGGCTCCCCTGGATGTGTGCGGGACCCCACGTGCTTCCTCTCGAGTGGAGACGTGTATGTCGGGGAACTTCTTGAGTTGCAGCAAGGGTGTGAAGGACCCTTTGGAAGTTCCAGTGGTTAGACGTGATTAGCCTCGAGAAGCCTCAGCGGAAATGGGCCTCATCTCGCCTGGAGGGCAAAACCTCCTGGATTTTCTCGAGTTGCGGCAGGTGCTCTCGACTTACGACGGGGACCTCAGGGACCCGCTCTGGTGGCCTCAGGAAAGGCCAGTCCCCATGCGAGTTCCTCGGGGGCCTCTCGGGATTCCTCTCCCGTCGATGCCGGGGCCTAAGACCTTGTGTGGAGTCGGGGCCGGAACCTGAGGATTCCTCTCCAGTGCTGACATGGATCTTGGGGTACTTCTGGAGTCTCCCCAGGGGAGTCAGTCCTCGTCTCGAATGCGGGCATGCACTTGCGCTTTCCTCCAGAGCGGTAGCAGCAGTGTCACGCAGTCCGCCGCGTGGATCAAAGGATCTATGGTTTTCCCTCGAGTCTTTCCCACGAGGCTTTCCCACGAGGCTTTCCCACAGGGCTGTCCCACGTGCACAGGTGGTGGGAGTCGATCCTCGGCTTGAACGTCAAGGCAGTGCAGGGAAAACAGGTTCCTCTGGAATGGACTGACCCATCTGGGCGTCTCTTGGAATGGTGGCACGACCCTCGAGTTCCTCTCGCCTCTCCTGTGGAGAGCGCCTCCTCTTGAGATGCGACGGGAATGCCGGGAATTCTTTCCCTACGAAACAGGGAAAGGATCCCTCATCTCGAGCTAGGAGGCGGAAACGGGCTCCCCTGGATGTGTGCGGGACCCCACGTGCTTCCTCTCGAGTGGAGACGGGTATGTCGGGGAACTTCTTGAGTTGCAGCAAGGGTGTGAAGGACCCTTTGGAAGTTCCAGTGGTTAGATGTGATTAGCCTCGAGAAGCCTCAGCGGAAATGGGCCTCATCTCGCCTGGAGGGCAAAACCTCCTGGATTTTCTCGAGTTGCGGCATGTGCTCTCGACTTACGACGGGGACCTCAGGGACCCGCTCTGGTGACCTCAGGAAAGGCCAGTCCCCATGCGAGTTCCTCGGGGGCCTCTCGGGATTCCTCTCCCATTGATGCCGGGGCCTAAGACCTTGTGTGGAGTCGGGGCCGGAACCTGAGGATTCCTCTCCAGTGCTGACATGCATCATGGGGTACTTCTGGAGTCTCCCCAGGGGAGTCAGTCCTCGTCTCGAATGCGGGCATGTACTTGCGCTTTCCTCCAGAGCGGTGGCAGCAGTGTCACGCAGTCCGCCGCGTGGATCAAAGGATCTATGGTTTTCCCTCGAGTCTTTCCCACGAGGCTTTCCCACGAGGCTTTCCCACAGGGCTGTCCCACGTGCACACGTGGTGGGAGTGGATCCTCGGCTTGAACGTCAAGGCAGTGCAGGGAAAACAGGTTCCTCTGGAATGGACTGACACATCTGGGGGACTCTTGGAATGGTGGCACGACCCTGGAGTTCCTCTCGCCTTTCCTGTGGAGAGCGCCTCCTCTTGAGATGCGACGGGAACGCCGGGAATTCTTTCCCTACGAAACAGGGAAAGGATCCCTCATCTCGAGCTAGGAGGCGGAAACGGGGCTCCGCTGGATGTGTGCGGGAACCCACGTGCTTCCTCTCGAGTGGAGACGAGTATGTCGGGGAACTTCTTGAGTTGCAGCAAGGGTGTGAAGGACCCTTTGGAAGTTCCAGTGGTTAGACGTGATTAGCCTCGAGAAGCCTCAGCGGAAATGGGCCTCATCTCGCCTGGAGGGCAAAACCTCCTGGATTTTCTCGAGTTTCGGCAGGTGCTCTCGACTTACGACGGGGACCTCAGGGACCCGCTCTGGTGGCCTCAGGAAAGGCCAGTCCCCATGCGAGTTCCTCGGGGGCCTCTCGGGATTCCTCTCCCGTCGTTGCCGGGGCCTAAGACCTTGTGTGGAGTCGGGGCCGGAACCTGAGGATTCCTCTCCAGTGCTGACATGGATCTTGGGGTACTTCTGGAGTCTCCCCAGGGGAGTCAGTCCTCGTCTCGAATGCGGGCATGCACTTGTGCTTTCCTCCAGAGCGGTAGCAGCAGTGTCACGCAGTCCGCCGCGTGGATCAAAGGTTCTATGGTTTTCCCTCGAGTCTTTCCCACGAGGCTTTCCCACGAGGCTTTCCCACAGGGCTGTCCCACGTGCACACGTGGTGGGAGTCGATCCTCGGCTTGAACGTCAAGGCAGTGCAGGGAAAACAGGTTCCTCTGGAATGGACTGACACATCTGGGGGACTCTTGGAATGGTGGCACGACCCTGGAGTTCCTCTCGCCTTTCCTGTGGAGAGCGCCTCCTCTTGAGATGCGACGGGAACGCCGGGAATTCTTACCCTACGAAACAGGGAAAGGATCCCTCATCTCGAGCTAGGAGGCGGAAACGGGGCTCCCCTGGATGTGTGCGAGAACCCACGTGCTTCCTCTCGAGTGGAGACGGGTATGTCGGGGAACATCTTGAGTTGCAGCAAGATTGTGAAGGACCCTTTGGAAGTTCCAGTGGTTAGACGTGATTAGCCTCGAGAAGCCTCAGCGGAAATGGGCCTCATCTCGCCTGGAGGGCAAAACCTCCTGGATTTTCTCGAGTTGCGGCAGGTGCTCTCGACTTACGACGGGGACCTCAGGGACCCGCTCTGGTGGCCTCAGGAATGGCCAGTCCCCATGCGAGTTCCTCGGGAGCCTCTCGGGATTCCTCTCCCGTCGATGCCGGAGCCTAAGACCTTGTGTGGAGTCGGGGCCGGAACCTGAGGATTCCTCTCCAGTGCTGACATGGATCATGGGGTACTTCTGGAGTCTCCCCAGGGGAGTCAGTCCTCGTCTCGAATGCGGGCATGCACTTGCGCTTTCCTCCAGAGCGGTAGCAGCAGTGTCACGCAGTCCGCCGCGTGGATCAAAGGATCTATGGTTTTCCCTCGAGTCTTTCCCACGAGGCTTTCCCACGAGGCTTTCCCACAGGGCTGTCCCACGTGCACACGTGGTGGGAGTCGATCCTCGGCTTGAACGTCAAGGCAGTGCAGGGAAAACAGGTTCCTCTGGAATGGACTGACACATCTGGGGGACTCTTGGAATGGTGGCACGACCCTGGAGTTCCTCTCGCCTTTCCTGTGGAGAGCGCCTCCTCTTGAGATGCGACGGGAACGCCGGGAATTCTTTACCTACGAAACAGGGAAAGGATCCCTCATCTCGAGCTAGGAGGCGGAAACGGGGCTCCCCTGGATGTGTGCGGGACCCCACGTGCTTCCTCTCGAGTGGAGACGGGTATGTCGGGGAACATCTTGAGTTGCAGCAAGGGTGTGAAGGACCCTTTGGAAGTTCCAGTGGTTAGACGTGATTAGCCTCGAGAAGCCTCAGCGGAAATGGGCCTCATCTCGCCTGGAGGGCAAAACCTCCTGGATTTTCTCGAGTTGCGGCAGGTGCTCTCGACTTACGACGGGGACCTCAGGGACCCGCTCTGGTGGCCTCAGGAAAGGCCAGTCCCCATGCGAGTTCCTCGGGGGCCTCTCGGGATTCCTCTCCCGTCGATGCCGGGGCCTAAGACCTTGTGTGGAGTCGGGGCCGGAACCTGAGGATTCCTCTCCAGTGCTGACATGGATCTTGGGGTACTTCTGGAGTCTCCCCAGGGGAGTCAGTCCTCGTCTCGAATGCGGGCATGCACTTGCGCTTTCCTCCAGAGCGGAAGCAGCAGTGTCACGCAGTCCGCCGCGTGGATCAAAGGATCCATGGTTTTCCCTCGAGTGTTTCCCACGAGGCTTTCCCACGAGGCTTTCCCACGAGGCTTTCCCACAGGGCTGTCCCACGTGCACACGTGGTGGGAGTCGATCCTCGGCTTGAACGTCAAGGCAGTGCAGGGAAAACAGGTTCCTCTGGAATGGACTGACACATCTGGGGGACTCTTGGAATGGTGGCACGACCCTGGAGTTCCTCTCGCCTTTCCTGTGGAGAGCGCCTCCTCTTGAGATGCGACGGGAACGCCGGGAATTCTTTCCCTACGAAACAGTGAAAGGATCCCTCATCTCGAGCTAGGAGCCGGAAACGGGGCTCCCCTGGATGTGTGCGGGATACCACGTGCTTCCTATCGAGTGGAGACGGGTATGTCGGGGAACTTCTTGAGTAGCAGCAAGGGTGTGAAGGACCCTTTGGAAGTTCCAGTGGTTAGATGTGATTGGCCTCGAGAAGCCTCAGCGGAAATGGGCCTCATCTCGCCTGGAGGGCAAAACCTCCTGGATTTTCTCGAGTTACGGCAGGTGCTCTCGACTTACGACGGGGACTTCAGGGACCCGCTCTGGTGGCCTCAGGAAAGGCCAGTCCCCATGCGAGTTCCTCGGGGGCCTCTCGGGATTCCTCTCCCGTCGATGCCGGGGCCTAAGACCTTGTGTGGAGTCGGGTCCGGAACCTGAGGATTCCTCTCCAGTGCTGACATGGATCTTGGGGTACTTCTGGAGTCTCCCCAGGGGAGTCAGTCCTCGTCTCGAATGCGGGCATGCACTTGCGCTTTCCTCCAGAGCGGTAGCAGCAGTGTCACGCAGTCCGCCGCGTGGATCAAAGGATCTATGGTTTTCCCTCGAGTCTTTCCCACGAGGCTTTCCCACGAGGCTTTCCCACAGGGCTGTCCCACGTGCACACGTGGTGGGAGTCGATCCTCGGCTTGAACGTCAAGGCAGTGCAGGGAAAACAGGTTCCTCTGGAATGGACTGACACATCTGGGGGACTCTTGGAATGGTGGCACGACCCTGGAGTTCCTCTCGCCTTTCCTGTGGAGAGCGCCTCCTCTTGAGATGCGACGGGAACGCCGGGAATTCTTTCCCTACGAAACAGGGAAAGGATCCCTCATCTCGAGCTAGGAGGCGGAAACGGGGCTCCCCTGGGTGTGTGCGGAACCCCACGTGCTTCCTCTCGAGTGGAGACGGGTATGTCGGGGAACTTCTTGAGTTGCAGCAAGGGTGTGAAGGACCCTTTGGAAGTTCCAGTGGTTAGACGTGATTAGCCTCGAGAAGCCTCAGCGGAAATGGGCCTCATCTCGCCTGGAGGGCAAAACCTCCTGGATTTTCTCGAGTTGCGGCAGGTGCTCTCGACTTACGACGGGGACCTCAGGGACCCGCTCTGGTGGCCTCAGGAAAGGCCAGTCCCCATGCGAGTTCCTCGGGGGCCTCTCGGGATTCCTCTCCCGTCGATACCGGGGCCTAAGACCTTGTGTGGAGTCGGGGCCGGAACCTGAGGATTCCTCTCCAGTGCTGACATGGATCTTGGGGTACTTCTGGAGTCTCCCCAGGGGAGTCAGTCCTCGTCTCGAATGCGGGCATGCACTTGCGCTTTCCTCCAGAGCGGTAGCAGCAGTGTCACGCAGTCCGCCGCGTGGATCAAAGGATCTATGGTTTTCCCTCGAGTCTTTCCCACGAGGCTTTCCCACGAGGCTTTCCCACAGGGCTGTCCCATGTGCACACGTGGTGGGAGTCGATCCTCGGCTTGAACGTCAAGGCAGTGCAGGGAAAGCAGGTTCCTCTGGAATGGACTGACACATCTGTGGGACTCTTGGAATGGTGGCACGACCCTTCTGTTCCTCTCGCCTTTCCTGTGGAGAGCGCCTCCTCTTGAGATGCGACGGGAACGCCGGGAATTCTTTCCCTACGAAACAGGGAAAGGATCCCTCATCTCGAGCTAGGAGGCGGAAACGGGGCTCCCCTGGATGTGTGCGGGACCCCACGTGCTTCCTCTCGAGTGGAGACGGGTATGTCGGGGAACATCTTGAGTTGCAGCAAGGGTGTGAAGGACCCTTTGGAAGTTCCAGTGGTTAGACGTGATTAGCCTCGAGAAGCCTCAGCGGAAATGGGCCTCATCTCGCCTGGAGGGCAAAACCTCCTGGATTTTCTCGAGTTGCGGCAGGTGCTCTCGACTTACGACTGGGACCACAGGGACCCGCTCTGGTGGCCTCAGGAAAGGCCAGTCCCCATGCGAGTTCCTCGGGGGCCTCTCGGGATTCCTCTCCCGTCGATGCTGGGGCCTAAGACCTTGTGTGGAGTCGGGGCCGGAACCTGAGGATTCCTCTCCAGTGCTGACATGGATCTTGGGGTACTTCTGGAGTCTCCCCAGGGGAGTCAGTCCTCGTCTCGAATGCGGGCATGCACTTGCACTTTCCTCCAGAGCGGTAGCAGCAGTGTCACGCAGTCCGCCGCGTGGATCAAGGGATCTATGGTTTTCCCTCGAGTCTTTCCCACGAGGCTTTCCCACGAGGCTTTCCCACAGGGCTGTCCCACGTGCACACGTGGTGGGAGTCGATCCTCGGCTTGAACGTCAAGGCAGTGCAGGGAAAAGAGGTTCCTCTGGAATGGACTGACACATTTGGGGGACTCTTGGAATGGTGGCACGACCCTGGAGTTCCTCTCGCCTTTCCTGTGGAGAGCGCCTCCTCTTGAGATGCGACGGGAACGCCGGGAATTCTTTCCCTACGAAACAGGGAAAGGATCCCTCATCTCGAGCTAGGAGGCGGAAACGGGGCTCCGCTGGATGTGTGCGGGACCCCACGTGCTTCCTCTCGAGTGGAGACGGGTATGTCGGGGAACTTCTTGAGTTGCAACAAGGGTGTGAAGGACCCTTTTGAAGTTCCAGTGGTTAGACGTGATTAGCCTCGAGAAGCCTCAGCGGAAATGGGCCTCATCTCGCCTGGAGGGCAAAACCTCCTGAATTTTCTCGAGTTGCGGCAGGTGCTCTCGACTTACGACGGGGACCTCAGGGACCCGCTCTGGTGGCCTCAGGAAAGGCCAGTCCCCATGCGAGTTCCTCGGGGGCCTCTCGGGATTCCTCTCCCGTCGATGCCGGGGCCTAAGACCTTGTGTGGAGTCGGGGCCGGAACCTGAGGATTCCTCTCCAGTGCTGACATGGATCTTGGGGTACTTCTGGAGTCTCCCCAGGGGAGTCAGTCCTCGTCTCGAATGCGGGCATGCACTTGCGCTTTCCTCCAGAGCGGTAGCAGCAGTGTCACGCAGTCCGCCGCGTGGATCAAAGAATCTATGGTTTTCCCTCGAGTCTTTCCCACGAGGCTTTCCCACGAGGCTTTCCCACAGGGCTGTCCCACGTGCACACGTGGTGGGAGTGGATCCTCGGCTTGAACGTCAAGGCAGTGCAGGGAAAACAGGTTCCTCTGGAATGGACTGACACATCTGGGGGACTCTTGGAATGGTGGCACGACCCTGGAGTTCCTCTCGCCTTTCCTGTGGAGAGCGCCTCCTCTTGAGATGCGACGGAAACGCCGGGAATTCTTTCCCTACGAAACAGGGAAAGGATCCCTCATCTCGAGCTAGGAGGCGGAAACGGGGCTCCCCTGGATGTGTGCGGGATACCACGTGCTTCCTATCGAGTGGAGACGGGTATGTCGGGGAACTTCTTGAGTAGCAGCAAGGGTGTGAAGGACCCTTTGGAAGTTCCAGTGGTTAGATGTGATTGGCCTCGAGAAGCCTCAGCGGAAATGTGCCTCATCTCGCCTGGAGGGCAAAACCTCCTGGATTTTCTCGAGTTACGGCAGGTGCTCTCGACTTACGACCGGGACCTCAGGGACCCGCTCTGGTGGCCTCAGGAAAGGCCAGTCCCCATGCGAGTTCCTCGGGGGCCTCTCGGGATTCCTCTCCCGTCGATGCCGGGGCCTAAGCCCTTGTGTGGAGTCGGGGCCGGAACCTGAGGATTCCTCTCCAGTGCTGACATGGATCTTGGGGTACTTCTGGAGTCTCCCCAGGGGAGTCAGTCCTCGTCTCGAATGCGGGCATGCACTTGCGCTTTCCTCCAGAGCGGTAGCAGCAGTGTCACGCAGTCCGCCGCGTGGATCAAAGGATCTATGGTTTTCCCTCGAGTCTTTCCCACGAGGCTTTCCCACGAGGCTTTCCCACAGGGCTGTCCCACGTGCACAGGTGGTGGGAGTCGATCCTCGGCTTGAACGTCAAGGCAGTGCAGGGAAAACAGGTTCCTCTGGAATGGACTGACATATCTGGGCGTCTCTTGGAATGGTGGCACGACCCTGGAGTTCCTCTCGCCTCTCCTGTGGAGAGCGCCTCCTCTTGAGATGCGACGGGAACGCCGGGAATTCTTTCCCTAAGAAACAGGGAAAGGATCCCTCATCTCGAGCTAGGAGGCGGAAACGGGGCTCCCCTGGATGTGTGCGGGACCCCACGTGCTTCCTCTCGAGTGGAGACGGGTATGTCGGGGAACATCTTGAGTTGCAGCAAGGGTGTGAAGGACCCTTTGGAAGTTCCAGTGGTTAGATGTGATTAGCCTCGAGAAGCCTCAGCGGAAATGGGCCTCATCTCGCCTGGAGGGCAAAACCTCCTGGATTTTCTCGAGTTGCGGCATGTGCTCTCGACTTACGACGGGGACCTCAGTGACCCGCTCTGGTGACCTCAGGAAAGGCCAGTCCCCATGCGAGTTCCTCGGGGGCCTCTCGGGATTCCTCTCCCGTCGATGCCGGGGCCTAAGACCTTGTGTGGAGTCGGGGCCGGAACCTGAGGATTCCTCTCCAGTGCTGACATGGATCATGGGGTACTTCTGGAGTCTCCCCAGGGGAGTCAGTCCTCGTCTCGAATGCGGGCATGTACTTGCGCTTTCCTCCAGAGCGGTAGAAGCAGTGTCACGCAGTCCGCCGCGTGGATCAAAGGATCTATGGTTTTCCTTCGAGTCTTTCCCACGAGGCTTTCCCACGAGGCTTTCCCACAGGGCTGTCCCACGTGCACACGTGGTGGGAGTGGATCCTCGGCTTGAACGTCAAGGCAGTGCAGGGAAAACAGGTTCCTCTGGAATGGACTGACACATCTGGGGGACTCTTGGAATGGTGGCACGACACTGGAGTTCCTCTCGCCTTTCCTGTGGAGAGCGCCTCCTCTTGAGGTGCGACGGGAACGCCGGGAATTCTTTCCCTACGAAACAGGGAAAGGATCCCTCATCTCGAGCTAGGAGGCGGAAACGGGGCTCCCCTGGATGTGTGCGGGACCCCACGTGCTTCCTATCGAGTGGAGACGGGTATGTCGGGGAACTTCTTGAGTAGCAGCAAGGGTGTGAAGGACCCTTTGGAAGTTCCAGTGGTTAGATGTGATTGGCCTCGAGAAGCCTCAGCGGAAATGGGCCTCATCTCGCCTGGAGGGCAAAACCTCCTGGATTTTCTCGAGTTACGGCAGGTGCTCTCGACTTACGACGGGGACCTCAGGGACCCGCTCTGGTGGCCTCAGGAAAGGCCAGTCCCCATGCGAGTTCCTCGGGGGCCTCTCGGGATTCCTCTCCCGTCGATGCCGGGGCCTAAGACCTTGTGTGGAGTCGGGGCCGGAACCTGAGGATTCCTCTCCAGTGCTGACATGGATCTTGGGGTACTTCTGGAGTCTCCCCAGGGGAGTCAGTCCTCGTCTCGAATGCGGGCATGCACTTGCGCTTTCCTCCAGAGCGGTAGCAGCAGTGTCACGCAGTCCGCCGCGTGGATCAAAGGATCTATGGTTTTCCCTCGAGTCTTTCCCACGAGGCTTTCCCACGAGGCTTTCCCACAGGGCTGTCCCACGTGCACACGTGGTGGGAGTGGATCCTCGGCTTGAACGTCAAGGCAGTGCAGGAAAAACAGGTTCCTCTGGAATGGACTGACACATCTGGGGG
Organism: Ovis canadensis; assembly: GCF_042477335.2. Classification (NCBI taxonomy): domain Eukaryota; kingdom Metazoa; phylum Chordata; class Mammalia; order Artiodactyla; family Bovidae; genus Ovis; species Ovis canadensis. The sequence continues at coordinate 3,784,939 of NC_091249.1, read as the reverse complement.
ACTCTTGGAATGGTGGCACGACCCTGGAGTTCCTCTCGCCTTTCCTTTGGAGAGCGCCTCCTCTTGAGATGCGACGGGAACGCCGGGAATTCTTTCCCTACGAAACAGGGAAAGGATCCCTCATCTCGAGCTACGAGGCGGAAACGGGGCTCCCCTGGATGTGTGCGGGACCCCACGTGCTTCCTCTCGAGTGAAGACGGGTATGTCGGGGAACTTCTTGAGTTTCAGCAAGGGTGTGAAGGACCCTTTGGAAGTTCCAGTGGTTGGACGTGATTAGCCTCGAGAAGCCTCAGCGGAAATGGGCCTCATCTCGCCTGGAGGGCAAAACCTCCTGGATTTTCTCGAGTTGCGGCAGGTGCTCTCGACTTACGACGGGGACCTCAGGGACCCGCTCTGGTGGCCTCAGGAAAGGCCAGTCCCCATGCGAGTTCCTCGGGGGCCTCTCGGGATTCCTCTCCCGTCGATGCCGGGGCCTAAGACCTTGTGTGGAGTCGGGGCCGGAACCTGAGGATTCCTCTCCAGTGCTGACATGGATCTTGGGGTACTTCTGGAGTCTCCCCAGGGGAGTCAGTCCTCGTCTCGAATGCGGGCATGCACTTGCGCTTTCCTCCAGAGCGGTAGCAGCAGTGTCACGCAGTCCGCCGCGTGGATCAAAGGATCTATGGTTTTCCCTCGAGTCTTTCCCACGAGGCTTTCCCACGAGGCTTTCCCACAGGGCTGTCCCACGTGCACACGTGGTGGGAGTCGATCCTCGGCTTGAACGTCAAGGCAGTGCAGGGAAAACAGGTTCCTCTGGAATGGACTGACACATCTGGGGGACTCTTGGAATGGTGGCACGACCCTGGAGTTCCTCTCGCCTTTCCTGTGGAGAGCGCCTCCTCTTGAGATGCGACGGGAACGCCGGGAATTCTTTCCCTACGAAACAGGGAAAGGATCCCTCATCTCGAGCTAGGAGGCGGAAACGGGGCTCCCCTGGATGTGTGCGGGACCCCACGTGCTTCCTCTCGAGTGGAGACGGGTATGTCGGGGAACTTCTTGAGATGCAGCAAGGGTGTGAAGGACCCTTTGGAAGTTCCAGTGGTTAGACGTGATTAGCCTCGAGAAGCCTCAGCGGAAATGGGCCTCATCTCGCCTGGAGGGCAAAACCTCCTGGATTTTCTCGAGTTGCGGCAGGTGCTCTCGATTTACGACGGGGACCTCAGGGACCCGGTCTGGTGGCCTCAGGAAAGGCCAGTCCCCATGCAAGTTCCTCGGGGGCCTCTCGGGATTCCTCTCCCGTCGATGCCGGGGCCTAAGACCTTGTGTGGAGTCGGGGCCGGAACCTGAGGATTCCTCTCCAGTGCTGACATGGATCTTGGGGTACTTCTGGAGTCTCCCCAGGGGAGTCAGTCCTCGTCTCGAATGCGGGCATGCACTTGCGCTTTCCTCCAGAGCGGTAGCAGCAGTGTCACGCAGTCCGCCGCGTGGATCAAAGGATCTATGGTTTTCCCTCGAGTCTTTCCCACGAGGCTTTCCCACGAGGCTTTCCCACAGGGCTGTCCCACGTGCACACGTGGTGGGAGTCGATCCTCGGCTTGAACGTCAAGGCAGTGCAGGGAAAACAGGTTCCTCTGGAATGGACTGACACATCTGGGGGACTCTTGGAATGGTGGCACGACCCTGGAGTTCCTCTCGCCTTTCCTGTGGAGAGCGCCTCCTCTTGAGATGCGAAGGGAACGCCGGGAATTCTTTCCCTACGAAACAGGGAAAGGATCCCTCATCTCGAGCTAGGAGGCGGAAACGGGGCTCCCCTGGATGTGTGCGGGACCCCACGTGCTTCCTCTCGAGTGGAGACGGGTTTGTCGGGGAACTTCTTGAGATGCAGCAAGGGTGTGAAGGACCCTTTGGAAGTTCCAGTGGTTAGACGTGATTAGCCTCGAGAAGCCTCAGCGGAAATGGGCCTCATCTCGCCTGGAGGGCAAAACCTCCTGGATTTTCTCGAGTTGCGGCAGGTGCTCTCGACTTACGACTGGGACCACAGGGACCCGCTCTGGTGGCCTCAGGAAAGGCCAGTCCCCATGCGAGTTCCTCGGGGGCCTCTCGGGATTCCTCTCCCGTCGATGCTGGGGCCTAAGACCTTGTGTGGAGTCGGGGCCGGAACCTGAGGATTCCTCTCCAGTGCTGACATGGATCTTGGGGTACTTCTGGAGTCTCCCCAGGGGAGTCAGTCCTCGTCTCGAATGCGGGCATGCACTTGCACTTTCCTCCAGAGCGGTAGCAGCAGTGTCACGCAGTCCGCCGCGTGGATCAAAGGATCTATGGTTTTCCCTCGAGTCTTTCCCACGAGGCTTTCCCACGAGGCTTTCCCACAGGGCTGTCCCACGTGCACACGTGGTGGGAGTCGATCCTCGGCTTGAACGTCAAGGCAGTGCAGGGAAAAGAGGTTCCTCTGGAATGGACTGACACATTTGGGGGACTCTTGGAATGGTGGCACGACCCTGGAGTTCCTCTCGCCTTTCCTGTGGAGAGCGCCTCCTCTTGAGATGCGACGGGAACGCCGGGAATTCTTTCCCTACGAAACAGGGAAAGGATCCCTCATCTCGAGCTAGGAGGCGGAAACGGGGCTCCGCTGGATGTGTGCGGGACCCCACGTGCTTCCTCTCGAGTGGAGACGGGTATGTCGGGGAACTTCTTGAGTTGCAACAAGGGTGTGAAGGACCCTTTTGAAGTTCCAGTGGTTAGACGTGATTAGCCTCGAGAAGCCTCAGCGGAAATGGGCCTCATCTCGCCTGGAGGGCAAAACCTCCTGAATTTTCTCGAGTTGCGGCAGGTGCTCTCGACTTACGACGGGGACCTCAGGGACCCGCTCTGGTGGCCTCAGGAAAGGCCAGTCCCCATGCGAGTTCCTCGGGGGCCTCTCGGGATTCCTCTCCCGTCGATGCCGGGGCCTAAGACCTTGTGTGGAGTCGGGGCCGGAACCTGAGGATTCCTCTCCAGTGCTGACATGGATCTTGGGGTACTTCTGGAGTCTCCCCAGGGGAGTCAGTCCTCGTCTCGAATGCGGGCATGCACTTGCGCTTTCCTCCAGAGCGGTAGCAGCAGTGTCACGCAGTCCGCCGCGTGGATCAAAGAATCTATGGTTTTCCCTCGAGTCTTTCCCACGAGGCTTTCCCACGAGGCTTTCCCACAGGGCTGTCCCACGTGCACACGTGGTGGGAGTGGATCCTCGGCTTGAACGTCAAGGCAGTGCAGGGAAAACAGGTTCCTCTGGAATGGACTGACACATCTGGGGGACTCTTGGAATGGTGGCACGACCCTGGAGTTCCTCTCGCCTTTCCTGTGGAGAGCGCCTCCTCTTGAGATGCGACGGAAACGCCGGGAATTCTTTCCCTAAGAAACAGGGAAAGGATCCCTCATCTCGAGCTAGGAGGCGGAAACGGGGCTCCCCTGGATGTGTGCGGGATACCACGTGCTTCCTATCGAGTGGAGACGGGTATGTCGGGGAACTTCTTGAGTAGCAGCAAGGGTGTGAAGGACCCTTTGGAAGTTCCAGTGGTTAGATGTGATTGGCCTCGAGAAGCCTCAGCGGAAATGGGCCTCATCTCGCCTGGAGGGCAAAACCTCCTGGATTTTCTCGAGTTACGGCAGGTGCTCTCGACTTACGACCGGGACCTCAGGGACCCGCTCTGGTGGCCTCAGGAAAGGCCAGTCCCCATGCGAGTTCCTCGGGGGCCTCTCGGGATTCCTCTCCCGTCGATGCCGGGGCCTAAGCCCTTGTGTGGAGTCGGGGCCGGAACCTGAGGATTCCTCTCCAGTGCTGACATGGATCTTGGGGTACTTCTGGAGTCTCCCCAGGGGAGTCAGTCCTCGTCTCGAATGCGGGCATGCACTTGCGCTTTCCTCCAGAGCGGTAGCAGCAGTGTCACGCAGTCCGCCGCGTGGATCAAAGGATCTATGGTTTTCCCTCGAGTCTTTCCCACGAGGCTTTCCCACGAGGCTTTCCCACAGGGCTGTCCCACGTGCACAGGTGGTGGGAGTCGATCCTCGGCTTGAACGTCAAGGCAGTGCAGGGAAAACAGGTTCCTCTGGAATGGACTGACATATCTGGGCGTCTCTTGGAATGGTGGCACGACCCTGGAGTTCCTCTCGCCTCTCCTGTGGAGAGCGCCTCCTCTTGAGATGCGACGGGAACGCCGGGAATTCTTTCCCTAAGAAACAGGGAAAGGATCCCTCATCTCGAGCTAGGAGGCGGAAACGGGGCTCCCCTGGATGTGTGCGGGACCCCACGTGCTTCCTCTCGAGTGGAGACGGGTATGTCGGGGAACATCTTGAGTTGCAGCAAGGGTGTGAAGGACCCTTTGGAAGTTCCAGTGGTTAGATGTGATTAGCCTCGAGAAGCCTCAGCGGAAATGGGCCTCATCTCGCCTGGAGGGCAAAACCTCCTGGATTTTCTCGAGTTGCGGCATGTGCTCTCGACTTACGACGGGGACCTCAGTGACCCGCTCTGGTGACCTCAGGAAAGGCCAGTCCCCATGCGAGTTCCTCGGGGGCCTCTCGGGATTCCTCTCCCGTCGATGCCGGGGCCTAAGACCTTGTGTGGAGTCGGGGCCGGAACCTGAGGATTCCTCTCCAGTGCTGACATGGATCATGGGGTACTTCTGGAGTCTCCCCAGGGGAGTCAGTCCTCGTCTCGAATGCGGGCATGTACTTGCGCTTTCCTCCAGAGCGGTAGAAGCAGTGTCACGCAGTCCGCCGCGTGGATCAAAGGATCTATGGTTTTCCTTCGAGTCTTTCCCACGAGGCTTTCCCACGAGGCTTTCCCACAGGGCTGTCCCACGTGCACACGTGGTGGGAGTGGATCCTCGGCTTGAACGTCAAGGCAGTGCAGGGAAAACAGGTTCCTCTGGAATGGACTGACACATCTGGGGGACTCTTGGAATGGTGGCACGACACTGGAGTTCCTCTCGCCTTTCCTGTGGAGAGCGCCTCCTCTTGAGGTGCGACGGGAACGCCGGGAATTCTTTCCCTACGAAACAGGGAAAGGATCCCTCATCTCGAGCTAGGAGGCGGAAACGGGGCTCCCCTGGATGTGTGCGGGACCCCACGTGCTTCCTATCGAGTGGAGACGGGTATGTCGGGGAACTTCTTGAGTAGCAGCAAGGGTGTGAAGGACCCTTTGGAAGTTCCAGTGGTTAGATGTGATTGGCCTCGAGAAGCCTCAGCGGAAATGGGCCTCATCTCGCCTGGAGGGCAAAACCTCCTGGATTTTCTCGAGTTACGGCAGGTGCTCTCGACTTACGACGGGGACCTCAGGGACCCGCTCTGGTGGCCTCAGGAAAGGCCAGTCCCCATGCGAGTTCCTCGGGGGCCTCTCGGGATTCCTCTCCCGTCGATGCCGGGGCCTAAGACCTTGTGTGGAGTCGGGGCCGGAACCTGAGGATTCCTCTCCAGTGCTGACATGGATCTTGGGGTACTTCTGGAGTCTCCCCAGGGGAGTCAGTCCTCGTCTCGAATGCGGGCATGCACTTGCGCTTTCCTCCAGAGCGGTAGCAGCAGTGTCACGCAGTCCGCCGCGTGGATCAAAGGATCTATGGTTTTCCCTCGAGTCTTTCCCACGAGGCTTTCCCACGAGGCTTTCCCACAGGGCTGTCCCACGTGCACACGTGGTGGGAGTGGATCCTCGGCTTGAACGTCAAGGCAGTGCAGGAAAAACAGGTTCCTCTGGAATGGACTGACACATCTGGGGGACTCTTGGAATGGTGGCACGACCCTGGAGTTCCTCTCGCCTTTCCTTTGGAGAGCGCCTCCTCTTGAGATGCGACGGGAACGCCGGGAATTCTTTCCCTACGAAACAGGGAAAGGATCCCTCATCTCGAGCTAGGAGGCGGAAACGGGGCTCCCCTGGATGTGTGCGGGACCCCACGTGCTTCCTCTCGAGTGAAGACGGGTATGTCGGGGAACTTCTTGAGTTTCAGCAAGGGTGTGAAGGACCCTTTGGAAGTTCCAGTGGTTGGACGTGATTAGCCTCGAGAAGCCTCAGCGGAAATGGGCCTCATCTCGCCTGGAGGGCAAAACCTCCTGGATTTTCTCGAGTTGCGGCAGGTGCTCTCGACTTACGACGGGGACCTCAGGGACCCGCTCTGGTGGCCTCAGGAAAGGCCAGTCCCCATGCGAGTTCCTCGGGGGCCTCTCGGGATTCCTCTCCCGTCGATGCCGGGGCCTAAGACCTTGTGTGGAGTCGGGGCCGGAACCTGAGGATTCCTCTCCAGTGCTGACATGGATCTTGGGGTACTTCTGGAGTCTCCCCAGGGGAGTCAGTCCTCGTCTCGAATGCGGGCATGCACTTGCGCTTTCCTCCAGAGCGGTAGCAGCAGTGTCACGCAGTCCGCCGCGTGGATCAAAGGATCTATGGTTTTCCCTCGAGTCTTTCCCACGAGGCTTTCCCACGAGGCTTTCCCACAGGGCTGTCCCACGTGCACACGTGGTGGGAGTGGATCCTCGGCTTGAACGTCAAGGCAGTGCAGGGAAAACAGGTTCCTCTGGAATGGACTGACACATCTGGGGGACTCTTGGAATGGTGGCACGACCCTGGAGTTCCTCTCGCCTTTCCTGTGGAGAGCGCCTCCTCTTGAGATGCGACGGGAACGCCGGGAATTCTTTCCCTACGAAACAGGGAAAGGATCCCTCATCTCGAGCTAGGAGGCGGAAACGGGGCTCCCCTGGATGTGTGCGGGACCCCACGTGCTTCCTCTCGAGTGGAGACGGGTATGTCGGGGAACTTCTTGAGATGCAGCAAGGGTGTGAAGGACCCTTTGGAAGTTCCAGTGGTTAGACGTGATTAGCCTCGAGAAGCCTCAGCGGAAATGGGCCTCATCTCGCCTGGAGGGCAAAACCTCCTGGATTTTCTCGAGTTGCGGCAGGTGCTCTCGATTTACGACGGGGACCTCAGGGACCCGGTCTGGTGGCCTCAGGAAAGGCCAGTCCCCATGCAAGTTCCTCGGGGGCCTCTCGGGATTCCTCTCCCGTCGATGCCGGGGCCTAAGACCTTGTGTGGAGTCGGGGCCGGAACCTGAGGATTCCTCTCCAGTGCTGACATGGATCTTGGGGTACTTCTGGAGTCTCCCCAGGGGAGTCAGTCCTCGTCTCGAATGCGGGCATGCACTTGCGCTTTCCTCCAGAGCGGTAGCAGCAGTGTCACGCAGTCCGCCGCGTGGATCAAAGGATCTATGGTTTTCCCTCGAGTCTTTCCCACGAGGCTTTCCCACGAGGCTTTCCCACAGGGCTGTCCCACGTGCACACGTGGTGGGAGTCGATCCTCGGCTTGAACGTCAAGGCAGTGCAGGGAAAACAGGTTCCTCTGGAATGGACTGACACATCTGGGGGACTCTTGGAATGGTGGCACGACCCTGGAGTTCCTCTCGCCTTTCCTGTGGAGAGCGCCTCCTCTTGAGATGCGAAGGGAACGCCGGGAATTCTTTCCCTACGAAACAGGGAAAGGATCCCTCATCTCGAGCTAGGAGGCGGAAACGGGGCTCCCCTGGATGTGTGCGGGACCCCACGTGCTTCCTCTCGAGTGGAGACGGGTTTGTCGGGGAACTTCTTGAGATGCAGCAAGGGTGTGAAGGACCCTTTGGAAGTTCCAGTGGTTAGACGTGATTAGCCTCGAGAAGCCTCAGCGGAAATGGGCCACATCTCGCCTGGAGGGCAAAACCTCCTGGATTTTCTCGAGTTGCGGCAGGTGCTCTCGACTTACGACGGGGACCTCAGGGACCCGCTCTGGTGGCCTCAGGAAAGGCCAGTCCCCATGCGAGTTCCTCGGGGGCCTCTCGGCATTCCTCTCCCGTTGATGCCGGGGCCTAAGACCTTGTGTAGTCGGGGCCGGAACCTGAGGATTCCTCCCCAGTGCTGACATGGATCTTGGGGTACTTCTGGAGTCTCCCCAGGGGAGTCAGTCCTCGTCTCGAATGCATGCATGCACTTGCGCTTTCCTCCAGAGCGGTAGCAGCAGTGTCACGCAGTCCGCCGCGTGGATCAAAGGATCTATGGTTGTCTCTCGAGTCTTTCCCACGAGGCTTTCCCACGAGGCTTTCCCACAGGGCTGTCCCACGTGCACACGTGGTGGGAGTGGATCCTCGGCTTGAACGTCAAGGCAGTGCAGGGAAAACAGGTTCCTCTGGAATGGACTGACACATCTGGGGGACTCTTGGAATGGTGGCACGACCCTGGAGTTCCTCTCGCCTTTCCTTTGGAGAGCGCCTCCTCTTGAGATGCGACGGGAACGCCGGGAATTCTTTCCCTACGAAACAGGGAAAGGATCCCTCATCTCGAGCTAGGAGGCGGAAACGGGGCTCCCCTGGATGTGTTCGGGACCCCACGTGCTTCCTATCGAGTGGAGACGGGTATGTCGGGGAACTTCTTGAGTTGCAGCAAGGGTGTGAAGGACCCTTTGGAAGTTCCAGTGGTTAGACGTGATTAGCCTCGAGAAGCCTCAGCGGAAATGGGCCTCATCTTGCCTGGAGGGCAAAACCTCCTGGATTTTCTCGAGTTGCGGCAGGTGCTCTCGACTTACGACGGGGACCTCAGGGACCCGCCCTGGTGGCCTCAGGAAAGGCCAGTCCCCATGCGAGTTCCTCGGGGGCCTCTCGGGATTCCTCTCCCGTCGATGCCGGGGCCTAAGACCTTGTGTGGAGTCGGGGCCGGAACCTGAGGATTCCTCTCCAGTGCTGACATGGATCTTGGGGTACTTCTGGAGTCTCCCCAGGGGAGTCAGTCCTCGTCTCGAATGCGGGCATGCACTTGCGCTTTCCTCCAGAGCGGTAGCAGCAGTGTCACGCAGTCCGCCGCGTGGATCAAAGGATCTATGGTTTTCCCTCGAGTCTTTCCCACGAGGCTTTCCCACGAGGCTTTCCCACAGGGCTGTCCCACGTGCACACGTGGTGGGAGTCGATCCTCGGCTTGAACGTCAAGGCAGTGCAGGGAAAACAGGTTCCTCTGGAACGGACTGACACATCTGGGGGACTCTTGGAATGGTGTCACGACCCTGGAGTTCCTCTCGCCTTTCCTGTGGAGAGCGCCTCCTCTTGAGATGCGACGGGAACGCCGGGAATTCTTTCCCTACGAAACAGGGAAAGGATCCCTCATCTCGAGCTAGGAGGCGGAAACGGGGCTCCCCTGGATGTGTGCGGGACCCCACGTGCTTCCTCTCGAGTGGAGACGGGTATGTCGGGGAACTTCTTGAGTTGCAGCAAGGGTGTGAAGGACCCTTTGGAAGTTCCAGTGGTTAGACGTGATTAGCCTCGAGAAGCCTCAGCGGAATTGGGCCTCATCTCGCCTGGAGGGCAAAACCTCCTGGATTTTCTCGAGTTGCGGCAGGTGCTCTCAACTTACGACGGGGACCTCAGGGACCCGCTCTGGTTGCCTCAGGAAAGGCCAGTCCCCATGCGAGTTCCTCGGGGGCCTCTCGGGATTCCTCTCCCGTCGATGCCGGGGCCTAAGACCTTGTGTGGAGTCGGGGCCGGAACCTGAGGATTCCTCTCCAGTGCTGACATGGATCTTGGGGTACTTCTGGAGTCTCCCCAGGGGAGTCAGTCCTCGTCTCGAATGCGGGCATGCACTTGCGCTTTCCTCCAGAGCGGTAGCAGCAGTGTCACGCAGTCCGCCGCGTGGATCAAAGGATCTATGGTTTTCCCTCGAGTCTTTCCCACGAGGCTTTCCCACGAGGCTTTCCCACAGGGCTGTCCCACGTGCACACGTGGTGGGAGTCGATCCTCGGCTTGAACGTCAAGGCAGTGCAGGGGAAACAGGTTCCTCTGGAAAGGACTGACACATCTGGGGGACTCTTGGAATGGTGGCATGACCCTGGAGTTCCTCTCGCCTTTCCTGTGGAGAGCGCCTCCTCTTGAGATGCGACGGAAACGTCGGGAATTCTTTCCCTACGAAACAGGGAAAGGATCCCTCATCTCGAGCTAGGAGGCGGAAACGGGGCTCCCCTGGATGTGTGCGGGACCCACGTGCTTCCTCTCGAGTGGAGACGGGTATGTCGGGGAACTTCTTGAGTTGAAGCAAGGGTGTGAAGGACCCTTTGGAAGTTCCAGTTGTTAAACGTGATGAGCCTCGAGAAGCCTCAGCGGAAATGGGCCTCATCTCGCCTGGAGGGCAAAACCTCCTGGATTTTCACGAGTTGCCGCAGGTGCTCTCGACTTACGACGGGGACCTCAGGGACCCGCTCTGGTGGCCTCAAGAAAGGCCAGTCCCCATGCGAGTTCCTCGGGGGCGTCTCGGGATTCCTCTCCCGTCAATGCCGGGACCTAAGACCTTGTGTGGAGTCGGGGCCGGAACCTGAGGATTCCTCTCCAGTGCTGACATGGATCTTGGGGTACTTCTGGAGTCTCCCCAGGGGAGTCAGTCCTCGTCTCGAATGCGGGCATGCACTTGCGCTTTCCTCCAGAGCGGTAGCAGCAGTGTCACGCAGTCCGCCGCGTGGATCAAAGGATCTATGGTTTTCCCTCGAGTCTTTCCCACGAGGCTTTCGCACAGGGCTGTCCCACGTGCACACGTGGTGGGAGTCGATCCTCGGCTTGAACGTCAAGGCAGTGCAGGGAAAACAGGTTCCTCTGGAATGGACTGACACATCTGGGGGACTCTTGGAATGGTGGCATGACCCTGGAGTTCCTCTCGCCTTTCCTGTGGAGAGCGCCTCCTCTTGAGATGCGACGGGAACGCCGGGAATTCTTTCCCTACGAAACAGGGAAAGGATCCCTCATCTCGAGCTAGGAGACGGAAACGGGGCTCCCCTGGATGTGTGCGCGACCCCACGTGCTTCCTCTCGAGTGGAGACGGGTATGTCGGGGAACTTCTTGAGTTGCAGCAAGGGTGTGAAGGACCCTTTGGAAGTTCCAGTGGTTAGATGTGATTGGCCTCGAGAAGCCTCAGCGGAAATGGGCCTCATCTCGCCTGGAGGGCAAAACCTCCTGGATTTTCTCAAGTTGCGGCAGGTGCTCTCGACTTACGACGGGGACCTCAGGGACCCGCTCTGGTGGACTCAGGAAAGGCCAGTCCCCATGAGAGTTCCTCGGGGGCCTCTCGGGATTCCTCTCCCGTCGATGCCGGGTCCTAAGACCTTGTGTGGAGTCGGGGCCGAAACCTGAGGATTCCTCTCCAGTGCTGACATGGATCTTGGGGTACTTCTGGAGTCTCCCCAGGGGAGTCAGTCCTCGTCTCGAATGCGGGCATGCACTTGCGCTTTCCTCCAGAGCGGTAGCAGCAGTGTCACGCAGTCCGCCGCGTGGATCAAAGGATCTATGGTTTTCCCTCGAGTCTTTCCCACGAGGCTTTCCCACGAGGCTTTCCACAGGGCTGTCCCACGTGCACACGTGGTGGGAGTCGATCCTCGGCTTGAACGTCAAGGCAGTGCAGGGAAAACAGGTTCCTCTGGAATGGACTGACACATCTGGGGGACTCTTGGAATGGTGGCACGACCCTGGAGTTCCTCTCGCCTTTCCTGTGGAGAGCGCCTCCTCTTGAGATGCGACGGGAACGCCGGGAATTCTTTCCCTACGAAACAGGGAAAGGATCCCTCATCTCGACCTAGGAGGCGGAAAAGGGGCTCCCCTGGATGTGTGCGGGACCCACGTGCTTCGTCTCGAGTTGAGTCGTGTATGTCGGGGAACTTCTTGAGTTGCAGCAAGGGTGTGAAGGACCCTTTGGAAGTTCCAGTGGTTAGACGTGATTAGCCTCGAGAAGCCTCAGCGGAAATGGGCCTCATCTCGCCTGGAGGGCAAAACCTCCTGGATTTTCTCGAGTTGCGGCATGTGCTCTCGACTTACGACGGGGACCTCAGTGACCCGCTCTGGTGACCTCAGGAAAGGCCAGTCCCCATGCGAGTTCCTCGGGGGCCTCTCGGGATTCCTCTCCCGTCGATGCCGGGGCCTAAGACCTTGTGTGGAGTCGGGGCTGGAACCTGAGGATTCCTCTCCAGTGCTGACATGGATCATGGGGTACTTCTGGAGTCTCCCCAGGGGAGTCAGTCCTCGTCTCGAATGCGGGCATGTACTTGCGCTTTCCTCCAGAGCGGTAGAAGCAGTGTCACGCAGTCCGCCGCGTGGATCAAAGGATCTATGGTTTTCCTTCGAGTCTTTCCCACGAGGCTTTCCCACGAGGCTTTCCCACAGGGCTGTCCCACGTGCACACGTGGTGGGAGTGGATCCTCGGCTTGAACGTCAAGGCAGTGCAGGGAAAACAGGTTCCTCTGGAATGGACTGACACATCTGGGGGACTCTTGGAATGGTGGCACGACACTGGAGTTCCTCTCGCCTTTCCTGTGGAGAGCGCCTCCTCTTGAGGTGCGACGGGAACGCCGGGAATTCTTTCCCTACGAAACAGGGAAAGGATCCCTCATCTCGAGCTAGGAGGCGGAAACGGGGCTCCCCTGGATGTGTGCGGGACCCCACGTGCTTCCTAT